>NC_137122.1:35509684-36171184 GCF_949319135.1 Squalius cephalus | reverse complement strand
AATCTGAACGCGAAGTGGGCCAGGAATAAATGTATTTTGTTTGTTTTTTGGCCCAGACTAAAAGAACCAAGCCAACCGAACTGAACACACGTGAACACACGCTAAGACTACCTTTTCTTTATATAACTTAAAGGTCCCATATTGTACACCTTTCTGAAGTTTTATTTAAGGTTTTGATGTCCTTAAGAATATATATTTGCGCTATAAGTACCAAAAACCATCTAAATATATTTTTACAGCTCCTTTCTCAGGAGCTCTGCCAAGAACAGGTCGATTTTGGCCTGTCTACTTAACATTCATGAGCCTCTCTTCTGATTGGCCTGTTGTTTTCTGAGTGATGGCCAGGCCAACCACAGGTAACTAGGGTCATGTATGCTGTAGCCTGCTGTGGCTTGGTGATGCTCACAAGTAAGGTAAATAAAACACCTGTAATGATGGTGATACATTATTTGTTATTAAAGCATAAACATTCACAAACCACTGTTAATTTAACATAAAAGCAAGCATAGGCTACTAAGTGTATGGTTTGGCATGACAGAAATAGCGCAAAGTGCGCTGCCTTAATTCCTAAAAAGCTGATATCTCAGTTCATCGCGATATCACAAAGCTCTGTTATTATCAATGAAGCTGACTGCACAATAAATCTTTCATAATGTCAACACTTCGTTTGTTATAATCAGAGGATTTGTCAGCATGCAGAATTCAGCACTGAACAAAAACTCAGTTTTGAGCGGTGAGTGGATTCTATCTTCAATGCATCTCATTGGCCATTGCGTTCAAGAAACCAACTCATATGTCTGTGATTGGCTACATTGCTCAACGCTGCGAACATGTTATAAATAGAAACTCGTTCTGGCCTGTAAATCGTTTTTATTTAGTTTTAGTTATTCTGTGCAACATATGAATAACAATTTATTTGTTTTTAGATATTTTATTTTTAGATATTTCTATTTTGCAGGAGTGCGGCGAATCGTTTTATTCTCCCGCAACCCACACATACAGGAGTACCTTACGCCCGCACTCGGCCATCAAATCTAGTCCTGCGCCGCACTCTGTTGCATTGGGTCCCGCGGGAGTGCAGGTCTCTACATCCATCGACTGAACAGCATTTTCTCGACATGTTTCCGTGTTGTTGTTGCTCAGCAACGATGTTGTCTGGGGTTGGGCAAAAGGATGGAGGGATGGTGAGCAGTGCTCGGGGTGGTGACTGAGTAGTTCTGACATCACATTTATACGGAAGTCACAACGGCTTGTGAAAAGGCACAGCTACTTTATGCAGACTGTGTGCATTTGTCTGTGGATTGACTGTTTTTAAACTTTTATGGTAATTACATAGACCCTAGACCTCTGTTATCATGAAAAATTTCATTTTTGACAATATGGGACCTTTAAATTTTAGACATTGTAGATGTACCCTCATCAATCACATGGTGCGAGATGTTCGCAGGGGAAGGTGATGTTGTCTGGCTGTCATTTCAAGGCTAGATGGACCACAGCCCATATTGGCAGTTTAACCTCAGACAAGAGAGTCTAGCCTGCACTCCATTTTCTCACTGTAGCTCTATTCTCCACTCAGCAGACAACATAATTTTATCTTTGTGTAGAAAGCAATAGTCTATGGAGAAGGAATTAATGTGCAAGTCATTTATCTTACTGATTCAAATGTGAGCTCGGCCTGAGCAAGGCTGCATGTGTAAATACAGACCGTGTGTGAGGATTCAGGCTGCACAGAGGTATCCGTCGGTTTAGAGTTACAGCTTTCATTTCCTTAAAACCGATGAAGCGGAGCTGTGATGATGAATGCCGCCATTGTTCAATGACAGTGATCAATAGAAGAGATTTTTTAATTATTCTGCTGGTTTCACAGCTTGACAGATTACGGCAAAATAAAACAGGCTTTGATCTTTGGATCTCTGGGCTTAAAGCAGATATGTATTTTGGATCATTTGAGATAGTGGTTGTGTTGTTTTGTTAGATAATGTTTGTGTATTTTCAGCCTGACTGCATATGTGTGAGAGTGTGCGTCAGTGTGTGTTTCCCTGTCCGCCTGCGCATGTGAAAATCTGTGAGTGTTTGTGGCTGCCTGCCCATCCACTGTGCGCACGAGTGTGTTTTAATATGTGAAATTCTTCGTGCTCCATACCACCACCGTTACTGGCTGAAGAATAGACTGTGCTCCACTGACTAAAGACACACACAAAAAAGGGCTAGGGAGCTACTGGCTCCTTAAAATGCAAGTTGATTGACAAATTACGGTATCGCTAGATGAAGATGGTTGTTCAGTCAATTGAGAATTTAGTAACAGCTCTGAATGATTCTCTGTCCGAATCAAATGGCTAACACCTGACTGGATCATTCAAAAGAATCAGTTCATAAGAATCATTTGTTCCTGATTTGCACTGTTTTCATTGTTTTGTAACAAGATGATATCTGATGATACCACAGAGAATCTGTTAAAACCTTGGTTCCACTGTTTGGCTCCACATTAGTATTGAATCCCTGTTTGTGCTGCGTCAACAGAAATATTTGACCATGCAGCACTAGAAACATTGGTGCTTTAATCCAGGTCTCTTTCTGCTCTGTTCCAAACCACAAACCACCTTTTGCATTATGTCTCAACACAGTGTCTTCTTTTCAGTCATGCTGTACTCAGGTAAAACTATAGAAGAGTGCATGGTTGTCTTTATACAACATCCGGAAAAATATTCTACAGGAGCCCCTTACGGAACGAAAATATATTTCCCATATATGAATGATCAATATATTCAATAATCATGCTGTCTAATCAGCATCTTGATATGCCACACCTGTGAGGTGGATGGATTATCTCGGGAAAGGAGAAGTGCTCACTAACACAGATTTAGACAAATTTGTGAACAGTATTTGAGAGAAATAGGCCTTTTGTGTACATAGTAAAAGTCTTAGATCTTTGAGTTGAGCTCATGAAAAATGGGGGCAAAAACAAAAGTGTTGCGTTTATAATTTTGTTCAGTGTATGTAGACTACACAATAAAAGATAAAACTTTGTGAATATTACATGTAATGTTATTTTTAAAATATAAATATATATATAAATATTTTTATAAATATTTTATATTCATTAATATAAAGCCATACATGGTCAAAGCATATATTGCAGTATATTAAAAAATATAAGCACTAGTTTCCCATATATAGAAATGTATTATGTAATATATCGCATTATATTTTGCAGTATCACATATATTTTTGTTCCTTAAGTGGCAGCCCAACAAAAGTCTGATTCATCTCACTATGACGTCAGCACAAATAACACTGCCACAAATAACACAATGCTCTCTGCCTCTGAAACAAACTGGATAAAACGAAACAACATCAAGTGCGGCTGAAAGAATTATTGAATGTGGCAGAACCAATTTGGATGAGAGCAAATATACTCTCATAATCTAGTTAGACTTTATCAGCAATCAGCAATGTACAGTTCCAAAGAGTATTTGGACGCTTAAGCCACATTTAAGAGGTATAGCACAAAATACTGGGCTATCGCCATCTGTGGTTGAAACATATAAAGACTTAATTTTCATTTTTTGTGGACATTTCCTGCCAAATCAGATCCAACAGCTCTGAATATAAAACGTTATTGAAGGCTTACTGTAAAGCAATAACCCATTTTTATTTACTAGTATTTTATTTATTTCTAACTTAAGATTAAATGAAAAATCTTCAATAGTGTACCTTTCAAAACATTGTTATAAAGCAACACATTGTTACAAGTAAATTTGAGAAGTGTATCTGTCCTCAGTCAGTGGGAAAGAGACTTGAATAAAAGTTTTTCTAAACCAACAAGTGCACATAAGCTCTGGCAGATCCCGAGGATATTTGGCAGTCAGACAGGAACGATCATGTTTACAAGAGTCTACCACATGGAGCCATATAAAGTCCTTATATGTCCCACTCACCCATCAGTGTCCTGGAAGTTGACGTTCACCCTCTTGGCAGAGCCCAG
The DNA here is from genome assembly GCF_949319135.1 of Squalius cephalus. Classification (NCBI taxonomy): domain Eukaryota; kingdom Metazoa; phylum Chordata; class Actinopteri; order Cypriniformes; family Leuciscidae; genus Squalius; species Squalius cephalus. The sequence continues at coordinate 36,167,199 of NC_137122.1, read as the reverse complement.
CAACTCTAAAGAAAAAAGAGAGGGAAAGAGGGATAAGTATGTTTAAAAAGCAACAATAGTAATCTGTGGGAGTAAGGACATTTCACAGCAGGTTCTATGATACTAGGGATTTATATACAGTTTTCGTAGCAAAAAATAGCAACATTTGCAAAGATGAGTGTTGGAGACCAGTGCATCTAATTTAAGGCTTGAATTTCCTATTTGCATTGGAAACTTCTCTATTTTAGGATTGTCATTTTGAGGGCATGTGTGTAAGTGAGGAACTTTGAGTACACACTAGAATACTGAGGGTGTACAAGAGCAGCATGACCAGCAGTGAAAATAACACTCTCTGTACCAAAAACTCTGCACTGCATTACAACTGAAAACGCCTTGAGATAGGACTATGATTATTTTTTGGTGCATAATCAATTATTGAAATGTATACCTTTACATAAACATCACATAATCTTCATAGTTTGGCTGTACTAATTAGAGAGAAGGAACAACAGGATAATCATTATTCTCAGCTGTGTGGGCCAGAACTATTGTTTAGTACTGTCAGTTACCCATGCATCCTTGTCACACACAGAAAACCAAATACTTTTACTGTCATTTGAGGTTATACAGCATGACCATTTTTAGTTTGCATTCAAATGGACCTGCATACAAGTGGATGGCAAACTGTCCTGTTTCCCAGCAGACATGGGGAAGAATGCTATGCCTGTCTCTAGGGGCCGCTCACTACATCACTTCCCCTAACAGCAGCACAGCCATTAAGAGACTCTGTGGAGGACTGAATACTGGTGTCGCATTTTATTCCATCCATAAATCCCATATGCTTCACTCACAGCGCCACCAAGGGACCAGGATGCTGGTTTAAAGGAAGAATTCAGTCACCTCGTGCCATGGTGCTCAAATGCAGCGTCTATGAGACTGAATCAGACACAAATAAATCCCCATTTGTACACTATTTTTGTTTCAATTTGAAAATGAAATGTGAATATTTAAAAAAAAAAAAATTTTTATATATATATATAAAACAAAAAATAAAAGCACAAATTGAATTGTAAATGCTACAAGTGAATTGAGGCAACACAACTGTATAATGTAGAGTATGAAAATGGATATTCATATAGAGATTTGCTTAAGATTACATTTAACAGTGTTAACAATTAGTCTAAATTAGTGTTTTCAAAGATTCATTTTAAGCGAGATTTAGATGACAGGTAAGGTAATCTAATTGTAAAAATAGGGCAAATGCACACAACTAAATATCTAATTTTGGCCAATAGATATTCAATATCAACAGATAAATAAATAAAAACTCCAATAATCAATACTATGAAATGAATATACTGTATGTTTCCTCCAGGTGCTCCAGTTTCCCCGCACACTCTAAAGCAGGGGTGCCCAATCCTGCTCCTGCCGATTGACTGTCCTGCACAGTTCATCTCCAACCCTAATCAAACACACCTGCCTTTAATTTTCAAGTGATCCTGAAGACCTTTATTGGTTGCTTCAGGTGTGTTTGATTAGGGTTGGAGATGAACTGTGCAGGGGTGCATTTCCCAAAGCCAACTATGGTCGCAAGTTCCGTCGTTACCAATAGAGTTCAATGGAAATTACGATCATAGTTGGCCAACGATGCTTTTGGGAAACGCACCCCAGGACAGTCGATCGGCAGGAGCAGGATTGGGCACCCCTGCTCTAAAGACATGCAGCACAGGTCATTCGTAGACACCAAATTTTCCATAGCTGTGAATGTTTGTGTGTGAGCCCTGCCTGTGGCCTAAGAAGCTGGGTTAGGCTCTAGCCCCCCGCGACCCTAATAAGAATAAAGCGATAATTGATGGATATATTATGAATCCGTAGTACTCCAATCCCAACTTGTGCAGAAAGACAAGTACCAGGACACAAAAAGTACTCTCAAAACCCTCTTTCAAATTACTCAACACAGCAACAATGGCATGTATTTGAGACAGGTTCTGTTTGATCAACCAATGGTAAACAGGAGGAATGTTCACAGTCTCTATTCATCTAGACGTTTTGAAGCCTGTGGCTTTGGCGTGTTTGAGATTTCACCAATTTAACTGGTCTATAGGTGATAAAATCTTTAACACCTGGTAAAAGGGCTTCTATTTGGCCTAAAATATGAGCGGTGGAATTTGGAAGCAGATCAGAATATGCCAGATGAGGTCCGTATTCCATCTGGAGTGGAGCTGCTCGCAGCCATCTACATCAGTCAGCCTGAATACAGGGCTGTTGTCAACAGCTGCAGCTCAATGTGACAGAGAACATCTGTGTGTCTTTTTCTGCTCTGTCTTTAACTCTTTCACCTCTCGGGCCTGGCCTGATGTGTCCAAACAGAGCAGAGTGGGGACTGATATTAAATAAAACACAGGGATGGAGTAAGTCCCCAGTAAATGACTGCCTGTGTTTATGAGGAAACAAGTGTGCTTCTATTTCAAGATACAAAGGTTACAGAGGAGAATATCTATCTACAGTGAGCTGCTGCTTTTGTGCTCTTGCTCTCGGATGGACTGTTTATCAACCGTTTGGCCTCTGAAACGAGATCCTTTAGATGAAAGGTACTGTACAGTATGTTAGCACTAATCCCAATAATGGCAATGTGAAAAGTGCAGACGTATGGATTCTACTTAGAGACTCTATTTTCACATCTTTTATCAATTATTCAGTTGCTTACATCAATAGGATGACCTGTAACTAATTTTGTTTTAAATTGTGGGAAATAGTGGTAACCCAGCCCGATCTGCCGGTGATTTGATTTCGCCCTGCAGCTCAGGCTGGAAACCTGTACATTCTTCTATCCTGTTTGCGTTACAAATCTGCGGTGTCCAATCACAAACTGGCTTATCCACCTGCCTCGCTATTGGCGGGTTTAATCCAATCCAATTCCTTTTAACCTCTAGACGATGCACAATGGCTTCTTTAGTTTAGCAAACAAATCGCTCGAGTGGGTGTAAATACCACTCACTTTCATGTTTTTTTTTTGCACAACCTGCAAAAATCGCTCGATGCCATTGGTGCTTCTGCAAACCGCTGATCAATGGTCCAAACCAACACGTTTGTTGACACGTTTCCTGCCTGGAGTTTTCGCGTCGCTGATTGGTTGAAGGACTAACCAATTGCGTACAGATTCTTTTGAACTATGCCCATTGATCACGCCTCTTGTGCAGGAGAAAATACAGAGCAGACTCCCCAGACTAATGTTCAATCTTAAAAGATTGAGCTTGGTCTGGTGATTGATAGCCAGACTTGTTGCCTTTGAGTGAAAAAAAAAAATTCAGCAGGCCTATAAACCAAATATATATGGTAAGATTTTGATGTTTCTGAAAGAAGTAATCTTATACTTACCAAGGCTGCATTTATTTGATTAAAAGTAAAGTAAAACCAGTAATGTTGTGAAATATTATTACATTTTAAAATATATTTACGGACACATACATGATAAGGAAGATTGAGACTGATGTTCCAATTGTCTTCCATTAATAAAGAGCAACAATAGTAAATAGAAAATTAAACCATTCTTCAGCTCCATAAGCAATACAATAATAAACATCAGCCTTAGCTTCAATGCACATAATAATTAGGTAAACTCAGCCTAACTTCTCTCAGGGTTGTTTTGTATATACTTCCTTCAGATCTTTTTATAGTGCCCACAGTTAACCCGCTGAATAGTCTGGTCATCAAAACTGAAAACAAAAGATTACATCACACTGGCACACTGCAAAGACAGAACTAGGTTGCTTTGTTTTATGAAAACATTTAGAGGTACAAATATGAGCCTGGAGATGTTCGCTCTGGGAACAAGAGGAGGAGTTTTGCCTCTTTGTAAAAAATAATGAGCCCACAACAAATAAGTCTCATTAAAAAACTCAGCATTTACTATTATTGTCTACAAGAAGTAAACAACAGCTGTCAAGCCAGAATACATTCCCCCCAAATGACAACAGCACTCTCACACCTGAAATGACCTGAACTGAATGAAGTTTCCAACAGAAGCACACGGGAGACAGATTGACTGCCTTTTGACTGAGGAGAAATGTCTCCTCCTAAAGGACTACGACATGACATCCATTGTTGCTTTGTGCTAAAATATTGGAGTGGATAAAAGAGACAGAAGCTCTAATGGAAAAATCAAAGAGTTGACTACAGGACTAGAGACAGCAACAAGGGGAGAAACAGCGAATGCTGCCCGGCCACGATTGATTCTGCATATCCGCTGTTTCCAGACAGAAGAATGTTATGAGATGTAGTGGAAAGGGTTCTCTGTGACTCATCTCTCTCTGCAGGCCATCCGAAAGTTGGACTAGTGTAGTGTACTTGGTGATGCACAAAAGACAGGGTGAGGGGTCATTACAAAACCTCTGAACAACAGATGAGGCCCTGAGCATTTCAGAGACAAGCTGGAGTGGTGATGAGTCAAAGGCATTGAAAGTTCTGGATGCCAGATGAAGAACAGTAAGGAAATGTGTTCCAGCAAGAATACATCTTATAGCCTAGATCTGCAGCTGTGCTCTTTAATCTGAAATAGACAGTGAAAACGCCTGAAACTTTCCTGGAACATAAAAAGAAGTATTGTGATTATGCTGCCAAAACTCTACTCTACTAGGCCGTCTGACTAGTAGTACTGTGCCATAGAAATGTACAGTTTTCCAGTTGAGTTTCACTTACAAAAAGGTAGGCTAGTATTTTCAGGGATGGGTTTACTCTAACATTAGGTAAAAAAAGAAGATATGACAAGATGCAAAAAAACATGAACAGCGTTGGAGACTGAAACGGAAGAGAAGAAATAAAGTTGTTTTTGTTTAGTTTTTTGCACACAAAAAAAAGTATTCTGGTTGCTTCATAACATTAGGGTTGAACCACTGTAGTCACATGGACTATTTTAAGGTCTTTATTACCTTTCTGGTAGCCTAGAAATCTAGACGCACCCTAGCGGCAGCAAAAGAACAAAGAACGGCACTTAAGTCATTCTTAAAAAAGATGTGTTCGTAGTTTTGCCGACCAGATACGGCAAAAGTTTAATCTACTAGCTCCGCTGGTGGGCAAACGCTCTGGTTGGTTGTAGCGCTATCCTATTGCGTGCAGAGGGAATTTGAAAGACAACCGTTTATCCCGCCCCTCGGATTGAGCCGTGCCAATGGTGAGTTGCCAGACCTAACATCTTGATGTAGGTCTGGCTTGCCAGGCTACCTTTCTAGGCCTTGAAAGCTGCAATTACGTTGCTGTCTATGGGGGGTCAGAAAGTTCACAGATTTACTAAAAAATATCTTAATTTGTGTTTCGAAGATGAACAAAAGTCTTACGGGTTTGGAACGACATCCACGACATTGGAACGGTGAGTAATTAATGACAGAATTTTCATTTTTTCATTCATTAATGCATTACTTTCATTCATTTTAATTAAGCAGAAATCTTACTGACCCCAAACTTTTGGACAGCAGTGTAAAAGTAAATTATTTAATTAACAAAAATAAAAGGATACAATGCATTGTTTCGTCTATAATATGACACTTAATATTCCACTGAAATCTTGACCTTATATTTTAGGAAGGGGTCCCCTTGCAAGGAGATCATGATATTCTGAGGTCCTTGGCATCAAAAAGTTTGAAAACCCCTGGTCTAATATATATTATTTTACTAAATGATTACGACAGAATATGCAATAGTATTTCAATTGTATTTTAAGATGTGTGAAAGAATACCATGGCATTACCATCATGTTAGGATCCAAAAATACAACAATATTACCACGGTACCATGCCAAAAGAACAATTGGTAATTTTTTGTTTAACAATAGAAAGGCTCTGTCAACAGCAATGGTTAAAGCTCAGAATTTTCAACTGTATCAAGAGGATTAACTAAGGCTTAAATTTGACAGACCAAGTTTACAAACAAAAGAACAGTACACAAAACCCATACACTGTGACAAATTGTATACGGTAGCCATTGTGACACATCTGGAATAACTTTGGAAGTCACCCACAACAGTGACTCACAGCTGGGTCTCATGAATAAATGTTATGTATGCAAAAATGACTTCAAAGACTGCAAACACTATTTTTATGCACAGTTCGGGATTTATAAAAATGCTAGCTGGACCTTACGGCCTGAAACATAATTTGGTGTTACAATAAATCATGTGAGGCAATCAACTGTGAGGCAATATTTTACAATCATTTTGACAGCTTTAGGGTATAGCCTAAAAAACTGCAACAAAGTACAAAAAAGGAATTGGAATGTTTTTTGGACGAGGTGTCATTGCATGGTACTTACTGAAGTGCTATTTTAATGTTTTATTTTTCAAAATTTGTATATTTTAAATCAACTTGTTGCTTATAACATGTCTTTAGGAACGCAACATGCGTCAACCATCTTCCCACACTTGTAACGTGAAGCACTTAAGAACTGGCTGTTGTCAACAAAAGAGAAGCTTTAAGGGCTTGCTGTGGTATTCGCCAAAATAAAAGCTTGATTCTTTAACTTTTGAAAATGAAGAAATTAAGACAGCAAAATCAGCACTGTAAAATCAACTATATAAATCAAAACTGACTAATGTTACTGAATGAAATGTCGACCCAGGATGAGCTACAGGACTGTGAAGCTTTGGGGGTGTTGATGGATTCGATCTACTCCATCTTTGTTTTGATCATCATTCTGAATCCCATCCAGACGTAACTGTTAGCCTTTGACAAAAACACGATTTTTTCTAAATGTTGCTTTTTTTATTAAACCTACTTAGATTCAAGTGTTGATAAAAAAGGAATGCATGAAGCTAGAATAAAACGTTTTTTGTTCGTTTGTTTGTTTAAAAGCAGAGGGTCTGTTCTTTCTTTTGACATATTGCATGTTCAGATATTCATACAACAAAATATCCTGGGGGTCGTGAAACTTGTTAAAATGATCTAAGATGCTGGCAGCTTTTTTTCAAAAATGCTGACGGGGAAAGAGTTAAATAAAAAATGTAAATTTCCCCAAAACGTATACACAAAACAGCAGTATATTTCTGCAAGTCAGTGGTTGCTTAGAAAGAGGTCTAACTTTGTAAGCATAAACAAAAGCCCTTTAAAATATTTCAGTGAAAAAAAGAGGCTGATTATAAAGCTGCATTTGCATTGGCTTGCCAGCATTGATTGATGTCTCTGGGGTTGAGGAAAATGGCCTACTGGGAAAGCAAACAATAGCTAAGCTAAACTTAGCAACAACTCTCTTTCATATCCCATTTCACATCCAAACCTTAGTTTTATCCACCATTTACATCATTTAGCATCAAAGATCATTTCTCGGTGTCAAGCTCTCAGCTTGTTATAGTAGCAGCAGGAAAATGTCCACACCTCCAGAGTCGTTACTTTGGGGTTTTCCCAGAATGCACACAATGAGACCCCTTCATCCGATCTGACTGCTGAGGTCTGTGCTTCACACTACAGCACACATAAGCAGTCTAATAAAGACATTTTTGCTCCCGGTGTGAGCTCCACGACACACATCTTTACACGCAGGGACCCGCGGTGCGAACACAACACACTCCACTGTTCATTCATAAGGAGGACAGAGTGAATGAGAAAGACGGAAAGGAAAGCGTCCTCTGAGAGGTGCTCTTCCTACAGTCCAATCACCCAAATGCTGACAGCGGATCAAAGAGATCAGAAACAGGCAGAGAGAGCACAGGCTCCAGCCCAGGGAGGGAATGGCTCCAAGTGTCCAAGTAACTTGGGAGCAGTTCCCGTTTCAAGCTCGTGAACTGGCCTGATTGCGATCACCCTCGATGGCCATTTCAAACAGAACTGGGGCGAAACCAAACCTCATATCGGGGTTTGGTGCCGGCAGGGCTGGCAGGTGGCTAATAGTAACGTTTGAGTCTCCATGGTGCTGGCAGAGCGGATGGAAAGTGATTAGTTAAAGCTTGGCCCCGTTCCTTTGCTTTGCCTCTTCTCTTGGCTAGTGTTGGTGGGGCGGCTCTTCCATGTTCTGGACTGCTCCCCAGCCTCGCTCCACTATTTCCCAGTCTCAGACACACTTTACACACACTATCTACACATACTTTTTAACACGGCTATCACTGTAGTGAACCCTGAAACATTGTTAAAAGGGGGGATATTGTGTATTTTGGATGTGCAAGTAATGGTATCCCAATCTTGTCTAACCAAAGGGTCAAAGTTTAGCTGGTTAGAATGGCCTTGTCACCCTTTGCTGGTACATGCTGTAACTACATCATCTGATTTCAAAAAGGTTTCATTCAAAAGAACTTTCAAAAGTAACAGTTTATTCTGACAATACACAGTGGGAAAAAAATATGTCAGTATATTTTTTAAAACCAATTAAAATGCTTCTTCAGAAAGTAAACATTACAAAACATAACAAACTGTCAGTAAAAAAAAAAAAATACAATGTTACAAAAGATTTCAAATAAATGCTGTTCTTTTGAGCTTTTTAATGATCAAAGAATACTGAAAAAAAGATATGGTTTCCACAAAAATGTTAAGCAGCACAACTGTTTTCAACATTGATAATAATAATAAATGTTTCTTGAGCATCAAATCATCATATTAGAATGATTTCTGAAGGATCATGTGACACTGAAGACTGGAGTAATGATGCTGAAAATTCAGCTTTGATCACAGGAATAAATTACAGTTTCAAATATATTAGCATAGAACACAGTTATTTTAAACTGTAATAATATTTTATAACATGACCATTTTTACTGTATTTTTGATCAGATAAATGCAGGCTTGGTGAATATTAGAGACTTTTTTCAAAAACACCGACACCAAACTTTTGAAAAGTAGTAAATAACAAAATAGCAAACCGAGTAGCATTTATTGTAAAGAAATATAGCACACTTTTCAGTCAAAACATTTCACAGCATGAATTTTGTTAGGGTTTCTTTTTTTATCCATTTTATTAGATTCAAAATAAGAAACAATAAAATGATTGTTCAAATTGAAGATCTAGCTGTATCTTTCATTCTGTAAGGCATTTAAAGCTCTTTATACTTTTAAAATTAAAACTAAAGTTTAATTTCAACAATAAGAATTTCTGTGAATTACAATTCCTTTTAATTATACATTAAATTCAATTCAATTCACATTTATTTGTGTAGCGCTTTTCACAATACACATTTCAAAGCAGCTTTACAGAAACTGCATGTGTCCACATAACAATTTAGAGTGATCTGTTATCAGAGGTAACTGTTTAAGTTACGTATTTCAGAAATGTACATATACAAAATCACAGTAAGCGAAAAAATTATTGATTTAAACAATGTAATAATTTAATGCAGAAATAATGAGCTCATTGAAGTGATTAATACTTGTTTGTTAACAAATGATTATGACATTCAGAAAAATGTAGCATTGGTGCATGTTGATACATCCTTACATTCAAAATTCAAATTGCCATTCTGGACTCATGTCCGCTACCTAAATTCAAATTCAGAAATCAAATTGAAATTTAAAAGGCATTCTTAATTTAATTTTGACATATCAATCACAAAAACTTCATAATAATATGGCAGATGTTTTGCCAGAGTGCTTTTAAAAGCATAGGAACAAGCTTAACTTTTTCATTGTCTCCTAACTGCAGCTGTACTATTTATGAGTTTCTCTTTGCAAACTTGTGCAGACACTGTATTGGCGGGGGAGTTGAAGGGGGTTTTGTTTTGGGTTGTTTTGACTCCTCAGTGAATAACCCCAGGACCTCCTCATAAACTCCCTCCCAAAAATATCTCATCTGCTATGGTCCAAACAAAAAGCAAAACAATTTTTCTCAGATAGAGGACGTGTATGATAAAACGTGAGCATGTCAACAGCAGTTTGCTCCTCAGCAGTGGAGCGCAGCTTGACTTCTCTGTAGCTGTAAGCAGCTTTTGATCCAGTTTGACCCCTGCTTTTTCTTGCTTCCTGAACTTCCTGTGGAGGCATTTCCCTTCCAGGTAAAACAGAGGAGACCATCTGGTGCTCTTCCCTTGCATGGGGTTATTCCGGGATCTCACCTTCCTGTATCCCACACAAGTTCATATCAAGCTTCCATAAAACCACAATTATTTTGTTCTTGACTTAAAGTACAAAGAGAAGCCGCTGGGGTGTATAAAGGTTTCAACATTGTTTTACGCAAAAGTACGGTAATATTTTATGGCACAGCAGCTCTCTTATCATGTCTTTTGTGGAGCTGTAATGGAGTTGCTAGGCAACAAGCATCATCTACCTCTTCCTACACATGTGCACAAAAATTAGTGCAGCGCACCCACACAATCCCTTCAGCACTCTGTTACTTTCAACGCACACAAATACACTCACAAAACAGGACAGATTAAAACACGTTCTGAAAAAAAGCTTTTTACATACCCTTCTATTTTCCTGTAAACTCTCTGTGGCACTACACGAAACCAAACAAACACTCCTCGTAATGGCATGTTAGCATGCACGCAGGTTCATTTCTCAAGTGTCATCGGCTGAGAGTGTTAGTGTGGGGCTGCGTCTCCTCAAGGGATCTGCAGCCCACAGGTGAGTCTGCCTCTCCTCGTACGCTGATAGCTAATCTATTTCCCACAGCACTGCTGCCACGGCTAGAGAAGCCTCATTGATCATTCCCAAATTACAGAGGCTGCATACCCAGCATGCATCAGCCTTATCCTGCTGAGATCCAGTGCTCTATCTCTGCATAAGGCAGGCTGTTAAGGATTGTGTGGGTTTGCCATGGAGGCACCGGGCAGATTTATGTGTAGGCTTGCACTACATGATGAATGTTTACTCAGTTAAAAGCTCACAGTGGCGTGCATAGAACATTTAGCAAATCTCTTTAAAGAGGGCCTCTGAGGAGCATGTAAAACATTGCAGACTAAGTTAACATACACATACCTCCAATAAAAGAAAGAAAAAAAATGGTTTTCTGATCTTAGATGGTTTAAGATGGTTTAGCTGGTCTCTGAGCCTGGCCTAACTGGTGTATGCTGTTTTAACTGCTCTCTCAGCCTATTCTAACAGGTTTAGCTGGTCTACCGGCCTGGCCTAACTGGTGTATGCTGATTTAACTGGTTTTCCACCTTAACCTTGCTGGTGTTAGCTGATTTAATTGGTCTCTCATCCTAGTCTAACAGATTAAGATGATCTCTGAGCCTGGCCTAGCTCATGTAAGCTGATTTAATTGGTCTCCTGGCCTAGCTTGTGTATGCTGATTAAACTGGTTTTCCACCTTAACCTTGATGGCGTTTGCTATTTTAATTGGTCTTTGTGATGGAGAGCCGGTGTTGCTTCTCCATCCCCCAAAACTGTGGCCTAACCTCTAGGGATGTGCATACCCTGGGTGGTGGGAAATGCTCATTTTAACTCATTTAGAAAATATCAGTTGTTGTGCAAATGACAATATTTGTTTTTCTCTTGCCTGTATGTTGTATTTATTGATTGTTTTTAAACTCTTTGTCTTAACTATCATTGAGGGAACTTGCCGAAATGTATAGAGAGACAAGAGTTAGTTTTACAGAAAATGGTATGTTACAATTAACTAAAGGTGGGAAAATTACGCATTTAAGAGTGTTCCCGAAGTGAGGCAGGGGGAGCATAGAGTGGTTTGGAGCTTAATGCAAAGGTTGTTAATGCTCCTTGAGCATGAGAAACTTCGGTCTTCAACAGTTAGTGAGAAAAGTTGGTGCTACTTTAGTCCCTCAACAGTGATAGTTTTTAGACTGTTTTTGTAACCTTTGTTTTTATTTTTGCTCTTATCCACTGTTGTATGGACCTTTTGCACTTCCTTTAGCCTGGGATAACCCAGACAACTTCTGCCAAATTTAGATTTGCTCTGCAAGTAGTCTGGCAAAGAGCTCATTCAAGCCCATTTCTAATCCGTCGAAATCACAGCACCAATCAGAAACGTTGAGGCGGGCTTTACACAATGACGATCGCTCTGATTGGTTTTAGGTCTATCCAATTGCCCCCAGAGGCATTTGAGCGACGTCCGTTCAACTTTTAAATGCATTATTATATTCAAATTGCAAACACATGAGGACAGTCTCCATGAAAGACCCACTGGCAGATGAACGTGCTACTACATTTCTCTCCGAAACGGTAGGAAATTAAATTAGATTTAATAGAGGATTTTAACTGTGACAAGATGATTGACAGGGCAGTTTAAGTGAAAGGATAGTTTAAGTGAAAGGATGCACGCGACAGATCCGTCCGATAAAGATGACGAAGTAGTATGTCCCAAAGCTTGCCTACTTTTTTGCTACACATTCAAAAGTAAATACCTTTTCTTCACTAAAAGAGTACATACTTTTATGGCGTAGTGTAACTTAGGCGAATCGGGACGCAGCATATGGCTTTACACGATGACGATCGCTCTGATTGGTTTTAGGTCTATCCAATTGCGCCCAGAGGCATTTGAGCGACGTCCATTGGTGACGCCCCTTTGGAAATGAGTTATTAATGAAGCTTTGCCAGACCATAACTCAGTTACTACTGAGAATGGTCTGGTTTTAACCAGGCTACACTTCCTTGCCTTTAAAGTATTAAACTTCTTTTGGAACGACCTTTAAATGGATGCCTGGTGTGATTCTCCTTGCCACCGCTATAGGGTCTCTATCACAGTCTTCCATTTTAATGGTGGTGCTGGTGTATGCTCGTTTAGCTTGTCATCCAACTGGTTTAAGGCACCTGACCATCTGAAAAGTGCCAAAGAAACAGACCAACCTAACCAGTTTGGCCAGGCTAGGAGACCAGCTAACCACATTTGGCTAGTTAAAGCTGTTTTTCAGCAGTATTAATAATAACCACACGAGGGCTAAAATTGTGAAATGGCAGCCTGTCATCAGCTAGTGACATAACTGAATAGCTTTATTTTCTCAAATGTTATGTTCAGGTTAGAGTTTGTAATTCTTAAGAAAAGTACACAAAAGGTCTACAATATCAAATGATTGGCAGAGACTAAAGCAAAGTAAAAACTATGTAATTTGATTCTCACCGAATGTGGCAGGCTGAATGGCCATTGGCACATCAATGCATCACATACACGAGCACAAACCAGCGTAAACACGCTACCCTTAAAGACCCAACGTGTTTCAATATAGCACATCTTCTTTGTGTCAGTCTATTGCAGTAGCACCATCTGTCAGACAACAAAACACTTCTGTCACACTGTTCATCATGCCAGTCCCAGTGTCATGTCAGAGGACACAAAATCATCTCAGCGGATGGCACATAACAGTGCCAGTGTCTTGTGTCCACAGAGGAAGCGATAAATAGTCAGAGGAGAGGAGCGAGTGTACATTTTAGATTGTGAGCTGTGGCCAGAGACACAGTATTAAAGACTCACACAGAGACTGTATTGTTCTATGGCACAGCAGCGGAAGCCAGGAAGAGCTCAGTAGCATTGCCAGTGGGAATTCATTTACTATAAATACAGTCTGAAGAACCAAAATGGACACAGACCATCTCTTCATTACTCTCTATTCAACGTCAACAGTTTTTCCGAGGAACAATCTTGAGGCTGTCCCTTCAAAAACTTTTAAAATAAAGTAAAACAACTTGTACCAGTCATCTAGGGGTTTTCTCTCTATGAATGCTCAAACAGGACTCGAAGAATCGTTCAGCCAGTGACAGAATTTCTGTAGCATGACAGTAGTTTTTTTTAGTTTTTTAGTTAATTTGTGTAATGTATTGACCTACCTGAGTCCCTACTCAGACATCTGCACAGCATTTTACTGTATGTCTTCTCTTCTGTAGCAATGTACAAATTAACAATAATGGGCCCTTTTCCCAGACTACAATGGTTTATCATTGTAAATCTAGCCCATTTTTTCATGTTAACATTTTTTAATGTACATTTTTAACACTTTATTTTGTGTTATATTACCTTGGCATTAAATTGTAAACAACTAGTCTAAACAGTCAACTAACAATGAAGATATCATATAAATTGTATTATTTTTCAAAACAATATAATATTTAGAGGAATTCTGCAAGAAATTCATAGCTGTTTTACAGTTTTAAACTGTGCATTGCATTGTGTTTTAGGGTTGAAGGAAATGTCCATAAACTTAACAGAAAAGTAAGTGGTAATTTTCTGCCAGGACATTATATGTTATGTTACTTTAATTACTAATGTTTATAAGATTTGAATGTCACTCTATCTAAATGTTTTTCAAAAGGGTAGCTTGGCATTTCAAAGTAGCTTTCCTAATGCTGTCACACAGAGTACAAGTATATCAGAGAACTGAGAGAAGCCAGTCTGCTTTCTTTTTGCGTAAACTTGTCAAACACAAAGGTACAACACCTCGTGCCTCATTGGTCTCTTTTCTTCAGCTGCATCCCTATGAACCGCACTCTTACACAATGAAATCAAATGCTCTCCATGTTTAGAAAGCTAATCTCCCCCAATAATAGCTGTAAAATGATCACCAGGTGGAACTAAGCTGAATTTCAGAAGGCAAACAAACTGTTGTCTCCTACAGGTCACAGATAAAAGTGGGGGCGGCTCTCAGAAAGGATGCATGAAAACAGCTCAGTCTGATCAAACCTCCCCTCTCATTACCCACACTATGATGACTGAACTTTAGGACTCCATGGAGCGGGAATTAGTGTTGTTTACAGTAGAGGTTAGTGATACTTTAAAGTGGTCCCTGGGATCTTTGCAGTTTGTCCTGATCAAAGTTCCCTAATTAGAGTGAGGATGGCACAGACGAGTCTGCACAAGCATGTCTCAGGGGCCCGCATTTAGATTAATATAAACAGTGTGTGACAGGCCTTGCAAAAAGCCTCTTTCCTCAATTAATTAACAACTTCCTCATCCACTTCCTCTCTATGATCACTCTCCACAAACACATCTTAACATCCGAATCCACTTCTGGGCATCCAACTGTTGCTCTAGCTTTAGCCTTGTTTTTACACTCACTTGATGCCGTCGACTCTCCGCAGACTACATGCACAGCTCACTCCAGTTCGGACACCTTTATACTTTACGCATTCCGTCATTGCTCTATTCTCAGAAACAGCAGGTGGCAGTGCAGAGAAAATATCAGCTACATTAAAAGAAAGAGAAATAACTGTTTTGCCAAAGCTTTGGTTTTTCAGACTTATTTAATCTAAATTAAATCTAAATCTCGGACTAAATATAAATAAATGAATGATCCAAAAGAGGTTTTTCACAGTGATGCCATTGAAGAACCATTTTGGGTTCCCCAAAGAACCTTTCAGTGAACAGATCTTAAAATAAGCATTTCTCCTTATTGGATTTTTATGCTATAAAGAACCTTTTGTGCAATGGAAATATTCCACACTCATAAAAAGAAAGGCATGGTATGATTCTTTATTGGAATCATGGAACTTTTCCAGTGCACAAAAGGTTCTTTATTGTGGAAAAAGGTTATTAAAATTTTCTTCATACTAAGAAAAAATGCTTCTTTTAAGAACTGTTCACTGAAAGGTTCTTTAGGGAACCCAAAATGGTTCTTCTATGGCATCAATGAGAAAAAAATAAAGGTTCCATAAATGGGTTAAGAAAGGCTCTTCATGGAATCATAGATGCCAATAAAGAACCATTATTTTTAAATAATGTACATGAAAAATGTTAGTACATTAACTAAAATATATGTTTAACTAAAAAACAAACTAAATGGGAGGGAAAAGGTTTTGATGGGATTTTGGTGGGATTTAATAATTGTTACATTGGATTGGACTTGTTCATCATTATCCATCTTTATGTAAAAGCAGCAATATCTTAAACACATACTTCTGCCAACAAAGACTGTGAATGCAATATGCTTATGTTAATTTCTAGAACAATACGAGTAGTTCACTGGTTCATATACAAGAGGGAGATAAATGGCAATGCATTGCACTCTGCTGCAAGTGCTGTAAAGATGTCCGTGATGTTTTTTTCTCGCCCACTGAAATTCATTCACTGAAATTCAACTTTATTGTGCACTTTGAGACAGAATACTTTCACAAAAAAATCTTTGCATATCTCTTAAGATTTCTTCTTCAGCTAAAGAAACACCTCTATGGAGGTACGCTTGGTATCGCCTGGCTTACAGTAAACTGCAAACTGATTAATATTTACTCAGGCAGGATGCTTGGACCTCAAAGTGTCCGCTCATGTCCCTGTGCTTTACCAACAGCACTATTTCAGCTCTAGAAACAGGTACAGCTGTTCTAGCAATGTTACTCAAGTGAGATAAAACTCATAAAATAACCATTAGATTGTATAGAGTGGTCTCAAAATTGCTGCTTAAAACATGTAACTCTTGCAGTTACAAATATAACATAATCCACCTTTACTAGTCTGTGTGTGAGAGAAGCAGCAGTACGTGTTCCCAGATTCTTGTGTGTGTCCTGCAATTGGCCACTTAATTTATTGCAGTGTAAAGGAGCGTCTTAATCAGGCATGTGGTTAAACATCCTTCATAAATAAGAATGTTTTATTAATTACTGACAGCTCAATGTTGTGTGTTATGACATCCTGAGCCAAACACAACACGGCAGTTTGTGTGTGTGTGTGTGTGTGTGTGTGTGTGTGTGTGAGTGAGAGAGAGTGAGAGAGAGAGAGAGAGAGAGAGAGAGAGAGAGAGAGAGAGAGAGAGAGAGAGAGAATGAATATGTACTGTATGTCTGTAATGTGTATGTTTGTATGTGTATGTATGTTGTATATTATATAAACAAAGAGTTCAACCCCTCTGCTAATATAAATAATATAAATCTTTATATAAATAAAGAGTTCGACCCCTCCACTCCAACCACCTGTCATATGCACAACTTTTCACGATCCAATGATGTTCTTATTGATATCAGCCCTACATTTTCTAATGAAATATCCAGTATTACTTCAAAATGTCACATTATGGAAATAACATGGGTTGCAAACGTCTTGGGTTGATTTCAAGAATGATTTTTTTCATGTCCTCTGAATCAGCAGAAATAAAAACTTATTAAACCATTAATAAAATATTAAAAATGAAGTACCTTTGACTGAACATATATTAAATAATGATATTTAGTGAAAATGGCATTTATCTTTGGAATTCTTATGTAATATGCTGAACAAAACAATATTTCAGTTGTTCAGGAATAAAGTCTGGACTTGATCTTCAAGTCTCAGCAATTCATAATGACAACTCTCTGAGACTAACATCTGTTTTTAGTCAGCAACTGCAACTAAACTTCTTTTTCTAATTTGAGCTGGAAAAGATGTCATTGAATGGCACTTAAGAGCACAAAAATGCAGATAGCAAAGCTGAGAAAAGAAAAAAACTTTCAATTGCTTGACTAAAAAGAAACCAAAATATTTCTTAAGAAATGATAAGGAAATCTTCTGGCACATGTGGAAATGTTTCTTCACGTAAAGCCTGGAGATGATGACAGTATACAGCTGACAGGACAGCTAGACACAATGTAACAGAACGTAGGGCCATTTAGCGGCCAGGCTTGTCGCCAGTTTCTCTGCATGTTTAATGCATCAGTTTACTAATTAATTAACACAACTTGTTAAAATGTTAATAAGACCTTTTATAGAAGATGGTAGAGTCTTTCTGTTATTTAGCTAGCAAGCAAGCTGACGTTAACGCCCTGTGTACAAAGACCATTAAAAAATTTTAGCAAAAAACATCCTGTTTGTACACCCTCTAACTGATGTATGAGGGGAGCATTCTTGAATATATTTACGCAGCTGAAGCTGGTTATAGCAGCAGGTGGATGTTGTGTTTAGGCTGGCTGGACTCCGAAGGGTCTCGTTCCTTTGCGCAGCAGTGAGAAAGCCATTAGCATGTGAATGAGAGGGGGCAAAAGCTGTATGCTATGCTCAGAAGCCTGGGTGGGCCCTGGGCCTGTCCATCATGCTAACTTCTGCCATATTGCTTGTGTTGTAGTTTGCCACTCAGAGAAGAACATCCCATAAGCATCTGCTGCCCCCGTGTCCCCCACAGAGGCAGGGTCTCCTCGGGTCAATGCTCCCACTACAAGACATGTCAGTGGCTCTACAGCTCCTGACAACAAGAATCTGCATTTGTATGCATGTGTGCCACACGTGCTACACTCTCTAAGTGTCCCTATTATGTTTTTTCGAACATTACCTTTCATTTAGTGTTATACAGCTGTTATAGCGGTTTTGCACGACAAAAAAATGTATTGTCTCCTAAAAGAAAGAATCGATTCTGAACTGCTGAAATGAGTCGTCAGCAATTCCATTCTCGCTTCCTGTTACATACCTATGTATAGGTTTTATAACAAATTTGCACAATGCCAGCCTATGATCTTCATTAGCTGCATGCCCACGAACAACGTCTACTAAGTACTTTCGCCATCAAACACTGAAGCATGGAAGAGTTTGGTTTATGTTGTCAACATGTCGAAAAGACGCTGTTTTCTGCGCAGCCGCAGCGTACTCTAGCTTGAATTGATACAGTAAAACCAACTCTATCGTTACTGTATCACTGTAAAAGTGCTGAGGAAGCCTCCAGAGCTGAAATTCAGATATGGTAATGGGTGGTAATAGGCTTTTCGTTTCCAACAAGCGCTGTAAGCGGTAGACAAATCACAACAGACTGGGCCGTCTGACCAATCAGAGCAGAGTAGCTCTCGGAAAGGTGTTTAGAGAGACTGAATCTTCTAACGAACCATTTTCAGAACCTTTTGAGAAATGAGGTGATGTATAATGTATGCTATGAGAAAAAGGTTGTTGTGTTTTGTTACCTTGGATGCATGTAAACCTATTGTAGGAGACCTCCAAAACAAAATGATGAACCTTTAAAGTCCCCCTGTGAAGTTTTTAATGTTGTTTATATGTCTATGTGGTGTTTTTAATGTGCTTTAAGACAAACTATGTGCAAATTCATAAGTCAACACCATTGATGAGTATTTAAGATTTTTTTTCAAAGATGAGTTTTAAGGGATACAATTATTGACTACAGGGGGACTTTAAAATAGCATAAATAGGGGCACTTAAAACATAAAAGTTGAAATAAAACCTTTAACGTCCATGGAATCTTTCCATTGCACAAAAGGTTATTTTGAGTAGAAAAAGGCTCTTTAGGTTATTAAAATGTTCTTCACAAAGAAAAAATGGTTAATTTAAGAACTGTTCACTGAAAGGTCCCTCAGAGAACCAAAAATGTTTTTTCTATGGCAGGGGCACCATGCATGATTTCATCTGAGGGATTTTTTTTCCTAACACTAAGTAGTTAAGCAATTCAATACATGCTCATGTTAAAAATTCAACTCTGAAAGAAGTTAAAATTTTCTTGAGTACGTTTAGCATTAATGTAACTGTTACACATCTATAAGATCTGAGACCAAACGATCATGTGAGCAATGAAACACCCGAGAAGAAAGAACGTGTCTCTAGACACGTTTTAAACTTTAAAACATGAAAATGGCAAAAAGCAATGAAATCGTCAAATCCATCTAGTGCTTGTTCACATAGGAAATTAAAAACAGCATGGACGGACACAAAAACACTTGCAGTGTGAATGGCTGCTTATTCATGACACAACAGCAGTTACATTTTCTTAATTGTTCGTAAGTGAATAACCATTTCATCCAGCACTGTTTGCTCTCCATGTTCTACAGGCCTACTGTCTGTTTGTTCTGCTGGCTGAGAAACAGCTCCAGATGATTCAGTAGAAAAGCAGTCCGAACGAATGAGAATCAAACCAAATCACTGAAAAGAAAGAACCGACTCAAAAGAATGATTAATTCACGAATGGCTGGCATAGCTAGTTTTGTCGACATAAATACAGGAGACACATATACATCCACTGACATGTTTCTCAGGTCAGTTGTAGTGCTCATGGTACGCACAATGTGTGCCACTCTTCTAATCTGCTTTTGGAACCTTTATTTAGTGTACAGTAGTCACTGCTGTGGTTTACTGAATTACGTTTACTTTTGTGTAATAACGATGGACAAAATGAAGCACAAACGTTATAATGCAGTGATATTCATTGTGTGCAAGCTATGAAATCTGACCCCGTCCTCGCAAAAGGCTTCATTTCTGATCAAACCTCGTTTAAATTATGCATGTGTGTGTGGGAGTGGATGTGCAGTGTTTATGAACGAGGATAGTGTGTTTGTGACTGCGATGCTGAGGTTATCTTTATGTTTGAACCTTTTGGAGATGCAGTCTCTATGGTTACAAAACAACTCTTTGAATCTGAATCTTAGAAATCAACAATATGATGGTGTAATTCTGTGCTACTCAACCATTTGACAATCAAAGGTCTTGTTTTCTTGTTTATCTAAAGGACTAACATAAGGAAAATTAACCCTTTCTGACCCCCCTGACATTTCATACAATATTAAATATTTAACAGAATGTTGCTTAACAAAATGAAACACCTAATGCATGGGTGTTAAATGGAAGATCACGGCTTCTTCCTGACCTTGCCGTATTGGTCTGAGCTACTCTACGACAGCACTGAGAATATAGAGTTTCTCTTCTCCTGTGACAAGTCTTCTTGAAAGCCTACATGTCTTCCTCTGTGATCTCAGTCAGTTGTATAACCTTTAATACAAACCCTCTGCCGACAAGTAGAGGAAACTGGGCGGTTTAACAACGACATGAGTTTAATGACACCACCGTAATGCTGGTTTCACCCTCTGATTAGGCAAAATATCATCCCTTGTGAGTCTGCCTGTATGAAACCTGAACTCAAAGAATAGCTCCATCATAATAGAATAAGAAAAAAAATGGAAAATCGAGTGCAGCAAAACCGCAGAGGCTTTCAGACAGCAGCGATGGATAATACCAATGTTTCCTCTCCTCTCAGACAGCCATTCAGCTAAAGAAAACAACCTGGGCAGATCTAAGGCAAGCTCTGCCTCAGCTAATGTAACTATCAGAGAGGAACTCAATTAGATATGTACAAATGACACGCATACAATAATCGCAATCAAAATCTGATCTTGTCCTCAGCCATTAATAATGTTTGCTGCTAGTTTTTGCTGATCCTGCCATGAGCGGCATAAATCTGGTCTCCTAGCAACTGCGTTTCAGTGTCAAGGTTCTCATCATGCATAGGCTTGTACTACTGTGTTATAGTTCACCCAAATATCAAAAAAACATTCCCTTTGAAATGGACTACAAAAGTCATATGAACTACAAACATTAAGTTTGTGGTCATTAACACTAAATGCCACTGGTTCTTGTGATTTGTGATGAAACTTCAAACCATTGATTTAAGAGCTGCAGTGGAGGGGAATGACTAACAGCGTATTACAGATATTGAAATTCTAGCTGATACTGATAAGGCAGTAATTATGTTCATTTTATGGCCGTTAATCAATAAATGGTTGATAAATAAAATTGTATACATTTACAGTGAAACACTAACAACTAAAATCTATCGTTTTAAATGCTACAAATGAATTTAGGCATCACAACATTATAATGCTCAATACGAAAAATGGATTTTCATTTTGAGATTTGCTAAAGATTACATTTAACATTATCATTAAATTGTGTTTTTAAGTGAGCGTTAGAGGATGGCAAAGGTAATCTAAATGTAAAAATGTGGGAAATGAGCTTGCACAATAGGTTGTTTGCATATGACGTCACGTTACTGCGTTGCCATGGCGCGAAATGCAGATGGAGGGCACGAAGTGATTTGCTACATTTAGGAAGCACTATAACAAACTCAAAATGCCTATGTTTTGCGTCGTTTATGGTTGCTCAAATTGATCAAACCGAGAAACCATGAGGAGTTTTTATCATGTACCAAAAGTTGTTGTTCATAAGGGGGGAAATGCAAGAAATTGACCGAAAAACGCCAGAAAAAATGGCTTGCAAACCTACGTCTGCGGTCGGGAGGAGCCGAATCGGAAAATGCCCGTGTGTGTGTGTAGTGATCACTTCATCAACGGTAAGTTAATACAACTTACTGTATGTGGCTATGTTTGTGTAACGTATCAGTTTCCAAACTTTGTAAAGTCAAAGTAATTGTTTCTTCTTTTCTCTGAGTTTGTAAGTTACCCCTGTAACTGAAGACAAACCCGTAACATTTGCAAAGCTGCCTAAAGTGTTTTGAGGGTGCAGCCTTCAGTGGTTTAGTGGTGTTTCGGCGGACCTTTGAGAGTGGTTAACCTAATAACGTAAAGTAAACAGCCGTGAAAGTAACGTCGAGAAGCGCCGCAGCCTTGAATGGTTGTTAGGGTTAACGTTACGGATTAACGTTAATCCACAGGACAAAAAAGAATGACAGGCAAATCTTTCAATTCAGTTGAAAAATCACTCCTCTTCATAACGCAAGGATCACATCCAACATATGTTTAGATTTTTTGTCTATATCTTTCTCTTGTAATAGCGCCTAAAGTAGTACAATACAGACTTTCCTCCATCTCATCCATTCCGCTCTTCACTTCCTGCCCTCCATTTGAATTTCGCGCGTCATCACAATCACGTGACTGCAAACCA
Organism: Squalius cephalus; assembly: GCF_949319135.1. NCBI lineage: Eukaryota > Metazoa > Chordata > Actinopteri > Cypriniformes > Leuciscidae > Squalius > Squalius cephalus. The sequence continues at coordinate 36,144,798 of NC_137122.1, read as the reverse complement.
CCAATTAAACATCCACTTTCAACTGATAAAAATAATTTTAAAAAAACTCTAATATCAGGTGAAATAAAGTTTGGATTCATATGAGGGCAGTGGGTGTAATACTGTTACATAAGGTGGTGCATAGAAGTACTCACAACAAGGAATTACTGGAGAAGGAAGACTTTAATCATCAAACACAACATTACATGGATAAACTTAGGAGCAACATTACCCAACATCAACCGCCAAACACAGAGGAAGAACACAGGGAATATATACATGGCAAACAAGGGGAGCTAACGAGACTAATGAACAAGACACAGCTGAACTAAATGAACTAATGAAGACGGTGAACCTGGGAACAATGAGTGGCGGGAAACTGAACATCATGAACATGAAAAGAAATCCAAAACCAGACATGTAACAAATACATTACTAAGTAATGAATTCCTGTAATTTAATTACTTTTCCCTTGAAAAAGTAAAGTAAGGGATTACCTTTAATTTTTCTGTAGTTTAATTATATTTACTTCTGATGTAATTGCATTAAATACGGCATATAGAAAAATTCGATATAGAACAATAGTGGAATTAATATCAAAATTTAAGGTCTAATGTTAAAATGTATGTTTTTAATATAACCTTTTCCCACTTTAGTCAAAATTAAAAGAGAAGTTGTAAGTCTATCCTTGTACTGTTCAAATGGTCTAGGTTGATATGGGATTTAGAAAGTAATTATAAGGAATGCAATACTTAGTATCTAGTACAGTAATCTAATTACATGGTTAAAGATTTAATTAGTATCTAGTAATTAATTACTTTTTTAGATAAAAATAATGACAGAATTTTGACAATCGTGACAGAATTGTCATTTTTGGGTCAACTATCCATAAGTCACAGTTTTTAAAAATAGTGTTCACCAATGTTTCCTCTAAGCTGTTCCCCACCAATGTTCCCCTTCCTATGTTGCAGCCGTGCAGAAAAAATAAAATGCCAAAAATGCAGATGCAAACATGACAGAGGAAAGTCATTTGATTGTATTCTAGTAAATGATAAATAATTGCAGTGCTCGGGCAAACCACTATAGAGTTAGTGTTGCTGCACCGAACCCCCAATCGCTCTCGGTGCCACAACAAAAATGGCTGCCCACTGCTCTGGGGGTGTGTGTCCACGGTTTGCAGTGTGCATGTGTGTTCAGTGTTCACTACTCACTACTCCTAATGTGTGTGCACTAACTTGGATGGGTTGCATGCAGAGGACAAATTCCGAGTATTGGTTACCATACTTGGCCTTCACGTCACTTAAAGAATGTTTGTGGCCAAAATGTCACAGCAAGAAAAAAAAATTAGAGGGAACACTGTTGTTCACTTAAGAATCCATGATATATGGTCAATATCTACAAATAAAAAGATTAAAGGCTAGCCATTGAAATGCAAAGAGAGCAAAATGAAAGGCAGAGGACCTCTAATAGAGATTCTGACCTTTACCATGATGTCCATAGGACTCAAACAGAGGGTTAAATAAGAAATCAATAGAATCTGTCCATCAGCTACAATTACATCATTCTCCATACTCAGTATAGCATCCACAATTAACAGATCCCAATCAGGGCTGTTGACCTTGGAACTCCCACAGGGAGTGAAGTGGAATGAAGAAAAAAACATTTTTTAGAAAGAATCAAGCATAAATGGATGAATGAAAGAAGGAATGATGTAATGAAACAAACAAAATGCTTCACTTTCATTGTGTGAAGTCATACATACAGTGGTGTCACAAGAACTCTACTAAGGTCAAAAGGTCAATGTGTGGCCTCAAAAGATCTGCACTACCATTCTGCCAATTTCTGCACTCTCTACTCTCTCTAATGGGGTTAAAGGGTCTTTTGTCATTTCTGATGCCCATGAAAGAAGTGGGGAGTCGAGGATGGACAGCAGGACAACAGGGAGCACAAAAAGTCTCCAATGTGCTCAGACAGCTGCCAGTTAGAGCAAGACACCCACCACTTTATCCATCTTCTCACACCCTTATAAAGGAGACTTTTATACTACATATAATAATTCAGATAAAATAAAAAAGTAATCAGATCAAAAAGAGTCAGTGACACTGGAAATATGAATCACATGGAAATAGGAATGTATTGTTATAGTACACATCAGATGTTGAATGAATTTGAGAAAAAAAGAAACTGATTTTATGCAATATGTTTTCAGGGCTGTCAAGTTGAACGCAGTATTTTGTTAGATTTTGGAAAGATGTGTATTGTGAAAAGAGCTTTGTGATATTCTAAAGAAAATTAAATAATTGGCTTTTGTATTGTCACTCTACTAAAGGCAATTATTAAAATATTATATGAAAAATATTTACTTAATATTTACATTAAGTTGACAGTGCATATTAATTCTACCCATTAGAGTAATATTAGATATAATAACCTGAATATAAATTATTTAATTTTCTTTATATCACACTTAATATTTTGTTCACACACTAAGTGGGTCTTTGCACATGGAAATATACAGCTGTCTTTATAGGGGGATTTCTTGTCATCATGCTTGGTTCAAAAAGTTTGAAAACACTCTGGTATAAGTGACACTTTTTGCACAGTGTATAGACTCCTTTAAACTTAGTTTTTCACAGACATATGACATTCCTCACAAAATAACTAAACTAATGCAACTAATGCAATACTAACAGACAATACATTCCATTCTTATTTATATTATGCATGTGAGAAGAATTGTTTTCAAATAATTTTTTTGTACATCCCTTACATTCCTTGAAATTACAAAGAGAATCAATAACGGAAACGTTACAGAAGCTGGAATCATTCAAATCATAACAATTCCCAGGCTGAATTAAAAAGCCTCTTATTCCCTTGGTAGCAGAGGATCCTTTAGAACGGATCACTCAGATGTTTATAGATGCTCTCAGTCATTCACAGACAGAAGCAGAGCTTCAAAGCTCTGGTGACTGATATGATTAGACCCACTTAAAAGCTCTGGAATATTTCAGGTACACAGCAGGCTGAAATACACAGACCCATTAACACACACTACAATACACACACACACACACACACAAACAAACACAAATTCAATCAGCCGATAATAAGAGGCCATTAGTCTGAGAGGTTTTTATGTGCTACTACATACACATGACAGAATATGTAAATACTGTAAATGTCATTCCTAGCCTACCCTCAAATTACTACGACAGATCTTTTTACTTCTGAATTAAAACTGGCTGAGAAACAGTGATCCAGCAGTTCTCAGACTCCACAAAAGATCTCTTAGACTTTAGATCAAAGAGTGCAAAACTGAAGTGCAAAAGAGTGTTATGCAACATGGATCAGAAGTGATGGAGCTCCTGTCAATCAAAGACAAGAGGCCATGTCTACACAGGTATCATTTATGGTGGGAATACACATTTTATGTCAGTGGTAATATCAATCCTAACAATATGTAATACAGACACGTCAAATCTCCAGCTGTCAAGCATTGTGTGTGTGTGTGTGTGTGTGTGTGTGTGTGTGTGTGTGTGTGTGTGTGTGTGTCTGTGTGTGTTATAATGAATGGTGGAATGCATAATTTTGAATACTTTTCTGAGTGGTCACTGCCATTATCCACTGCAGAAATCATCAGCAGTGATATTTTCTCTCCAGCACACAGCTCTCAGAAATGCACCTTTTATCCATTCTAGTGAAATCACAAAACAAAATGCAGACTGTTTCCTGCCTCCTGATATACAAATTTGGTTCACAAAAACAAAAAGTTATATTAAAGGAGAACTCCGGTCAATTTTAACATTGAGCTCATTTTTTTGTAAATTTGGAGTGCTGTCAGTACAGAGAACAACGACAACAATCGGTGTTGCCTACACCGAGTTATTCTATTTTTAAAATGTGCACCCTGTTGACTTCAATGGGGAAGTTTTAAACCTGCTTTTAGCCTCTTAACATCCTTGATGTGTCATTACAAGTGCCCAGCCATGTGAGTGATTCCTTCAGAGTGAACGCAGGTCAATCTGACTGCAGTAGATGTGAAAGATATGAAAAATGAAGTTAATTCAGCCAGCGCTCATACCTGTATTTACATCCTGTTTTCGGTCGAAGTCCACAGTAGTCGATTGTCGAGTTCGCGCAGTTAGTTAGTTACCTATGATCACGTGCCCGAACTCGACAATCGACTACTGTGGACTTCGGCCGAAAACAGGATGTAAATACAGGTATGTGCGCTGGCTGAATTAACTTCATTTTTATTCATATCTTTCACATCTACTGCAGTCAGACTCACTCGTGTTCACTCTGAAGGAATCACTCACATTGGCTGTGCACTTGTAATGACACATCAAGGATGTTAAGAGGCTAAAAGCAGGTTTAAAACTTGCCCCATTGAAGTCAACAGGGTGCAAATTTTAAAAAGAGGATAACACGGTGTAGGCAACACTGATTTTTGTCGTTGTTCTCTGTATTGACAGCACTCCAAATGTACAAAAAAATGAGCTCTATGTTAAAATTGACCGGAGTTCTCCTTTAAGGCAGATTGGAACCCAGAGCCCTTTTGTATTTTAAGCGAGAATCATCAGAAGAATATTACCACTAGACTAAAGAGTTGTTGCCAATACATATTTTATCCACTGATTTGAAAATCATAAGGCCAGCAGTGGCAGATGTAGTTATTATTAATAAAGTAACACGGTTTCCACAAAATTTATACAAAAATATTAAGCAGCACAACTGTTTTCAGAATGGATAATAATAATAAATGTTTCTTGAGCAGCAAATCAGCATATTAGACACCGAAGATTGGAGTAATGATGCTGAAAATTCATCACAGGAATAAATTACATTTTAATAGAAAACAGTCATTTAAACTGCTAATTACTAAATTACTGCTTTATGAAGTCAGTGTGGAGAACAATTTCTGAAAAATACTCTATGCAGACTTGATCTTCGGATCAGTGCACCTCATAGGATATCTCAACACAATAAAAGAGCATGTTAAATTATTTGAGCCTATGCTAATTAATATTCATGAGCTAAGTCCTCCCCATTTCATGACATCACAACCGGCAGTCCAACTGTTCCTACAACTTTTTAAAACAAAGTGATGTTCATGCTCATGTATGAGAGATCCTGTGATCTCTATGAATATTTTGAAGATCTTGAAAATAATTATTGGTTGATGATACTATTTTTATGTACTATTTTTATAGAGAAGCAGTTTCATGTTGATTAAAGATTATGAAGCACCTCAAAGACGTCCACAATGTCACCACAGACTTTTATTAAAAAGGTAAACAATCGATTTTCCAAGTTCACTTCAAACACGCCTCAATAACAAATAAAGCAATGGCCATCTGCACAATCTTGCCTTTGTTAATACATGTATCTATCTGAAGACAAGCACAATAGTACATGTACAAACTTACGCAAGGCCTCCTTTGAACTCGTGCAGCTGTTTCAGGGCAGTCTTGAGCGTATCCCTATAAATAGCTTGGACACTCTGCGTTCATTTGATGACTAACAGTAACCTCAGGTCAAACACAGGCCATTGGCTATGTCAATTATGTCAACAATCAAGAGCACAACTCCTTGTGTATTTTAATAAAGTACCACTCTTGTGACGGTTATTGAAAATGCCAAAGCTTAACACCATTGTCTCAAATAACACAGACTTGTATAGAAGAGTCATGCTCGAATCCCAAGTGGTAAATAAACAACAACAGACTGCTTTCCAATTCAAGGTAAACATCAGCCTCATTTATCTCAATTTGTAGCGCAAGCAGAGGAGCTTTGTTGTGTGTGGACCGAGAGCTTAGCAAAGAGATGTAACAAACATGCAGCGTCCCTGTTACTGCAGTAAACGGCGGGCTGTGTGTGTTTCAGAGTATTAGGAGCCTGGAAAACAGTCAAATAAGCATTTTAAACGATGTCAACAAACAGACCACCACTAAGCCCGTCGCAAACATCATAAAATCTACTATTTAAGCAAAGAACAGCTCACACAGAAAGGGGATGGTAAAAGTCTCCGAAGCCAAGACGTAACTGCCGTCAAGCAATTTGGTGGCCTCCACAATGCTATAATATAAGAGTATCTACTCTTCTTGATGTGGGTTGGGTTTCACTGAGGTTTTGTTATTGTTCTTCTTGGCTCATGATAAACTAAAAGGCTTGCTGGCTCTCGCAGCCATATCACAAGCTTCAAAAGAATTGGCCGTCTTTGAAGCTAGGGACACTCTGGTTGTGAAAGGTCAAAGCAGGTGGGGTTGTATAGGGCTGAGGGTCTCCATTTCTCTGGGTCATTCATGGATTCAGCTTTAGTGTAATGAGATTAAACACAGCAAACTTTGGATTATATTGCTGCATTGTCTGTCTTATTCTCCTCCAGGCAAAGCAAATAGAGAGGGTGAAAGGAATAGAGACAGAAGAGCAAAAGAAAAAAAGAGTCATCTCATTTCTTTTCACAGCAGAGGTCATCCTCTAAACAACAGAGAAAAGCGGTTTGAACACTGTTTGGGTAAATGTCAGGTCTGGAATACGGGGTATAAATATTTACCAGAATATTTCTGTGTCTTATATTTTATTCATTTGACAGGCAACTGAAGACGAAATAGCCTACACTTCTCGTATTCTTGAAATGAGTGCTCCAAATTAGAACCAATTAAAGTTTTACAAGGCATCAAAACAACTTATGAAAATATGTTTAAAATCATGTCTACTCACATGAGATGACTTCAGTCATTTCAGTAGCCTAATAAACGTTGGCTTACTGCACATATATAGCGGGTCGCCTCATGGGGGCCGACGTGTTGCAATCCCACAAAACAAGTCGAATGCTACTCACTTTACTTGTTATGGGACTCTTATAATTGGACACAGTAAATCATGGTTGACTGCAAATAGGGCATTTCTCCAGCGGCATCAATAGCCACAAACATTTACATTTGCGTGCAGCGTGATGCTACATTCACGTCACAAGGTGTCAGTATAAGTTGACTATAAACTATAAACATCATTTTTTGACAGGGTCAAAAAGCTGGGGGTGTTTTTTTTTTAGCTGTGATCTCAGTCTGAGGGCACACAGACAATACTCTTAACACAGCGTCTTAACCACATACAACCGATAAACCGTCAAAAGGCTATTTTCATGTTAGAGTGTTTTTCCCAACAAGCCATAATGACCGTTGGGACATTTTGTTGATGACTTGGTTGTATTTCTTGGTTGTATTATTATCACCAAATTCACTTTACTTTATATTCAAGTCAAATATTTAGACTGTTTCTTGTTTCACATTTAGCATGGACAGACAAATGACATCTAGCTGAATGCTTGACGCATCTCGCCTGGCTAGAACACAGTGTAACGAGGGCAGATAAAGAGCACATTAGCATAGCATGTGTCAAGAGCACTACTACTAGATAAGGCTTGTGGGCAGCCATGCTAAATACCACTGGAGGCCTTTTTCTTTTTTCTTAAACTACAACACCTTCATCTTTTCCTAAGAGCTTCATTTTCTTGGTCAATTAAACATGGCGAGTCCATCTGGGAGATAACCTGTAACTCTTACACACTGCATCTGCTTTCTGGATCCTGTGTGCTGATTCTGCTTTGCTTTGATGGAGGTGATGCAATTAAATTAGCCCTGGTTGGCAGCTCTGACAGAGCCTGGGCATAAACACAGCTCTGCAGCCTTGCGTCTGTCCTGCAGGGTTTGTTATTGATGCGTAGGCAAGAGCCAGGACCATTCCGATAAGAGTAAAACTGAAGCTTCTCTACAACATGCAAAAACAGAGAAACCGCAAAGTTAATGTAAGCACATCCAGCGCGCTGTCTGCAAGCCGTGCTATTTTTTCTCCATTTCTATATCTCTCTTCTCTTTCTCAGCATGTGGGACACCCAGGTCGCACGGAGCCTGTGGTTTTGAAGAAATATCCTCATCACTGTAAATGCCATTTCTGACAGTAATAGCCTGCACTCGGCTCTTATACTGAACACACTCCAGTATTGAGCCAAGAGTCTGTGACACAGAGAACGATGAGACAGACAACACACTTCCATGAACTCTACTACAGTCTCTAAAGCATAATATCACTGGGTCTCGTTCGCTGTTATCTGTGTACAAGTTATGCAAATAGAAAAGTTTCTCATGCAAAAAATACCCTCATTCCAATTAGGGCTGTCGCGATAACCGCAATATCGCAGTACCACGCTACTGACAAGCCAACCGCAGAGGAATTCAAGTTACCGCAGCAACCGCGATATTCGAGTGTTTTCTTTTTTCATAAGGCTATACCCTTCTTGTTTTGAACTTCGTGCATGTGTATTGAATGTTAAATAAGTTAATAATGATAAGACGTGGCGATCATGGTTTTATCATGGTGATTTGTACGGAGGTTTCGTGGATTTGCACTTAAGCCTAAACAGACAGTGAATGAGAGAGATCGCCTGAGCGCGTGCGATTACCTGCGTCTGTCTTTTGAGGTCAAGTCATATTCGTGAAAAGGTTGCCCTGTCCAAGGAAAGTTAAATATTTGTCCTGTCATCCTTTTAACGTTTAAAATAAAGGGTATTTACCATGAATGGCATCAGCGACAGCGCTGGTCAGCATCCACAGCGCGAGGAACTCGCGGTCGCGGGAAACAAAACTCAGTGAGTCACGCATTGCTGGTCAGCGGAGCCTTGAAAAGTGGAGCTCAAAGTTAAAAATAATTTACCTTGTTTCATTACTATCTTTTAATGAACACGTTTTTGAACGTGTTGTTGAATGAATGGTTTAATGACTCACTCAAAGACAGTCCGTTGCTGTTACAACTGCGCCCAGTCTTTCAATGCGGAGAGACGCTGTTTAGTTTCGGTTTATTGGTTACTGAAAATGTACTCGTTTTTGTGCATGCTGACCACATCGTGACACTTAATATAGCAACAAATAAATAAATATTATTTTATAAGATTAATAAATTAATTAATGCGGTAAAACCGCATATCGCGCTATTGAGCCACTCAAAATTACCGCAAGGGAAAATCCTTCACCGCGACAGCCCTAATTCCAATGTTGATGTATCTGGAATATTTAATAATATATAATGTGACAAATACATCTTCTTATGTTACTGTATTTAACTACGTTATATTTACAATAACTACTTTTAATCAAATATACACAACCATTCAAAAAGTGTCTGTAAGATTTTTTTATGTTTTTGAAAGAAGCTTATTTGGTCAAAAATACAGTAATTTTTGAAATATATAAATGAATTATCAGCCTTCAGTGTCATTATTATGTTATCTTGAAACAGTTGTGCTAAAATTTTGGTGTAAAGTAAACCATGATACGTTTTTTTCCTTGATGAATAGAAAATTCAAAAGAATAGCATTTATTTTGACTTTACTGTCACTTGTGATCAATTTCATGCATTTTTGCTGAATAAAAGTATAATTTTATTACTTTTTAAGTAAGAATAAAATAATATAAAAATTTGACAATAGCCTATTTCATGACAAAATTATATGCATGATATATTATGTTAATTAATTGAACACATTATCTTTCAGAACTTCTGTTGTTCCTTTCATTTCAGATTCACGGGGATACCCTGCACCTCCTTTGGGTCCTGCTCACTCCAGATCAGACTAATGTGGTCCTTCATGCCTCTTTATCTCTCTTGCTTGGGGAATTTTGTGTTTAGTGTTAAGTGTGCCTTAAAATCATACCGTCCCCCACAAGCCAGACTACTTAAACATCCATTCTAAACAAACCACCATTCACCAATCACACTCACAATTATCACCACAGCGACAAGACAAATAAGGTGGAGTGGAGAATGATGGACACAAACAAGCATGGGATGGTGGGCAAAGTAAACAAGACTCTTCACACGAAACGGCCTGCCAGCTCTCACCAGCACACAAAAACAGCCGGGGCAAGGCCGAGGCAAGCTGACCTGTTAAGAGTGCACATCTCAGTTGGTAAACAGCCTTCAGACTTATTCACTGCAATTACCAATGACAACTTACTGCACAACATACTGTATCAAAGAGCTGAAGATAAAAACAACACAGCCACAGGAACCATCTCTTTCATTCTGAGTCTCAATCTACACTGCATTCAGATCATGAAACTGGCAGATTGAAAACATGCTTCCCTACACGTAATTGTGGCCATATGTTCAAAAGTTGGCATTTTCTTGAGAAAAACAAATGGTTTTTGCAGTAAACGGAGAAAGAGTTTAAGCAATGCATTTAATGGTTTAGGAATTCTGTCTAAGAATGTCACAGGGAACTGACGATACTACAGGAAGTCACATTAAGAGCCTTGGGCAAACCGATTCTGACTACTATTATTCTATACTACTATATATAATGTATAAAGATTGGCTGAATTAAGAATAGCATACTACAACTCTTACTATTTCTGCCATGAGTCATGAGTCACGTACACGACCGTTTTAATGTTTGGAGCAAGTTTTTTTTATTTTTTTGTTGAAAAAATGAATACATTTATTCAGCAAGTATCCATTAAATTCAGAATAGTCAGAATAAAGACATTTATAATGCTACAAAAATGTATATACAATTTTTTATAATGGTTTCCACAAAAATATTAAGCAGCACAACTGTTTTTAACATTAATAAAAATGAGAAATGTTTCTTGAGAATAAAATGTAACATATTATACTGATTTCTGAAGGATCATGTGACACTGAAGACTGGATTGTAATAATGCTAAAAACTCAGCTTTACCATCACCATCACATGAATAAAGTACATTTTAAAATGTACATTAGGCTATTGTATGTTTGAATAGATGCTGAAATGTACAATAAGAAAGTATTGACAACATTTAAACGTATTCATTATGTATTTACAGCTAAAGAAATGTAAAATATTTACGAATGTTTTATTTCATTAAGATATAATTGTCCTTTCACCATTTTAAAGATTAATTGTAGATCCCTTAACCCAACCCCCCAAACCCAAACATGATTGAGAATATTTAAAACGTAATGGACAGAAATGTGTAGGAAAATGTCACTTTTAGTAACAATATAGCATTCAAAAGATATTTTGAGCCGCTAATCCCACCCCAACCTCTAAACCTACCAACAAACAATATGTAATCTTTCTAAACATGATTGCAGCAGTCACAGAACAGAGCGAAATATTATCATTTCATATAAAGTAGATGAGTAAACTGCAAAAAAAGCAGTATTTTAAAATAGAAAATGCTCAATTACTCAAAATTCATAAAACATTATAGGCGTACAATACCCAGATGACTTACTGCATACTCTGAGATTTGTAAATGCAATAGCTACCAAAAAGTTGTTCACTGTGGTTAAATTGTACTTGTTCAGCAAACCTACGTAAGATACTTCATTAATAATCAAGTAGCAAGTTCTGCATTGAATACTATGGGAATTCGGACACAGCAAGAGAGGAGATGATATGATAGCACAAAAACAGATAGAAAGAAAGGTGAGAACAGACTGAGAGTGAAGAACAGAGAGATTTGCCAGTGGGGGTGGGGTGTTATTGGATGTGCATGTCCCATCATGGTCACCTCCATGAATTACGAAGACACAGCCTTGATATGTCCTGCACACTGAGCAAGCTCTAGTAACAGCTTTATTGCCCTGAATCCGTAAGGCCTGTTTCCATGGAGCTAACGCCAAAATATCATCAAATCTCTGTTTGTGTGCGGGCACGTCTTCGTAAGGCTTTACATGGGACTGCTTTGTCTATTCTAGTTTCCACAGTTCACACTGCAACTATAATGAATGCTGGGTCAAATGAGGCTGTAGTACTTCTTTCCCACCAGCAAATTACAGCCTATCTGTATCATTAATGCTCTCCTAATTAAAATCACAACTTCAAACTATTGAGGCCTGAGTGTGCGTGTGCATGTGCAAGTGAACAAGCTCTGTTTTTGTAGCATAAGATTTATCTAACCTTATAATTTATCGTCAAGAGATAATGAACCATGCTTTATTAAACACTATCTGAATAAGCAATGTTTCACTGCATTTTCTGAATAACAATGACTGACATAAATACAGACATAAAATCTCATTGATCAGTTTCTTTTAAGACACTCTGCAGAAAGCAGAGAGCGTAATTACTAAAGACATCTAACGTCAACATTTAACTACTTGATTTGAAAAGGAACTTCCTGTTGATTCCGATTAATTTCATTATTTCTTTACTTAAAGGAATAGTTACACACACAAATCTTGTTTGAGGGTGACATGAGGGTGAGAACATGATAAAATAATTTTAATTTTTTCAGTTAACTATCTCTTAAAGATCATTCTGAACTCTTTTTGCATCTAGCGCTACTTGTTGTGCTTGCCTGAAATGCTGTTGCCTGAAATGTTGTGCTTTCTGACACTCAGTTTCCATTACGGAGCGCTCGACAAATGTCAGCAAGGAGCCAACACCGCAGGTCACCCCGAGCAGAAGCCATCCATCAGCAATCATAAATTCCATTAGTTGACAAGATATATAGAAATAGAATCCCTATCCAAGTTATTGTCATAATGAAAGCATCCACTTAATGGGAATTGTGTTGGAAACGTTCCTCTGAGGGTGCACAAATCTTAGGACAGGACACTGTCAACTGTTCCAGTGCCAAAAAGCAGAGGCCTTTTCAGTCTGTGATGATAACTGATGGCATCTCTTTTTTGATTTGAGGGTCTGAAATATATAACTGCTTTGCACTCACATGCTATCAGTCAAATCTACAAATGTTAAGACACAAATGTAACCAACTGCCAGGGTAAAGATGAAATCATCTCTGAACCAGGGTGGGCCTTCGGGACTTGTCAGCTACTTAGAATTTCGTCCTTTCATCTTTACCCCTGCAAATGTGCCCCGTTTCACACAGTGATTGTGATGCACACCATCTGGAGGCAGCGCTTCATGAGTGTTATGACGTTGTGATGCGGATCAGTGCCAGGGAATCTCCACCATCACTTCATAATAGCTGAAACCACTTGGATGAGTGTCAGAACCTTTCTTCTTCTTTTTTTTTTTGGTCACAATCTTTGCCTTTTGACCCAGTAAATTTAGTCAGTATTTTGCCATGTCATATTGATTCATTTTAATCCATTTTATTTGGACTGAAAAAAAAATGAAAAAATTAAATATAAGGTGCAACATAAAAAATGTGTGCGAAACTATAACAGACCAAACTTTAACTAAATTGCAACACACAATCAATTTGTTTTGGTGACAATAGAAGCTTCCAATACGCAGAGATAGATGAAATCAAACAACTCTTCATCACAAACATTTATCAGTACTTTAGTCACTACTGTTGTGAAGTTTGGGGTCAGTGAGATTTTTATATAAAGAAATGAACACTTATTCAGCAAGGATTTGTTCAATTGATCAAAAGCGACCATGAAGACTTTAACATTGTTACAAAAAAGTCTATTTTAAATAAATGCTGTTCTTTTGAATTTTTTTTTCATCAGAGAATCCTGAAATAAAATTTAGCATCATTTTTAAGCAGCACATGATGATAATAATTAGACATGTTTCTTGAGAAGAAAATAATGTGACACTGAAGACTGGAGTAATGATGCTGAAAATTCAGCTTTGCATCACAGGAATAAATTACATTTTAAAATATATTCAAATACAAAACAGTTATTTTAAATTGTAATAATATTTCACAATATTGCTATTTTTACTGCATCAAATAAATTCAGCCTTGGAGAGCATATGATACTTCTTTCAAAAACATTTTAAAATTCTTACCAACTCCAAACTGTGCAAAGAGAAATCAACTCGAAAAAGATCAACAAAAAAGTACAAAGATGTGCAATTGGTTTACATTTGCATAAACATTAACATTCATGTTTTAACAAACTCCTGATGTGCCTGAGAAACCCTTTGTGTACCTGTTCTCTAAGCTGCACATATGCACTACAATTTTTAAAGCATTTTTACATTACGATTACAGGTTAGGAACGACATGATGGAGTTTTGGAGGTGAACTATCCATTTAAACTCGTTTTCTGCCACAGAAGGAGTAAACAAATCCAGCGTGAGTGAATTACAGGATGAAATGCTACACACAACACATGGATATATGAAGAAAACGGCTCCCAGAACGACAGTGCCACTAAAACCGCCCTGCTCTTGATACTCTTCCAGGGCCTAATCTCCTCCAGCAGGGAGATTCGAGCTCCTTTCCTCGCTTGGTCTTGGAACACAAAGAGCTTTTTCCATGTGCCAGGAACCAAACTCCTTCCTGTCTATGATAGGGCTTCTTGCATTGTGCTGCACAGGATAGGGGGTCAGGACTACTCAAGCCCGCTCCCATTTCCCAAAAGCGCAGTTAGCCAGTGAATATGGAATCAGGCCAACGTTTGTATAGGAGGAAATGGCATATTGGACTGAGATTAAGGCGGCAGTCTTGCAGGATACTGAGAGAGGAGGCTGAGCCTGTGGAGTAGCAATAATGAGGACTCTGTGGTTTAAGGACTAGCAGGATAGATTAAGACCACTCATCCATGTAATGAAGTGCTATAACGCTGCATCAGCAGACACTCAAACCCAGCTGATTAATCGTTGGCTGGAAGGACTATGGAACACATCTTGTCCTCAGGACATCAACCATTAGAAATCTAGTGTTTTACATGTCAAGCAAATATCGTGGTTGTAATCTGTCAATCATCACAACCTACAGTTACATCACATTTACTCTGGACACAAGCAGTAAGGCAGTAAAGCAGCAACTGTGACAATTTATAATTATTTGAGAAGTTGATAGGCCAAAAAAAACTTAATTGGAAAAATTAAATCAATTAAGCATTACTGACATATGACTATAAATGAAAACAGTTATTTTCATGTACTACATTTTTCTATTGACCCATTAATGATTTTCTACTGAGCCAAGCAGAACCACAAAATAAAATGAAATGAAATTAAAATAAATAAAAAATGAATAACAAAAAAACTAACATACATGACAAGTGATTAGGAGAAATGCTGCAGACAAAAGAAAAAATTATTAGCTGCATGCACCCAGTGTGTGAAGTTGCATCTTGTGTTGTGAATACAGGCTGTGACCAGAGAAGAGTTAAAGGCTAGATAAAGGATAGTATTTCTATTATCTTCCATTCTCCAGTGGACTCTCTGAAGAACAGCTCCCGTTCACTGTAGTGTGTTCCAGCTCATAGACCCTGTCAAGCTCCTGAAGAGCCTCCACTTAAGCTTAACACTGCACTTTAGCTAACAGCTGGAGCTGCGCTCTAAGATAACACACGCTGATAGTATGATGTTGGTAAGGAGCTGGCAGCACTTCTCAAATTATATATTCATGGAGCGCTATCAGTGTGGCTTATCATCTATCCAAACAAGTCGCTGACAATGAGACTAATTCTATAGCTGAAACTGGAAATGCAAGTTGCCACAATAACCCATTTTTGTAAGTCATCTCCATGGATATTGGTTTAAGGGTGGGGTGAACAGACATACAATGATATACTTGGAGTCAAAAGACACACCACAATATAAATGAGCGTGGGAATATAGTATTTCAAATGTTAGCTGTGAAACATTGTTAATAAGGGTAATTCCAGCAGTCGACTCACTGTTACATTCTGGCAAACTTTGCAAGGTCATGTAAATTATTGAGTGCTTCCCATGGATATGTTTGAGAGTAGTCTATCTACACTCAAACACTACTGTAGCTTGCTATTTTCCATAGTTCACCCAAAAATAATAATCCTGTCAGCATTTACTCATCTTCATGTTGTTCCAAACCTGATGAATTTCTTTCTTCTGCAGGATGCAAAAGGTGAAAGAATCAAGTTTCCATAGTCTTTTTTCAAGTCTTTTGAAGCCAAACAGTTATTATTCAGTTCTAGCTCTTCTTGACGCATTCATGAGTAATATGAGTAGTCTAATACGTGAGCAAGCTACTGTTAGACACACTCAAACATACCCATGGGAAACACTCATTAAATTTATATATGACCTTGCAAAGCATGCCAGAATGTAACTGTAACAAGGTTTGTGTTCAGGGAAGGAGGTGGAAACCGACAAATGTTCAACGTAAAACTTTAATCACAAAATAAATAAACAACAAATCGAAAGTAAAGCGGCAGCCCCTCACAGATGACTGACGCATAAACTAAAGCAAGGCAGCAACATAAAGTCCAGGCCTGGTCCTCTCTCGTCCCTCACTGTTGTCAATCCTCCTTTTACCCTTCTGGAGCTCCTCTGTGATACTCGAGACCGGTGTGGCGCACAGGTGACACTCATTAGCACTCGCACCACCGGCCTGCTCCATTCCCACTGCTCTCGGCCCCGCCCTGATTGCCACAGTAACATTGAAACATTCTTTTATGTTTGATCTTTTCAATAAATCGGTTGATTCAGTTCACAAAACTGGTCTAAATGAATCATTCAGGGGCCCTGAGTTCAACATTGCAACAGCCCACCGTTTAACAGCCTATTGAGGGGGAAGATTACAGAAGACCGTACAGGTATGAAATTACATTAGGGGAAGTAAATAATGACAGATTTTTTTTTTTTTTTTTTTTTACTATGAACTATTCCTTTAAAGTCATTACAAAATCAAACTTGAGAATTGTTATTGACATCTTATTGACCCAATGACATCTTTTTCTCATTTGAGAAGCCATTTCCCTCACAATAGGGATGAAAAGCAATAGCAACTTCCATTTCATACTGACTTTAAATATATGAGACTAAAAGCTGTCTGTTGAAAGCTAGGAAAATTACAGATTCAACAAAAAATGTCAAGTATAATTTGGTGCTGGAGGGCCTTCTCTACCCACACATCACTGCAGGACGAAGGCATCTGTTTGAGAGAGAGAGAGAGAGAGAGAGAGAAAGATAGCAAACGATAAGAAAAGCATGGATGGGTCTGACAGATCCCCAGGACAAGGCATCTGTTATCTAGAGCTACTCCTGAGTGATGCCACAGTCTGAAGGAATGTATGCTCAGCTCAATGCAGTATGCATCCAACTTTATCACAGCCAAAGAGCTGAACTAGACAAAAATATATGTGAATCTCCAAAGCAAACAGCATCATGAACTATGGGCAACTTTTTTATCTTCATCCTGGGCATCCCAACACGAGCGCTCTCAGTCCCTAATCTCTGCCAGGACCACTCTCACAGTGTGGCACCTGTAAACCGTGGCACCATCTGCCTGCTGCCCTATTGGGCACCATTAGCACACACACAGGAGAAACAGCCTGATATTTGAACCGATCTCTTTAGGCCAGCAAACAGTCCACCAGTAGGCTAGGGCTGCTATGATTGCTGGGAAACATCCTCAACCTGCAGAGCCTGATGAGAGGTGAGATATCTGTCACTGGGTCAATAGGCATGAAATTCAATTCTCAATAATAACCAGTTGCAGATTATAATCCTTAGTGCGGAAATCCAAATACAAGATAAGCCCTTTTTTTCAATGGACATCTCTGACTGTAAATTACACAACGGTTAAATTGAGCTTTCAAACTAAATGTTAACTAGTTTCCAACCTAGATCAAAATTGTATTTGTGTATTTTGGTGGTTGTTAGCGCCGCATTACATTCAAGACAGGCAGTTAACACCAAGGACGATAACTGTAACAAGAAAATGTTAACAACTGTTCTAATTCTATGTGAATAGTAAAGTAACAATAACGACACAGATGAACGATATCATTGGAATCACTTTCACACAAAAAATTCAGCTGATGAATGATAAAACACTGACAGCTATTCAGAATTCAGCTGACTTTAAAGAGCTTAAGGATTTCAAGAGGCTGATGACAAAACTGCAGCATTATCGCTCAATTGTGTGGATGTTAATATAGTTACTGTGTAGTTACCATTATCATTATATCAATTAAGAGTTGAGGAAACTGAAATCTTACAAGTCACTCAGATTTCCACGAGTAACTGTACCATGTTGGTTTGGCAAAGCCAAGTATTGTGAGCCACAACGTAGCCACATACAGTATGGAAACATGCATTTTCACAAAATAAGATGTATTATGACCATGTATGAACACAATCATAATGGATGAATCTGCGGAAAAATCAATGATTCCACAGAAACACAAAGCACTGTTTTATTACATTATTTAGGCGATGGAGCTCTCGGTGCCGATTCTTTTAAAGCACTCTTAAGAATCAACCTGACAGGAGATTATGTCTTAAAGAGGAGTTCACACTGACAGTGATTTGCAAAGACAAAGTGTCTGAATGACATTTTCATTGTGACATAAGAAAGAACTTTATGCAAATGAGCAGCGGCACAATATATAAGGCTATGACTATGACATGGAGTTTGAACGCATACTAGAAACCAATAGACAATAACCTCCAGGGATTTAATTAGTGTGAACAGGCTTCAGTTATAGACCGTAGACCGCCTCCATGATATTTTTTACCTTCAACCTCAGACAACACAAAGAAAAGGATCTTTATGCAAACAGCCTACTGATTGCTCTCATCAAAACATCTACAAGCCCTTTCACTATTGAGAGAACAAGAATAGTGGAATAATTCTTTGAACTGAAGACAAATGGGAAATGTTTTTTCAACATTCAGTACCAAGATGCAGTTCTGACCAGATTAAAGATGGATCTTAAAGGGCATTCCAAAACCTTTCATCATAAAGTTCAATTAGCTCCATTATTAGAGGCTAGCTTGTTATATGGTCTGTGCATGTTAAGATAAGACAAACAGGTCAAATGAAAAAACATTTTTTAGAATATTATTGGAAAATCTGATTATAACTTTAATTTGTTCATTGCCATTTCAAGCAATGAGGTCTCATCAAATGGAAAAGCTTAGGGAAATGTGTTTTTATCCCCTCAGCTTGATAGGGATGTAATACATGACATCATCAGGAATCCATTAGAAAATTCATTATCGCTAAAAGAGAACAGGCAAAGAAAACAGTTCAAAAAGGTGAAACTTTTGCCATGCGCGTGACTGATTTATCACAAAGTGCGAGTTATGATTTATTAAAAGTGGGCCTGAGTGCAGAGAATTAATTCACAGACTAGATTGGTTTGAAATAACTTGGAGCTACACTGGGAGGAAGATTAATGTCACAAGGGGGAGAAAATGTCCGTTTCCTCAACAGACTGGGTCCGTTGCAGAGACAAATGCCTGGCTTCAATCGCCCCCTCTGGGAAAGTGTGATCTGGTGAGCGGCAAGAGGTTTATTTAAAAGAAAAATTATACAAATGAAACGATCCTACACATGGGAGCTAGGAAAGCAGAGATGAAACTCTTGGAGAATGTGTGGGAGACTATTTTGACAGTGTTTCTGAAGTTCTGTCAGAAGAATATTACGTTCCCTGAACAGTTCAGAACCATTTACACTATAACTTATTTTGGTTCTACTCCTATAATGCAATATGGCAAACCCATTATACAATAGGCATCACAACATTATGCTGTAAACATATAAAAGTTTTTTTTTTTTTTAAAGAAGTCAATTTAAAATAACTGTTTTCTATTTAAATATGTTTCTATTTAAACTAATCTTAACATTATAGCAATGTATTGTAGAATGTATGACCTTTTTGCATTTTGTAAAAGCAGAGATAATATAGAACAAAATGAGGTATCAGTTGTAGTATGTGTAACACAACAATAGTTGACTAAGAAAATGTCAACCACCCATTGTCCTGTTTTTGCCTTGGTCCCCTGGAGCATTTACAACACATGACCTTAATCTGGGGACCTGACCCACATAATCCTGGAGGTAGAGGAGGTCTGCAGCATTCTTAAGCACATTAACTGTTGCTGATTCCAGCCACATACTCTGGCATGTATAAATGTGCTTATCGCTATCACTTTGATCAGACACCACAGCGTGGTACACATGAAATCTGTTTAAGTTTCCTTATGATAGCCTTGAGAGCATAATTGCAGTTTTGATGATTTCATACAGAAAAATCAGCAAATTGGCTGTTTGAAAAATTGAAAAATGCCCTTGTACGGTTCAAAAAGTCTATAAAACCTTGCGCTATTGTGAACATCAATGAGAGGTGTGAAGAGAAACAGAGGATGCTGTTATGTAACCTCACACAATGGAGTTGTGGGTATAGTGGAGGTGGGTGGACGGAGAGAGAGGGTGGAAAAAGTGGACTGTGTGTTTTGTCATTTCTTATATGCTGCAGTGTTACAGAACATCGCCTGAAAACTAACAATATAGCAGAATGGTGATAACTGAAACTGAATTTTAAGGCTGTTTTTTAATATAAATAAAGTGAAATACACATAACTTTTAATGTATTACAGCACACATTCATATGAATACTTTGAAATGGTGTATTTAATCCTTATTCTATATCATTAATGGTTACTTTTTATTTAAAGAACACCCTTTTTTTCAATTCAATCAATTTCTAATGATATTAAGTGAGTACTTCCTTCTTTCTTACATATTCTGAAATATATTCCATGCCATCACCACAGATTTTTACATTTTTACTAAACCTTTGGAAAGTGCACACACTTTTTTACATTATTATTAGTATGAGTTTCTAACAACTGCAAGAGTCATTAATCATAATCCTCACTGCAAATAAACAGATTTAATGAGTGACTCACTAAGAGTGACTCAGTAAACCCAATGTTACTGAAAATAAAGAATCTTGAGAGATATTGAGGATCTTCACATCCAGATGTTGGATTGGGGTGAGCTGACCGACAGGCAGCTGTGTGGAGAATTGCGGCTGTCGGCTGAGAAATAGTGCAGATGTCTCTGTCTGGAGGCCATATTTGCCGGGCTACAGCAGACAAATGGATCACATATCTAGCAAACCTGAATCCATCTGATCCTTACAGACTCAGGCATGATTAAAGTTCCCATCTGGAGTGTGAATGAGGAGATCTGGATGGATATGTGCTCACAGGGTCAGCAGCCATTACAATTGGGAAGGAAATTTGCACAATTATGGTATCAAATCCTTTATCGAATGATATAGATGCACGTATGTTTTATTCAGCAAGGATGCATTAAACTTATTAAAGACTTAACATTGTTCTATTTCAAATAAATGCTGTTGTCTTTTCATCAATGAGTCCATAAAAGCATCACAGTTTCCCCAAAAATATTATGCAACACAACTTTTTTCAACATGTATTACAATAAGAAATGCTTCTTTAAGCATCAAATTATCATATTAGAATGATTCTGAAGGGTCATGTGACTGTGAAGACTGCAGTAATGATGCTGAAAATTCAGCTTTTAACAATGACAATAACAATGAATAAATACTATCAAAGCATTTACTGAATTAATCTGTTTAATGTTAATTTCTACATATACAATTCTAATCCATTAGTATTTCAAGTATTATCAATGAATTAACAATGTATAATAGTATGTTAACATTAATGTAGATTAAAAAATGCAGATAAAAAAAGTTGTACATTGTTTGTTTATGATACCTAATGAATTAACGGTAACACTTTTGTTTAGGGTTCAATTCTCACTATTATCTAACATTAACTACGTTTTTTTTCCTCAATAAACTCCTAATTTCTGCTAACTAATAGTTAGTAAGGTAGCTGTTAATTTGTATATAGTTCTAAGGTATTGGGTTGGATTATGGGATGTTGAATATGGTCATGCAGAATAAGGCATTAATATGTGCTTTATAAATATAAACAGCCAATATCCTAGTAATATGCATGCTAACAAGCAATTAGTTAAATGCGATAATTGGACCCTAACTTAAGTGTTACCTTATTAACTAATGTTAACAAATTGAGCACTGAAACATTTTACATAACCATTTTATTAGTATAAAATAGACTAATACAACTAAAAAAATTTGGCTACTAAAAAAACACTTTTTAATTTCAAAAACATATTTTGAATATCACATCAAGTGACTTTTTAATTACATAAGATAACAACAGAATAAGAAACTTTATCATAAATTGACAGCTCTAACAGTTTTTGTCCTGTCATCGATGTTATTTTGGGGGGGGGGGGGGTCTGCTTTGACTCAATAGCAACTAAATAAATGTCTATTCCACATCTAAATATAGTATCAAAAAAATTACCCATTTCTTAGACAAATGTGTTTTATATCTAAAAAGCTTAATATTCAGCATTATGCATGGGCTTCATAATACAGGGTGAATACAAGCAAATTTGGACATTTTTATGATAATGTGTAATTGCTGTTATTTTAATGATGCCAAATGGTTTAGTTTCTGAAAAATGCCACAACACTATACTATAGCATATACAGAGGGAAAAAAAATATTAAAAAAAATTTCTAGGTTCTCAAATAAATACAAAACTTTCACACTTAACCATTTGTTCCACTATTTCTGTGTTCACTCTGTTTTTTTTTTATTAGGATTTATTTGAATTATTTGTGTGAAAAGAGAAAACATCCTGGAAGACGACCGCAAATGTGTAATTCGATGTTCAGCTCTTTAGAGAGATTTGTGAGTACTTACTGAACTATATTATATACATTTGACCACCCAATAAGATATCCAACCTTGGACATTTAATAAAGCATGCCATGTCAAGCATCTACATTTAATTTACACTTGTCCTGGATAGTCACACATATGATGTCTCCATGGAGACCCGCTGCAGACTCTGAGCTTATGAATATACAGTGAAAAAAAATCCTCCAACCAATCTCAACAGTATTAGTACTTCGGTGAGCTGACTGTCATCCATCAATATAGCACTACACTACTACACCCCTACTTTCATTTTCTCACCAGATTTATTTCACTCCAAAACATCAGAATCAAGCCGGCAGAGGAAAGCAGAGTGAGCGAGGCCTACAACGATCTGAGTTTTTTTTCCCTTTGGGACCCCATATGCTTCGACTGCTAAAATAGCTTGTCTCTAATTGCTGCTGGGATATGTGAACAGGTTGTAGAGGTGGAGAATAGATAACCCATCCCGTCATGTCTTCATCAGTATGTTGAGTCACGCTCTGCAATGTTCCACTCACTTCAGGCTAATGAATCTAATCAGCAATTTACTGCAATAAGATATACTGTATTCCAGATGTTCTTTCTGTAGGGTTCTGCATTGAATGCTTGTGGAAAAGGTGGAGAATGTGCTGAATATGTGGAAAAATGCTGCGCAGAAATCGTCTGGAAACACTCTTTCCAATTCACACTCCCTCTGGGCTCATATACACAGTAACACCTCAGAATTCAGACCTCAGTGCTTCGGATAAATGAACAGAAAAGGAGCTTCCCCCCCATTGAGAAACAAACGCTTCTTGCGTGAGACATCAAGAGTCGTGCTCACCACTAAAATCCCCCAAAGGTGGCCAACCATCCAGTGAGATGTGAACGTTTCGTTATGTCAGAGTAACTGATGTCTTTCTGCTGTTTTATTTCTGCTTCTCTTGCTTTCCCTCCCAGCACTCTTTCCTCCTTTCTTTCTCTCTCTTCTGCGACTCACTCAAAGCCATCTGCACTGTAATTCAATCATCACACTAAGCAGTGAAAGTAATGATTACTTGGATTAGCTACAGGGCTCCAAGCCACTGTCTTAATATTGACTGGCAGTGAGTGCAAATATGAGCTCGGCCAGCAGCTTCGTTTCACTTTTTGAGGGATGTTTTATGATGTTGTCTGAACTCACCTCATAATATTGCCAATATTTTACAATATACGTGATGCAAGCTATTTTTAGATAGACAGGTAGGTAGGTAGGTAGGTAGGTAGGTAGGTAGATAGATAGATAGATAGATAGATAGATAGATAGATAGATAGATAGATAGATAGATAGATAGATAGATAGATAGATAGATAGATAGATAGATAGATATTATAACAGCACCTCTCTCCCCAGTCTGATTCAGAATTCAGAATGTTAACAAACAAGAGGATCGTCCAGAACGGATTTCAAGCACGGACTTTACAAGAACAGATTTCACAGGAAATTTTCAGAGTAGTGTGTTTTTTCCCCCGTAATTTTCTTATACATTTTAGGTATGATGTTCTACACCATTTAATTATGATATTTGTCTGAAAACTATGGTAATACAAACAGTAATCTATCACAAAACCAAGGTTAATTTTCCTAAGGGGCGGTGAACAGTCTTACAAAAGCAAGAGCTTACAAATGCTACAGTAAACACTACATCAATACTGTAATGTTAGTTAGCAGGCTAGCGGAGGCAAACGCTTTGCCCTTTGTTTACATCATAGCAACTATTAAACTTAGGAACTGTTAATAGAAACGCAACTACAAATAATAAGACATGCTTACAAGTTGTGATCCACAAATAACAGATTGTCCCGACAAATTGGGAACTGCTCCATTTCAGGAGAAGCTTTTGTGCGTATAGCCTGCATTGTACTCTGTCTGTCTACTGTTCTCCGTAAAATGTGCAGCACACAGATAAACGTTGGGGTATAATTTTTAGGAACAGTGTTTAAAATCAATTTTAACCACTCTCATCAGCCTTAGGAAGGTCAAACAAATAAGTTTTGGAAAAGGGGTCGAAAAAACAGCATCTCTTTGACATATAATTTTGCCTCGCACTTTTTTTTGCGAATTCCGTGGATGGGGATTATTTCAATGAGTAGCATTGTGACTTCACAAAGCCCAGGAAAAAAGCGTTTAAATATTAATAATATAAATATAAAAAAAATGTATGCTTAAATAGCAACATTACACACTAACTAATGTTGAAAAAGTTCAAAAGCAATAGGACCCCTTTAAAATTAAATTAAATGCTGTACCAATGTAAATGTACATCTAGGCAACTAGTAATAGCCAGAAATAAACTCTACATTCATATTAAAAATGTTTACAAATGTATAAGGGAAACTGCATGTGTCAAACACACAACAATTCAATGTTGGCATCAATGACATCAGCCACTTGATTGTTCAAAGCTACAGTCCTTAAACTAATAAGCTATGATTTTATAATAATAGGATTTTCATACAAAACAAATGCAGGTGCTGCATTTCAGTCAATTGACCAAAACTTTGTTACAGAGCACAGAGAGCATCCAGACCAACCAATCACTGTCAAACAGGAGACTGCAGTTGCTCTGACTGGAACTAATTGGCTTCTGGGTAGCTTTGTGTTTCCAATACAGAGGTGGAGCTTTACATAAAAGCTAACCAACAACACTTTCACAGAGGCATATCACTCTCTGTTTGAAGAAGCAGACTCATTGTTTGAGTGACAAAAAACTATGTTACATGAACATGTGAACTCAACACAGATTTTCATAAACACAATTTGAGTCTTCCTAAGTTAAATGACTTACAATAATCAACCATGACCTGAAATAACCAACTATAAAAGACATAATACTCCAAGATTTAGCTTTTCCCACAGAGCAGCATCAAACATATTCAATGTCAAAAAGCTGTCATCGTTTACAGCCTACATCTACGTGTTGCTTCGATGGCAAGAAGCCAAGTGATGAAGCTCGCTGGCAGCTCATTCCTCTCTCTCCTATTGTGAAAGTGCAGTGATGTGGATGCACCTCATGCTCGTTCACCCCATCATTACAGGGGGCAGTGTTTAGCAGAGCAGGAGTGTGCTGATGCCACACTGGAGAACAGGCAGACGAGTGCCGAGACACAGCCTGGTGCTCAGCGTCATGACGGCCGTGGCTCTCTGCCTTGAGCCCCAGGGGTTATTATAATCCAAACATGCTCTGCGCAGACAGGCACGTAAGACAAAGAAATCTCAGTCGAGCTGTTGTGTGAGATGCTGTTGATAATGTCACAGATGTGGTGGAGGAGATAGAAAGCAGACCAGCACAATGCATCCTGATGTGCAGCCAGCTCAGTTTGTGGTATTCGAGGCAGAACATCGATGAGAAGCTCAGTCCAGGTGGGCATATGAATGTTCACGCTTGCTTTTCAGATGACAGTGAGAACCTGCCAAGCAAATCTAGTTCTCAATGGGAGAGTGTTTTTCTCACCATCTGAAATGCATCCTCACCCCCCCCCCCCTTCTAAAAATAAATCATGTTTACCACCCAGCTTTGTCTAGAAGTTGTTGCCTGTTGAAAGACATTTTACTCCTAAAAATGTTCATATAACTCTTTTTTTATGCACGCACAAACAGCATTCCACCTCTGAAACGCCTATACGAAGGGGAAAGCATCAGAATCACATTGCAAATCAAGTGAATATATTGGGCTTTCAAAAACATTTATCATTACTTAAATTAAAAAAAGTGATGTGATGCTCATCAGGATCAGCTCCATAATCATATGAAAGTCTGGAACATCACAGTATTCAACATGGGACCCCTCTGAAAAAGACCAGCTCAGCCCAGTAATGAATTGCCATGCTGGTTTATGCTGGTCTAGTTGGTGGACCAACAAAACCAAGATGTTCACCAAGCTGATTGACCTTGCTGATAATGCTAGTTAGGAAGCTTCTTGAGAGCATCAGCACCCAAAACACAACATATTCTGGTATTTTCAACAGCTTGAGTGAAATCCTAAACATACAGCCATAATTAAAAGGTATGGCAAGTGTTCTCCTTCTCATCAGAAA
Organism: Squalius cephalus; assembly: GCF_949319135.1. Taxonomy (NCBI): domain Eukaryota; kingdom Metazoa; phylum Chordata; class Actinopteri; order Cypriniformes; family Leuciscidae; genus Squalius; species Squalius cephalus. The sequence goes on along the minus strand of NC_137122.1, from coordinate 36,118,289 downwards.
GTACACCCAACAACTTACGATCTCTCTTGCCTACCAGCCATGACAACATGGTAAGCAATAACGCAAACGCTTTTTTAAAAAAAATCAAGCAAGACCTACTTGCTTTCCCGGGTTTGGGCCTCTGCAGGAGCTTCTGCACCGTCATCAGGTCCTCAGTCTTCACCGCTTGAAGTAATTCATGATCTTTCCCCATCGTTATTTATTTTACATCCAAAGCATCCTCTGAATGTGTGGTGTTGCCCGGAGATTTCCTCTGCGGATCCTCCCTCTTGCGATGGACCTGCAGGGCGCGATGATGATGATGATGATGATGGTGATGATGATGCACACTGGCGGAAGGATGCTCGAATACTATAGAGCTGGTGCAGCTGGCTCCTATGAATCACAGATGTTCTTATTCTGATATCAAGAAGACAAGCAACACGGCGACGGACTTGCGATTAACGCATCGGTGATGGATTGGATCTTCAGTCTGCGTTGTGATGGCCAAAACTGAACAGTTTGTTCTAGAAAACCATCATCAGATAAATCAGCTTCAATCACGTTTTGGTAGCGAGAGCGGAGTAGATGCGATGCTTTAAAATACAGCAAAATCAATGTTCCTTTAAATTCCCACGAGCATTTTTTTCCTGGGATCCGTGAGGCTGTTCAGAAGACGCGTCAGTCGGCGGTGCCATCGCTCCGTAGTACTCGACCCGTTATTTTCTATGCTGCGATGGAAATACACAAGGAGCGTGCAATGTGCATTTCCCCAGCCGTGGATTGGGCTGACATTGCTGTGGTAAATGGCTCCGCTTCATCCAGAGGGCGGTCCCAAAGTGTAGGAACACCCCCCTATTCCAGTGTTGACAGCCACATGCTACGAGTCTACATTCATGCACTGCTGTATCATAAAGACATGCTGTTGAAAACACCATTATACCCTGTAGCTGGCACTGGGAACTTTGTTATGATCTTGTTTTGTAACCTAGCTTTTGCCCAACTGCCAAAGGTGGATTACAGCTGGACAACTCACCTGTGCACTGGAAACACATTTCTCCTTTAAAACGAAACATTTTTATGCTACTAGTAATTATTTGTAATTAATAAATAATACGATAGTCAGTAGTATTGAATTAGTCCCTAATACTTCCTTTGCTTCTAGTAGTGCCTATGTCAAATAGTGGCAAGTTCCATTTTCCAAATATTGCTAAATTGTCATTAGTAACAATTATTAACAAAACCATTGACGATTCATTACCAAAAATAAAGCAAATAACAAGTGACATGAGAAACATTAACAATAGTTTATCAGGTGCTAATATGCAAAACTAAAAAATAATTATTAGCAGGTAATGAAAAACTATTAGTGATGATACTGCATGGATATTGGATTATATCTACACTGAAAAAAATGATTAGTTGAATTTAATAAAAAAAATTATGGTAAGTGGTTGCACACAATTGATTTTAGCTATTTATGCAAATGCATTAAGTTGAACTTAATCAATTTTAGTTCAACTTAATGCATTTGTTTAAATGTAGCTAAAATCAATTGTGTGCAACCACTTACCATAATTTTTTTTTATTAAATTCAACGAATAATTTTTTTTTCAGTGTAATGAGTAGAATCTAGTGAAATATATTAATCACGATTAGAAAATATAAAAAAAAATAGTCTATTGAATTACTTTTTCATTTATTAAAAAGTACTAACATAAAAATATATAGTTAGTTTAAAGGAATTTGTTGTCATTTATCTGGATGCTGTAAGGAAGATTTCCATAAAGATTGAGCATTTCCGTTGTCTTGTAGGATGCTATGATTCATGCAATTTTCCAGATTTGTTTTCTTACAAGTTAAAAGAATACATAGGACATAAAATAACACTTGCAGTTTTGTTTTTCTTACCTCTCAGACCCAACAATGCTGTCAGTTCTTCAGTTTGAAGGAGCCTGAAGATTACAAAGTAGGATACACAAAGAGTTTGGCTGCATGAAGCCTATAAAACAAAACTGTTCCCTGAATGCCTGGTCAGAGTTATTGTCTTAACTACATGGGGTTTCTTTCAGAGTCTTATATCCAAGTCACAATGACCCTCTTTCAGAGCAGGATCCAGATCCATGACTGTCTGTCATGTTCTGTTCACAGCTACTTAACACTTGATTTACCACCTCAGAAAAGAAAACTGTAATATTATGCCTATATAAGGTTTTTTTTTTTTTTTTTTTTGTTTTTTTTTTTTTTTTTTGAAATTAGGAAAGTTACTGATCTTGTCACCCAAAGTCTTTGAATGGATATTTCACCCAGATAGTTCTATCATCACTTACTCACTCTCATGTTGTTCCAAACCTATGATTCTTTGTTTGTTTTTGTCCATACAATGGAAGTCAATAGTTACCAAAACTGTTTGGTTTCCAACATTCTTCAAAAAGGTGGAAATCAAATTGGCTACAAAATCTTCAAAATGCTGGAAACCAAAATCAGTGTGTTTTAAAGAAGAAAGTCATAAAGGTTTTGAACGACATGAGGGTGACATGGGACTCAAACGTCTGAACAAGTCCATATAATGTTTCATCTTCATCATAGGCGATCTCTGAAAATTCTTTAATTTGTACATCAATTATTATTTTTATAATAATAATTATTATTATTATTATTATTATCATCCCAGAATGTTCTGCATCTACAGCACTGGTTTAGCAGTAGCCTAAAAATTAGCAACAGCAAGAGATTTATAAACTACCCAGATATTTTAATATTTTAAACGATTTTAAACATATGATATGAAAAGCCATTTTGCTCCAATTGTGTTTTAACTCTCTAATATGGTTTCACCAATTTGCCCTCATCATCACCATCATCAAACATACCTGCACATCCTCCATCCAGACATTACAGACCCTGTCCTGTTCGCTGTACTGTGATCCAGCGCCACCCAGTGTTACATAATAGAAAACCAATTCTAAAATACCCTATAACATCTTGCAGACCTCTAGTGTTCACTATGCACATTCAATTTCAGCTGTCAGTTTTTTGCAGATAGAATGCAGTGAATGGGTGGAGACAGGCCTCTTGTGGCTACCACCCTATATAAAGACCATGTATTGAACTCCATTAAAACGTGCATCTCATAAAATATGAAAATATTCAATATGAATATTTGAAAATATCAAATTCCATGTGGTCAAACACACTCTTCTGACAGTTCTGATAGCTTTTAGCAGTCATAAATATTTCTGAAATAAGACACTGAGCACTTAATTGTAACACTCATAAAACCGATGTGTTGGAAACAAAATAAATTGTGCTATTTCATGCCTATACAAGGATAAAACATTTTGTGTTAACTCAACCAGTGTAAACCATCTTAACACAAAGTGTGTTTAGATCTTTTACACACTAATGTGTTATAATCACACTATTTTTGTCAGAAATGTGCCATCTTTGAGACAATTTGACAAAAACATGCAATGCAAAAACAAACTCGCTTTATTAAAACTTGCAAATGAAATGCATGCAAATAAAAACACCTATTTTATACATAGACTATACCCAATAACATTATAGAAAGCATTTTTTTAACAAATAACCAACACAAAATGTGTTAAAATAGCCATAACACAACAATATTACTAAAGGGTTAGTTCACCAAAAAAATTGTCCCATTATTTACTGACCCTTAAGCCATCCTAGGTATATATGACTTTCTTCTTGCAACCAAACACAATCGGAGTTATATTAAAAAATATCCTGGCTCTTCTCAGCTTTATAATGGGAGTGAATAGTACCTTAGATTTTGAAGCCCAAAAAAGCTCATCCATCCATCCATCATAAAATAATCCATATCTGACTCCAGGGGGTTAATAAAGACCTTCTGAAGCGAAGCGGTGTGTATTTGTAAGAAAAATACCCATATTTATAACTTTATAAACTATAATCACTGGCTTCCGGTAACAACCATACGCGAGTCGAGTACCGGCGAAAGAGTGACCTCATCCTTTTTGAGAGTGTATAATACAGTAAGATAAGTGAATAAGACAACTGTTGCAAGAGGCTAGAGGCAAATGTTTTAGAATTAGATTGAGGAAAACTGCTTTAGGAGAAATATGCCAGCATCAAGCACTTTCAGACATGATGCAGGCTATAGGTGAATTACATATCACCCAGGAGAGACATTTTACACTTGTCTGAAAAATAAACATGATGTTCATGTTACATCAGAACTGCTGAAAGGGTACGGGTATTTGGCTTGCTGTACGCAAAGGGGGGACTCAAGAATGAGGCTCAACTCAAGCTCCAATTATCCCATGATACTATTAATGGCTGAAGACAGCTACTGTATATAAGGCAGAATCTCTTAAAGGAGTGAGGATGGAGGTGGTGACTAGGACAGATGCCAGAAAAACCATCACCAGAGACAGGCAGGCAGCAACGAGATTGATTGGCAGATTAGATAAGTGGCTCCTCCTGAACCTTAATAATAAGCATAATGAATGTTGGAACTGGATGAAATATTCTTAATGACATCAATCCGCAATCTGACTTGTAATGCAGCATGGAATCATAATCACACCATGTTGGTTCATTTGGCCAGAGGAGAACTGGTCTCTTGGTTTCTCCCAAGGTTTTTTTCCACTCTGGCACCGATGGAGATTGGGGTCCTTGCCACCATCACCTTTGGCTTGCTTAGTTGGCGACACTTAAAGGTACAATATGTAATTTTGTTTGCCGCTAAGGGTCGCTAACCTCTTACAATAACAAAGGCGTAGGTTGATGACGCATAAGCGGAATTATGGAACTTGTCGTCATGATGGATCTAATAATGTTTATGGATGAGTGAGTACACTGATGTTTTTAACATGACTGTGATATGAAGCAGGTCACGATTGCAAATGAGAGACAGATATCAGCGCCACACTCGAGTCCCGCGGATATAAAGGAATGAGGACATTTAATTCTACCGAACTACCCGCAAGTGTAGAATTACTACTCACACAGGTCAGTTTATTAGACAAATGAAGCTTGTAAGGTAACGCAGCGCCGTTTCACTTGGTCTACACTATCACACTAAACTGCATTTGAGTGTGTTGAAAGTTATAATGTTATTCTATGTGTTAGTTTGTCTGGATGAGACTAGCAGTAAGCTAGATCAACATTAGAATAACATACTAATCATATTCTAACATTTCATCATGTTAGCATTGATTAGTTTTATGTACATTTGCTCACCTGTCTAATAAAGTACATGCAGGAGCGGTGTCTCTGTCAAATCGAAGTAGTCACGGACGTGTAGCTCTTGGCATCTCGAAAACGCCACGCTGATATTGATCCTCGTTTTAGTTCTCCTTTTGTCCCAAAGTCTGCTTGCCATGGTCCATAATATTTGGACGAAACAACAATAGCGTGAGCGTGCCGCTAGTTGCAGTTGTCCACGTCTGTCGCCATGGTTACTATGGCAGTACGAGCGGAAACCAGGGATAACAAGGATATTACGTCATTGACAGGCGACAATAACCAGGGATGAGCCATTATTTAAAATGAGAATTTCTCTGAAATTAAAAATCTTTGTGAACTTTTGGGATATTGTAAGTACACAACTGCAGGAAATATATCACACTGTGCAAGTGATTTTGGGATATTTTATTACAAAAATCTTACATATTGTAGCTTTAATATTCAGCAATGTTATAATACATTTGACTGCACTGACACTGTTGGATGAGAAATGAACTGAGCTGGATGATGATATCAGTTTTCTCCAGAGCTGCTTCATAGCTGAACTGAACTCATGTAATAATTGATGAGTTTTACACTGATCTGAACCGAATTAACACTGTACGGACTTCAGCTGAACAATGACACTATTGTCTTTTTAGAGCTGCTTTACAGCAGAATTGAATTCTGTTTGCATCAGTGATCATTATTTTCCTGCTTATCACTGTAAAGCTGCTCTGAAACAATTATTTAGGTGACTTGACCTAAAACCTGGATTTTATCATTGTTTTCAGTAATGTGCAACCTCTACATATGTTAACACCTGAAAAGGGTGTTTTAGGGTTTCAAGAAATTGTAATATTTTAATTTAGAGGCACACATTATAGAAGTACTTTGTAGTTATGACGGATGCTGCACACTCGAGGTGGTTGAGGAGAGATTCCCTGATACAATTGTAAAGCGCTTTGGGTGTACAGAACAGAAGTAGGCTATATGAAAAGCGCTATATAAATGCCTCATTCATTCATTCATTCATTCATTCATATAAGTACATTGGTATTGTAAAGTTATTTCAAGCTGTAACGTTTCATATCACAACATTTAATGAGTCATCTCAAAATAACTGTGTATGTGTATAATTAGCTTTCATTGCCCACACAAAGCAGCTACCAAACTGCTACCAACCACACCCAGAAGTGCACAAAACCTGACAAAATCTCAGTTTACATTATAAAAATCATAACGTCTATTGAATGTTCCCATTTAGATAACTGAGTGTGTGTGTGTGTGTGTGTGTGTGTGTGTGAGAGAGAGAGAGAGAGAGAGAGAGAGAGAGAGAGAGAGAGAGAGAGAGAGAGAGAGAGAAATTAATGGGCTTGCTTACGAGACTCTGGTTTTTGTATATTTTACAAAATAAATCACACAAAACAATAACTCAAAACTTTCAAACCAGTAGCAACCATTCAGCTGATGAAACATGAGTCTACTATTTCACAGTAAATGTGGTATTCCGCGTTCTGACAACGATGGTTGTACATTTTTCTTCTGAAAGTCTTGAGCTACAGTACTGTTCATAATTCACAAATATCTGCAAGACAACAGTTATATTGTGATCAACAGAAGTTACCTTCCCTTGTTGTCTGACGCCAAATAACTCTGTTGACGCCTTCGTGCGCTTTGGGTTTTTAACAAAAGATGGGGCGGGGTTAAGAGCGGTTAAATCATCTGATTGGCTAGAACTGACAGCAGGCAGGAGGAAAACACAGTGATGCGGCATCTGATTGGATGACGGGTTTGTATCAAAGTGAAAATATGTGCCTCGAGCTCTTCTGTTGCCAGGGCGTCAATGGCGGAACTCCGCAGCAGAAGTTAATATGACACAAGACAGAATCGCATAAGGTAATACTGCAAAAACCTCTTTACAATAATAGCATATTTTTCGTTACAGTTTATTTTTCAGTGCTCAATTAGATATGCTGTCTCTTCGTGAGCAGGTTTATGGGTGGAGCAGTTTGAAGAGCTTACTGTAAAATTGAGATGAGTTACAGTGATGAGTGTTGGTGTGGCGATCCTCATAGAAGAGTCTCATGAACTGCTTCTTTTTTCTAAATTTTAAAATAACTGCTAAGTTCTATCTACTTTAGTTATCAGTTGTTTCTCAAAGCTGATTTTAAATGTAATATGTATATATCTTTACTGCTCTTCTCCCATCTTCCTGTACTTTTCACTTGTTTTGGACATGTATAAACATGTTGAGTGTGCACGATGCATCAGTGTGGCCCATAGATAAACACTGCACTTTACATAACTGTCCTCTAATACTTGGATTGGACCAAAAGAGGAATTCACGTTTTTATGTAAGAGTACAACAGTAAAGCTGATAGGCAGCAGGATGAAAATGACCTCTGGTAGTTTATAAAGACTTGTTTGTTTAAATGCATCTTATAGTCTTCATCTTAAGAGAAGGGTCCTTTAAACTGTGGCCCTTATCAGGGAACGGTCACAGATTGTGAAGCAGGACACATGATCTTCAGATCTGAGACATCTCATCCTGGAATTCCCAACATTGTCTTTTGGCAGCAGATTATTATTTTATTTTTTTGAATCTAGGTCATTCATGTCCCTCTGAAAGTTATCCAGTCCTCTGCTGTACTCCCTGATGGATTCACTTGTGGGAAAGGATTCTGGAAGAGCAATAGATAATATAATTGCTGGTCTTAATGCTCTTAACCACAGTCTGGATGAGAACCCTGCTGCTAAATCAGAGGATTAGACTATGAAATTGGAGAACCCCTCCCTTTCCCTTGATCATTAAATGTCAAAATCTGCTAAATATGCAGCGGTTGCAGCTCATGGCATTTTTTAGGCATTGATCATGAGGGAGATGAGTGTGGAAACACAGGCTTGTTGGTGCAGGTCACAGTTTGTTATTTAGGTTTCTCTCTCACATGTGTATGAATGAAAGGGCGTTTTTGAGTTGAGTTGAGCACAGCTTCGTTCTCTGCTCTGTGCACTAAGGTCAGCATCTTTGTGTTAAACAAGGGTACATTTAATAGCTTGCATAACAGAGCTGCCGATCCACCTGTCCTGTATACGCAAAAACAAATAGGCAGCTGTTCTCTCCTGCACAATGACACCAGTGTTATACAGGCACTATTGTACAAAAGTTAAGGTGTAGTTTTAGTTAAGGGTAGTGTATATGGGTAGGTTCAGTCATGCTTGTAAATTTAAGCCACATGGGCACATGTAAGGAAAGTGCAGTTGCTTTCACTTGAACGGAACACCCATTTTAACGGAAGTGGTTTCATTGTAGCATGCTAGCCTCAAAACAGATCCCCTGATCAGTAAAGAAGTGAGTTTTCTTGTTAGTAGTTTTAGAGAAGGTTTATAAATATGTAAATAAGTTTTTTAATATATTCTTGGTCTGAACAGGCCTTTAGGCTGGTAATCACATTTCTGCTGGTATTTATGAAGTTAGTTCATAAATACCAGCAGATATGTGATTACCAGCCTAAAGGCCTGTTCAGACCAAAAATCATAACTATAAATACAGTAGCATATTTCACACCAGTGCACAATAGCATTCTGTTTATTATCAGCGTGTGCCGCAGTTACGTCATCTGCCGATTTTAATGCTCAAGGTGGATTCTGATTGGCCTCTAGTGTTGTAGGCTAATTGTTTATCAGATAAGAAGAAAGCATTCTGAAAAGTGATTCCAACAATATCGTTCTTCTGTTTATAGCTGTGTGGAGAGGACTTTACTATTCTTATAGAAGTAGAATGATTATTAAAACTTTATCGTTTTATATATATATATATAGTTATCATTATGTTCCTTGGTGTGACTGGCTCTTAACACAGAACAAAAAATAGTCCAAATATTATTTTTGCATTAATTGCCATGACAAGTGATGGATGATTTTGAGTTTCTTTGATGTTAACAACAAAATATATAGGAACGTTTTCTCCTCCTTTTTAAAACTATTTGCGAGTATATGGTTAGTTGCATTATTAATATTTGCATCTAGCATTGACTTTGTGCTCTCCTGTCCAAAAACCAGAATCAGAACAGTTGTGAATGTGAATAATTTTTTGATTGAGAATCAATGTTCCTTGATCACAGATTTGCTATCTAAAGTGCAGTCAAAGCACAAACAGGCACAGCCGTGTGTCGAGCGTCACACAGATTGATGCCATCCTATCTAAAACCGTGAATCACACTGTTATGCGAATGAGTTTATAGCACACACATCTCATCAGGTCTTGTTTTCAATACATGTAACCTTCAGGCCAGTGATTAATTTCCATGACTCCTGTGATTTTGCACTGACGGTTAACTTGAATATGGTTTCTCAAGGTTATAGCGCTTGAGCCTTTTAGTCATAACTATACATGACTGCATCATCCCTGTGTGCTAAACTTCGACAGATAAGCCTGTGTACATGTTTTTATGTTTCAAAACACGCTTCCTTACTTCCACATGACGTGGAAATGATGGCCTGATGGTTGCATAAAGTTGGTGTTACATTTTTATGAGCACAGACCATGAGGAACAGGCTCTGTTTTTCAGGCCTGTGTGGAATTTCATGCTCCTGTTATTATTATTTTAGCTTTGTTAGAGTGACATTTTCCAGAATGGGCGTTTGGCTTTAGCCTTTCGCTGTAATGTTTTCTAACCCCATAGTGAGAAATCTAGTCAAACTAAAAGTTATCTCTATCAATGGAAATGTTTTCCTACACTTTACCTTGATATTTGTGCTTTGGCAGAGGCCAACAAGGATGTCAATAGAGGCAGAGGCGTTGCTGCAGGAGGCGAAGGAGAGCATCGAGGCAGCCCAGAACTACAGAAGCGAACTACAGCAGAGGCTGCATGGACTCAGCCAGGCACGCAAACAGGTACGCTGCAGCTCTCTGCACTGCCACTGAAGGAATGAATAGGTTTCCAACAACTTGCAACATGTCAGTCCACACCGAAACTGCTGTGCATTGTGACACAATCACAGCCAATCAGAAGATATTTCATATACGGTGGGATTTTGGACCAATGAGATTTCACAGTGGGCGGGGCTACCCAGTGTGGCGCTGCAGAAATCAGGATTGGCCAAAATTCAGAATTTAAGAATTCATGAGTTGGAATTTGAATTTGAGTTGGAATTTTCTATTTTAAAGGTTCCTAATTTGGTTTTGGAGGTCTCCTACAACAGGTTTACAGGCCTCCAAGGTCAAAAAACACTTTTTTTCTCATAATATACATTGCACATCACCTTATTTCTCAAAGAGTCTGAAAACGGTTTGTTCGAAGATTTAGTCTCTCTAAACCCCTCCTTTCCATGAGCTACTCTGCTCTGATTGGTCAGATGGCCCAGTATTTTGTGATTGGTCTACCACTTACACCGTGTGTCAGACACAATGACCATATCTGAATTTCATTTTCCACGCTTGTATACACAGTGATATGAATAGTAACAACAGAATAGAATAGTACTAAGTAGACGTTGTTCACGAGCAGCCAATGAAGATCATAGGCTGGCATTATTCAAATTTGTTACAGTGTTAATACGTAGGTTTGTAACAGGAAGTGAGACTGGAATTGCTGATGACTCGTTTCAGCAGTTCAGAATCAAATCTTTATTTTAGGAGACAATAACTTTGTCGTGCACTTTGATCTTTAAAACTTTGCAGACCTTTTACATTCACAAACAGTTGTATAACACTCTACATGAAAGGTAATATTTGAAAAATCGTAATAGGGGCACTTTAATTGGCAACACCAATTGAGGAAGAAAGGAAGTTTTTGTTTTATAATGTTTTGGAATTCAACAGGTAATCTGGAAATTTAGTGTTTTTCCACTTTGGTCCATAAAATAAAAATTGTGGCGTGTCATTTTGAAATGATTTATCCAATATTATAGTATTTATTAATGTTTTTAATTAGCTTATATTTTTATATCTATCTGTCTATGTTTCTATCTGTCTGTCCAGTTTTGCGCAACATTGACAGGAATAGGAACCAAGCAATTGACTAAATGTCCTCTTGCTCGTTACTTGTCTCTGTCAAGGCTGGCTCAGATAAAGCGATCTCTTCCATGTAAATCTGTTTTTATCTGATCGCGTCTGGTTAGGACCAACCATAGAGACAGTAATGAAATTGCTACTGATCACACCCAGCATGCACCAATGCATAAAAATACTACATCGAACACAATGTAGAAAATGCCAGAAACAATTCAGCTCCACAAAGATAGTGGTTCCCTACACAGTAACCAAATAACGGGACATATGTGGGTGTTTTTGAGAGAGCGTGGGTAAGTGATACTCCCGCTGTCTCGGTGAAGTGAGTAGGATCCTCAGTGCCAGGAAGCCTGTTGGTCAGCACAGAAGGGCTGATTCATGCCGCACGTCTCCCGGGGTGACTGTAGGATGTAAAGCCGGCCTGCTGCTCGGTGTTATCTTCAGTCTTTGCTTCTGGCATCTTACCCAACTTCCTCCTTCCCCCACCTCCCACAATGCCTCATTCAGAGCGTAAACAAGGCTGTAATTTCCTGCTCTTCATATGAGACATTAAACTCAGAGAATGTTAAGCTGTCTCTCCTCACATCCACCACAGGACAGAGAATTGAACCAAACTTTTTGGATCATTGACTGGTGGTTGTATGACGCCCCACGGTACTGTGATTAACCTCACAGCGTGTGCAGCTGTCTGAGTGAGATCCCATATGTGCAGCCCATCTGATATGATCATATGACATGCTCTGTTATTCACAGCAGTGACACAACATTTGCGGTCAATCTTTGGGTCAATCTGCATTTGTCCTGTATGAACAGAACTACTTTCAGCTTCCAGCTCTAGAGGCTCTTCTGTATGAAGATTCTTCATGTTTTAAAAGAACTGAAGCTTCCTGGGCAGTAGTTGAGCTTGATGCTAGATCTTTAACATTAGCTGTTGTTTCTTGTCTACTTCCTCTTTAAGTTGTTACACTCTGTCTCAGCCACTGATGCTTCCTTAAATCCTTCAAGTGGCCTCTGTTTCCCACAGCCTGTCACCCACGAGCCACACTGCAGCCAGCTGGAGTCTTAATACATGATCACAGGGAACACATACAGAGCTAAAGCGTGTTTGGTCCACACTAGCATACATATTTGTCTATTTGAGATGAGGGGTTTTACTTTACAGTTCTATATTCATTTCTATTATTAATAATATTATTAATGGGGTTGCATTTGCTAATTCTGGGGCAGTCATGGACTGTCTATGGTCCCCGTTAAATAAAGTACTAAATAAATTGTTAATTATATTTACAGTTCTGTTTTGTTAATTTTTGTGTTTATTTAAATGTCTTGTGCCCAGATGAAAAATAAATTAATTAGGCTATATATTTCAGGTATTTTTTTATATTTCGATTTTGATCAATTTGACTATGAAGTAAACATGGAACAATGTGATTTTGGGCTTAAATTGGGAAGTGAAATTGCTGTCGCTCCACTCACCTCTCTGCCACTGTGGCCTTAGGTCAATTCACTTTCAATTATTTTCATTTGACCAATATGCAAAGAATATAAGCTAAGAATATAATTTTGAATCACATTATGCTGAACATAAGTTCCAGGAATATTGTTCTTGCGCCTGTGTTCATCTGACATTAAAAAAGAGTTACTGAAGAGTTTTGTACGATCCTACTGAATCTTTGGGAAGGCTGAGTCTAAACATCCTGTGATGGGGAGCCTGCACTTCTAATCACCTCCACCCTCCACGCGCTCCTCACAGCGCATTGTCACGAATAACAATATTTAGGCAAAGGATTCTGTCCTGGCTCAAAATATTCAGACTGATCCTGATAAGACTTCAACGTATGAGGAATGATGCACGTCTCTGGACAGCAGCATTTCCTGCGTCAATTGCAAACAAAGCCATGTCTGGAACTTTCCACTAAGGTTCATTAATAGCACCGTCTTTTTTGGGTTTCATCCATTTATCCTGCACCACTTTATCTGTGTTATTTTAGACTCTCTTCCCACTTCCTGGTGCTGTCTCTACCTACACACACTGTGACTACAGTCTGTCTAGTTCCACGGTGCTAATCGTCAACACTTTTGCTCTGCGCTCTGTTGTGCATTTCTGTCAACATGCTTTGCCCAGGGCTGCATTGGGCTTCACTGATTATAAGGGAATGAGACTTTTCCTCGTTCCAGAAATATGACTCAAGGAATTCTTATAATTACAGGCTTTAACGTGTCCTTTTATGTCAGTGTGAAGAGTGGTATTTCACTAGGTTTTAAGTTAGTGTACTGGGTCACAGATACAAATGTTCATTGATATGTGGCATTAAAGGGCCCAAGCTAACCTTCTTTTGCAAGTGCAAGTTTCATGTTCACAAGATAAGAGGAACTGGATTTTTTTTTACATTGAAAACCGCCAGGCTTCCTGTCACTCTTGGCTCCATTTTGTTGAAGGTGAAGCAGTTAGTCTGAAAGATGCACCAAGAAATGTGCCATTCACTTCTCACCACTTCCGCTTTCAGTCCTACACTTCATGTTCAAAACAAGACAGTGGCACTTACTGATTTATGTAACCCTCATATATGACTAAATGTACGTTTTAAAATTTCTGAATTAATTGGTTGATTTATTGTTATAGCATTTATGTTGCTGCATTCAAATAGGGATTATTATTTATTATCGGCTTGTTTCTTTATACTTGAGCCCTGTTTAGAGAGGACTAGTTTTCCGTAATATTTTAAATTTGTGTCACGTAAGTACTCAGTACTTTATTATTTTAATCCTGTAGGAAATGAGCAACTTTTTCCCTTGTAGCTTTTGTAAAAAAAAAAATGGTGGGTCATCTAAGAAAAAAATATAGGATAAACTAAAGGATGCATTAAATTAATACAAAGGGACAGTAAAGACATTTATAATGTTACAAAAGATTCCTGTTTCCTATAAATGCTGTTCTCTTGAACGTTTTATTCATCATGAATCCTGAAAAAAGTTTCACGTTTCCACTAAATGATTAATCATTTTCTTGAGCAGCAAATCATCACATTAGACTGATTTCTGAAGGATCGTGTGACACTGAAGACTGGAGTAATGATGCTGAAAATTCAGCTTTGACATCACAGGAAGAAATTACATTTTAAAGAAAGAAATTACACATTTTAAAACATTAAAATAGAAAAGTTATTTTAAGTAAGGAATCATTTACTCCAGGCCGTTGAATTATTAGAAAAATAACGCACACCCGATGTGGTAATGCTTCCACGACGCGAAGCGGAGTTACACCTCGAGTGTGCCTTATTTTTCTAATAATTCAACGGGCTGGAGTCAATTATTCCGCTTATACTACGGTTACCATACCTCAAAACATTTTGACAAACAGGTTTGACAAACGTTTGTCAGGTTTTTGTTCTTAAAACAGCTCTTGTTTGGGAATAGTTTCTTATGCATCTCATCCTCCGTTGCTAATTCCAAAACATAATTCTAGAGCTTCTAACGGAGGACTTGAGCCACTGATGGCAGTCTAATGCAGTTACAGTATCTCACCAAACGTCATGTAGCTTTTAAGTTTCTAAACTATTTTACTAATAAAATCGTCAATAAAAGTGCCATTGTGGGTTTTGGTTCTGTAGGCTGTGAAGACCTTTGAAATAACTGAAATCATTTTGCGAAGTGATATGGAACTGTAATGTGGTCAAGACCGGCCTGGAACTACTTTAGCCGTGCGTTTACCTGAAAATAACTGCTCAACTTAGAACGTTCGTCAACCACTCAGAATCAAGCATTCAACAGCCCCATAATAATATTTCACAATGTTGCTATTTTTACTGTACTTTTGATCAAATAAATGCATCTTTGGTGAGTGTAAAAGACTTCTTTCAAAAACATTTAAAAAATCTTACCGAGTGCAAACTTTTGAACGTTAGTGTATATTTCACAAAATTTCTTCTTATTTACTGTAATTTACCATAACAATAGATCATTTTCTTTACTACCTGGTGCACCTTCATGGACTTCATCGACACCCTAGGTAAAATAACTTAATAATTGTTCAAAGTATTTGTAATTGAAACATTGTTTAAAAAACAAGTCCTGTCTGAATAGTACTATAGACTTCTTAAAAACAGTGTCAAAATCTCTTTTGAGCCTGTGGTTGTCGTGGAAAAAGTCTTCCCCTCCTTTCAAAATGCACTTTCAAAGCTTGCCGACCATTGGCTTGGTGCGTCCTGGCCTTTATACGATTTCTTACAACTTGTTTAAACTTTTCTCAACCAATGGTCATTCGTTGGGTTATCTTAAATTTTTATTAGCCCATCCTCTTCCTGCTCTTAAAGCAGAGGAAAATATCAGGTACACATTTTAATCTTTCTTGCATGAACACTCCTACACTTCCTGCACATCCTACACATCCTGCACATCTCAACATCGAAAGTATCTCCTTATCATTGTTGCATTTGGTGCTCAGAGCTACTGAAGGGAGACACAGTGCACTCTTATGTCCTGAGGCCTTTTCTGAGCCCTTCTGAGTTTTACACTTTATACTTTACACTGTAGACTGAGAAATGAAGCATTTTCTAAACGTTTAATAAAAATACACTTTAAGAAGTATACTTAATGGTTTGAGGAAATGCAAATTTTTTAAAAGTTATCCTCAGCAGTTGTGTAATGGAGGTGTTTGTATGTAAATCTTGTCTGTGTGTGTGTGTGTGTGTGTGTGTGTGTGTGTGTGTGTGTGTGTGTGTGTGTGTGTGCGTGTGCGTGTGTTCGTTCTGGTTTAACCTACATTGCTAGGACCAAATGTCCCCACAAAGATAGTAAAATGTGAAAATTTTAACATTGTGTGTGTGTGTGTGTGTGTGTGTCCAGGTGCGAGGCAGTGCCAGTCAGACGCGTGATGCTCTGCAGCGGCACTTCCAGGAGGTGCAGGCGGCGGTGAGTCGACTGCTGACCGAGAGACTGAACGCTCTGTTGCAGGAAGTCGACAACATCGAGCTGGACAGTGTCAGTCCCTTAGATGACTGTCAGAAGCTCATTGAGAGTGGAGTCAGCACAGCTGATGAGCTGCTCCGAGAGGGTGAGTCTGTCAGATCAGCGGAAGTGGAGGCTGGCCACTCATTGTTCGAGCTACAATGACTCATCAACTACAGTTACACTAATCTGATTTCATGGGATTTAAAGTATGTGAAAACCTCAAGAAGTATTTATTAGAACAGAACATTTGATTTAGTCTTGTGCCAAAAGAGGATACCTCATGTTTGAGCAGTCAGTTTCTTGTCATATGTCAGCTTGTAGGTTTATGTCAACAGTATGAAATGAAATCAGGCCAGACATTTGCTTAAGTAGTTGAAGAATAGCAATTATGTGGTTGAATCTGATCAAACTGTGAAAAAAAATGGCTATTCAAGGCTCAGCAATAATGGCGCTCAGAGCCAGTGTAAAAGAGTTTAGTTTAATTAAAAACTAAATATTTTTTAGTTTTTTTGTAAAGATTTGTTTAAAAACATTGAAATATAATAATTTACATACATTTTTTTTTCAAACATAAAATTATGTTGCTAAAAAGGAAATGAATTTTATTAAAAAAAATTTTTGCTGTAGGGTCATTGAAAGTATAAGCAGATAAAGTACAAATTTGAACCTACTGGCTCATATGGACCAGCAGAAAAATAAATCTTATTGTTGTGCCCTGCCATTGGGACAATTGCTAGCTATCAAATTGTTAGCTTATTAAATATTTAAGAGTTTTATTTAGCAATTTATTTTGATTTTGCAATTGCTATAATGTCCTCTAGAGCTCATTTGATTATATGTGACCCTGGACCACAATTTTTTGAAATTGAGATTTATACATCATCTGAAAGCTGAATAAACAAGCTTTCCATTGACGTATTTGTTAGGATAGGACAATATTTGGCCGAGATACAACTATTTGAACATCTGGAATCTGAGGGTGCAAAAAAATCTAAACATTGAGAAAATCTCCTTTAAAGTTGTCCATTTATGTTCACGATTGTGCTGCATTCACTCACAAAAATAAATGTTTTATATATATACGGTAGGAAATGTACTAAATATCTTCATGGAACATGATCTTTACTTAATATCAATAATCAATCATTTTGACCCATACAATGTATTGTTGGCTGTTGCCACAAATATACCCGTGCGACATGTGACTGGTTTTGTGATCCAGGGTCACATATTTGTTACAGTTGCCCTGATGTTCAGTTATGAATGTAATAATACAGCTGTCCTTTCAGGGGAGGCTGCCATCCGCTGTGGTATAAATGAGAAGGAGGACAAGCTGGGCAGCTTCACTAAGAAAGCCCTGCAGATCCAGTTAGACAGGTGAGGAGCGCACACACTCATTCTCTTAACAAACCTCAACTGGCCCAGAGCTTTGATAAATCACTGTCACAATCTCATAATCACTGACAATCACTGTCACACTCAGTTCATGTCTAGGAACAATGAATACATGGAGACTCAGGAGATCTTCAGCTCTTGAGAACACAAAACAAAGCCACATATTTCTGAAGTTCAGAAGACAATATTCCCGTAATTCCATTACTGCAGCACTCATTGAAAAGCGCATTAGCTAACCTTTACTAATGCCTGGTTTTATGACTCATCTGTTTTGTGACGCATCTTCTCAAAGTTTAATGGAGAGGTGGCAGCCGTACTCGCAGTGATGCGCTGAATCACCCAAGCATCTAACTCAGATGACATTTAAATAACAATCCTAACTTTTGTGTTTTAGAATAAACACTTTTGAATAATTGATATGTGTAGTTACCCTCCCCATGTGAACGGGACTTAATTCCCGCCTTAAAAACATTACTCACCGATCCTACATGAATAACCGTTGCTCTCCACCGTTTTGTTGGCTAGGCTCTTGTGAGTCTAAGCAGGGTCTGTGTTTTTGGATAGTTTTAGTTTTAATGAAATTATCTAAGAAATATGAAAAGATAAAATAATGTTGCTGGATAACTGTGCACCTCTATTAAAAATATACAATCGTCGCATTGTTTTGTGCTACTTCATACTAACTGAGGGACAGTTTAGCTACTTGATGTGCCATGTTTTAAACACAGGATATTTCTTTAACCCTTTAGGATTATTTGCCAAAGATTTCTATTGAATCATATAAAGCATCTGTTCTCTAGACATCAGTAAGAGTCTGCGTAAGGACAGTATATGTAAATACATGTGTCCTCAGTCTGCCCGAGGTACCTGTGCTGGTGGACGTGCCGTGTCTGTCTGCGCAGCTGGACGACTCTCTGCTGCATATGTTCCGATCGCACGTGGCTCGGCACGGCAGCGTGGCGTCTCATCCGCCCGTCCAGATAGAGGAGCTGGTGGAGAGACCAGGCGGTGTGCTGGTGCGCTGGTGTAAGGTGGGTCTGGCCTCCCACGTTCATGCCCATCAGACGTTTTAACGCCACGTGAGCCTCTTGGTAATGCCTGTTCTTTTTGCATGTAGGTGGACGATGACTTTACCCCTCAGGACTACCGGTTGCAGTACCGTCGCGGTAACTCTTCTCAGTATGAGGACGCGTACATCGGGAAAGACAACGAGTTCCTGGTGCTCCACCTTGACCCGCACATCGACCACCTGTTCCGCGTGTGCGCCAGAGGAGAGGGCCGAACCGAATGGAGCCCGTGGAGCATCCCGCAGACCGGCTACACCACACTCGCACCCCACGGTACAGACTAGGAAACCTAGCATTGCAAACACTCTCTAGCATTAGCTATAGTTCATCCTAAAATGAAAATTCTCTCATCATTTACTCACCCTCATGCCATCTCGATGTACAGCTTTTTGTCTTCAGAGAACATTTTTTAGTCCATATAATGCCATTGAATGGGTGCCGCTCGGTTGACACTTGAAAAACCATACACAGCGATCAGGACGGTATTCCATACGACCCAGTGGATGAATCATTCACAATAGGTGTGTGTGAGAAAATGCTAATTTTTTAAACTTTTTTTAACTGTAAATCATTGCTTCCGGTCTACTGTCATACAAGTGTTCATGAGTATGGGACGTTGTGACTTGGCGTGAGAAGTGGCGGTCCTCTGTGCTTCCGCTTTGCTTCTCGCTCTTACGTTTATGTCAAGCTGAACTTGTAAATGCGCTTAGGGCAGTTGGCCGAAAGCAGTGGCTTATAGTTAAACAAAGTCATATACATCGGGGATGGCATGAGGATGATTAAATGATTCGAGAATTACAATTTTTGGGTAAACTATACCTTTTTGTATATTCAGATCTCACCAGGCTTTTTTCATAACACATATTTCTGTGTAAATTGTTCATAAAACACCTCCAAACAAACGTGTTTCACGAATATTGTTTCACTGTGTGTTTCCAGAATGGCTTCCTGGCGTGGATGGTTACATTTTAAGCAGTAGGAAGAACATCGCCATGCGCAGTGACTCATCAGCTGGTCATGGAGGCGTGCTGTACTCCAACTCCTCCACATACTTCTGTGGCCAGACCCTCACCTTCAAGTACATCAGCATTTCATTCTTCTTCACACTCTCATAGCAGATAAACTGTGGGACATTTGAAAGTGGGACACTATAAATAGGTTAAGATCATATTACTCGGATACCAATTAATTATTCAAAACGACGGAAAGATGCAGAATCATCGTAAAAGACATTTTTACAGGAACAAATATCAGCAGGCCTATAAATGTCTCACTCACTGTGCCTGATTTCTTTCGCTCTTTGTTTGTTTGCAGGATCACGGCTGCTGGACAGACAGATAAGCGTGACAGTTTGGGTGTGTGTGCGGACAGCAGAACTGACACAGACTCACTGCAGAGGGATCAGGCTGTCTGCATCTCCACTAACGGTACGAGCAGGAAAATATAGTTAAATACCTTTTGAAGATATGCAGTTTATACACTACTGTTCGAAAGTTTGGGGTTGGTTAGATTTAGTTGTGTGTGTGAAAGAAGTCTCTTCTGCTCACCACAGCTGCATTTATGTGATCAAAAACAGTAAAAACTGTAATATGAAGAAATAATACTACAATTTAAAACAAGCTGAATTTTCAGCATCAACTCCAGTCTTCAGTGTCACATGATCCTTCAGAAATCACTCTAATATGATGATTTGCTGCTCATTTATTATTATTATCAATGTTGAAAACAGTTGTGCTGCTTAATATTTTTGTGGAAATGGTGACACATTTTCTCTTAAATCCACATTAATGTAAATAGTAACAATGTATAGTAACATTTGGTAGACGCTTTAAATCTAGCAATAATCTAGGCTTGTTTATCACACTGTTTTAACTAAACTAAACGGGCAAGTATTAATACTTATTGCTAAAACAATTGAATAAACAAAAAATGATGACTTCTGGGACTCAGATGTTTTGTTCAAGTCCGTTTTGAACTGATGCATTGCAATTGATAGTCATTTAAGTTTGCAGCTCAAAATAACACCATCTTTGCTGTTGAAGGTTAAAGAAGAAAAAGTTAGTTTTTTTTTGTGTGTGATTGCTCCCTGCTGCACCGCCCACTCACCGACTGCAGGCTTCTTGAGGCGATGCAAACATTAGAGTTAAGTCAACATGTGCTTTCCCGTTTCCAGGTGCTGTGTTTGTGAACGGAAAGGAGATGACCAACCAGCTGCCAGCCATCACTGTTGGCTCGTCTGTGACCTTTGACATGGAAATGGTCAACCTCTTTCCTGTGAGCAACAACAACAACCCTAGCGACGGCGGAAACTTCAAGCTGAGGGTGACGATTGGCTCAGGGAACAGAGAAGTGGTGTTTGATTGGCTGCTGGATCAGGTGGTGGACAGCCTTTTCTTTGGCTGCTCCTTCACACACCCTGGATGGAAAGTGCTGGTGTTTTGATTGTTGCATGATGAAATATCCAGTCTGCTGGAATTCAAGACCTCAAGTTCCTTTAATTTGATCAAACTTTCCAAGTGCTTACAGTGTCACATTTTGCCCTTTTTTCTTATAATTATCAGTCACAGATATCACTGCAGAATAACATTAAACCTTCTGTTTTGAGGTATGATGCCAACCACTACTCTTTGACCTCATTACAGGTGTCGAGTTATTTGCATAACAGTACATGTTTGCAAAAGAGACTGTTACATGTTAGTCTAATAAAGTCTTTTCCTGCAGGTGTTAAGCTGCAAAGCATGTTGGTCTGGTTTACCACAGAAAAAAAAGTGAAGCATTCAGAGATCAAAGGCACTCAAAACTGCTCAGAAAATGTGCAAAATAAAAGTTCTTCACAACGACCAACAAAGATCAATCTTTAATGCTCTGACAATCTTTCTGCATGAGTTTTCTCAAGTCAGAAGTGGAGAATGTATCTGTGGAAGAAACTGTTGCCTGTTTAAACATAGCTGGATGTTGGTTTATGTAGGACACAGTAACATTTAGAGATGGCGTACCTAACAACTAGTATTTTATTCTTGTTTGCCTGGTACTCAGTATTCTAGAAAGTCTACCATAAGGTAGACTGCTAGTGTCAACCTGTTCACAGCTTCGACACAATACTGATCAGTAGATACCAATACAATGTTTCCACAGAAATGTGATCGTTCGCACTAAGCTTAAGTGTTGTGCCATTTTATGATGAACTGTTTTTTTTTTTTATACATACGTCTTGCTGTTCCATTTCATGTTTTCATTAGCTGGCTTACCTTACGGTAACTGTTATAATGCATTTGTTGGTGATTTTTAAAAAAAAGAAGTGTATTTCACACAACAAAATGAGGGGCCAAGCACCCAATTCACTTGCTCCTGAGGTAGAACAACATCATTTACAAGGTACTATGTAATTGCTCACTGCAGAAGGGAACATTTGTAACCCAATGAGGATACACCCATGAAATATCTGATACTATATTTATAAAACTGTGACCATTTCATGTATATTTACCTCATTTTGCCTGTGCCTTCTCAGTACAGATGTAACATTTGCAATAAACAGTTTGGAACATTTAGACAAATTCCCATTTCTTTTGCAAATGTTTACTAAAATAAAACCAACAAATGAAAGAATGTGTGAACATGACTTGTGAGGTATCAATTGTAAAACAAAAAAACCCTTTATTTTAAATAAAGAACCTGAAGCACTTGTTTCAGCATAATTCAGAAACTCAAGCAGGTTTCATAATGTTCCTATCATATTCTTGATATAAATATCTTTTTTTGACATTAATTCATATCAGTAATCCACATCTTGTGTAATTGATGCTGTATTGAGTGTTACGCACTCACAGTTACGCAACTGCATCAGACAGTTAAGTAATTGATCTCACATATTGACCAAAAACATTTTTTTAAACCAGTGCACAGTTTTAGCTAAATAAAACAGTGTTTTACAAACAGATCCCTTTCCTTTAAAACAGATGCATACAGCAAAAAACAACTATGAAGACTTGCATTTCTGAGTTGAAACAAACTAGACAAACATTGTAGCCATTTCACTTTGGTCTAAAATAATCTTTCTTGAATGCAGTCACCTTCAGCAAAGCCATGTCACTAAATTTATGTACATATTACAACAGGATTCAACAGAAACACCTGAAAATAAAACAAATGGGCACCATGAAGAACACATTGGAATCAAAGTAAACTGATAGATACAGCAGAGCAGATGCATTATGAGAAAACTAACATATATTAATAGGTGGAACTGGACACAGTATTGTGTGTGCAGCAAAACGTCACAGAAATTCAAACAAGAGTATAAGAAACCTGTTCACACCACAATTTACACCAAAATATCAAACCCTGCTTAGAGTCCATGTTTCCATGGATAAGGCAAATGTAAACATTTCTGCAAGGCATCCCATCCCACTGTTTTTAGTACCCTGAACCTGTATGTATCTGTGTTGCAAGGTCAGTGGAATAAAGGCTCTGAAAAACTTGACAAACTTAAAAAAATTGCAGCATAGGCAGCCTGCATCACTGATGGTTATTCTTCAAGCCGAGATTCCAAAGAAAAGTCATTTGAAGTCTTCCAGTGTGGTGAAAAATAAATGTGGATACTTTCACTTTAGCCACCACAAAGAAGTCAGCAAAACTTTGGTCCAAAAATGCTAGAGGTGGCACCAACAGAAATGTTGAAAAACTAACAACAACAAAAGAAAAACACTCTACACCAGCCAAACTAATATGTTCAAGTTTTCAGAAGGAGTTTATCAACCCCTGTGAAAAATACGCAATAAAAGCAAGTTTGTAGGAGCCATTGCCAACCATCAATATTCAAAATATATTAAAAAATTATTTTCATAGTCCTTTTAAAAACAGGCACCTAAAACAAGTGCTAAAAACTTGCTAGAGCTACGGGGGTTGTGTGAGTAGAGAAAAAAAAAATCAGAAATGACTTGTAGTTCTAATGGCATCTTCAAGTAATTTGAATCTAGAGTTGCTTTGAACTCTGATGACATCAGGTCAAATCCCCACACAACCTGTTCCTAACTAGACATCATCTTTAACCCTGTGAGTGCAGAAAGTGGTGGTTCTCGCATCCAGGGGGCGTTTGACACCCACTGACACTTAATTCAATCAAGAGTGAGGAGGAGGTGGTTTCAGTGATTCTGGGTCTTGACTAAATTTGATACACTGACTTCGCCATCGCCGCTGGATCCGCCGTCAGCATTGTCTTGCGTTTTGGATTGCTCCTGGTTATCTTTGTGCGGTTTCAGATCTCTCAGGTGAGCCATGGCCTTGTCTATAGTCACTGTATTCACTAAGCCAAAGTCGTGCATGCTGACCAGATGGAGCAGAGTGTTCTGGCACAGATTCTTCTCTACGATGGTGGTGCCGTGCTCCTCCACAAATAACACGCAGGCATGATTCATTTGGTTGTCAGCTATGAATCTGCACAGAAGGAAATAAGAAGCAAATTACTGGCAGAAATGTGATCAACCTCTGAGAGATAAGCTCACATATGTGCAAGGTGATACACCGAACATACGGAACATGGATTGTGTTTAATGGAAGAGGAGAGTCAATACAACAAACTCAAAAAAATATAAAGGACAGTGTGAAAGAAGTGAAAATACGTACCCATGTTTCATTACATGCAGGTTCCACAGTTTCATGACCTCTTTCTCTCCCTCATTGACATCTGTGAACTCCTCGATTTGCTGAGGGGTGATGAAGACGAACAAAATCATTTAAATAGAAAATGACATAAAAATCAAACTTATTTGCAATTTCATAAGTGCGCGAAATCCATAGTCACTCAACGCAACATTGTGGGTCAATTTGACCCTTTTCAGACTGGCACTGATTTAGTCCAAATTTACATCAGATCCTGTGTAACATCCTTCTCAGATGTGATTTGAATATGGGAATGTAATATAATTCCTCTGACACGACGTCTCACTCACACACACACACACACACACACACACACACGAGTCACAAACAGCACGCCATCTGTCCTCTACGCTGCATCTTCAATGGTAACAGAACCAAAGGGTCTTAATGATAGTATGACTGTTTCCTCACCATAGCAGTCTTCTCCCTGAGCCACTCCGGGTCCCTCTCGTCCTCACTGTCCACTTCCATTTCCTGTGGCCTAAGTGGCACACAGCTGTCGCTGTGGAAGTACAGGCGGTTGTGGCCGCTGATGCAGGTCCGCGGCTGCTCCTGTTCTCCATCCTCGGGCTCCAGGAACTCAGAGAGGCTGGGCTTTGAGCGCTTGGGCCTGTGGAGACCGCAACACTGTGTTTAACATCAGATTCAAAGAAATGAATACAAGGTCGGTAACGGTGCATTCACAAGGGCCTCGGAGTTAACGCTTCTCATTTACTTTGAATGGGTGACGAAATGCTTTGCCGAACTGAATTGTGGGTTCCGTTGCGTCACTCGTGGCAGAAGTTGAAAAACGTTCAACTTTTAAAGCGCCAACGCAGGAGTTAGCCAATCAGATCGCCTATGCAATTGCGTTCATGCAACACCGAAAAAGTAAAAGTGATTGGCTGTTGTCACTATGATGCTCGCGTCAGCACCAAGTGTGAATGCAGTGTAAAAGGCCTGGGCAACACTACAGTATATACTATAGAAATGGCAAATCTGACACCAAGGAGAACATAAGTCTGTGCCACAGATGGCTGCCTTAAGTCTACACTCAAATGATTGCAAATTCAAGTTTGAGGTCAGTAAGATTAAAAAAAGAAGAAATGAATACCTCTATTCAGCAAGGATGCATTAAACCAATAGAAATGACAATAAAGATACTGATAATGTTACAAAAGGTTTCTATTTCAAATAAATGCAGTTTTCTTTAACTTTTTTATATTAAATCAAAAGATTTAGAAAAAAATATATGCCAAATAATAAGCAACACTGTTTCAACATTGATAAGAAGTGTTCTATGAGCAGCAAATACTCATATTAGAATGATTTCTGAAAGATCATGTGACACTAAAGACTGGAGTAAAGAAAATTATTTTAAATTGTAATATTTCACAATATTACTGTTTTGGATCAAATAAACACAGCCCTGGTTAGCATAAGAGACTTTTTTGTGTATGAAAAATTCATTCAGACACCTACCAGTTGAACGGTAGTCGGGCTAGAATTCAAAGTACGCGCCGTAAAAAGTGTGCATATATTCACCAATTTACAACGGAGTAGAACACGGATGGACCAGTCAAATTCATAACACATTACTTTTTTGAGTCTTCATTACTTCAAGCATTAAAGAACAAAGCAGCTGTTTCAGCACTGATGCCAGATGCATCATTAATTTCTTATGAACAATCTGTTTTGCTTCCAAATAATTTAACTGACTGGTTAATGGGGAAATTAATGACCAAGTAATGCATTTTTGATTAAATTTTAACTATATTATATATATATATATATATATATATATATATATATATATATATATATATATATATATATATATATATATACACACCGCAACCCCAATAGAAATTAATAATGAAACCTTTCGCTAAGCCCACGCAGCAGCTAAAGCATTTTTGAATTTGGATACACATACTTTCAGTCTCTTTTTCAAACCACACAGACCTGCAGACAAGGAAGTGTGTAACTGGAGTCCTCTTCACTGGGCCGTTACGGCTGAAGGCAAAGCCAGGCTGGCAGTGGATGTCCTGAGGGTTGCCCACGTAAGAGCCGTCATAGCATTCATTTATTGACACATCTATCCTGGCTCCTTTAGGATGAGGCTGGGTGAGAAACACCTATACATCAGTATAAACATTTCTACCAAATACTGACTATATGCAAAGGTTAGATATGTGATTTAACCCAGTGATTTAAGAAATAATGCATTTATAAATATAAAAAGGCATTTCTGGTGATGTCTCTCACCACATAGTTGAAGATGAAGCGGCTGTGCGAGAGCTTGAGGTGCTTGAGGAGGCTGTAGAGTTTACGGCAGTTCAGGGTGCACCACGGACAGTGAAGGTCATCTCTGGCCTCCGTCTGCTGCCGTGTGTTATTGTTGTAGAGGAACTAGAAAACAAGAGGATGGATACAACACACCATGACCACACAGCGGCCCATGGACAGAGCGAAACGTCACAGCAGGACTTATGAACTCCGGCGCTCTCATGCTGATATCATACAGCACAGAAATCTACAGTGGAAAGACAATCAAGGAAACACCCTGCACTTTGATAGTCAATATAAAGGCCTGGGATCACAGATAGGTGTGCTTTATTGTGTGTGCCGTCTGCTTTTAAAGCTTTGTTGATGTCGTCAGGTAAATTTACAGATGCGTGTTACTCACCTGATAATAAACATGTAGTTTCTGACGAGGTTCAACATGAGTTTGTTCTCTTCTTACTGGTAGATCAGTGCCAACTGAATCATTCACAGCTGCAACCAGTCAAAAGCCATTGTTATGACTAGAATCGTCTTAAGTATTGCACACAATTCAATATGCTTTAAAGGGCAAAAAGTTATTGAACTTTACTTGTAAACACTGACCAGTGCTTGTGATCTTACCTACTGCATGTGGCGGCTTTACATTACTAGGCTTGCTGCTGTCTACTGTGCTGGATTCAGAATTGCGTGTGGCAAGCGGTTTGGCCACTGGTGCCGTTCCTCTGTCAGCAGCGTCATTGGTCCATCGCAAAGTGAACTGCAGTGTGGGTCCCTGAGAAAAGGTCTCGAAGGGTGGAAGCCACTGAAACATGGGGTAAAGATCCCAAATGAATGACCAAAAACTACTTAATGATGTACAAAATGCAGACTAATAAAACACAGCCTGAAACTGACCTTCCCATCTCGTATGGTTTCCCACGTTGCCCTTTTCTTGCCCACAGGACTCTCCTCCATCTCCTGCATGGAGACTTCATACTCGCCATCCAAAAGCTGGAGGCGTCTTTTAAAGAAACGCAAAAATGAAGTCTTAAACCAGACACGCAAACACAAAGCAACTAAATACTAAAAAGAATAAGCAATTTAAAGTAAAGTAGTGTTAAATCAGGGTTTCTCAAACTCGGTCCTGGAGGGCCACTGTCCTGCACAGTTTGGCTCCAACCCTGATCAAACACACCTAGCTGTGAGTTTCTAGTGATCCTGAAGACATTGATGAGCTTGCTCAGGTGTGTTTGATCAGTGTTGGAGCTAAACTGTGCAGGACAGTGGCCCTCCAGGACCGAGTTTAAGAAACCCTGTGTTAAATAAAGTATATTTACCTATTTTTATCAAAAACTGTCATTTGTGCCACAAATGTAGTTTCTCCATCATCCTGATGAGAGCAATATCTCTTCTTCCTGTTAGACATCTCTTCAATAACATCTGAGAAGATAACAACTTTCTGTGAACAGGCCTCATCAAAATGTGTATTGAGGTGTAATATTATTAAGTCTCAAAAGCTGAAGCTCATACTGGAGTCTCTGGTGGTCATGCCATTGAGCTCTCTCCCGCCTGGACGTGACACTCTGAACAGAAGGGAGTAGGACTTCACCATGTGGCTGTTACTGGGTTCAAACTCATGGCTGGGCACTACCAGTGTGGGAAAAGCTCCCATCTTGGTCTGACTGATGTCGGGGTTCAGAGGCACCTGCTTTTTACCTGTGGGCACTTGCTTCACTGGGCAACTTACATCCTAAAACAGAAATTAGTTCAAAATGTCTGTTAGCTTAGCAGCCATTTATATATGCTAGTGTACTACTAAAAGTTGGCTAAATTAACATTTACAAATATAAAATTACATTAGTCACATTAGTGAAATTTCTATGAAATTTGAGGCAAAAAGATTCGTTGTCTATTGTCTAGGGCTGCCCCCAACTTCAACTGTTCATTTAAGCCATTACTCTATTAGTCAGGGGAGAAATACTAAACCATAATAACGAACATTTAAAATATAAATTAAGCGCTCAAGCACGCACAAAGCTTGCTGCAGCGGCAAAGGCAAATGTTGCATGAGATCAGAATGCAAACAAAATAAACCTATAATATAAATAACAGCCTTATCTTCAAACAAAGAACCCCCTGAAATTTAACGAATATATTTGTAAAATTTAGGACATAAATATAAATTATAAACAAATGAATAAAATAAATATACAACAAACTGAAACACTTAAATATATTAGTGCAAACAATCAGTCCAACGGACAAATAGCCGTAACATTGAATGAAAGCTAACAAAATAATAAATATACATTAGCCTATATAAAAACATAAATAAAATGTATAGCAGCAAACTAAGACACTACAACAATATGGACAATTAGGTTTCACGTCACATTTTTGTGGTCGGTCTTCACCCTTTCGAAATGTTCCCCACACTTTGGATTTTTTGCCGAACTTATCACCACATGGGCCAGCCGAGTTGGCGATCCGTCATCGCCTGACTTCGCCAAATCCTGTGGAGGTTTTTTTTCTTTCTCCGACTAACCGACTGATTAAAATGTAGGTCCGACTATTACTAGTTTGTCGACTAATGCCTAGTTCAGATTAAACAATTTTAAACGTCGGCAGATCGCATTGATGTTCAGATTACATGACTTGCTGTCTGTAATCTAGAGTCTTGAAGTCGTTGTGGTGTTCACACTACGTAAATGATCCGCAACAGGGGGTCCCACACTACACAAGCTGACAACAACTGTCACCCAACGACTCTACCTGGTCCCCAAACCACGTTTTGAAACGAAAACACACGCAAAAAGTGGAACAGGAAATAACGCGAAAAAGGAATTGTTTATTCGGACATGGACGTCGGGAAGAAATTAGCGCAGCAAGCAGTTTGCGCCATGATCTGTTCTGAAAAACCCCCGAAAAAGTAAAAGACAAAGAATATGTGTGAAAGAATGGATCAGCACACGTGGGCAGCAGGGATTGTCTGTGATTCAGAGAGAGTTGGAGGCGAGTAAAACATGTTTAATAATGAAAAAGTAACTGCCTGTTGCTGCTGCTGTTTTTCTTTCGGTGATCTCAACCCAATACCTTGCTCTCTCATTGGCTGTAGCTCGTCCACAGGATGTCGAATCGGCCGATAGCTCCAGATATTTATAATGCTAGATATTTGTCTGGCGTCTGCGAGCCGTCGAGGAGTTCACACATAAAGATTGGCGAGGGCTGATCACCCGCTGATTTGCCCCCAATCACAGCTCGACCTGACGGTGAGCTCGATGATTTGCAAATCAGACTTAAAATCCTGTGATTTTGCAGCGTGAACTTGGCATAACGTTTAGTCGACTATTAGACAGCCCTACTATTGTCAATCGTGTAGAAATGTATAAAGCACAGCTCACTTTTGAACCAAGCAGCTTTCTGTTGGTCAGCATGGCAGATCCACTGGAAATCTGCGTGGGGAATTCTTTCACCCTCACTTGAAATTTCTATTGAATTGACTGAATTTCTCCCACAAAAAAATGAGGGCAAATGTGACCACACCTTCTGGGACCAAAAGTCTTAATGACAAGTTGCAATATGCTGATTTTTGTGTAATCAAATGCTCTCAACAAAGGACACAAAACTGTGCTTGTCAAGTGATTTCATTGGGTCTTTAATTATGTGCCAATGGCAAAGATAAAACCAGATTAAAAATTAACCTTCATGTGCACATACAATATCAAGACAAGGACACTTTTTTTTTTTTTGGAAGAAAATAAGGAAGCTTATTTTTGTTGGTGTGCAAGGTCAATGCAAGTTATTTTTTACTTCTCTATGACACAAAGTTTTACCTTTCTCTTCTTGTGGCAGACCTTGACGAGTAGCACTTCTACAGACACTGAGTTTTCTTCATTCTCTGAGTTCTGCAATGGCTTCTCTGATACATTGAACAACAAATCAAAATTACTAAAGGATCAGGGGATATTATTTGTACACGCTGGTAAGAGCATACAATTTTTTTTTTAAACTTAACGTTGGCTTACCAGTTTTATGGAAGAATCCAGTGAAAGTGAGCTGCAGGTTTGAAGCCACACTACAAGACAAAAGACTGGAGTTAAAACCTCTGCATGCATTTGACCCATTCAGTCAAGTTCAGAAAAACAAGAGCCACAATAATCTGCAATAAAAGGACATCTTACTTGTGAGATTCCTGATCCACTTTTGACTTCTCTAGCAGATCGTTCACTCTAAAGCACTTTCTGAAACAACGGACGCCAACAAACATTGTTATTTTATCTGTTGAGATGTGAAGCCCTCTTTTAACTCATCCACCTACAACTAAAGAAGATCACTCAGTTGCAGTGAATCTGTCAACAAATTGTCTCACTGTGAGGCCTACGCAAGGAAATGGAAGGTGTGGCTTTTTGACAAACAAAGAGATTAACTTGCATGAAGTTTGTTTAATATACAGCAATCATTTTACCTTTTTGAACTTGTTCTCGAGTTTCTGTGGGCCATATATGTAAGAGATCTGTGCAGGAAGATAGGCTGACGGAAAAGGAAAAATTAAAGAGGCAACCAGTTAAGCTATTGTTATGGCAGCCATGTACAGTTCTCCAAGTTTAGTTTACACAAAAGTTCACATCCAAAGGAGAACAGCACACCATTTCTTCATGAGTATGCTCTACTTACTGCTATGAGATTCCTTGTGCGCAGAAATCTGTATATCTGAGTTGGTTCTGTGAACAGAAGTGCAGAGAATCACGTACACTGATGTTGCAAAATTAGATGCCATGTAAATAAATAAGCTGCTATTTTTAAATCATACAAAGCACGTCGAGCCAGCATCAATGAAATGAACCCCATTATTTTACAATGACACTCTTATACATTAATCAAGATGGCAGTTTGCCACGACTTGTCTTAGCTCGTGTAGAGAAACTTCTGGTTTTCAAGGGTTTTGTGTTGTTTGTGAGTGACTGCTGATTCCCCTTGCTCTTCTATGACCATAAGTCTAAGTCCCCAATGCCATATTACAATATTAAAACACATAAAATCACCATAAAGCACGTGTCATCTCTTGATGCACGTGTCTAAGTTTCGTATAGGATGTGGCCTAGACAACTATTAAGTGTTTAAAATAACTCTATTGTGACAAAAAAAAAAAAAAGCATGACTTGAGCAGATAATCCACATTAAAATTCATATTTAAGAAATTCCACGAACTGCTGGACACAGTAGTATTGGTTAGTATTGTTGTTTAGTCCTCAAACTAGGAGTGTGTGACATAAAACAATTGGATACAATTAAGTGTGCTAGAAAAACAGCAGTTTATCGTGTTTACAAAGCGAAGAGGGTGAAAAAAGTTAGATTTACGAGCAAACCGGAGCAACTTACTCTCGAACGCCTGCAGGAAGAGTTCGTGGTCGGCTTGGATCTGCTCCATCTTGGGTCGCTTGACTGAAGGCATCACAACACCGGACGATACGTGCGCTCCTCCATTTGCAGCTTTACTCGTGCTGTTGGAGTAAAAACCATTTCCACCGGAGCCGTGCTTTTGTGGAGCCATCCTAGAATTGTGTTCGCGGTCGAGTGAGATGTTAGAAACGGAAGCCCAGAGGATTCAGCCGAGTCCTGAGCCCAAACAAAGGGAGAGCAGCCGCCGAGACCGGTTCGCCCCCTCAACAAAGTAACAGTTAACATCCACGAGCCGGCAGATCAGTTTGTTTTACAGACCGGATGGAATTCGCGACAACACAAATGTACACGTAGAAAAACATCGCAACAACGACGACTCATTAGCGTGAAAAAAATGAGCGCTTCGCGAACTCTTATCGGATCATAATATGGATTCCACGCGATAGTGAACGCCGACTAACGTTACAACACAGACACCAGCCGCAGCAGAAAGTATGCTTAAAGATTAGCTGTCTGTCCACTATTGTGTTGCGAAGGGAATATATCGCCGCTGTTTACTTGTTAGGAATATACAAGCCCAGAAGCTTTGTGCCCTATGGGAAACAGCCTGAAGTCGAAAGTGCCGTGAATATTACCCGCCCTCTTTCTTGAATGTATTCCACTCTCAGCTGATAAAACCTCGAGTTTGGACGTTATTGCAGTCAAGTTTGGTAGAGAGTGTGCTGTGCGCTCGCGCTGCCTTCACTTTTGCGTATTATATTTTCGCGGGAAATTCGTTTTTCAGAGTAGATATTGTGGCGAGGAAAAAAGTTCAGGGTGTAAATTCGGGGCGGGCCCCTAGTTGTGTTAAAGATTTGTCTGTAGACATATTATTTAAGTTATTTTTGAGAATGTTAAAAGCCGTTTTGTTTGATAGTGACTATATCAGAACAGAACAGTTCTTTTTTTAGGGCCTCTCGTTATAAGTGGAGCAATCACTACTCATTGCTTTATGAAAGTTCATGACTTTCCAGCTCATAACTTTTTTTTTTTTTTTTAACTTTTAATCTGTTGTCTGTACATACTTACTTATATTGGCTCAATCTACTTTTGAGATGTGATCAAATGTCCACAAACACAAATAATAAGCAATAATAAGCAGCTGTGAAAAATATATATTTTTTTTTATATACATATTTTACATAATATAATGGCATTCACCATTTTATTTTATTCCCCATGAAAAGTTTTTTGGATGGTTATTTCACTAGAGACTCTCATCACTTGATACTGCAGTCAACACTGTTATGAAAGCCAAGAAAATACCAACTTTTTTTGGGAACCAATCTACAACACTAGATTTTATGTATTGAAAGGATCCTTTAATTTTATTTTTCTCTAAACCACTAGATGGTACATAAATTAAGCTCAGCAATCCTTCCCTGGCACTTTGTAAAAAAAAAAATCCTTCCATTGCGGATCAAAATGACCCGAAACCCTAAAATAATACTTACTTTTTTTTTGTCCAGAAAGCTTCTTTCATTTCATTTTGATAATATTTGTCTATTTTTAATGCATTTTTTCCTTTAAATTACTAGATTTTATCAATAAATAATGAATAAATTAGAATTTAAGCAGTCTTTACATTCTTTCAACTTAAATTCAAAACAACACAATTTCATGCATAACCCTTTTAATTCAGCTCAAAATATCTTACATTGTGTGTCTTTGCTGACCTCTTGTGAAAAAAAAAATATATATAACATGATTTTTCATGACTCTTGCCTCCAGATGACCTTATAACTATCATAGCTCAATATGGAGCAAATGTTGTTCCACTGGGTCCTAAAGTCATGTCTCTTCAGTATGCATTCAGATACACATGTAGACAGTATAAAAAAATATTTTTTTGGTAAAGTTTTAGCATTTTTAGTTTGAATTTTGAGCATTTTTAGGTTTTCCTGTGTACTGAAGCATTCCTCGCATTCTATTTATTTCTAAGGGGGGCAAATCGGAGTGGTCCAAGACCCAAGGACTTTTGTCGCACTTGAACCACGAATACACAAAAAATTTACTGGATTTGAGGTAAAAAAAAAAAAAAAGTAACAAATGTGATTTGTTACTTTTTTTTTTTTTTACCTCAAATCCAGTAAATTTTTTGTGTATTCGTGGTTCAAGTGCGACAAAAGTCCTTGGGTCTTGGACCACTCCGATGAACACTCAATAATTATTTTTTTTTTAAAACAGCAGCGCAAAGTTGATTCTGTGCTAATTTGATCTAATAGCCTATTTAATGTTTTTTTTTTCTTAAATGTTGTAGATTTAAGTAGCAAATGAGAATCGCTAAAATTATTGAATATAATTCAATAATTAATTATTGATTTTCAGTTTTGTTCAAGGTAATTAAAGCAACAGTTATCCAACAACAAGAATATGTAAAAGGGTGGTATAAAATATTAATCATATCATATAATAAAATATCATATTATTGTTACTACTGTAAAGCTATATTAAATTATTGCGGGATCTCATTCAATGCTTTCAGAATCTTTATTTTTATGAAACAAAAATGAATTCTTTTATTTATCAAAATAAACAGAAAATAGTGCAAATTTTGCTAAAGTGATTGTTTAGAACAAGTATTAACGTTAGACATAATTAGAAATATCAATATAAATATAAAATACTTTGTGCCTTTTGCCCCATGCTGGTTTTACCCCATGTGTGGGGTAACAGGCCCACTTGCCTCGTCATTTATTAGATTTTTAAACAAACAAACCACTTTTATAATTTATTTTCACACAAAATCTGTTGCTCCATCAAAGTTCAATAAAAACATACATATTTTTCTGCAATCATACACTATGGGAGTAGTGAAATGCACATTTTTCAAGATTTTATACTTAAATTATGTTCCAAATGTTGGAAATAAATGGAGAACTAATACATAAAAAAAATCATAATACTATAGTTTAACCTCCTAAATTGACATAGGTTAAGCACGCTCAAGGTTAAGCTGTTTCCATTTGATGAAAAGGAAAAAATAAAATGATTATATGTTTCAGGCCGTGAAATAAATATGTGTATTTATGTAAAGCTCAAAAAAAAAAAATTGCTAGTATATAATTAGTGCCTCGTCGTATTTTGACTATAGGATCCGATCAACTAAATATGCAGCTACAAGATACAAAAATCATTCATATACAAGAGAAATATTATTGCTTGCTGGATCCATATTTAAAATGAAATTACCAATAACACGTGCTAACATTTATTGTGTGATGAGGTCGATACATTTGTTCTTGGTTTGATTCACATCCGGGACACCTCTAATAATCTAATGTCTACCGGATGTGTTAGCAGAGGGAATAAAATAACCTGGGTCGTTAGATCGCTTCTACAATATGTACAAAGAAGAGGCGTGAATTCACATGGGAGAAAGAATTATCGGGGGTAAAAATAAGAAAGAACAAGTGTTTATTCGTAGTCTTTGTTCGGTCGAACCTAGACCAAATCAAGTTATTTGCGCCCTGGCGGCCAATAGGCGCGGTGGCCAAGTGGTAAGGCGTCGGTCTCGTAAACCGAAGATCGCGGGTTCGAACCCCGTCCGTGCCTCGATCAATGGAATTAACTTGCTTTTGCATAAATGCGGTGGGACGAAACCACATACAAATAGTCTTATTTTCCTTTAAGATTATTACACCACAGAAGGTTTCATTTCAGCAGGAGAAAATAGAAAGCGTGTTGACATCCAGACTAACATGAACTGAGCCGAATTCAGGCAAACCCTTAAGATAAACTGTTTCTGTCAAGCAGAGTTTATGGTTATGATGGCCTGAACAGTCTACTGAACACCAGTCTACTGTACACAATGAATAATGTGCAAAAACTCCTCAATTTAAAAGTACAAACATTTATAATGCAAGGGATGTCTTTAAAGAAAAATATTATAAATTATTATTGTGTTAATGCAGAGAGCTAAATTGTTCATTGGGCAAGTGTAACAGAAGGTGTCTGATCTAGCCTATCGGTCGGTTATGTAGTGTTATGCATCATGTATCCACAAGAGGACGCTGGCGCTCCAAATTAAAACATATCTACACAGCGGGTAGGCTACGCAGCTAATATAGTGAATATAATACAGCTCAAAATTATAAAACTGTAAAGGTTCGACCCTTTAAACAACATAACTGCTGTTTCTCTGTGGGACTCATTGCATATGTTTGCCCTTTTAAATAAATTAATAGGATGTCTTCCGACACCAACGCACACACTTCGCATTTAAGACATACCGTCAAGATTACCAACAATAGGTGAGTGTGACATTCATTAATGCATGTGCTGCTACCTAGAATTGCATTTTGGGGAGGGCCTGAGAACGGCACGGGATCTCCGCGCGCTGCTGTCTGTCGCACATGGCACGCGGCTCTGCAGAATACAGGTAAATCATTTAAGAAGGCGGCGGTGACAGTCATGACCACGCTACCGAGGAGGGAACTTGCAAGGATATTCATACAATTTTGGCGCATCCAACAGAAAAAAACACGCACATCTTCTGGGAAGAAACTTTTATGTTGGCTTTAGTGAAGAATGCATCTTTATTTCATTTCTTTGGCAGCAATCAGAACCAGAACTGGACCGTACCATCGACAAACTTTTCTACAACTGTTTGAGTGTCAATACGTGCGATTATGACCGTGGACATAAATCAAAAGCAGGCTGGGTTGATACAACGCTCAAACAGTGGAAGTCCAGCCGAGGTAAATGAATCTGCTGTAACGTTAGTTAATTGTTGATTAGAAAATAGCCTACATCAATATGTGCTGCTTCATCCCTGATGAAATGTCAAGATTATGTGATATGTTTTGGTTTATGTCAATATGAATTATAGCAGTGAATGAATGAAACAGGCTAGGTTAACCACGTTAAATTAGAATTTTGTGAATTTTTTGTATTTTTAAGGCTATTAATCATGAAATATATATATATATTAAATCAATAATGAATGTATAATAATAAACTGTGTATATTTGGGGTTGAAGACATTAATGTGTTAGAGGTTGGGTCTTTGCGGGCAAGGTGAGTAGTTAAATTTACTCTCAACTGGCCTACAAAGTCCCAGTTTCTGGCTCATGTAATCATCCTCACATTTCTGTCCTGAACAGGTATATTATAATACACACGTACATAATAATAAAAAAATATGTACTGTTGATGGGATACATTCAAATGGGAAAATTTTGCTTAGAAGTACTATTTAGAATATAATACTTTTGAGTATTACTGTACTAGAATTACAGTACATTAAATAGTTTGCTCAAGGTGTTCTGTCAAGGATTCCCTATTTAATATCCCACTTTTGGAAGTTCAAAACTTCTGAAAGTTTGTTTGGATCTATTTGCCAAAAGCTTCCTGTTGCTTTTGCTTAAATTGCATCGTGGCTCATTTTGGACTGAGCACATTGTTATTGTCTATTGTACTGTGATTTGTTTCACTAGCACGCTTATAGGACACTCAAGTTGGAATTAGAACCTAGTATGTAGACTTTAACTTCACAAACATTTCCGTGGCTCGTGACTGTAATATTGAAAGGGACTTCACGCTGCCTAATGGGCATGTTTGTAGTGCATGTATAAACACAGAAATACCAATCCGAATAGGAAAGAATCCCGCTCCAAAATGCACTGAACTCATTCACCTCTCTCCGCTACCCACTTAAATCCCAAAGCAAACCCCTTTTTTATAAGGGCAATTTATAAACCCCTGGCATGCACGCTTGAGGGGAGGAGGGAGGTTAAAATTCCCCTCTCTCTCTCTCTCTCTCTTCTTAATTTAAACTTTTCACTTGTTGGACGGCTGACAAACAGGGTCTTGCTCGCTTCCAGCCGGCAGAAGCGCAGGGACGCGATACAGCAGCCCCATGTCTGCGCTTCCTCAGGGGAGGGAAAGGGCTCTCACCAACACCCAGCCGCCGGATTGAAAGCCGGCTCCGTGCTGTTGAAATGTGAGTCTAGGAAGAGGACCCAAAAGGCAGCAAGAAAAATGAGGGACTTTTAGGGGCAGCTGTGTTTTATTAACCCAGTCATAATGCCCCTAAAAATCCTTATTGCTCTTGCAATTTTCAGCGTCCCTGCGTGGACAGACATGACCTAGCAGGGCTTAAACGCACATACGCGCTCTAACATAACAGGAGAATAGAGAAAAAGAAAGCCTTCTTGTGAAATACTTTTCAAATGCAGGCTCTTAATTTAGCAATTTAGGTATTTGCGA
Organism: Squalius cephalus; assembly: GCF_949319135.1. Classification (NCBI taxonomy): domain Eukaryota; kingdom Metazoa; phylum Chordata; class Actinopteri; order Cypriniformes; family Leuciscidae; genus Squalius; species Squalius cephalus. The sequence continues at coordinate 36,080,114 of NC_137122.1, read as the reverse complement.
CAGACTGTAAAGGATTGACAAAAGATGTGGTGTCACTTAATGCAAAACACTATATGTGGGTTATGTTAATACGCGGTTCAGTAAATACACCCTTTCATTAATGCAATGCAATGTCCGTTTTCTCTTTCAAACCATCAAGCTCTTTTCAAAGACGTGACTTCATTCTGCTCTGAATCGGACTGCTTTTTGTCAAGCCCGCTAGTCAATGTAAGCCTTGTAAACACGCTGGCTTGAGGTTATGACTTTTTAGAGTTTGTGTTGTGTTGTCAATATCAGTTTGAGCACATTCATTCTCCCAAAACTCTCTATTAAATTGTGTTACACTGTATGCTTTTTGAGCTTGAGCCTGAGCCCTGCTTCATTTTATCTTATTATAATGTCACATGGAAATCACACTGACAAACTCAATAAACGGTCTGTATGGTCTCATTTTAGTGAGGGGCAGGTAATAGCCTGCACAGCGGCTGAGAGAGAAAATGACTCAGCTCCGAGAGGATGCATGCACTCTTAAGAGTGTAAGCCTGTGGAATCTCGAGCTGCTCTTTGAGATCGCCTGCTGTCCCACACGTCTCATTTGCACGTCACTATTATCACAGCATTTCCCTTCGCTGAGAGCAGAAGATGATTTGGGTCAGGACGTCCCTGTGCAAAAATAAGCCAAAGAGAAAGGCATGGCCATTAAAGACCACAGCAATATTTAAGACACTTTACACACTGAAATATACATTATGTACAATATATTATCTACTCTACCGTATCAAAAGTTTGGGGTCAGTGTTTTTTTTTTTTTTTTAGAAACTAATCATTTAAACAGGCAACTTAAATTGATCAAGTCATTTATAATGCTACAAAATATTTCTATTTTAAATAAATGCTGTTCTTTTGAACGTTCTATTCATCAAAGAATACTGAAAAAATATATATATTAAGCAGCACAACCGTTTTCAACATTGATAATAATGATAATAAATGTTTTTTTAAGCAGCAAATCATCATATTATAATGATTTCTGAAGGATCATGTGACACTGAAGACTGGAGTAATGATACTGAAAATTCAGCTTTGATCACAGGAATAAATTACATTTTAAAATATATGTAGGAAGAAAATATTTATTTTAAATTGTAATAATATTTTACAATATTACTGTTTTTACTGTATTTTTGATCAAATAAATGCAGCCTTTGTAAGCAGAAGAAAAAAGTATAGAAAGAGTACGGCTTTTGCTCATTCAATTCTTTTCTTTGAAATAATTTATGATCTCAATTGGTTTAAAATGTTAAGCAAATGAATTGCATTATTCAATCAATACTAATACTTGCTGTCTGAGAAAAAAAACCCAAATGAAGATAATTCAAAGACATTGCATTATTGTAGAAGACAAATAAAGAATTGAATGACTACAAAAAAGTGGCTTTAAAAGTCAGTATAGTTTTTTTCCATATCATTATAGCACAATGTAAGAACTGATAAGAATGTAAATGTGTACTTTGAAATGCAAGTCGCTTTGGATAAAAGCGTCTGCCAAATGCATAAATGTAATATGTAAATGTAAATATAAGTACATAGCAATCCATTTGTTTAATTTGGTAGATTATGTACTGAATAAAGGCAGACTGATGTCTTTGTTGTGTCTTGTCTCGCATTACGAGCGCTGTGAGCAAAAGAAAAAGACAAACAACTAATATAAAAACAAGAACAGGTACAGAATTAGAGGGATTTAAAGATTATTGAATAACAGTTCAGATTTTCAACTGAGTTTTGATATTTTAGAGAGATATTGAGGGGTATTCCAGAATTTTGGTGCCATGACCCTGAAGTTCCTACTGCCTTTGGAGGACAATGGGAGTGTTATGGGCTGCAGAGTTCAGGAAAAATCAACTGCTTAAACAGTTTAATTACAGTACAGGGAGTTACAGTAATCTAGGTGTGAGGTTATAAAGGCATGGATTACAATTTCGGCATCTTTAAAGATAAGTGAAATACAAATAAAGGTTTGGAGGTGAAATATGGGAAGACTTGATGAAGTGCTTGAAATGGGCTTGAGTAATGAGTCAAACGTCACACCCAGGTTACATACAGCATGTGAAGGCCTCACTTGATCAGAGGTCAGAGAAGAAAAAGATTTTGGGCCAACTAGCAGGGTTTTGGTTCTGTCATTGTTTAATTTGAGAGAAATGGAGGTCATCCACTCACTCATTTAGGTCATGGATACTTCTTATGAAAGCTGATGTTGATTTCAGACATCTCCTTTGAGTATCACACATTGTGATCTACTTTTGTGACTGTAGTATGTAATACTGATTAAGCTCACAGGAAAGCGATGACATGCATGTGATTTTATGATGCAGAGTTCACACATGTATGAATCACACTCACTTTTTACAAAAAGTGAAAACTGCAGCTGTGTGTTGTTGAGGAGTGAAGAGGCAGTGGTCTGACTGGGTGGGGAAGAGAAATGAAAGGTGACACAGATGTGGTGACTCAGCACAGACACACCTCCTGAGCCACACTGACTCACAATCGCACTGAGGAATTTGTTTATCTGGAAACCATTTCGATATGAATGCTTCACAGTTCGTTCACGTTCTGCTTTGTTGCATTTGTTTAATTTAGTTAATTGTTACTGCTAAGTTCGCGTGATAATTTTGTGTGGTGATGATACACATACCATTTTCAGAAATAAATTCCAGCGCGACGCTTCATAGTCAGCATAGTCCAAAAACATTGATTCATTTAGGAAAGAAAAAAGTTGCGGAAACTGACCGTTGATGCTCAATGCTCATACTAATTGCTCACATATGCCTCTGGACACATCTGCAAATTGAAATGTAACATCTGCAAAATAATCCTTGAAACATTTCTCATTTAAGGCCATTCCTGTTTCGAATAGGCTATGTGATTGTATTTTGTAATTTATACTGCTCACTGACATGCTTTTAAAGCTACTGTTATCCAATTTTTTATTAGGTTTTTTGCATTCAAACACCTTAAAATGCTCGTGTACACTCAAAAAATGAATTTTTGCCTCTTGTTAAATTTAATTAATTAAAATAAGCAAAAGTAAAACAATTGTTTAATATTTTGTCACAACTTAATTTAATTGTGTCCAATCAACCTAATATATTTAAAACTGAAGTTTACTTAATTTGTGTTAAAACTACATGAATCATTTTTGTTGACAACTAACTGGGCAGTGGATCTGTAGTTCCCAGCATGCTTTGCAAGGGACTGCATTAGGAGGGTAAATTTATGTGTTTTTCTGTAAATGGAAAGATGTTGTTAATGTTAGTGTTTAATATTCAGTTATGTTAGAAACTTAGAGGACTTTCTGTAATGTTTTTGAATTTTGTAGTTACCATTATGGTTACCATTATGCAGAAGAGTGGCGACTGTGTTTAGTTTAGGGCTGTGGGCACTCAGTATACTTGCATTAAACCTCATTCGCAGTCCTGTAATATTCAATATTACTCTGTAAAAAGTGGTTTTAATTAAATTGAGCACTAGTAGCTTCTATCATTGGAAATAACTGTAGAGTCAAATTAGTTAAAATTATAATGTTGCCGATTTTAAGCAGGGCAAAAATTAAATGTAGTCAACCTGACCAAACTTTATCTAGCAGGAATGACTAAATTAATTTAAGTTCATACAACAAGATTACATCCAATCATTTCAAACTAATTAGATTTTGTTGGAAAAATGTAATTCATTTTCGTGGAAAAGTTTTCCTTAATTTAATCAAGTTTGTTCAACAGCTTATTTTTTTGAGTGTAGGTCGGGAAAATCAAAATTTACTCGGGCATGACCCTGGACCCCCCCCTCCCCCCCTCCCTCCTCCTCCTCCTCCCTCCTCCCTCCTCCTAGCAAGATCACTTTTTATACATACATATATATATATATATATATATATATATACATATATATATATATACTTTGGTCATCATGTCTTATCTTGCCTATATAGAGCACCAAATGAGCTAGGACTGCAAAAAGTGCTTGACGATCCTGACTGAAACTGAAGCCAGTATTTTAACAGAACACAGCAATTCCGCCTCTCAGTTGTTTAAAGTGGTGTTGTTTCTGGTGCCTGCTACACACACAGCGTTGTTTTCTTCTCCGCAGCAGGAAGAGGCCTCAGGCCTGTAGGAACCGTCCAGCTCCAACTGATCCAAAGCTCTAACCACAATCAAAGTACTTCTTTTAAGTTTTCATTTACATACTGTAGTAGTTTTACCCAGGTGTAATTGTCAAATTGTTGGCTATATATATTTATATAGTGTGTGCGGGTGTATATACATAGCATTGTTAATGCAAAGCAAACGTAACCAAGATACACAGACTCTAAAGCCTCTGCTGGATGGAATAAGGAGAGGGAATGCCAGAATAAATCATACACCTCGTGATTAAAATGATTCGCAAACATGCCCTGTGGTCTGTTAGAGCTCTGCCAAAACTTTGTGAACAGTGAAAGATCTGCCAGGAGAAACGAAAGATCCTATCAAATGTAAGAAACAAGATGAGCAGAGGTGAAGAAATCCGCGTTTGTTTAAGTGAAAAAAGAGAGACGGCAGTGGCGAGATACGAGTAAGAAACAGAGAAAGCAGAAGTATGGATATCACAGAAAAAGAAGTGATGTGCAAAAAACAGATATATATGATGCACGAACAACTGAAGTCCTATTGTGAACACGAAACAAATTACACATTCAGCCGTATCCAGCCAGCGGTCTTCAGCCTTGTGGTGTGCTCTATACCACCAAATTTATTTTTAGTTTAAGGCAAACAATTTTCTCTGTATTCCCTCCTAGCATGTCTGTCAAGGCATGAAAAATAAGCTTTTTAAAGAAGCAGACAAAACATCTTTTATTCGAATGACATGCTTACACAGTCTGTCATCTGGCATGAATATTCCCTATGATATCTATAATTCCACATGCAAATTATTTACCATTTGCCAAGCAGAGAAAGTTTCTAAAGAGCGTCTGGTCAATCAAACATATAGATGACAGGGTGTCTTTCATAAAAGCGTCAAAATGAAATCAAATCAGTTTAGGAAGACGGAAAGTGATGTGACAGAGTGCGGTTGAATTTGTGCACAAATTGGACCTCTTGTTTATAAAATGGAAAATTATGAATTTACACAAGGCACAAATTTGTTTGAAAACAGTATTTATCAAACTTTTTGTCCACCCTATAATTCCATGACATGCTTTTCTCTGGGTACAAACCTTTTAGCAGTGGGTTAAAAGGATCAAAAATGGACAAAACAACTTCCTGAACTGGACTTTTTCGAATCCCTGATGTGGTAAAGACTTGGGCCTGTAACAATCTGAATGATATGCAATATGAGCAGTCATAAACACACTGGAGAGTAAGAAGAACCAACTGTGTGGTAAAGTCAGTCTATTGCCAATCCATCTGGGCAGCCAAAAGCATTTTCATATCCCAGACAAGGAATAAAAATTCCTTTTGTAAGAGAGATCCAATAACTTTCTTTTCTTAAAAGATGTATGTTTCAGACATAAGTAAAGTAACCAATAAGTTAAATTACATTACATGGAATTATTGACATTTTCATAAATGTGTATTAATAATTTCTTCTTTATTTTTCGATTGTCTATTTATGGTCTGACATTCTCTATAGCTATACGTAATTTTGCAACAGCATGTTAACTAACTCTCATTAGAGTATTATTAGACTGTGTTTAATATCTGCTAACACTTTATTTTGATAGTCTCCCAACAGACTTTTTACTAATTATAAGTAACTTTGCAACTACATGTCAACTTATTAAACTAACCCGAATCCTTACACCTAATCGTAAAGTCTCCAGTAGTTGACGTGTTTGCAAAGCTAGTTGGTAGAATGTCTAAAGTGGACCACCAAAATAAAGTGTAACCTTATATTGGTTAAATTGATGAATTCAGGTGAAAAGTTGGCTTGAAAACATCTGCTTTTACAAACATTTACAATTGGACAGCCGATGTACAGAGAAGAGAAGATACATGCAAGCAAATCCAGAAAGTCTCCGTTATCTCAACCATTCTCAACTATCCATTATGCCTTAAGTTTCTTGTGAAACTGTGATAAAAAAAATCTATGAAAGTGCCTGTAAGTCAAGTATCTTGGTCATCTTTTGACCACAATATTGTCATATGTCAAGATAAAGCAGTTTTTAATGGCACTGCTAAATGCCCTAAATGTAAGTTGTAATTACATAAAAAATAATTAATCATTATCATCCCTATCATGGGAATTTCACAATTTCAGCTGTTTTTCTGATGTCACCCCACAATAGATTGTAAATGGCACCACAGCACACATACATTTTTCTTGCTGATATCTCTTGTATTTGCTGAGACAGTCGCATGCATAAATATTTATTTCAGAATCAGCGAATCTTAACAGACAGGTGTGTTACATTTATTTAATCTGAGGCAGATGTTTTATTGTCAAATACAGTATGATGCTGAGAAGTGTCTGTTTTGGTTTGGATTTGATTTTATTGTTTATTTTGGATTTTATGTTATTGTTAGTTTTCTAAGTTTATCGATAACTATTTTGAACTTAAAACCTGTAAACTTAAAACCTTAAAAATCTGTTAAAACTACTTCAAACTTTCTTTCTCAAGCCAACTTATTCGCAACTTGTTTACGAACTTTACTCATCTAGGTTTTTTTTTTATAAAAAAGTTATACATTTTTTTTAGTTTAAAAGTCATGACCCCTCAGTTTCTTAAAGTTAACAAATACGTTTCTTTCATTGCAATGAACGATGCTTGTCCTAAATGCCAAACAACGTGCCTTTTCACTGCTTGAATCAGTGCCGAAATGTTTAAGAGATTTAAAAAATACAAGGACCATGTTCATCATGTCTACAATGCTTAAACTAAGTATAAATGGAGTTTTCTTGCCCAAACCATGCTCTTCCACATTTGGCAGAGAATTACTGTTTCATGTAGTTCACCCAGCGCTCTAGTGTACACAACTGACCGCTCCAAAATAACAGGGGGCCGTTTACCCTTCCTCAACATCATGTTTAATGAGTCTAGCCTAGTGGTAAACAGGATTTTTCCCAAAAAAAAAACAGAAAAACACACACACACACACTTCTCCAGTGTGTACAGCTAGAGCTCTTACTTCTGCTAGAAATAATGTCCATTTGTTTTGAATGCATTTGTGAACTACAGGCCACAGATTAATGGACTGTTGACATATGGTGACACTTGTCATGACCTAGACTGTTTTAAAAGCCTTTTTGGTTCACAAAAAGCATTCATTTCGCAATCACTGTGTATATTAGCATGTCACAAATGTGTTTTATTTACACATATGTAGTAAATATCATAATATCAATATTAAGATAATAGTTTTATAAATGAAGACCTCACATTCTCTTGACAAACAAAATAATGACAATGCTACACTTAATCAATAATAAACAATTGTTGTTTAATGTTGAATAAATAAATGAATATTGTTTTAACAAATTAGTATTAATGGAGCAACATATTTGCTGGGTTCTTGCGCCACCGGAGCTAAAGTGTTGATTAATTTTTGGCAAATGTGGTCGCAAACTGTAACCAATTACCAAACTGAAAGGCAACCTTAAATAACCCTAGTAAGAAACAAAACACACTTTTGCTTGTGCAGGCTGGATGAGGGAATCAACCACTGGCTTGACCCACTTGTGCTGAATGCTCTTTGAATGAGTACATCAGGGGAGTTGACATCTTTGTTGCAGGGAGATAAAGAGGAGCACCAGTGCCCAAATTTAGCCCATTGTGGGCCAGGCCAGCTAGACTGGTAGAAATTGATGATGCTAAATGGACTAAATGAGAGCTCCAGGCCACACAGCACATCTACTGCTGCACAGGTGCAGAGGAAGGACAACAGCAGTTATCAGCCTTTGATAATGTTAGTTAATAAAATTACAACTGTTCTGGTTAGTTCACAGTGCATTAACTATTAACATCAAAAGGTGTATCTGTTAACATAAGTGTATTAGTTAATGTAAAAATTAACATTAAGAAGATGCTGTAGATTAGAAGTATTGTTCTTTGTTAAATAATGTTAACAAATGAAACCTTATTGTAGTAACCAATTTTTTTGTTATTAAAAGAAGTCACTTCTCACCAAGGATGCATTTATTTAGTCAAAAATACAGTAAAAACAGCAATATTATTCAAATTAAGTTTAAAATAACTGTTTAAATGCATTTTAAAACAAAGCTGAATTTTTGATCCTTCAGAAATCATTTTAATATGATGATTTGATGCTCAAGAATCATTTATTATTTTTTATCAATGTTCAAACCAGTTGTGCTGCTTAGGCTAATATTTTTGTGAAAAAATGTGTGTTTGTTTTTTTAATCAGGATTCTTTGTTGAATAGTTCAATAGAAGAACATTTATTTGAAATATAAATATTTACACATTTTTAATGTAGTAATGAATGTTCTTAATTTAAGTTATTTAAATGTCCAAACACAAATATATATATATATATATATTTGAATTTTATTGAAAGGATAGCCCCTTGAGATGTAACATCTCATTTTCGAGGGAATCCCATATATATATATTATATTATAATTAGGGCTGTCAAACGATTAATCGCGATTAATCGCATCCAAAATAAAAGTTTGTTTTTACATAATACATGTGTGTACGGTGTATAATTATTTTCTATATATAAATACACACACATGCATGTATATATTTAAGAAATATTTGCATGTATATACTGTGTATATATATTTATATTATATATAATTTATATATAAATATTTTATATATAAATAACACATTTTTCTTAAATATATATGCATGTGTGTGTATTTATATATAGAAAATAATTATACACCGTACACACATGTATTATGTAAACACAAACTTTTATTTTGGATGCGATTAATCACGATTAATCGTTTGACAGCCCTAATTATAATATATATATATTATATATATATATATATTACACTGGGAGCTCACATGTAGCTTTAAAGGGTTAGTTCACCCAAAAATTAAGGTTATGTCATTATTTACTCACCTTCATGTCATTCCAAACCTTTCCTTTTCTGTGGACCATTTAAAAAAAGCAACGTTTCAAATGTCCTGTTACAAATAATGAAAATCAGTGGGGTCCAAAATAACACTGGACCCATTGACTTTTAATAAAAGAATAAACATTTTCAAAAAATATCTTCTTTTGTGTATCACAGAAGAAAGTAAGTAATTCATATTTGGAATGACATGGACGTGTGTGTAAATGATGACAGAATGTTCTTTTTTTTATTTTTTTCCTCTGCCTTTAATTGAGACAGAGGAAGTTTTTGATGAAGAGGGTCGGCTTAATATAGCCAGGTATTCTCAGCATCTCTCACCCCTCTCCGACAGCCCAGCGATTTGACCCACAGGATTAACAAGTCAGTGTTTATGACAGAGGCCACGGAGAAAACCCACACACACACATTATCCTGAGCCTGTTGCTTGTGAAATTCAACCCATGACTCTCTAATGGAAGTTAACATCAGCATTCGAAGTCGAAATGTGCTGTCAGATGCCAAAATTGTGATGACCTTAATTAGCAGTTAGTTAATTTGCAATTTAAGACCGGGTATGTTTTGTAATAGATGCGAAATTAACCCTAATTAATACATCAGCTGTTATGCAGTTAGTTTACTTCTATTTCGAGTTCCTTAGCAGAGTGATTTTCTAAATATGTGATGGACGCACTGCTAAGGTGTGAGTTTCCTGACACTAATATAAGACACAGATGAGCAGCCACTTCTGCCAGGGCAAAACAACACACAGAAATGCACAAATGGCTCGATAGAGGGTCGGGTAGGTTCTTCTGCCATGCCCTACACCCGCAACCACGTCGTTTTCTGACAATCCATCACCACTGTGTGAGCCAAGGGCTAAATGAAAACCAAAAATGCCATACCTGCAGAAAGCTGAGCCAGCTAACATATGGGTGTCAGTTTGCTCATGTCGTGTAGGAGCATTTTACGAGGTGATGTTAATGGGATACAGAAACGAGGTCCTTCTGCACACTTCATCTCTAGTGTATGTCATCCCTCAGGCCTCCTGAACCTGCGCTGAGGTCAGAAACAGGAGAACTAGATAGATAATCCAGACCAGATACAAGTTGTTCACACAAACTGAGAAACAGAATGCACTTTAAAGGTCACACATCCTGTGGATTCATGTACTGGATGATATAAAAGCACATACCAGATGTTAATTTCTACTCAGAAATGTTCTCATGTCTTCTATTGCTCTGTTAAAGGAAATAATAGAAGTATTTCTGGTATTTATTTTTTACTCCAGCCCTTATGCCTACACGGGGACAACTAGTCACATGCTTGCTTATTTCCACCCGAAGCAACAAGTCAGGATATCAACTTCCTATTTAACTCACAATGGATTGGAATCAATCTCATGAATTTCAATAAAAGCCCATCTTTGAAGCTGCATAGTTATTCTGTCTTCTTTTTTACAAATAGAATTGGCTCAATGATTGTCGTCATCCTGTTTTTAATTTAATCAAGATGACGGTTTGTTTTATCCTATCCCGATAAAATATTTAAGTAATGCAATTTGAATCCACAGAAACATTTGAATAAGAAATTGCCTAGAAATGCATGCATGCATTAGTCTATGCAGGAGTCAATGACCCTAAGAATGAGACTGGGAGAATCTCTTCCTAAAGAATAAAGGAAACTATACCATTAAAACTTCAGGGTAAGTAAGTAAGTATGGTCAGTTTTTTTTTTTAAGAAGTTAATATTTTATTCAACAAAGATGCATTAAATTGATCAAAAGTGACAGTAATAATAATGTTACAAAAGATTTATCTATCAAATAAAATTTGTTCTTTTAAACTTTTTATTCATCAAAGAATCCTGACAAATCAAATATATATATTTAAAAAAATATTATGCAACACAACTGTTTTCAACACTGATAATAATAATAAATGTTTCTTGCATCAAATCATCATATTAGACTGATTTCTGAAGGATCATGTGACACTGAAGACTGGAGTAATGATGCTGAAAATTCAGCTTTGACATCACAGGAATAAATTACATTTTAACATGTATTCAAATAGAAAACATTTTAAATTGAAAATACTTCATTCTATTGTTTTTACAGAAATTTTTTTTTATCAAATAATGCAGCCTTGATGAAACTATGATATATATATATATATATATATATATATATATATATATATATATATATATATTAGGGCTGTCAAACAACCCTCTGGGGATCAATTAATCGCGATTAATCGCATCCAAAATAAAAGTTTGTGTTTACATAATATATGTGTGTGTATGGAGTATAATTATTTTCTATATATAAATACACACACATGCATACAGTGCAATGCATAAGTGAATACACCCATGCTAAAGTTGACTAAAAAGAGGAATAAAAAATCATATTTTGGAAATTGAACTTAATGCCTTAATTTAAAAAATTAGGAAAAATCCTACCTTTAAGGACACCAATTTTCTTTGTGAATGAATAATGTATCGTAAATAAATAAATGTTCTTCCTTAAAATACATGGTGCATAAGTGAGTACACCCCTATGTTAAATTCCCATAGAGGCAGGCAGATTTGTATTTTTAAGTTTTTTTTTTTTTATTCATTTTTAGGATACTATGCATCCTGATAAAGTTCCCCTGGCCTTTGGAATTAAAATAGCCCCACATCATCACATAGCCTTCACCATACCTAGAGATTGGCATGGTTTTATTTCAGTTAGCCTAATAGCTAGTTTGATTTGCATTGAGAGATGATCTTATGGAAAGTACTCCATGCCAATCTCTAGGTATGGTGAAGGCTATGTGATGATGTGGGGCTATTTTAATTCCAAAGGCCAAGGGAACTTTATCAGGATGCATAGTATCCTGGATCCATGAAGTAACTGGCCTTTAAAAATTAAAATCTGCCTGCCTCTATGGGAATTTAACATAGGGGTGTCCAAACTTATGCACCCTGTATTTTAAGGAAGAACATTTATTTATTTACGATACATTATTCATTCACAAATAAAATTGGTGTCCTAAAAGGTTGGATTTTTCCTAATTTTTAAAATTAAGGCATTAAGTTCAATTTCCAAAATATGATTTTTTATTCCTCTTTTTAGTCAACTTTAGCATGGGTGTATTCACTTATGCATTGCACTGTATATATTTAAGAAAAATGTGTTATTTATATATAAAATATTTATATATAATATAAATTATATATATATATACACAGTATATACATGCAAATATTTCTTAAATATATACATGCATGTGTGTGTATTTATATATAGAAAATAATTATACACCGCACACACACATATATTATGTAAAAACAAACTTTTATTTTGGATGCCCAGCCCTAATATATATATATATATATCCTTATCATAAAGTTGTTTATTAAGGTCAAAGTTGACCCCAAACTTTTGAATGTTATAGTGTACGTTGTCATACAGAGCCTTTAGTATGGTGTAAAAATCACTGCACCAAAGCTAAAAATAAAAAAATCAAATAAAAAATTCAAACAATATCTAGTAATTATTTAATTTGTATTGAGTTGCATATTTTTTACACATAAAAAAAAGTATACACTCGCCTGAGGTGATTAAATGATAGAGTTATGGAAGTCTTGTTATGTAAGTGCTACAAATAATCACAAATTATGTTTGCAATATTCAGGTTTTCGCTATCTGAAATGGACGGAATTGTAGCGAATAACTATAACCATGTGCTTGTGTGAAGCTGAAGAGTTTGGTGAGCAGTGGGCTGAGAGCTGGAGTGGGTTTGTCAGTCAGTAAGCTGCAGGGACACGAGCGGGTCGACACACCCTGGATCAGCGGCCCAGCATTACTCACGGGAACGCTGAGAGGCTCTGCTGCTCTCCAATCAGAGAGGAGAACTGGGCATGGCCTGACACAACAGCTGACAAACACACAATAGCACACAGATGCAGAGAGAGACGTATTGCTGTAACACAAACACAGACGCATGTGCACACCAGCCATATAACATCATCAATACCAGCACATGCTGTAAAAATGCCAAATACTCTGTTTCACAGGTGTAGCACTCAAAATAGATGTTATTAAATGATCAGAATGGGGGAGAAAACAAGCGGATGTGTTCAGACATCCAGCACTGAAAACAAATCTTCTCAATACATAATCATCAATGAATCTTCACATTTAAAATCTATATTAGACGTTTTTATTCAGACTGTTTCCTGTCTTTTGTGCAGCACTCATCTGCGTCAGGCCCGAGAGGAGCATTTCTACAGGCCACCGTGCATTAACGAAGCCGTCCTGGCCCTGCTTAAAAGAGAGACCATTAATACTCTGTTAAGATTACATTCCAGGGATGATTTAAGGATGACCGGGAGATTGTGCAGTGTTACTCCGCTCTGGAGGTTTTCGTGGATGGAGGAGTCGTATAGGGAGAGGGCCAGGTCTCTCCAAAAACATTTCAAACAGAGAGGCGTCTGGATGAGGAGAACAAAGGCCACGGGGAGTAAAATGAGGCCAGAGAAACGACAGAAAACCCACTTGTCTCCAAGGTGAATATGAAACATGGATCCAAAACGTGGTTGAAAAGTCGGTGACTAATGGTGAAAATTCGAATGACAAATTATATTATCAGCATAACAATTTGAGTAAAACATTGAAAATAACACAATTTGCTTTGTCCTCTTTTGCTTTAAAGTCACAGCAAATCTTTTCTTCCGTATTGTGACTTTTTTTTTTATGGCTAGGACTTGGTTCAGTCAATCAGTTGTTGTTTGGATGGAGGCAGATCTGCTGAATGTGAGCTTGCAGTAAGATAGAGGCATATGTTACCACATGATTAAACATTTGCAAAATAAAAAAGATGCAAATATGCTTCTACTAATCATTCACAGTAAGATCAATAACATGCATTTAGAAAATAGATGGGGTGAATTTCCATCTCATGCCAACTTTAATGACACAAGTTTTAAACTCCACAAGTTCTCCAACAGAGTATCTTGAGCTTAAATGGAAGAACATCTGACTGTCTGTACAAAGAGTCAAGTGAATAATGTAACTAATTTGCTTCAGTAGTGATCTAGCAATCTTAATACTGAATTAAATATTGCATAATCAAATAAGTCCCATTTACTTACATCATGTATGTAAATTCTATGATGATGATGATTTTTTTTTTAAATATGAAAACTGTTTATTTCCAGGTTTAAATTAAATTTTAAATCTCTGATTTTCAATGTGGTCTTAAGACTTTGGAACAGTGTTGTTTTAGTATTATTTATATTCTATAGTATTAATATTTTGAATTGGCTTTTAGTTTTGGTAATTTGGTTTTGTGCTTGTCATTTTAGTTAACATTTTTTTTAAATGTTTCTTTTTTAGCTCCCAAGGCATCAATTCATATATATATATATATATATATATATATATATTACACATTCTTTCCATTAAATGTATTAATCAACGAAAACAGCACTGCTTTTTGGACTCTTTTGTACAATTAAAGGTCGAGCTGATGCTATCCTGTTGGTGAGATATGAACTGTAAGCATGAGGGGGAACGCAAATATATACACACTGTCACACTCAATTTCACCCTTTTAGAGGGGATTACGATGTATAAGTTACTCTAATTATTTACATCCTCATCTCGTATATATTACAGTGATGGAGAACAGGCTGATTTAACGAGACGATGCTTTGGGAGGCCAGGCCTGAGGCACGGAGCTCCGGTGTAAATCAACAGGACTATCAGTAACAAAAGACAAAAACTAATCATGCCTCCATATAGCTGGAGATAAATCACAACGCTGACATACCAAGTTAACTAACAGGAAATGTTCTTCTGAAGCCAAGCGAGGCTGTTGAGTTTCAAAAGGTTCATACCCACACCTAACGTTAGGCCTATGTGATATTACATATTATTGATATTGCTTTTTATACAATGGTTAAAACAAACAAAAACTGAGTTAATATTAAGTAACTTACATTTTAGACACATTATTGCCAGTCGCTCTGCCAAGTGCCAACGAACATATAACCAAAAGAAGTCAAAGCACTGAAAGCAGAATCAATTTGAGCGACGTGTCTCATCAACACAATGAATCTGAGTGTTTGAACGAATCGGTTCAATGAATGATTCAATGACTCAAGTAACTTGTCGCCATCAACTGGAGTACACGGACAAGCGCAGAGATGCAAACCTAAAACAGTGAACAATCCCTGGGCTATTGGAAATATTTATCGTATATTTCTCTTATTTACAAGTTGAACATAAGTAAAATACAAATAATAGAAACATTCATAATAACAAATGGTGGAGGCAAGTGCAAGCTTGGCCAATCTGATTCGATTGTTTCTGTAAAGCTTAAGTTTCTTGATATCAACTGCTTGTTTGAATTACTGCTGTGCTGATATTTATAACGACAGCACTCGTGTTTGTGTGATTTTGCTTAATAAAATAATGCATTTGTAGCTATACTAGGCTACATCAAACATGTATGTTGTTCAAATGCTGTAAATGTCATTAAAATAGTATCACAAGCAATAGAGTAAATTTATTCATTGGTGGTTGCACACAGACAAACTCATGGGGGAAATCCATAGCCTAGACAGTAAGAGACAATGGCCTTAAATCATGATGATGAAACACTCAGGCAATGCAAAGCTCAGAGCCAATGTTAACATTGGACTTATGTAGTTAAGCCACAATGTCTGCAGGTTTCACTGTCAGACAAATACTCATATTACTGACCCAAAGTCCCATCCATACCTAGCGAGCTTAACGAGACCTTCTCCCACTCATAGTAACACACGCACAAACTCCAGAACAATATTTTAAGATGGCTATCATGCAGTAGACGTTTTTACCAGTGTCTCAAAATAGCATCATTAGCGCACAGCGGTTATGTAGTTTTGAAATCCATGATAAATGTCTTGGATGTCTCTAGTATGATGAAGGTGGAGGCTTCGCACCTTCCCGACAAACAACTCTCCAACCTGTATATGGCACAGGAGACGTAGAGGAAGAGATGTTTACTCAATGATGTCCTGGAAAACATCTGTTCTCTGCTGACCAGAAGATACAAGAGCTCTTGAACCCAGACACAGGAGGATGCATGGGCGGGGTGTACAACAAAGATGACAAGGTCTTCAAGTCTGACTCATTTCCTCAAATTCCTGAGGAATACCAATAACGCCGCTGAAATATCCCAGATGAGCTGTCATAGAATAAAAGGAGCCATGTGATATAATGAGTACAGTGGTACAGGTTCAAGTCCGGCCTGTAGCATGTATCAATTGCATATCAACTCGCTCTCCAATATATTTCATGTTTACACTGTAAAAAATTCAACTAATTCAACTTAAAAACTTAAGTTTAGTTGCTGCCATATTCAAATATAATCAAATTGGTTGTACAAGTCATTTCAACTATTTAAAAAAAAAAATCTTGCCTAGTTGAATCTTGTAACTTAAAGGTAGGCTATAGGCAATTTGTTTTATAAAGCCTTTTTTGTTATATGCCTACTGGTTGAAACTCTCTTCACATTCTGATAGCAATTTCAATATTAAAACATGTATATAATTTTTGTCCAATCATTGCATTCGGTGCAGAGTTTTGGACAGACAGTCAGCGAGGACTACAAACAAAAAGCAGCCGCCTTTTAAAGTTCCTCCTGAACCAAACCAACGAGTTTATACTGTGTTCACGCCATATCGTAACTGTAATTACAAGATGGCAACCCGTGATGTTCTCGGGACAACCTGGAGCTGTTCACGTCCTCAGACTTGAATTGATGTGTTTCTCTGGAAACACTATCAACGCCGAAATGAATCTGCAGCAGTCAGGTGGTACAAGAGCTCTGTAAGTCGTTTACAATGATTATTATTGTAATGTTATGTGCTTAGGGACATGAGGTAGTTTAACGCCGTCTCTCGTGACGCTTTGCAGACTCTGCTGTGTTAATGTGTTTTGGAGTTGCTCTAAGGGGGAGGGTGGGATCTTATGCTTTCTAAGCTAGCTTGCTTTTTCTAGCCTCTCCGAAATTCCCTACTCTACCTTTAAAAAATGAAATTGAAATTGGTTAAATTATTTTAAAGAGTAAAAGTAATGGAAAAACATACATTCATGATCATATTTTTACAAAATCCTTACATTTTATAATTTTTTATCAAATTTCTCTCATGCACAGTATCTGTCCTTAACATTATCATTTTATTTTATGCTGCCTATTGCATTGACTATATATATATATATATATATATATATTTACAAAATAAATTAATACATTTATTCAGCAACGACGGATTAAATATATCAAAATAATGCCAATGTATTATTTATTGTTTGTTTGTTTGTATGGCTTCCTTCATGAAAGATTGTTTCCGACATTCTGCGATTATCCTGGATTTTCAGGAAGCAGCTCAAATCTAGAGTCAACAATGTATTTACACTGACATCATTCTTCTTTTCAAGACTATAAGCCAAAGCAGTTTTTCAGCCCTTCCAAAACATTTGCTCTTCTCATACCTGAAATTCACATGTGATGACTTTCTGTTTTCTGTGGTTACAAACATAGCACTGTGAGCCCTGTTAGCAAGCCAGTTCAAGTTACCGAGAGCTCCAAATGCGGTATTTTAAGTCCTACTTTGAGTGTGGTCCGTAAAATTACTTTCAAATTGTTTTTCCCACCACGGCTGGTTAGCACGGTTCAGTTAGTCTCAGCTGATAGATAAAAAGTAACTTTCTCCACGGCCTTTCAAGTATTCTGTTATAGTAGGTTTTTGGTGGGCTCATTAAAGTGTGAAACTGGCTTCTCTGTGCAAGTTGAGCAACTGCCATTGTGGTGAATGGAAATGCTAACAGATAGCTCTCTCAAAGTTTCATAAACCTCTTTGGTTTCCACCTGCGCCCTCATAAGGTTGCTCCAGGCACACTGTCTACTGTGCATGACTGAATTTGCTTTGCATATTAATCTGATTAAATGCTTTAGATTGAATAGACATCGTTTGGGGTCATGGCATGTGTCAGAAGATATTCAAGTCACTTAGACCGAGGCAGCATCAGCGCCATCTCAGGAGACATCCAGAGCCGAGTGATCTTCTTAGTCTTGGTGGCAGTAGATGAGCTAGATGAACAGGAATGCCAGTGCTAACACGACCCACATGGCTCCACACACAGCTCTCTCTAAGCTTGGCACTCTCTTCAGGCAGGACTGGCACAGTTGCCCAGCAACAGTTGAAGTCTGCTCCCCTATTGGCGGGTTTGGCAAAGCCAGAACATAGAAAATTTCTCAACACTGCAATCTGTTTTTCCATCAGTTACAGAGAACCTGAAATGCCTAGTTGGAATCTGTTTCTGCTCTGCGTTTAGACTGACAAACAGATTATTGCCAAATGTCATTCCAGTGCGATACGCCAAAAACACTGCAGCGGGACTGTTTTAGGCTCTCATCGGCTAGCGCTTCTTAGCAAAAGCTTTCCATGAGCCATTGTCTCACATTAGCCCCCAAAGTGCAGGGCAGCCAGACCAGGGCAGAATTCCCCTACTTTAAACAACACGTTTCTATGAGTCATTATATGGGAAAGAGAGAGTGCTGGAGGCATGCCTGGACAGATCGGAGTTCCCCTTTACAGCACACACACACACACTGAGTCACACACTCAATGCTCTCCAAAAGTTTTTTTGTATTTTATTTTTACAAAGTGTCATTTGGGACCCAAAGTCGCACTAAATTTGTCTTTATCTTTTCTGTATCCCATGCTGTTCTTAATGCAGATCTCAATGCCATATTGCAGTTAACACCATGGCCGTAAAGCTTCCATATGTTCAGTTTTAAAGAGACTACCGTACATAAAGTCCCTTGGTGCGGTGTCATTCATACTGCATTGCAGGCCAAGAAAAGCAGTTACTTAGTGATGTTCATCCAAAAAATGAAAATTCTGTCATGATTTACTCAACTTCATGTCGTTCCAATCCCAAATGATTTTCTTTCTTCTGCATGAAACAAATAAAGATATTTCACTTGCAACACTGAGGCTCAAACAACATGCACTCCATGGACTGTAGTAATCTAGTTATAAGATGTGCCTCAGCAGAACAAGGTTTGGAACAACATCAGAGTAAATAATGACAGAATTTTTTTCTGGGGTGGTAAACTATCCCTTTAAAAACCAGAGAGAGAGCAGACTGAAAGAAACTGAATGTGGCCGATCCAAAACAACACTTACTGACTTTTTAAGCAACATGACCAGTGATTCTTTTTTCCTTCGTTACATTCAATAGAGCCTTGCATATGAGAGAATTATCTAACATTGACTCCTCTGTCCTTCTGTTACCAGTTTAACTACACAGGAGGCCTTCAGATTGATTTTCCCCCTCAAGAAACACAGAGTGAAACCTCACTGAAGACAGTTTCTCTCAAAAGAGCTGTGTGAAGATGGCCCGCCAGACATGTGGGAGAACTGTGATCTTTTTATGGCCAGAGGGCAGACATCATGTTGAGAAGAGCAATTAACACGAAGTCAATTGATTTTGCAGTGGGGAGGGATGTGAGTCCCCTTAACAGGGCCCAGTGGGAAAAGCACTCAGTATGGACAACAGAGACTTAAAGGGACAGTTCACCCTGAAATTACAATTCTGTCGTCATTTACTCACCATCATGTCCTTCCAAACTTGTTTTTTTTTCTAAGATGTAAAAAGATGCAAAAAAGTCATAAAGGTTTGGATCAGGGATATAATAAAACTAAAACCATAAAAAAATGTTTGCTAAAAATTCTAAAATAAACATGAACTGAAATAAAATAAATACATAAAAACCTAAATGTTTTATATTGCAGCTAGACGCAAGGCAATATGTCTTACTTTTGTTAAACAATAAATAAATAAAAAGTAAAATAAAAAACTGTCGATACATTTCCCCACCTTGGAATTATAAGGTTCTTTCTGATTTCTGGATGGTTTTGAGATATTGAGCTTCAAAGTTTTTGCATTCCATTCGACTTTGTAGATAGAACTTTTTCTTTTTTTTTTTTTTAAATAAAGAATCCCAAAATGTACACCAACTTTTTTTTTTTTTTTAAACCACATAAAGTTGTCATAGAATAAGAATATGTGAATAACTCCATTTGGACAAAAATGTCAGATAGAATCTTATAATTTCTATACTTTCTAAACTATCATTTCTATCCAAGGTGACGATTTATCAAGTCAGAAACTTATAATATAGAAAAAATCTGACTAAATCTGATCTTGGATGAGTTAGCCTAAACAGATCTGATCAAATAATTAATGTTCCATAACAGGCTTTGAGTGTTAGGTCAAAATGCTCATCTATATATCAGACTATAAAGTCATTCTCAGCTGTGATTTGGAGTCTATGGTCCAAGACGCCCGATCCTAAAAGGAGATCTGAGAAAAGTGTGTAAGTGGGACAGACCCCTGTACTTTGGGTTCCTCACTTACGTCCTCCCTGCTCTTGTGAGAAGGAGGTCATTCACACCTTGCAGTGCTCAATCATGAGGAGCAGCCGCGCCTGGCCCAAATAAAGCACTACATTCCCCTAGCAGAGAGGTAATGTAGCACACACCATGACAGGAGAGTGGAGACTCTAAGGTCTGGTGTGGGAGTGAAACAGCTGTGGGCTACAGCAACATCGACAGGTCATTTAAACCATAGGGTCCATTTTGAAGCTGACTTTAAGCTATTAGCCCTCTATTTACTTCCTTAAAGGGATAGTTCACCAAAAAATGAAGATTCTGTCATTATGTCGTTCCAAACCCGTAAGACTTTCGTTCATCTTCGGAGCACAAATGAAGATAATTTTGATGAAATCTGAGAGCTTTCTGTCCCTCCATTGACAGTCTACACAAATACCACTTTCAAGCCTATAGTTAATAATTTGTAAATAAAGTTGTAAATTATGTTTTTTGCGCAAACAAAGCACTCGCATCGCTTCATAAAATTACTTTTATGATGTCTTTACTACTTTTCTGGGGCTTGAAAGTGGTAGTTGCGTAGACTGTCAATGGAGGGACAGAAAGCTCTCAGATTTCATCAAAAAGATCTTCATTTGTGTTCGGAAGATGAACGAAATTCTAGCAGGGCCACTATCAAATACGATTGACAATTAGCATACAGTTAGGATTGGTGGTATGGTTCTGTTCTGGGCAAGAACTCCCTGTGCATCCATGCAGCCTAGCATGGATAAGAGCAAGGAGAGCAGCAATACCCCCCCTTAGGGTAAACAGAACAGAACCAACAAGAATGTATTGCAGATGTCATTAATTCAAGATTTTAATGTACAACATAATTCGAGATTTTAGTCTGATTCAAAGGGGAATCAGAATGCCAAATCCTGACTGGACGAGAGGAGGAGCTGGGGATGGAGGAGGGTAATTCGTTCCTGAGAAACGCGATAGCTGTTGATAATACTGAAGGAGCTTATATATGTGATAGGCATCGTATTCCTACAGGTAGACGTGTATCAGCTGAGAGTCAGCTGATGTGAGCTTGACTAACTTGACCTGCCAGAACTGACGCTACGCTTGATTTTTCATTATTGGGTGAACTAACCCTTTAAAGCATGTTCCTGGTCTCATTATGAGCATTTCACCATTGCATGTTCTTGCAAAGAAAAAATATTTTACAATTTTCTTTTACCCAGAAAAGGGACTCTTTGTTTTATTAAGGATTGTAAAATAATTTTTTCAAATCTTGAATCATTTTAAATCTTGAATAAATAATAAATAATTTCCACACAAGCTAATGTTGAATAACAGGCAAATAGCTATTTTTTCAAACTTCGCTTGGTTTGGATCCATTTTGGTACGAAAGATCCAAACAATTCTTTACGGATATGGATAAAAACCTACTAGTATTTTTTTTTTTTTTTTTCTGGTTGAATATTCAACTCAGTCATAGATAGATAGATAAGATAGAAAATGACAAGAAATGCTGTTTCCCCCATTCATAGCGACAACAAATCTAGTTCTAGTGAGGCAATCATCTCATATAAGGACCTATTTCTAAATATATCCCTTTAAAAACCCCAAAACCTGAGACAAAGAGGCGTTTCGTGAATTCAGGAGAGGGTCTGGGAGACTTTTTGTTTAGACAGCTGTGATAAAACACATGTAAGTCATTCTTGAAGAGCACATTCTTGGTGGATGTGTCTAATGAGAATTGTGCGGGAGGTGACTGGCTTATCAGAGCCTCAGCAATGTGAAGAATGAGGACGTTGCTTGAATACACTTTTTGCCAGGAAAGTGTAGTTATCATGAGACTTGTACACACATATACGTGACATTGTCATGTGACTATTATCGGTTCAAATTAAAGGCCCATGATAGGACTGTGGCATGAAAATATGTACATAAAGCTGTTGAAAAACAGCATGGGCAAGAAAGAAAGAAAATTAAAAGACAAATAGCTGGAGATAATAATTTTTGCTTGTTGATTAGTTGTATTGTTGTGAATATTTCTCAGTTTAAGTCATGAAACAGAAAAAGCATCTCAGTTCATTGGTTTCACTTTATTAGTAGGTTAAAACTTTTACAAAACTCCATAACACCCCCTGGTGGCTTGTTCAAGAGAAAGTTGAAGAATGCTTGTGGAAATTAAGTTCACAAAAACGCAACATACTGTAAATTGCAAATAACTTTATGTCATAACACAGATCTTAGTCCTCCAATCAATAATATTTTGGTTACATTTCTTGAAATCTCCAATTGAAAACGCCTGCATTATGAAGCTGTAAGATCCGCAGATGAGAACAGCCAGTGTGTAACTTAACCATTTCAACTGAACTACATATTCACTCATTTTAGGAATGTTGCATTTAAATCATATCAGTGGCATTTCTGCAAAAAAAAACAAAAAAACATGGTATCGTGGTCAGTTGGAAATCAATTTTTTTTCTACCCATCTAAACCCCACAACACGTGTTGAGGTACTACAAACTATTATTGACTATATGGTAAAATATATAGTAAAAGATCACATAGGCAAAATAAGTGACACTTGAAGATGATGGGGGGGGGGGGGGGGGATCACTTTAAAGAGGTGACACAAATCCATCCTGTTCTCAGATGGTGTCATCAATTACTGTTTCTCATCTCGATGTCTAATGCTGTTATCACTTGCTATATATTGCAATGTTTGTCCACTAGATGAAGACAAAGTTACATTTTGTTCTAGCTAAGAAGGCAAAGTAATATTTCCAGATTAAAACTGATCTGTTCATGCATTAAAGACTGACGGAGAAGACAAAAAATTCAGAACTCTTTTCATTTCAAGTCATGCCAAAACAAGTCATTTATTGTACATTTCAAATTCGTCATAAGTCTTGAGGCCTTTAAACTATTATTTAATTTTCTGAAAGCTTTTTTTCATTTGTCCTTTCCTACTTGTGTAAATATATATGAGTAATAGTAAATCGAGTTATATACCCACACACTGGACAAAAGAAAGGTCTATCTTTTCTATAACAACAAAAAAGGCGTAAACACCAAAAAGGTTGCGTAAACCATGACCCACAGAAAAATGTCAAACTGTGTTACGTCTAACCTGTAACAGTGGACACGGACACAGCACGACTCTTCAAAATGTGCAAAAATGACATTGTTGCTGGGAATGGGTCAGGGTTTGGTCATTCAAGTGTTCTATGAAACATTATGGTTTTAATATGGGTGTTTCTTCAGAAGAAATCAAATTTCCTTTCTTTATCTTGATAATGAAGAACGAGTTTTGTCTGTGTGACATCAGTAAGGTGTGACGTAAGGATATAAGTAAGGTGAGATGTCACTTCTTTTCAACAGTTGCAAATGATTTATACATTACTTGGTCGCACATCTAACTTGCCATTTTGTCATAAAACTGTATAAAAGACAGCCTTTCTTTTATTCATTAAGGTTAATGAGTGGCACATCAATACAAATATTAACTATTCTCTGTACAACATTTACAATGAGTGAAAAAATGCTACAGAACAAGTAGAACAGAAAGATATCAAAGCTCCTCTATAACTGATCAGATTAATAGTTATTGAAACAACCGAAACATTAATTGTTACATTCCAAATAAAGGGCACAAACAAAAAGAGATTAAGACCATGCAAAGAAACAGATTCAGTACAATTTGTGCAACAAAGCAAAACTAGTTTGTGACAATCGAGCATGTAGCAGTATTGGCTCCTTTAAAATACAGTGATTCACATAGCATTTGACTAGCTAAATCTGTAAAATGGGAATATGGGAATACAGAATACTGTGAGTGGCATGGTGATCCATTCATGGGATGTACGGTTCAAGCACTTTTATCACATGTGCAGCTTCACTCATGTACATGATCAGTATATTACTGTCATGTGATCAAGACAAAACAGTAACATAATGGGGTCAGTAAGATTTCTTTTTATGTTTTTGAAAGAAGACTGTTATGCTCACCATTTCTTTGATCAAAAATACAATAAAAACAGTAATATTATGAAATAATATAGTTTTCAGTTTTAAGAGATTTTTAAAAGTAATTTATTCTTCTGCATCAGTCTTCAGTGTCACATGATCCTTCAGAAATCATTCTAATGTGCTGATTTGATGCTCAAGAAACATTTCTCATTATCAATGTCGTGCTGCTTTGCAGTATTGTTTGATGAAAGGTCAAAAGAACAGCATTTGTATATAAAAAGGAAATCTTTTGTAACATTATAAATGTCTTAACTGTCACTTTTGATCAATTTAATGCATCTAGATTTAGATTTAGTTCCATTAAAAAAAAAATTACTGATCCCCAACTTTTGAACAGTAGTGTATATATATTTGATTTTGCATATATTTTATATTTAGACCATAAATTGTTCTAATAGAGACATTTACCATGATATTAATGTTTTAACTACACTGTATTATGGCCGTAATTTTTTTGTTTTCTTGGCAAAACTATACCATTTTATTATATCATAATCATTTACTTCTCACTCATTATGTTCTATATCCACCTCTTCCTTGAAACTTCAATGGACCATCATTTAATTCAAACAGACTTCTAAGAAAAATAAACCTTTCTTTTTCACATTTTCTATAGATTTTTCTTTCTACACGTATATACTATATTGTACAACTGTGTCATCAGTACTTCTACCGTTCACTTGTGCTTCTCTACTACAGTCAAAGGATGGTCAGCACAGTCCCGTTACAAGCTGTATGATTATTTCAGAACTGAAAGCATCAGCCATTAACAGCAGTGTATTTGATCTTAGAATGGACTGAAATGATTTTATTATTTTCACAGCAGACCACAATGTATGTAGGCAGAGAACATTCAAAGGAAGTTCCCTTTTCTGCAGATTATTGTTATTATACAGTCATGGCTTTCTATTGCTCTGTCCATTGATTCAGCACTGGATTGTTAAAATTCATAGGCAAACAGTACTTTATAGAGAGGGCTGATTAAAATGTTCAAATAATAATAATAATAATAATAATAAACCCCACATGCCATAGGATGCATGTATCGCTCTCCTATATGGTGTGATCATGTGATATTTATCATAATTCTACTTGTTTTGTTCATGTTTAGAATACAACACTGAGTTGTACATACTCAGAGGTAGTGTGTATATATAACTGAGAGTGAAAAGTACACTTCTACTCTATATTCCAGTTTCATCACTTGTTTGTGTCATTTTTACAGCCTAAACTCATAGCATGGAAATGGGAACTGTAACTCGTGTGTGTGAGGCAGAGCACATGAGAGACACGATTTTTTTTTTAAAGCAATTTGCTCTGTATCCTATCGTACATGATGACTTGGTGTAAAGGGGCAAAGGTGCATTTCAAACCCCCGGCCTGAAGGGGGAGCTCTCTACCAAGTTTGAGTCCTCTACCTGCTCTCAGCTCAGATCCCTACTGCTTGATCTCTAAAATGGAGGGGTTGTGGTCGAGGATAGCCAGGATGATCTTGTCCATGTACTGCCTTAAACGGTAGTTGATCTCCTCTTGTTCTTTCAAAGCTTCAACCAGCTGGAAGGATAGAGAGATTGACCAAATTACTATGGCAGTCTTTCATGTAAAGCTGAAGGACATTGTGTAGGTTCCTCTAGATAAAAACATCTGCTAATGTTCTTAGTGTGAATGCAAAGCGTCAATAAATCATATAAACACTTAAAGGGATAGTTCACCCAAAAATGAAAATTAGCCCATGATTTACTCACCCTGAAGCCACTCTAGGTGTACATGACATTCTTCTTTCAGACGAACACAATCAGAGTTATATTAAAAAATGTCCTGGCTCTTTCAATCTTGATGATGAGAGTGAATGGCTAATGGCTGTTTGACTTTTGGAAGTCCATTAAAGCGCTTCTATTCATGATTAAAGTGCTCGAAACGGCTCTGCAGGGGTTAATAAAGGCCTTCAGAAGTGAAGCAATGCGTTCGTGTAAGAAAAATATCCATATTTAAAACTTTATCTTCTGGCAGACGGCTGTACGCATCGATTTACGCCAAAAGAGTAACACTTGAACTTGACGCACAATGTAATGACGGCAATTGACGCCTCTCGTGGTTCAAACAAACAGGGCTGGGCAACCGCGTTCGTCATTACGTTGTACGAATGCATCGCTTCACTTCTGAAGGCCTTTATTAACCCCTGCAGAGCCGTTTCGAGCACTTTTATCATGAATAGATGCGCTTTGATGGACTTCCAAAGACAAACAGCCATTCACTCTCATTATCAAGGACATTTTTTAATATAACTCCGATTGTATTCGTCTGAACAAAGAATGTCATGTACACCTAGGGTGGCTTCAGGGTGAGTAAATCATGGGCTAATTTTCATTTTTGGGTGAACTATTTAACCCTTTAACTATATATTAAGGTACAGAATCATAAAGGGATTTCAGGCAAGATGGGCTTTAAAAAAAAACTGGTGCAACATGACTACAGAAAAGACTTTCCTTTTTGCCAAAAAAAAAAAAAAGAGAACTTCAACTTCCACAATGCACTGGGCTCGATATGACTGTCTGTGAACAGGGATACGAATATGTGGAAGTATGATCTGTAGTTTTCACAAAAGCCTTTAAAACTGTCAAAAATCCGACACATGAAGCACAAATAAACCAGGGCTGTGTCCAAAATCACCCCCTATACCCTTAAATAGGGCACTATTTGAGGGGACAGCCATTTATAGTGGTGCCTGAAACCATAGTGGATATAATCGAGTGTACTCATTTAATCCCATAATGCACCGCAACAACGAGTGTACAACTGATGTGCACTCAACGGCTAGTGAATACCCATAATGCCCTGTTAGAGTCGTGCCGAATGAATTCCCACATCTGACCAGAAGATGTCGCCCAAAACCACTGGTCCGATGTGGCTACACTACAGCATAATCTCATACAGGTATAAATTCCTTTTTAACTGATTATTCAATTGTTTAATTAAGGTTTACATGCTAGTTTCCATGACAATGAGTTCCATGAGTTCAAGATAAATATTTTCAATATTACTGGAGCTGCCAGTTTGCTAAGCTTCAAATAATGATTAAATGGCAAGCTCAAACTATGCAAAAGCGGCAGCCCTTCCGGCGCACTCAGACTCCGAATTTGCTCACTCGTTTTCATTCACTCCTTCAAGGGGACTATATTAGTGGAGTAACATAGGGAATAGTGAATGAGGATATAGGAGGCGATAGTGAACACAGCTCAATAGATCTGGGTGCAGGTCCCTTGTGAAAAAGTTGTATACTGTAGCATCCTTTTAAAAAGAGTACAAGTTTTTATTTGTTACTTAGTGATTACTTAATGAGATTTCATTAACATAAATGATTATGTGTGAAATGCTAAATGAATGTAATTTTTTGGACACTTGCATATGAGCAGTTAAATGAAAATGAATTACAGTTTAAAGTAATTAAATGCAATTCACATATAATACCCACACTGTAACTATAAAAAGCTGGTTGAAAAACAAACGTAATTGCATAAAATAAACATTTTTGAGAATGGGACTAATATCCTATCAGTCATTTCTAGTTTGTGAGGTTCTGTATTCTGTGCTTCTCACCTCATCTCTGGAGGCGTTGTCTATCTCCGCTGCCAGTGACTGGGCCTTGGTGTGACAAGCAAACAGGTTTTTGGCCTCATATAGGCTGAGGCTGAGAATCTGTCCGTTGAGATCATCGTTCTGGTCTCTGAGTTTATGGTTCTCCTGTTAGAAGTTGAAATACATCAGTGTGCAATTCATACTAAATTCCAGGAGGTACATATGCATACATTATGCCTATGTAATATACAGCAGTGGTTCTCACTAGGGTACCTCAGCACACTTCCAAATTTCAAAATAAGCTAAAACAACTCAAATCAGTTCTTATTTTAATACGTTCTTTCAACAACTGGCATTTCTATTTAAGAACCAGGGTTCCCACAGCCTTGGGAAACCTGCTTACTGTATATGAGGGAATTTTAAAAATGTGATTTTTTTAATTATAAGACTTTATACCAGGAAAAGTCATGTAAATTTCTATAATGAATATGATTTTTTGTTGTTGTTATTTCAGGCTATAACATATTTTGTTGTGCTGAAATTGCTATAAATGTGAATAAAACTAATTAAAAAAAATATTTTCCCTTAATCACAAATGACTGGAAACATGTAAATTCACAGGACATATAAAGTGTGAACCCTGAAATACAATTCAGTTCTTAATCAACTGAAATTATGGAATTTACTTCCTATTGCCACTTTTATTTTCTTTAAATAAATAAATAAATAAATACATTGTCTTGGATATTGTCTCGGACAGTAGCAGGCCTTGGAGTCAAAATGGTTGAGAACCTCTGATGTATAGTATTTATAACAATTCTCATTAAAATCGGACAATTTTCAATGAATACTGACTTAAATTTCTTTATATTGCATAAGCCACTTTTGTGATGTGTTTTTTGGAGCTTGACAGTTGATGTATAGTATACACAGAATCAGTACACTATACTGTGTATCATAAAAACAATCATGCACCTGTTTGAGCAGCAATGATACTGTAAGATAACATATCACAGACAGCACAATAAGCACGGCCATATCTTTCCACTGTACCTGCTTAAGCCGTTTTGCTTCGTGCTCCAGTTCAATCTCTCGAGTCTTGGCATTGTACTCCGACAGCCCAGCAGCGCTACGGCCACGGCCGGGCTTCTCAGTCTCCAGTTTAAAGAGTTGCAGGTGCTCCAGTTCGCGCCGCAGGTCCTCAATCAGCTACATGCACATGTGGATTGTGTGAGAGGTCTGTATATTTAAGTTTATGTATGTGTACAGTTGTAATCTGCAAAAAGACATGCGCTAGGCTACCTCTTGCATGGCCTCTCGCTCCTTCTGAAACTCATGTCTGTTCTGCCAAAGCTTATCCATCATTTTCCTGTACAGATCCATCTCATCCTTCAAACGCAGGCTTGTGTCTTCCAGTTTATCAGTCATACGCTGCTTCTCCTGTGCACAAATATACATACAGTACAATTATATACAACATTCTACCATGAAATTAGTAATTTGGATATAGTAATTATGTCTAATCACTGTGACACTGATATATCTTCTAAACAAAATAATAAATGCAATATAGCTACATCTCAATCCAGTGGATCATTTATACCATTGTTATACCGTATATTGCCGTGTCACCCAGCCCCTAAGTCTGTTCGATGTTAAAAGCATTAAGGCATGACTGTGTGAAACAATCTGCATTGTGAAAAAGGCTATACAAATAAATTTGACTTGACATAGTGAGTAAAAAAATCCATTTAAAGGAATAGTTAACTTGATAATGAAAATTCCAAACAGTTGATGTACCCCATTGACTTTCATAGTATTTTTTTTCCTACTATGGAAGTCAATGGGGTACATCAACTGTCTGGTTACTGACA
Source organism: Squalius cephalus (assembly GCF_949319135.1). Lineage (NCBI taxonomy): Eukaryota > Metazoa > Chordata > Actinopteri > Cypriniformes > Leuciscidae > Squalius > Squalius cephalus. The sequence goes on along the minus strand of NC_137122.1, from coordinate 36,050,152 downwards.
TTCTTCAAAATATCTTCTTTTGTGTTCAGCAGAAGAAAGAAATTCATACAGGTTTGAAACAACTTGAGGGTGAGTAAATGATGACAGAAGTTTAATTTCTAAGTGAACTTGGCGGCCATTTTGGGTCCCATGCAGCTGTTTTCTAGGTAGGCAATAAGCATACAAGTACAACTTGAATGGGGAAAACGAAAACTCTATCAAGATCACATTTTAATGCATTTCAAACCAGCAATAAAATCTGACAACAATTTGATCATAAATGTAGCTTCTTCAGCTAAAAACTGCATTTTTCAGATTCAGTCTAGTCCACAAGAGGACCTTTAATATTTTAGCTATATCAGACAGTGGCCTAGTTTTAAAGCTTTATGGAAAGGCTACAGCATCAAGTCGTGCAGTTGCTCCACAATGTTTCATTCCATCTCAAAGATCAAAGCCTCACAGTCTCTGAGTCTAAATACGGGGCTGCTAATGTCATGCAGTCAGCAGCTTTCACACTCATAACACTGGCAGATGCAAGCAGCACGAAAGAGTGTGCTGTTAACACTGACAAGCTCCAGGGATTTCACTGCCTGCTGAAATGTGTCAAAAGATGCTTCAGTGAGGTCAGAAGCGACAAGTGTGAAAATGGGTGTGTGAACGTGTGTTGCAGAGCAAGAAAGTGCTGTCTTTTAATTGTTAAATTAATCATGTGACACGTAACTTGATGAGCTGATGTACCATGTGGGTCATGTGGTTGTGATGGTGAAGGGAGTTTTAGCTTGAGTTTTGATGCATCTCTGACCTGGTCTAGTTTCTCAGTCTGAGACTTGAGTCTGCACACATTCACTTTCATCTCTGCGTTTTCCTCTTCTAGCTGCTGGACCCTATAGGGAGGAATCATCCATTATAAAGTAGTATGCCATACACTCCCCTGCTGAATAGTGTTTCTGTGATATAAGGTCTTGAAAACCCCACATGCTTCACATATGTGTTTTTGAGAGGTTTCTTATCTGAGACTTCAGGTACCTGTTACTAAGCAGTTCAATGTCAGTGCTCTTGTCTCTCTCCATCTTACTGTAGGCCTCTCTGTGTCTCTTCAGCTCCTCCTCTAGGCATTGCTCTGCACGCGTCTCCTGATCTTTGATCTGCTCCTCCAGCTCATGTACCCTGATGGGTAAACATGTACAAATAAACACATACAGACATTAGAAAACATATACTACATAAGTCTCTTATGCTCACCAAAGCTGGTCAAAAATACAGTAAAAACAGTAACATTGTGAAATATTATTACAATTTAAAATAACTGTTTTCTATTTGACAATATTTTAAAATGTAATTTATTCTTGTGATGTCAATGCTGAATTGTCTGCATTATTATCCAGTCTTCAGTGTCACGTGATCCTTCAAAAATCAGTCTAATATGATGATTTGATGCTCAAGAACTATTTCTTATTATTATCAATGTTGAAAACAGTTGTGCTGCTTAATATTTCAGATTCTTTAATTAATATAGAAAGTTCAAAAGAATTTATTAGAAATAGAAATCTTCTGTAATGTTATAAATCTTTACTGATTTAAATTGACCAATTTAATGCATCCTTGCTGAATAAAAGTATTAATATCTTTAAAAATGGTCTTAATGATCCCACAATTCAAAAATCTGTATGCTCTTTATAACATATTATATATGTATCTAATAGTCAGATCTCCGTCATCTTTACCTGTGAACTAGTTGTGTGTTTTCCTGTTTAAGTTTGGATTTCAGATCTCCGTTAGCCAGGCTGTCGTTCTCAAGCTCTGTTATCTTCTTTTCCAAATAACTCACCTGCAATAGGAATAAAGAAGAGTTTGTGGTTACACTTCATTTTAAGGTGACGTAGTTACATTGTATTTACTCATATAAGTACTGAGTAATATTAATTAACTACATGTACTTATAGAGTTATGGTTAGGGTTTGGTTATATAGGGTTACAAGTACATGTAGTAATGTGTAACTATGTCACCTTAAATTAAAGTGTTACCGAGTTCACATTCACAAGTAAACAGCATTATTATAATGGCCTTCACAAGTACTTCTGAAACATTATTTGATTTTTATCAGTTTATTATTAGGGATGCACGATATATCGGCCACCATATCGGTATCGGCTGATATTTGTTCATTTTTAATGTTATCGTTATCGGCCTGATAGGAACATTAGGCCGATATATTAAAGCCGATAAATAATGTATTATTTCCTTCAGCTGAAACACTTTAGATGCAACATGATGGTTTTGAATTGCTTGAAATATGATGGAAATCACTTCGGAAAAAGGAAAATATTGCTCAGTGTGTTTGGGACATGGATTTTAATGGTGAGAGTTTTGTTTTTGTAATCAGGCTCTCAAAAATTACATAAAAATGTGGATTTAGATTTATCGGCCAATATATCGGTTATCGGCTTTCAAATCTAAGATTTATCGGTTATCGGTATCGGCCAAAATTTTCATATCGGTGCATCCCTATTTATTATGCATTAAGCAATTCAACAATAAATGTGATCTTCAATTCAACTTCATTATGTTTCCAAGACCTTCTCAGTGATGTCAATATCACAGGAGTCGATGCTGTCTCTGAAGAGGTCCTCTGTGCTGCCCTGACTGCTGCTGAAGTTACTGTGGTGGAAGAGCTGACTGTGAAACACACAGAGAAACAGAGAGTCAGGACATCTTCTCTCTAACCAGTTACCAGGCAATGGGTATGCAGCACTTCATAATGTTATATTCTACAGATCTTGTGAACGTAACAGAGATGAGAGACTTACCGACCAAATGCTGTACTGGTAATTTTCCTGTTTGGGCTGTAAAATCAAAAGATCCCTGGATTAGAGAACAGAGTTTTGCACTGCTACAACCTTTTGCAACTCTTTTACATTTTAGATTCTCCTGACACATTAAACAGCTTCCTAAAATCTACACATTCACTCAATTTTTCATCATATACAAACTGTAAATGATATAATATCATGCAGAAAATACAATTTAATGGGTATAGATGCTGAAAGATGAAATCAGAAAAAAAACATATTTATGACAGATAGACAGATATAGACAGACAGACAGATGGATGATGGATGGATTGATTCTCAGTGCTTCCCATCAATCTTGCAGTCCACTGCAATGTTTCGTTTATTCGATTCTGGTTATCAGTTTTGTTTAGAGCCTAATTACGGATTCACTATCGCCCCAAGTGGCCAAGATCAGGTACTGAAGTCAGTTTGTCCTAGGTAATGAGATTACACTGATAATCAGACGGCTCTGGAGGACCTCAGTAAAAATAGAACACCTGCACTCTAATTATAAACCTCTGACTGTGTTTATGTAACTGTGTGACCCACGTCATTCTTTAAACCCCTTCTCTCGTTACATCACACAGGTCTGAACTCTGAAATACAAGTCAGCTCTCTCCTGTCCTCAAACCCAACCCAGACATCACAGCACTGACAAAACACGTATAACTACCACAACAATGATAGACCCAGACAATCTGCGAACCAACAAAATACACTCAAGCATTCACACACATGCCCTCAAAAGTGCAGTTGCACATAGTTTTTCATGACCTGTCTTGACATATTTGATACAAAAAAAAGAACAAAACAGAAATTAGCAATGAAAAAAAAAAAAAATCTGATGGCTTTTACACTAAACAGTCATCCAACAGCAGAAGTCTTCCTAATGTTTTTTTTTTTAAAGCTTTAAAAAAAAAAAAAATCAAAATGTTTGCAGATCATTACAGAGGTGTAGTTCATATCGGTGCCAATCATGTTTTGCATGAATGCATTTTAACTTTGGCAGAGTATGCAGTGGAGGATTTGGACAAAAATGCCAGGGGATTAATAGCCAAAGGCCACAGAATGCCACATGATCCCACTTCCCCATCACACTTATTCACCCAGAGAAAAGGAAATTACACAGCTCTTACTGAACGTCTCTCTTGCACCGTTTCAAACCTAGGCTGTTCCAAAAGGTAGACACTTGATTATGCTGCTTTCGAAAATACTGTTTTATTATCATTTATAATAATAATAATAATAATAATAATAATAATAATAATAATAATAATAATAATAATAATAATAATGAGAAGGCAATCCCAGAATGCACTGCATTAAACTTGGAGAAAAAAAGATTCCTTTGTGGTAGAGAAAGTGATGTATGTAGCTAAATATACTTTTACAGAGCATATGTAAATATTAATCTTAATTTTCATTTATGTTAATCTTTTTAATGCGTATTACAGTGTCATGCTTTTAGCTTAGAAACATGCTAATATCAAACTATAGTGCAACAATTGGCTTCTGGAAGTAAAAATCCCATTCATTTTCTTCAAAGGGAACTATAACTTATAAACCATTAAAGACAAACCTACAAGGCTACAATCAACAGTATATGCTTTTTTTGTTGAAGACAAACAGATTTTTTGTAAATAATCATGTTCATAATCACCCATTTTCACAAGCAAATCGCACCAAAATATACACACACACGTCTGGTTTGCTATCTTTGTGGGGACTCTCCATAGAAGTAATGGCTTTTATACTGTACAAACTGTATATTCTATCCTCTTACACACTAACCCTAGTCAGTGATTAAGTCGTGATTAACCTGGTTGGATTGGTTTATGACTTATAACTCTAAAGTAAGACTTTTTGAAAATCCCTTTGGAAACAATGAATGGGATAAATACTTCCAGAACCAAGGCAGCTGAAAAAGTGGACAGGCACTGTTACACTCTATTTGTGTGCCGTCTATGTGCTCATGAAGTAACGCATGTAGGTCAGGACGGTTAGGATGCTGTCTTAGAAGGCAGCTGTCTATGTAGGAAGTATGCAGTGAGGCAGCTCAGCAGGTTTTGTGATAGAGCGTCTATGTCTGTAGTATAATGTCTCGATGTGTCAGTAGCATATGAGGTGGAATCCTCATAATCCCATGATGCATTAAAGTCTTATTACAGAGGAAAGATTGCAGTGTCGTTCTCCTGAAGTACCAACTATGTTATTTGGTCACATGACAATAAAAGGATTATTTCAGCAGTTTTCATCAAATTCCACCACACACACACACCCACTTAAACACCCCAGGCTTTTCTTGAGGGTTTCAGTTTTCCCACACTGTCTCTGATAACATTCACAAAGATTAGTAAACCTTTTGACTGGAACATTGTTGCTATGGTAACAGCTCCTTTAATGAAACCCGTCTCCCGATAAAGCTTTTGGCAGGGGTGATTAAAGAGACTCATAAAAATATATCTAGCTTTAACTTAGAGTGAACTGAGAGATAAAGAATTGTCTCAGAAGAGCAGTGCAGTTAAGGGCACTAAAAACAGGATTGGACATTTAACCAATGATTAAGGTAGGACAGCATGCTACATTTTAAGCATAAAATGGCCCCAGAAAAAAAACATCATTACAACATAAATATAAGTTTATTATTAGTATACACTGTATCAAGCTCAGTAAAAACAATAAAATACTCAATCAATAATTCAAAAGAAACATCAATAAAAACAGTTCCATGTAATCAGACATTTTTATTTTACCCAATATTTGTTTGTATTTGTATGCTTATAGAGTGCTGCAGGAGTCCTAAAACCAGGAAACAAGTTGGCATTTAGAACTTGAGGTTCCATCGTCCTAAAGTCAATGGGTTTTTTGAAGGGATTTTTGGTTAAACTGTCTGAAGTTAAGTCTGTGGTTAATTCTACAACATAAAATTCATATACTTTTACAGCCTCACACTTTTGCAAACTATTCTAACTCAAACTTGTAGATTTTAGATCAAGTTTGAAAGTGTTTTTTTGTAAGCTTAGTCATGCGGACGTGGTGTAGTAGGGTTATAGCCCAACTTTAGCTTTTTACTTCGACTTTGTATTTAGGCTTCAGAATTCAGAAAAGTTGTGTTAATTTTTTTGTTTTAATTTCATAAAGTTTTGTTGGTCACAGAGCTTATTTCCTGCAATAATCCAAAAGTCAATGGCAAAATCCTTGTATACTCTAGTAGAGTGCGGTGCCATTAGCTTAGCAATATGCTAACTTCAAACTCGGTCTCCTCTTACCTGTTAGCTTTGAGGTTTTTGAGTCTGGCCTCCAGGTCATTGAGCAGGTTGACTTTCTTGCAGCACTGAGAGCAGTAAACATCCAGAAGCTCACTGTTGTACAGGTGTCTGATCTTCTGAGGGGTCTGGCCAGCACTGTAAACACCAAGTGATCATCAATACTGGCAGTAGGAGCATTCAGATTGTTCTTGCTCACAATATTTAATAATATATTATGAGACATTTCAAATTTTGCTTAGTTATAAGAACGTCTAATGAGCTGTTATTGAGTTCATGACAGGATAATTATCACACAGCTGAAGATTTAAGAGCTGAAGATTTAATAGTACCACTGTAAGGCAAAACTGTTTCATAAATTTGTATGTTTGACAATGAGATAATTAATAGCTGTCAAAAATTCCCAGCAACATTCATCCGAGAAATCGTATTTTAGTCAGAATTATAAATAAATTCTCCACAATGATAACATTCTCATGGAGTAAATCTCATGAAAATAAAAATTAAAAATGAAAAGAAATCCTGTTTTGCTTAAAGGAAAATTTTGCTTATTTTTTAATCATTAAGATTTTGAATTGGTACATTATTTTACACATATTTAACTTATCAATACCATAATAATGCATTGAGACTTTAATGCTTTACGTTTTTTCTTTTAAAACTGTGTTGCAGAATTTTGAGAAATGAGAATGTAATTTATCTGCATTTTGGTAATTATAATTTGGATAAGGACCTGCGAAGGATCTTATAAAATATAATTAATAAAATATAAAAAAATAATAATTGGCTTTAAATAAATAAAAATATATTTTATATACAGTATGTGTGTGTGTGTGTGTGTGTGTGTGTGTGTGTGTGTGTGTGTGTGTGTGTGTGTGTGTGTGTGTCAAATTAATATATAAATAATTTCTTCTTCTTTCTTTTAGTTTTGGCCTGGACATGTTCTTGTCTGGTTTCATGCTATTTACCCATATTCATCCATGCAATCAAATGACAGAGATCACACATATAACACAGTGTGTCAGTATTTTATGTGAGAGGTGTGTACTTGTGAGCTAGTTAACCTGGAGGGCAGAGAGGAGCCCAGGTCAGAGAAACCATTAGTACGTGTGTCATCATCGGGGATGGGGCTGCTGGGAGTGAAGTCCACATCCTCTCCCTCTCCATAGTCCTCAAACTGCTCCTCCACTGAGATTACTGAAGCCGCTGCTGACGAGACCATCTGACCACAGCTAAACCAGAGAAAGAGTATCATTTCATTTCAGAATAATTTCATTATTATTTAAAAAAAAAAATCATTTTATCAAATGTGATTATTTTCAATTGAATTAAACATTAAATAATATTTTAACTAAACAATTAATTCTGGAATCATAAGCTCAAATAACACTAAAAAAGACCCAAAACATAATTATCCATGATGCTTACTTGTTTCTACGTAGAAAGAGTCCACCCAGTCCTTCCTCTTTATCCTCATGACGTCCTCCTTCAGAAGATTCAGATCCTGCCCCGCTGTCCATGTCTGACTCCTGCGCATCCCGTCCACCCATTACTTCCTCATCCGAATACAGCTGGCACTCTGGGTACGGCCGCGTGCATACGATGATCGGGGGTCCCAGACTCCCCTCCCCGTGCTGCAAACAGATATCATAGAAAACCTTTTCAATAAAGTCATATTGCTCAAAAATCAAATGCAAATACGACATAGAGAAATTGCTCAAAACTAGACCGGATTACTGTGACTCACTATGTGGTCTCTTCACACACAGGTCTTAATAAAGTGACATGAGAACTTAAGAAGACTTAAGAACTTTATAAGTCCTCTGGCCGAGGAACACAAAAGATGATGGGTCAAAGGTTATGGAAACTTTGCTCATTAACCCCAGAAGACACAGAAGACACTAAGACAGGACAAAGGTCATCATGGTGAATGGGTGTGAAACATTTCAGTTGACTAATGAATGGTGAGTCTAACAAAAGAGAAGGATGAACATTTAGATTGTATAGCAGAGACAGAAATTGTGCACTCGTAAAGAAATAAGATATATTCTCCATTTGATGTAGCATTTTTTTTTTCATACATGCTCTCCAACAACAAGTGCAGCTCTAAAATTTTAACTTGCTTATTAAAATTCATGTCACATCTCAATGGCAAAAGGACAATGTGAATCAGCTGATGCTGTCCAGTGGCTCATTGTTATTTGCACAGAAAGAGCAGAATAATTATCACACTATGAGAGATCGTTAAGTCTTTAGAGTCTTTATATATGTTTGCATACATATATCAACATTTTTGGTTATGCTCTATTTTAAGCTGACTTATTGTACTCATTTAAGTACTGAGTAATATTAATTAACTACATGTACTTATTATAGAGTTACGGTTAGGGTTTGGTTTAGGGTTAGTTACTTGTAATTATGCAGAATTTACTGTTATTATATGGCAAGTGCATGTAGTAAAGTGTACATCACCTTAAAATAAAGTGTTACCAAAATGTTCTCTCTGTCTAATATAAAAGTATATTTATATTTGCAACTAGGAGATACTGTCGATGTCTTGGGAGATACTGTATTATTAAAACAGAATTATCGCTGGTCATTAAGCCTTTACTGCATTCTGGGGAACTACAATACACACTAAAATGACTTCACATCCCTCACAGATGATCATATGCTGTTCATTTATTCATACCGTAATTCATCCAATAGAATAAAACTTTCCACTACTTTGAAGGTGACATAAACATTCACTAATTCCAGAAATAAATAGCCATAAATTGCTAATGGCATACAGTGGCTCTAAATTTATTTGAACGCTTAGAAGTCACATTTTAAAGTTTCTTTGCCCATAGAAAAATAGCACTCATTTTTAAAATGACTTAACCATCTGTTCCTGAGGTCATTTTAATGGACGTATGAAGTCAGGTTGTCTTTTATCACATTAACTACAAATACTTTTATCCCTATATTGAACAGTATATCTATACTTACTGAAAATTAATAAAACAAATACAGAATTGAATAGTAAGTGCTATAAAATGCTAGAACATACGGAGAAGGGGGTGCTAGAAATGTGGTCCTAGGACTGCAGCCTCCAGTATTGCAGGAGTACCTACTCCACTTGATTAGTACTGCTTGATTAACACAGGAATGTGGTAGTCAGCTGCTCTCCTCTCCTATGACCCTCCCTCTTTCTCTATACTAAACCTGTACCCTCTTTTTCCCTTTTCTTTATTTTAGAAAATACATTTTCTTTAAATCGTTATACTCTTTTTCTTTCCTCTATAATATACAATACATTTTTCTCCTATCGCAAACACCTTTCAATCTTTTTCGAAAAGCATTTCATTCTTATCAAAGTCTATGCAGTGTATATATGAATATACATTCACACCTCAGCGAGCCCGTTACCTTCCTTTGTAGGTCACACACACGATACTCGCTCACCCCTCCCACTCATGCCCACATGGCAGACCTAACAAATAAGACCTATGCACAACAACAAAATTATTCTTAAAAAAAGATACGCGTCTTATAATTGTCTAATAATTTAGTTCTCATGTAAATGCATCTTGTTTTAAGGATGTTTAGATATTTTTAAAGGAAAATTGGACAAAAATTCTGATTAAGAAAATCTGCAACATAGAACCACTGCTGTGAGCAGAGACGGGTCGTCCCAAACTGCAGGATAACTAGATATCCAGTAACCCCTGCTTTAGTCTAGTCTTGTGCATTTATTAAAATGCCTTTCGTGAAAAATAAAATGCTTCTAGTTTGCAGTCTGATCTGAGATTATGCCTACGGCAAGGAAATGTAACGTCCGGCCACAGATTAAACATCTCAGGCCTAGTCACAAATGTGAGCAAAACTTTGATTCTTCCCACATGGCTGCATCTTTGGAGATAACAGAAGAGGAGCAGATTACTGATGACTGATATCTGCATAGTCTTAATGTGAAGCTTTGACAGCATAATAGAAGTTCTCCTAGCTGAGCAGACACACTCTGACTGCAGTAATGTAAGAGGAGACACAGGGGTCTCCTGCAGTGAGAGCCCAGATAAAAGACCCCTTTTGGTCCAACTCAACCTGAATCTGCCAGCCCCCCTTAGACAGCACCGTCTGGAATGCCTAGACTTAACATTCATTATTTACACTCTGTTTCTGACAGACTTCTTTTAATGTTAGGCATGCATTAATACACACACATATTTCACATCGTTTCATAAACAAATAAAGCCTATACACACACACACACACACACATACTTCAATGTTCTTTTATATATCATGCATAGTTACACTTAAATGTATTTCACAGATGAAAGCAGTTATATGCAGTTGCAACTATTATCTTTTCACACACCAATACTCTGTGTATTTGGTGACAAAGTGATTTGATTTTATGTGACCGATTAAAGGGTTAGTTCACCCAAAAATGAAAATTATGTCAGTAATTACTCACCCTTATGTTGTTACAATCCCGTAAGACTTTCGTTTACATTGAAGCCTATGAAGGAGTGAGCCAGCTCTCAGACTTCATCAAAAATATATTAATTTGTGCTCCGAAGATGAACGAAAGTTTAAATTTAGGGTAATGAGACTCAGATTTAGGGTATCACAATTGTATTTTAATGTTTCAACTCACTGTTGAAAATCAAAGCAGAAACAGTTTGCTCTTTGCTTTTTATTAACATGATGGACTGATGCTGTCATGCTGCAATACTGCTGATCCACCCTACCTCAGTGATTTATACATTATTGCGGAGTACGGATTAAGGACACTAAGTGCTAAAATATACCCACCAATGTGTCCACAATACAGTATGCTGAGTTGGAGAGGAAGATCAACATTAAAAAGCCAATGACTCTGCTCGGGAATATACAGCCCGGTATTGATTCAAACGCATAATGATGTCAATGCTGAGTGAAAACTGCTGTATTCCTCTGGAGTGTAAGTGCGATCTGGTCAATAGTTATTGTGTAATCAAACACTCTTTTATGTGTTATTACTGACCAACAGCAATATCCGTTTTATTACTTGGCTTAAAGGGACAGTTCACCCAAAAATGAAAGTTATGTCTTCAAAAAAATAGTGAATGAAACCGTTATTTCTTTGTCTCAGAACACGCCTGAAAACATTCAAATGCACAACATGTCCCAAAGATCTCTGATTATAAATAATAGAGAAGTTTTTGTCTGTGAAGTAGATATGGAACACAGAGGACTGCGTGATGGAGGAATCCACATCAGTCTCACACTTACATACATCATTAGATTATTTTCCTCTGTGAAAGCAGAGCAAATATTTTTCTCTAATGTTTAGATGCGGTTTAATTTTTCTCTGTAGATCTGTAAGAGCAGCACTTCTTCACAGATCTGCCGTCTCATGATGACAGCAACCCACACACACAAACACAACACTGGCTAGCATCCAAAGCACACCATCATATTCACAGCTTTTTCAAGTGCAGCTCGCAAGAAATGTCAAGTGTGCACATAAACATGACAGAAAAACCTCTCAAACTTCTGATGACAATAGCGATCCCTGCCAAATACAGCACTGGCTGCTAGTTTTGAAGATTTTTTTTTTTGAACATTTTGGACCAACTGACAACCCAAATCAATGTAAAATTAACAACCTCAAAACAATAAGTATGTACAAATTAGTATATCTTGAAAAAGCTTTAGCTTTAACATTACTGTTTTGTTCTTATTTACCAGACATCAACTAACTAAATGCTAATTTTAGCTATGACCCAAATGAACCTGTCGCTAGCGAAGCATTTGGATTGAAAACTTATACACTTAAGCATAACCATCAGTTACGTTACTGAAGTGACAAAAGAAACATGCTAGCAGGGGACATTCAGCATGGCTGCTCATTTTCCGTATCAATTGCGCTTGGCTGATTTTGTTTGAGATCTCAGTGGAAATGCAGCTGGATAGTTGGCCATCTCACTGCCTACACAGTCAGCAGACAAAAGACAGTGTGGATTTACAGGGAGCCATGAGTCATAATCCAGTTCTCGGGGCTCTAAAACTGCCAGCCGCCCTTCTCTGGACGGTATCAAAGCGAAACACCTTTGAACTCTTTATTGACCTTGAAAATGGTAACCCAGCAAACACACAGAAAGGCCAACCAGAGCTGTAGTTACACAATCAATACTGCAGAGGCACCTGGCAAAGCAAATTACCCTATTATACCACAGCTTGTGTAGGTGTCCCTCTGAAAGCAAGACATGTGGAGACAAGTAAAAATATGGTTCTCAATTTAGTTGCTCTAAGATCTGGGCACAATCACAAACACGTACCAGTGAGTGACTTTAAAAGGTCGGTCACAAAATGTTCATCCACCTCTGTCCCTTGGCAGAGATCTCATAGTAGTCTGGATGCACCATATTATTACATTTTAGAGTGTCCAAAATGCAATTAGCCTCCTGTCTCAACTATAACACTGAATTATAACTTTTGCTGGGCTTTGCATTACGGTATCCATGAAATGGTAGTGCAGATAGTGCCAATGTCACACACAGGTCCTCTGCTGCCCACGCAATAAACTAGGCCTGATACAGCATTTCATAAAGGATCGATATCTAAAGCTGTCAGACCTGCTGCTAAATAACTGTAGTCTTAAATGAAGTAGACAAGAGAACTGGACTGACCCTATACAGGATCAGCTTATAATGTATAGTCAAAAAGCAAGCAAAAGTTAAAATAAAAATCCTAAAATTTCTGGGGGGAAAAAATGCTAACAAGGCTATATATATATACACCTACATACATACATACATATGTGTTTAAGATTGATAATAAGAAATGTTTCTTGAATACCAGATTAGCAAATTAGAATCATGTGACGCTGAAGACTATATAAATGACTGAATAAATTACCATTTAAAAAACTGAATAGTCATTTAAAATTTTTAACATTTTAATAATACTTAAAAATAATGAGAATAAGAGACTTATTTTAGAAACTCTCTTTCTCTTAATAAATATATACTGTATATGAAAATTACAAATCTTGACAGGGCATGTACTGAAATCCAATATGCTAACATATTATACTATTATACGACATTATACGATAAAATCATATATATTTTATGACCACAGAGAGAGACCAGGTCTTTGTATTGACTGAACTTTTGCTGTACAGTGAACAATTGTCAGCATATAGCAGCCAAGCACTCGGTTGTAAAAGTGTAAGAAGCCAATAAGACTTTGACTGACCCCCCTTTGCAAAACAAACCACAAGAGAGGGTAAAGGCAAGCGCCAGGGAAGGAATTTCAATGGCTGTATACCCTATTGTTCCTTGACCTTTCTGAATTGTCCTTTGCCAGTGGAAAAAAACATTACTTCAACATTAAGAACCACACACATTCATACAAACGCAATGTGGATGCGGTGCTACCAGCAGGTGGTCATTAACCGTTTGGGAGTCTTCCCAAACCACCCCAGCACCCTCAATCTCCCCTTTCATGTTCACACACTCCCTTCAAACTATCAGCCGTATTCAAAACTCCACAGTCCCTCCCCCTCGACAACCCCCAAAACCACAACTCCCAGCGCACACCATTAGCCCTGCTCCCAAGAGACACAGAATTAACTGTTTAGGTTTATGAGCATGTGCACTTACAACAATAATCAACCATTCTGCTAGTTTTCTACACCATTAGTCTAATTTGAGGTGTAAAAATGGAGGTTATTTGTGTTATTTGTCAAAGAACAGATATTTTCACCAGACTGGCATTTAAGAAACGAAACAGTTAGAAGAAAACTGGAAACAATGGGGTCACCAACGGTTGTTCAGTAGACGAAGGCAGACACAAACACACACAGGCACCGCCAAAAACGCATCGACACAGTCCAAACACACACAAGCAGTCTAAACACACGCATAGTCTCTCACACTGTCTGATTAGCATTTCAATAGCGTGACCCCTTTCCCCTCCAACAGATTACCACACAATCCAGCCCGGCTCTCTAGTCATTCATTCAACTTGTCATTCAAAGGCAGGTGTAGCGTTTTGGAAAGGCACAGGCTGGTTGTGAATTCCACCACACTCAGAGCCTTCACATCATGTACTAAAATGAGAAAAAAATCTAAAATGCAACCACGTTTCATTGAGCTTTAACACTCTAAAGTGCTGTTGGGAGTCAACGAGAGCTCCCAAGAGATCTCTTCAGCATCATTGTTGGGAGAAGATGATAATGTAAGCTGAGCAATTGTTACAGTGTCTACATTGATGCAACACTGAAAAAAATCTATGTCAAAAATATTATTTAACATCACTGAACCAACCAACAAAACTCAATGTTATGGGTTAAATCAGGTATAAATAGCTCTTTAAGGTAGCAATTGCAGGTTCCCACTTTGTACAGTGCAGGAACGAGGATGAGAGAAGATCATGAGAGAAAGAGCAGGAACAATGGACTTGGCTGCAGCAAATGTTCACACGTGCTAGTGTTCTCATCTCATCCTCTTACCCCTCCGCTCAATAATGAAGATCCATCATCTCCATCCTCTCTGCCCGTGCCGGTTAAGCCCTCGTTGGCTGAGGACGTCCAAGACTTAGTGTCCCCGTCTCCCTCCAGGATCCCCACCCTCACCACAGTCCAACAGGTGAAATATCAGCGACCAGTCCTGTCAGATTTTAGTGCTCCTGTGGACGTGTGGCTTCGGGTATCTCCACCTAGCCACCGCTGCTCCAAACTGCCTCAGTCCTCCTCACACATACACACACACACTCGCTCCGACCTGCATCGACCGATCATGCGGCCACACACCAACACACACGGACAGAGACGCTACTGATCTGGCAACAGTTGTTGGGCTTTTGGCCACTCCTCTCAGCAAATCACCACCCCTACTCCTGCCTGTCACATTCCCTCCCTCTCTCTGCCCCGTTCTCTCGGTTGTTGCTAGGAAACTATTCCGCTGAGCCGTCCCACAGCTGTGACATCGAGTGGAGCGTGAGTGTGCTCCTTCGCAACACACACTGCTATCTTAAGCCTAACCTCAGCTGTGCTGCATAATACACTTAATTACAGACAATTAACCTTCTCCTCATTTAAGTGTCATGATAAATAAAGCAAATAGATAAATAAGATACAGATACATCAAAGAATCAATAGGGGGTTGATCATGCGCTGCCCTGGAAGCTCTTGTTTTCTGTAAATGTCCTAAAAATAAACCATTAGCCAAGTATTTTTCTTTAAAAATCCCTTATACTACTACTATATCAACAAACATTATAAAACATCATGATGAAGAAATGTTACATTATTAATATACTACAAGCAGAAATGCCACAAATCCAAAGCACAACACTTCATATGGGTCATCTAAGCTCACTGGAAAAACGAACATGTGGTGACTTTCCTGCAAAATGATCTTACGTTGCTTCTTGTACGTTTTGCGACACTTTTAAAGTGGAATGTCCAGTGAGTGTCACTAAAAGCGAGTTCAGTTTCATCTGAAACAGATGAATGTGAATCTGGACAGTTTTATTACTTTAGTTGTGGTGCGTATCGTGACAGTTGGGAAATGAACATTTCTAAATTTCTTGAAAACATTTGAAATAGTTAACCAATAGTTTAAAAAAAAGTGAGGTGGAGTGATGTAATCTTGATCCATGTTTCACACTTTTAATCAAAGTGATTAGTGTTAACCTAGAGTTTAAGGGATAGTTCATATAGGATAGAGTACATTTCTGTCATCATTTACTCACCCTCATGTTGCTCCAAACCTCTATGACTTTCTGGAACAATAAAAGAAGATATTTTGAAGAATATTGGTAATCGAACAGTTTTGGTGTCCATTGACCTTCATAGTATGGACAAAAAAACAGACATTTGTCGAAATATCTACATTTATGTTCCACAGAAGAAAGAAAGTCATACAGGTTTGGAACAAAATGAAGGTGAGTAAATGATGACAGATCTTTCAATTCTGGGTGAACTTTTAAGCACAGTATGACATTATTTATCATTAGCAAACTAATTTAACTTTACAATTGGAAAATTAACTAGAGTTAACTTCCATAACTAAAGTGGTCTTATGACTGATTTATAGAATATCTTAAGAGCTTCCTTAATTAACACTTCTCATAAATTCACAGGCTCACAGCAGCAATGAGCTCTTGCTAGAGGCAAAGACGGATGAAATAAAAATCTAATCAATGGTGAACATTTACACATGTACACTCACACTTCCACAGCTTTGAGTGAGAAGTCTGGTATATGCTGTGCTCTGTTTGTGAACGCATATGTGTGAGGTTTGAGATGCAAGCCTATGCAGGTGCATGAGATACTGTATCTGTGTGTGTAAGAGAGAGAGAAAGCAAGCAATCCTCCTCCATTCTAACTCTCTACTGTGTATCAGTGATGCCCCACTTTCTCATGATTCCCATGAGGTCAGTGCCGCAGCACCGGCAGTTAGTTTTGGCCCAGCGGCTCGACCCGGACCATCCCACCTCTCACGTCCTCAGCTCTCTGTCAGAATTCAGCTCTCTCTCTTCAAATTATCTCAAAATACAGTACACATGATCTCTGTGATGCTGCAGGGATAGACATACAGTCTGAGCTGTAGTTGAGAAGATGGAAGAGAGAGACAGGGAGGGTGGAAACACGAGAGTGGATGCTGCAGATGAAAAGACGATCACACAGCTCTATCACAAACTGGTGCTTGGCTCCTGAAGCTGTTTACAAAGCCAAATCCATTCTATTTCAGACATGTTTGTCCTGCTTTACCCTGATTGTTATTGCAGGTAACTGTGTAAAGAGAGTTGTTTCTGACTGTTATTTCAGTCAGGTGTGGTTGATCTCCACTTGCTTCCTGTTGTCAGATTTCAAAGGAAACACAGTTGCAATTGTATAATTTTCTCACAAACTGTTTTGAACTGTTTGAACATGAAAAATAATGTTGGACCATTGTTACTCTATACACAGCTAGAGTTTTAGAAGAAAAAGTGAATGCTGTTTGACTGTGGAAATGTTGTTGCCATGATGTTGCCATTGCTAAGGTGTTCAGAGTGTCTTTTGACAAAATCTATCTGGGTGCTATATTTCTGGGTGGTTACCAGGGCGTTACTATGAAGCTGATAAGGTGTTCAGAGTGTTGTTTTTTTTTTACAAATGCTATCTGGTTGCTATATTTCTGGGTGGTTGCAAGGAAGTTACTATGCAGTTGCTAAGGTGTTCGAAATATTTAGGCACTTGTTATTTGGTTGCTAGGGTGTCCTGGGTGGTTGGCAAGGTATTACTATGCAGTTGCTAAGGTGTTTAGAGTGTCTTTTGACAAAATCTATCTGGGTGCTATATTTCTGGGTGGTTGCCAGGGCGTTACTATTGAGCTGCTAAGGTGTTCAGAGTGTTTTTGTTGTTGTTGTTTTTTTTTTTTTTTTTTTTATAAATTCTATCTGTTTGATATATTTCTGGGTGGTTGCCAGGAAGTTACTATGCAGTTGCTAAGGTGTTCTGAATATTTTTGGCACTTGTTACTTGGTTGCTAGGGTGTCCAGCATGGTTGCCAGGGCAAGGAATGCAATATCATTGGGGAGTAGAGAGCTCTGGGTAGAGGTAGTGCCTTTGTTTCCTGATTGCTGCACTCAACTATTGAGTGGACGGACACACTGGTCCTCATCCATCTCCTAAATCTCTCACTTCTGGCTCCTAGTGCCACACCCCGGTACACCGCTTCAGCTGGCGGGCTAAACGACGTGAGGGGGTGATGTCCACCCTGCATCACTGGGCGAATGAACTCCCATGACGGAGTCACCGGCCACCTACCAGCTATGGTATCAAATAGCAGGGAAGGCAGATCTCTTCAGCCTTGGCAGGCCATCTGCCTAGGAGCGGGAAACTCTGATGTAAAACCTACGGCCCGAGGACCTCGCTGTCACCGTCCCAGCTTGCTAGGCCATGGCAGTTGAAGCCCGGGCTTAAAGAGTTGGGTTAGTTCTGCGCACACTGCACTCCACTTGAAAACTCCTCTGCGCAGGCAAGAAGGAAATATCCACGTCTAAAAAAAAAGCTATCCACGTGGAAAAGCTGCAGGAGTTGATGCCATCCCTCCTGAGGTATGGAAGAACAGAGGCCCAGCACTGCACACCGAACTCCATGAACTCTTCGTCTGCTGCTGGGAGCAGGGAAAACTCCCTCAAGACCTCCGTGATGCAGTCATTATCACTCTGTACAAGAACAAAGGGGAGAAGTCAGACTGTTCAAATTATCGTGGCATAACACTTCTGTCCACCGCCGGCAAAATCCTTGCAAGAGTATTGCTGAATCGACTGGTACCCACGATAGCAGAAGATCACCTTCCAGAGACACAGTGTGGCTTCAGAGCCAACCGGGGAACCACAGACATGGTGTTTGTCCTGAGGCAGATTCAGGAGAAGTGCCGGGAATAAAACAAAGCGCTGTATGTCACCTTTGTGGATCTGACAAAAGCATTTGATACCGTGAGCAGGCAGGGACTTTGGAAAATTCTGGAAAAGCTAGGCTGCCCACCAAAGTTCCTCACCATGATCATCCAGCTTCATGAAGATCAGTCAGACACAGTAACAACCTCTCGTTCTTGCTCCCACACTGTTTTGTTCACCATTTTGTTCAGCATGATGCTCTAGCAGACTACAGAGACTACAGACTACTCTCCTGTATGGCGCCGAGTCCTGGGTCACGTACCGTCATCACCTGAGACTTCGAGCGTTTCCATCAGCGCTGCCTCCGCACAATCCTCAACATTTGTTGGAGTGACTTCGTCGCCAACACTGAAGTCCTCGAGTCAGAGGAGGTTACTAGCATCGAGGCCATGGTCCTCAAGGTACAACTTCACTGGGCAGGGCACGTCTCCAGGATGGAGAACCACCGCCTACCTAAGATCGTGCTGTACTGGGAACTGTCCTCTGGCTACTGCAACATCGGGGCACCGCGAAAGCGATACAAAGACTCCCTGAAGAAGTCCCTCACTGCTTGCTGCATCGATCACCGTCAGTGGGCAGCACAAGCAGATGATCGCGACTCCTGGCGGCGCACAGTCCATCAGGCTACCTCCCTCTTTGAAGATGCCCGCAGGGCCAGTACAGAGGACAAAAAGGAGAAGAGGAAAGAACCGTGTCCCCTCAGCACCTATCCTGGCCCAGACCTTTACCTGCAGCCACTGTGGCAGAACCTGCCTGTCCCGCATAGGCCTCGTCAGCCATCAGCGTGCCTGTAGAAGACGTGGATGTCCTTCCTAAATCTTCGTTTGCGAAGCCAAGCCATGACTATGCAGGTGCTAAGGTGTTCAGAGTGTTTTTTGACAAATGCTATCTGGTTGCTTTATTTCTGGGTGGTTGCCAGGGTGTTACTATGCAGTTGCTAAGGTGTCCAGAGTGTTTTTTGACAAATGCTATCTGGTTTCTATATTTCTGGGTGATTTCCAGGGCATTACTATGCAGTTGCTAAGGTGTTCTAGGTGTTTTAGACGTCTGCTATCTGGTTGCTAGGATGTTCTAGGTGGTTGCTAGGGGTCTAACTGGTTGCTATGCGGTTGCTTACTCTACAGAACTTTAATACTTGGCACTAAGGGTTTGTTCAATCTAATAACAATAGTGAAGCTTGCAAGCAACAGTCATAATAATGAAGAGAGGTAATAAATAAGGAGTATATCAGTGATTAGTAAGACCTAAGATTTATATAAGACAGAAAACGTTTAGGCTGTTAACTGCAACTGCTCTCTAATATGTGTGAATGATTGCTTCAGGCTTTAATTTAAACAGAAGCCTTTGTGTGCATATGAGCACAGCTTTTATCTCTTCTAACTTTCTCTTTTCTCTTTCCCATCTTTATTGTGACTGACAGCTGGTAGATTAGGAGGACTGCTGGAATGTGAAGAAAGACGAGGAGAAAAGTGGGAAAGAGTATAAGAGAGGGAGGCCACAAACAGACCCAATGAGCCCAAAAAAAGCACAAGGAATCAGACAACATACACATACTGGTCAACAGCAAATTTTCATCAGTTGATACATATAAATATCAACAGTCCTAAAAATGAAGACGCTCAACCGAAACCTCAAATATTCAAGTAGCTACTAGTGTAACACAGAGTGGATTGTAAAATGAAAAGAAGACAAAGCGAGTGAGCAAGAGTAAGAAGCAGACAGAAGAGCAGGAGGGAACACAGTGAACACAGGCTTGGCAGTTTGGGCACAGTGTGCATACAAATGACTGTATTCCTCTATAATCCAAAACCAGGGGTCTCAATCGGTGGATTGCAAGGTATAACTGGGTCACAGGTCTGTTCTGATAGGCTCACGGACAGCAAAAAGAAAAGCTAGATCCAAAGAGTGAAATACAACTAACCATATAATCATGCAAAGAAACTACACAAAGTAGCCTATAAGAAAATGCAACCAAGACTACATTAATTATGAGTTCATTTACATTGAAAATAAACAGTTTGTGTAGACCACAATTTGTTTTCTTGTTATGTCTGTTGGAAAAATAATGATTAATAAATAAATAAATCTGCCTGAGCTGATTTGCTGGTCTTAGCTGGCTCCCCAGCCTAGTCAAGCTGGTTTTAAAGGGGGTTTGGGCACTTGGTCACTCTGCTAAACAACTTGACGGGGCGGGGAGACAATCTTAAACCAGCTAAAACCAGTTTAAACCAGCTTAGGCTGTGTTAAGTGTCTTTTTCCAGCGGGGATGTTAATAGTTTTTTCATAATATTAAGTCTATTATTCAGTCATAGTAATCTTCAAACATTTCAATGTTTAATTATAATGTTGTTATTGTTAACTAAAAATAAAACTTTTAAAATCCTGTTTGGCCATTGGAATAAAGCTGATATAAAATAAAAATCTAAATATTAGAGGAAAACTTTAAAAACTGAAATAGAAACTGCCTAGCAACTTACTGAAATAAATAAGTTTAGGTACAAAATTAGTTTTGCAACGTAAACTTTTAAATTAAAAGTAAATTTAATAAAAGATTAAAATGAAAAATTAAAATTTAAAAATAAAAGCTATAGTGCAAAAGAGGTCATATTCATGCTGTGCAAATGGCTCCAACCAACATGCTGACATTTTATCTAATGGTAGTGATAAAAGGCAACCTCGAGCTCATGCTGTGCGTGACAGTTGGCTACTTGAAGAGAAAGCTCGTACTTAACATGTGATGTCATTGTGGCAGCGCATGCACTCAGAAGAACCTGGCTGCTCACATCAACCCAGACAGAGAGAGGAGAGGATGTTGAAAGCTTGATGGCAGTGATTGAACTCATTACTGCGTAGTGAGTTTTTCAAATAACTTTTGATGTCCTTTTATTTGGCATACACATGACATTCAATCTCTCTCTCTCTCTCTCTCTCTCTCTCTCTCTCTCTCTCTCTCTCTCTCTCTCTCTCTCTCTCTCTGCACAGTCAGTATTGACAGAACACATCATCCGTCTTTCATATTTTCTTTCTCATCAAAATTACATTGTCACTACAATCCTATACGTTTTTCCTCTCTCTCTCTCTCTCTCTCTCTCTCTCTCTCTCTCTCTCTCTCTCTCTCTCTCTCTCTCTCTCTCTCTCTCTCTCTCTCTCTCTCTCTCTCTCTCTCTCTCTCTCTCTCTCTCTCTCTCTCTCTCTCTCTCTCTCACACACACACACACACACACTTTGAAGAACATTGGGTTCCAAACAAAATTGGACCTCATTGACTTTCATTGTATGGACAAAAAACAAAAATGTTTCAAAAATATTTTCTTTTGTGTTCTACAGAAGAAAGAAATTAAGCCTCCTTTAGGCTCACAGGAAGCAGGCACTGGCCTGTGAAATTCAATGTCACATGGAGCAGTGTTGCAGCAGTGCTCCTGATGAAGGGAGAGATGTGGTGCATGAAAGCCGAGGGCTTTTTACTCACACTGAAACATCTTCATCATACACTGTCGCGGTGCATCTCATTTCAACACGCGTCTGTGCTTAAAATACCAACAGCTTGAATCTCACCTGCTTAAGCAAAAATATGCTTTTTATGCATTCATTCTGCTCTGAGCAGATACAGATACTGGACCTTATGAGGATGTCTGCGCAGATTTAGATGCTGCTGATAGACAGCTGATACTACAAAGATATAACACAGTCAGTTAGACACATTCACAAAAGTAAACAACATGTGTTTGCAAGTTGTGTATATTTGGCAAGTTAGTCAATTTTAAAAGTGTCTATTTGTGTCTATAGACACATGTCATATATATGGGGCCAAACAAGGATGCATTAAATTGATCAAAAGTGATGGTAAAGACATTTATAATAGATTTCTATATCAAATAAATGCTGTTCTTTTGAGTTTTCTATTCTTCAAAGATTCCTGAAAAGAAATGTACAGTATGCAGTGACAAGATGTGTCTTAAATCTAGATTTAAACAGTCAGAGCCCCAGACATTCTCAGGAAAACTCTGAAATAGCCTTCCTGATAATGTTCCAGGCTCAGACACACTCTCATAGTTTAAATATAGATTAAAAACACATCTCTTTAGCCAAGCATTCACATAATGCATCTCATAAAATTGCACTCCCCCAGTTATATCAGATCAGATGCACATGATGATCTTTTTGCTTGAAACACTTTGACACAGTCACCTCTGATAACAGATTACTCTAAACTGAGGTTTGCACAAAAATGTTATGTTATCGACATTGATAATAATCAGAAATGTTTCTTAAGCAGCAAATCAGCATATTAGAATGATTTCTGAAGGATCATGTGACACTGAGGACTGGAGTAATGATGCTGAAAATTCAGCTTTGCATCACAGGAATAAATTACATTTTAAAGTAGAAAGTAAATTTCATCGGTACAAAACTTTTATGTTGGCTTGGCAAAGCCTTTTCTGAAAGTTTTAAAGTTTTTTATGCTTTTTAACATGTTTTATAATGTTGCTAGCAAGTTTTATCATGTTGCTAGTGTACTACACTAGCATGTTTTAGCTCATTGTTAACATTTTATTTAGTTGCTAGCATGATTTAACATTTTCTAACATGTGTCTAGAATGTTTCAGCATTTTTTCTAGCATTATGTAACGTTGCTAATATGTTTTAACATTATTTTACATTTTCTAGCATGATCCTAACATGTTTTAGCATTTTTCTAACATGTTTTAGCATGCTGCATGTTTTAACATTTTTCTAGCATGCTTTAAAACATTGCTAGCATGATCCTAGCATGTTTTATCATGTTGCTAGCATGTATTATTGCAAAGTTAACATGATCCTAGCATGTTTCAACATGTTGTTAACATGTTTTAGCACCAAATGCTAAGTCCAAATTGAAAGCCCATCACGCAATCTTCAGTACCTACTGTATATTATCCATTATTTACCATCTCTGGTGTACACTAGGTTTGGTGAGACTACTAGGCTGTGAGAATAGAAAGTAAAAATTGCACATTGTATTCCTTAGAAGTCAACAACAAAAGAGTTTAATAATATAATATTAATAATATCTCTAGAAAAAAGGAGCACAAAAGGGACAAGCACCTCAACACATGCTCTTCTAGCCTCTCTCTCTCTCTCTCTCTCTCTCTCTCTCTCTCTCTCTCTCTCTCTCTCTCTCTCTGTGGTTATCCATCAGTGTAATCAATGTGACAGGCTCATTAGTGCTCTGATTCAACTATCATTCAGCAGCAGTCACTCAGAAGAAACATCTCTGAGTTCAAACTCCAATCACAATTGATCTGTACCGAGCACAATACATACACATACACACACATACACACACACACACCGATGAACCCAGACAAATCACAGCTCCACACACACAACTAAAATATGAGCTTCGCGTTTGAATGTTGTCAAAAGGAATTGTTTTGTCTCTGAGTGTGATTTTATTAAAACTAAGACATAGCATCTTTTTTGTCATTTTGTTACATGAAGGTCACATTAAAAGTGCCTTAGTAACTTTAACCTTTTTTAATTATTATTTAAATGCCCAGAGCCAGATTTTCAATGTTAAAATATGAAAATTATATTTTTTAAACTAAGATCATCTACACAAAGTGTTAAATCAACACACATCATTTCAATATCTACTGTGTGGAAATTAATTCCTGCATTTTTAAACAAATTACAACTGTGGGTTATTTTTTTTTATGTTATTTTCACCCCAGACAAACATTTTCCACTAATAGTCTTATCAAAAACTTTAGTGTACTTAGTTATCAAAGAGAAAAGAAAATGTCAGTGGAGAACATTTGTGTGTCAGTGAAGGATATAGTATTAACATAAGTAGCATTAACAGATCAAGTAAGCCATTAACTGTTCTCAAGCAGGTCCTATAGACGAGACATAACATGCTTGGTCAATCTGATCAGCTGTCTGTAACCTTAATCTCTAAATCATGCTGTGTGTGTCCTGGCGGGAACACATATAATTATCCATACACACACACTTTGAAGACTTCACCAAACACAGTGAATAGTATTGTTAATAGTATGTTAAAAAGCAATGTGTTACTATGACAGTGTTGCTTTGTGACAGCCACCACGACACTACACTACTATGATCGGAAAACTGTGCTACCTGACAGATGACAGTGAGAACATGTCTGACACAGAAATGGCACAAAATTAGTGAGAGGTGCATGCTGGTCCAATTAGAAAATATGTTCATGACATGGAAGTAATCATGCCATTCACTGATATTCTATCTTATGGTGTCAGTTTATTCATCAAAGAAAATTAACATTTCAATGTTTTTTTGTTTTGGAAAGAGAGAGAGAGAGAGAGAAGAGAGAGAGAGGAGAGAGAGAGAGAGATGAGAGAGAGAGAGAGAGAGAGAGATGAGAGAGAGAGAGAGAGAGAGAGAGAGAGAGAGAGAGAGAGAGAGAGAGAGAGAGAGATAAAGGTGCTCTGCAGAAGATCAATGCAAAGCTTCAGTCCAGTGTTCATTTGAAGTGCTAATAGAACCGTTTGCAGCAGAGCACAGAAAAAGCAAAGAGCAATGCAGTAGATGACACAGACTTCATTTGCACATCCTCACACGATAGCCATTACACAATTAAAAAATAAAATAAAGAAAAAAGCTGTAGTGCAGGAGGTATCATGGAAATATTCCTAAAACCTGCGCCACCCTCTATATCAACAATATAGAAAACATTTCCTGTAACTGTTGGAAAAATGATAGTTAGCTTTTGCAGCAGCTGGATTTTCCAGAGAGCAAATGAGCAGGAATGAATGATACTAAAATTACAAATGTACTAAAACATGCTGCTCAGACTGTGAACGTCTCAAACAGGCAATGTTTTAGCTACATAATTAGCCAGTCTTCTAGAATGATTCATATTTCTCTCCTTTTCTCTTCATATTTCTCAACAGTTTCTTTCGGGTATTACTGTGTAATTACTATGTAATTATTAGTGTCTTAAAATGAATGACAATATGGTTACGAAGCTCATCATTACATTCCTAGTGTGAGTGAATGTGTCTTTTTCAGACTGTGAAGGAGGTCTGTTCACTGCTGCTGCTGCAGTGTTTAATATCCACAGGGACACTATGATCCAGCTTCACTCCGAAGTGCATTGTCTGACTGATAAAACACTCAAAATTATCCATGCATTACTGCAATAATGAATAAGCTATTTTAGATTATAACTGGTGATGGATGATACAAATGGATAGACCAGTATGGCGCATGTATAAAATCTGCATAATGCCATTTTTTCCTAAATGAAAAACACTAATCCTTGCGATTCACATGCATGTATAATATTATCTCCAAAGTGTTGCTGTATTTGTTATGAATGCGGTTTCAATCGTTGTTTTGAGTTACATGCATCTCATATCTTTCCAAACACTGCCACCTAGTGATGATGCCAACACTGTTGCAGTCACCTGCTCCATTCTAATATTAGAAACAGCTCTTATGCTTACTATGTGATGTTGTAGTACTAACTGTATTGACTGATATTGACTGTAAAGATCTATATCTTTAAAATCTATAAACTGAGTAATAAGAGTGAAAACTTTAGGTTTTCAACAATAGAATTTGCCAAATTTTTACTTATGGAAAACATTTACTCTGAACAAATGTATAATTTAAAAAAAAAGTGTAAATTGCAAATAACCCTCCATTCTGCTAAATATCAAATAGCTGTATAACTGAAAACAGGCACTGTTTATTTAAAAACCCATATATATCTGGATGTATGAATGGGCTTGTTCATTAAGCTTTTTATCAAAGTCCGAGAAAATACACCTAACAGCTTTTAACATGAATGAAAACAATATAGATACTTTGATTATGAAGGATTTCACACTATCACCTTCACTTATAAAGAGACCTGTGGTCAACAATGGGAGGACTTTGATGTGTCCAAATGGTACAGTTGCAGTGTACAGAAACAGATTTGCATTTCTGTCTGCTTCCCAGCATTAAATTATTTTTGATATTTATAATTCAGGGGGATGAGGCTGGCCAATAAAGTGTGTATATGCCCTATTAAGGTGTTTAATTAAAGGTATAGTGGAGGATCTTTCCGAATTTTAGATAAGACCCGCCCTCTCCACTTTTTGAATAAGTTTGATTGATTCACCAGAATGATTGACAATTAGGAGGACCAATAGTATAGGTGATCCACCCGGAAGTAAAAAATCCTCCATTATACCTTTAATATTTATGCTCCATTTTTTGCAAGACAAAAGAGTAAGACTAGCCTACATCTTACATACAAATATCTGCTAAAAGTGAATTTTGAAGACCTTTAAGAAAAACAAAGTGTGTAGCCTAATTATTTGCATAAAAATACATATAAATGTCTTTGTATACAGTATGTGTCGATGGATGTCAGGAATCCCCTCCACTCGAGCTGTTTGACTGACAGCTCCATTGAGTCATATACAGCATGCTGACAGGAGCCATTAAAACGTCCCGAGTCAGGTTATGTTTTACAAGGCTTAAACGGTAACTCAAGCAGAAGCCTGTGAAACAGTGGCAGTATGGATTGCTGTGTGTGTGTGTGACTGAGAGCTGACATGCTGGGGGAGGCGGTGTTTTGGCTCTACTTACTCTAATCCATCAAGTTCATACAACCCAAGCACTGAATTGCTAGTAAGGCAGACGAAAGGAAGGTCATTCCTTGTTATATCAGAGAACAATGCATCTCTCCATTAAGTGTCCTAATGCGTCTAGACACATTGCCAACAGAAGTGCTTACAGTTTCTGGCTTGCTGTTGGGTTGCCTGCCTCAATATGGTGCAATGAACACCATAAGAACAAGCAGGAGTGCTTGCCTCCCAGTAAAGTGAACCAAAACCTATGCAACAATTTTTTTTTGCCTGTTTCACAAATAGGGAAAACTCAAAATACAAGTCAGTCAGAGACAAAATCCCTTTCTTCCACTAGAGAAAAATCTTAACACATTACACAGAGAAACCTTTAAACAATAAAACCTCTATACACAACTTTTAGACTTTCAGTAGTTAGGTGACTCTATTGATTCTGTCAATAGCCACTAATCCAATGCGGTGCAATTAGGTGCATGTGCACAATGACAAACATGCAGTGTTTTCAGCTGATCAGACCCAGTGTCTTGTTTTTTGGGGGGCCAACAGTCTAATTGGGCATGTCATGTGGGAAAGGGGAAAAACCTTCAAGTAGCCAAACATAGAAATCTGCCCACCTGATAGTAGTAGCCATTGTCCGTCTGGTATGGCTGTGCTCCGATGTTGGGGGTCCCAAGTGCAGTTTTCAGAATCTCTTCACAGCCTGAATCACATAGAAAGAAACATTAGTCCTGTGAAAACACGTCTCATTAAGCCCAAATAAGTAAGAGATAATGTGCAGTCAGTCGGTTTGGGTGCAGTTTACGGCTGTGTTCAAAAGCTTAGGCAGCTGACTTGTTGCTGAATATTACTAAATGAATATTTAATTACTACAATACTAATTTCTCACGAGAAATGACATCAAAAGTGGAAAACATACATTTACGCATAAACTGCACCACCAACCGCACCTTTCAGATGCCATCTTTATTTTTTAACATAACTGCCACAGAATGGAGTGCACGGAATTGTGGGATATCAAAGGCAGTGAAAGATACATATACGCAGCCTTCAAAAATCCATCAGATGAAGGTATCTCAGGAGACAGGAAGTGAAGCTAACATTGGTTTTGGACGTGCGTTGATGTCTTCCCACCTTGGAATGCGTCCTCCGAAGGCAGCATTTTTTAAGCTTTCAAACGCAACCTAAACATCACTTAATCCATGGCTACTCAGCAAATAAATAAAAAATGACATGTATATTAGAAAAAATAGTCAATAGACCTATCAACAAGACGAACACTACAACAATGAATCAATTTCATTTTCAAAAACAATCGATAAGTGAAACAAAAGATGGAACCAGTTGTGTCATACGAGAAACATGAAAGTAGCCCAAAACCCTGTAGCAATCGTGGTTTGGGGGGGGGGGGGGGGGCTTTAACCTGCGGGCTAGAAAAAAACAACCCGTGGCAACAGTGCAAAAGTGCCATAGTTGACAACGAAAATTAGGAAATATCTGACTGCTGAATGCTATCAGAATAGAGTACTCCAGAGCACTGTGTAAAAAAGTTGTATAAATTTGTGGCACAAATCCCGAATCTTTTTCTGCACTGATATGCTATACATTCCTGTAAATTCCACCTCATTTAAAGGGATAGTTCACCCAAAAATGAAAATTCTGTCATCAATTACTCACCGCCATGTCGTTCCAATCCTGTATGCATTTCTTATTTTCTGCAGAACACGAAAAAAGAAGATATTTTGAAGAATGTTGGTAACAAAACAGTTTTGGTTCCCATTCACTTACATTGTAATTTTTGTCCATACAATGGAAGCGAATGGGATTAAAAACTGTTTGGTTACCAAAATTCTTCAAAATATCTTCTTTTGGAATGACATGAGGGTGAGTAAATAATTTTTGATTGGACTATCACTTTAATTCAAATTTCGAATGTGCTTTATGAAAGTACAAAATTAGGCTATTGATTAAGTTTGCATCACCACAACAACTACATTAGTTTAGAAGGATTTGCTTATATCTATTATATTTTTCATTAGAGAATCTCAGATGTACAAGAAATGTGGCTTTCTGATTTACCAGACACTGCGGCCATTGTGCAGTACGTATAATTCAGCTTCTGCTACTTTAAATTTCAGATCCCTATTTGACGACATCTTCTCTCAACCCATGCTTGAATTATTGAACTATACACACTGTAAAATTTAGGCCTCCTTTGCTCCACTTACAAGAAAAATGTCAAGATCCTCATTTTGATAAAAACTGAAAGTTCAACATTAGATATTATGTTGGAAAGGGGAATTGTTCTCTTAAATATAAGGCTATATTGTTGCTCACACACACACACACAGACAAGCCCATCTGCAGAAATACAACAGGCTAAGTAAAATGCCATGAATAAATAACGTACTGAGAGCCACAGCGTAGGGCAGCCAAGGCCTTGACTCCATTTATAGTCACATAACATGAAGTGCAGTGAAGGTTTGGAGCTCTGTGCAACATCTCAAGTGGGCCACAGCTCGACTTGGCTCCGGGAATGTCCCAAATGGGAACATATTGTGGGCAATACATAAATATATAAAGCTGTACACAAAAAGTCAGTTTTAGCAGATACCAAAGGCAGACCAATAGTAAAGCAGTGGTACAATAATACACCATACACAACAGCAGAGCATCCTATGGGACCTCAAAAGGATAGGCAACATAGGCTTTAGCTTTGTAGACTTGGTGTGCGTGCTGGGGATCAGGGATTAGGGGATTCATTAAGGAAAGAGTGAGTGGGAAGACCACTGGGGCTCATTAAACACTCTGGGACAAAGTCTTTCGGCCTGGAGCCCATTTGGCCTGCTTACTTCTACCTCTTCAGTCACTTCCACAGAGCGCTGACAGAGAGACGTTGTACCCGGATCCCCGTGCCTGCCTGTGGCCTGCCCATTCAGCTGGCAGATCTGGGCTTCAAAGGTCTGCCAAGCAGCGCGAGTGTCTCTGCCTGACAAATGTAACCCTGTTTACTGTGCTCTTAATGACAGTGAAATAGGGAAAAGCGAGTGCTCCCATCTAGACAAGACAATAAGTGTCCTAAAACAGCTATAAATAATGTGAAATTAGACTGCTGAACCATGATTACACAGTAACAGACGGTGTCTGTGAAACCCTAAAAAATATCCCATAGTGATGCTTGACACTATAATCAGGAATAAAGTCCCCCCTTCTTTTAACTGAGAAGCACAACCCACGCTAACAAGTGAATTACTATGCTGTCATTATATGGGAAAATATTTCAATCTGATAAACCTTAATTAAAGGCACACCCAGAGATGCTCGTAAATTTGCTGTTCAAATGTGGTTATTTTCAATTAGGCAGATCAAGAGTGTTCAGCGTTGAAGCAGAGATCTCTAATCAGATTGTGCTCACTCAAGCTATTCATTATTCCTTGCAATTCTACACAGAGAAGGGAATGCTAAAAAGACAGAGCTGAGGTGCACCTTTATCGATCTTTGGATTCTTCAGATGAATTGTTCAATAAAATGAAGTGATAATACTAGTCTGGAGATAAAATTGCATTTATTCATCGTTTGGCACACTTTGTGCTGAAATTAAAACCAGTGTGTGACAGAACATAAGAGATGTGCTCTTTATTTGATGCCACAGTATGAACATTTAGGGCTGAAAGGAAGCTATAGTATGTATACAAATAATTTTCATAATCAGTATTTTAATCTTGTTTTCCAATAAAAATAACTTTAAAATAAGATACATTTACATACATTATTTAATTTCTATTACATTATTTAATTATTAAACCTTTTTCATTGGGGTGAAGCAGGGATTCCGAAACTTTTTTGATTGCTGATCCCCTTTTACCTAAAATATTAATTTAAAGTACTGCCTTAGATTTTAAGTTAATATTTCAATAATTTAACAACACATTTGCATGTTCAGATTTCTCTGATGTTGGTTAATGGTCCCATAACATGCAGGTAAACAAATTTAATTATTTAATTATTTTTAGTGTGTTATTTTGATTGTGTGTTTTATATTGTATTTTGATTGTTTTGTATTTTAAAATGTATTTAATTTATTATTTATATTTAATTTATTTGTTTTAATGTTACAATTTTATGATTTAATTCATTATTAACTTTTCATCATCAAATGAACCCCCAACAATTTCCTCATGAACCCTGCAGTAAAGGTAAAAAAAAAAATTATTATTATTTTACATCGTTTTTCTTCTCAAGTATATAGTTTTGAGGATGTTTTGATATTTTTACTGGAAAAAGATGCTTTTTGCAGTGTAGCTCATGATTTCATGATTTGATGTTTTTAGAATCCCTTTGATCTAATGAGAACAGATTCATCAATGGTATATATGGGCATGAAATACTGCTCGAGGAGTCCGAGGAGAACCGTCCTCTTACCTTTGATTGCAAACACTCCATGACAGAAATCTTTGAAGTTAATTCTGCCATGAGCATTGGGATCCAGGTACTTGGCAAACTTCTTAACCTGAAAAAAAGAAAAAAAGAGGACAGTCGTAAGAATGGGAAGCACAAAGTCACCTTAATGAGGAGGGCGATCACCTGACATGTTCAGAATGGTACCTTCCTAAAGATAAATGGGAAACTGTGTGTATTATCAGTGGTCAGCTTCACCTCCCACAGATGATGCAGTAGAGCAGCTGCTGTCAGGATGTGTCGTCTCCCACTGTCAGCAAGTCTTTGTGTTGGACAGCTGTCCAAGAGAAATAGACTGATCCTGACATTCTGCTGACACGTGACACGACTCGCTTACTCAACTCATAGACGATTTGCCTTCAAACACCTTGGCCAAGCGTAGCTGTATCTTATAAACCATGTTTTTCTGATAACAGTGAATACTGTATTGCTCAGCGGTTGCTTTTTCGTGACTTAGAAGACTTAAGAGTTCTCAGTTATGTTTAAGTCTCAAATGTTCTTGTCCAACATTTCCTAAAGATGACACACAGACCATTGTTAACATACAGTCTGTTTAAAGCTATCAAATGTGAAATGTGAAAAGCATAGCTCAGATAATTTGGTCTTGGAAGAATTTGATGAGAAATGTTCATAGTGATTTAAGGGGCTTTCGCACCAGATAGTTCTAGGACTAGCCACTGGGCTGGTTCCCCAAGAACTAATGTTTCCCCTAGGAACGTTTTCCTGGTTGCATTCGCACCGCCAGTAGGAACTCTGAAATGACGTAAGCCGCGCTTGTTGTTGTGACTTTTATTTTGATGGCGCTGAGAACGCCAGAGCCTGAGCAAACATTCTCCGTGTTCATTAGTTTACGATCTGTCTAACAGTATGTTATTAGATAAAACTATTATACATAACGTTAGACAGTAATGAAAAGTTCTTAGCGTTTGCCGTGTGGTTGATGTACAGTGTTGCTAGCAGAGCAGAAATACATGATCATGTTTCACTTGGTCCCCTCAAAGTTGTGTTGGATTTTGTCCTCCGCGTAAAGGTCCCATCTATCACTGTTTTCCATGTTCGTAGAGTTAGTTTGTGGAGTAAATATATAGGCTATAATCTGTGCGTTTACACAGCCTTTTTAAAAATGGCGGGTACTGGTGTTTAGCGTGCGCTCGGCCAATAAGCGTACACTAACGTCACGGATAGTTCCTATAGCGCTGGTTTAGACCCTACTCTGAAGTAGGAGCTAAATTAGTTCCTCCAAAAGTAGTTCCTAGAGCTAAAATAGTTCCAGCGGTGCGAACGCGCCAAAATCTGGGTACTTCCACCAATAGTTCTATAGGAACTATGAAAAGGTTCCTCCGGTGCGAAAGCCCCTATAGATGAGATTGAAATTTCTTTTTTCTCTAGCAAATGTCTTCATTCGAACATCTATATGAAATTGAGACATTAAGGTTTGTTTGTTTGTTTATGCCAGCTACCTTGGTTGTATGGTGAGGGAGATATCAAGAAGATCTCATTAGTCATTTTTCATTCCTATGGGAAAGTTGCCCTTAAGGGCTGCCAGACTTGTTCGAGTTTATGAGAAAACGTTCCATGGTAACACAGAATTCATCGTCACTGTGTTTCACACCTCACACACAGCTCCTTGACAACGTCACTTCTTTCTAAATATATTCACCTCCAATAGGAGGAGAAGTGTTCTTGACAACCTCTCAGTCTTGAATCTCTCGCCTTATAACCTGCTAGGATGATTCACCACGCTGCCACGGAAAAAGAGGTGTTTAGTGCAATAGCTCTAACAGAGAGCTGAAACCCAGTGGCCGTTAAAGCAGGTGATGTGATGCATCTGTGTAATGGTGCATGCACACAGAGGAGCACACATGAGCTAAATAAATCACTTGCCCCAAATTCCTCTACTTCAGCTCAGACAGAGAGAGAAAGTAATTCAGAGAGGCCTACAGAAAAATGCAATTCATATACCATTCACACTACCAATCAAAAGTATGGGTCAGTAAGTCTTTTTTTTTTTTTTTAAGAAATGTATACTTTTATAAATTAATTCGGCAAGGGTGCATTAAATTGACAAAAAAAAAGAAATTTATAATGTTACAAAAGATTTCTGTTCTGAAATAAACTTTACTGTCTTTGGAAATAAATGCTGTTCTTTTTGAACCTTCTATTCTTCAAAGAATCCTGAAAAAATGCATCACGGTTTCCACAAAAATATTAAGCAGCACATTTATCAACAATAAAAAGAAACGTTTCTTGAGCATCAAATCATATTATAATGATTTCTGAAGGATCATGTGACACTGAAGACTGGAGTAATGATGCTGAAAATTCAGCTTTGACATCACAGGTAAAAATTACATTTTTAAATGATGTTAAAATAGAAAACAGTTATTTTGAATTGCAATAATATTTTCACAATATTACTGTTTTTACTGTATTTGTGATCAAATAAATGCAGCCTTGTTCAAAACCAATTTAAAAATCATAACGACCACAGTGTACATAAATAAATCAAAACCAGACCTCATATACAGTATGTTAAACAATCAAGGTAAAGTTGCATTTCTGCATATCAATGGATGTGGAGAAACAGGAGAGCGATTAGTTGCATTTAATGAGGTGGTCAGGTGAGGTGTGCGCTGGCGTAACAGACTGTGCTGCTATAGCCGAATGCATCACCTTTATCAGGGTCCACCACTGACCAAAAGGAAGCATAATGTTTTTTACCAAATAAGAAATGGAATAAACAAAAAATGTAAAGGAGTGACAAACTACATGCTTTTATTTTTTCCCCCTTTATTTAAATCAAAGATGCGAAAAAAAATTCCCGATTGCACTCGGCCCAGTCCCCCTGTGGTGAAAATCAAGCTTTTAATGTTGTTTAGTCTATGTGGTGTTTTTAATATGCTTTAAGATAAACCATGTACAAATTAATAAGTCAACACTATTGCTGAGTATTTTCTCTTTAAAACTGCAGTGAACTCAAAAATGTAAGATGAAATCGCTGGTGATTCTGACGTCACAAACTACCTTGTAACCAATCACGCCAACGAACGGATCTCTGAGCTTGTGCAAGTTGAGGGGAGGCGGGGCTAATTCTCATATTCATAGAACCGCGTATACTAAATGAGGCAAGGGAGTTACATTCAAGCTATTTTAAGGCATGAAGAATTTTTTTTTAAATGTCATTTTGGTGATCAAAGATAAGTTTTAAGAGATAAAATTATTCACCACAGGGGGACTTTAACAGTAATGAAAATGCTGTCATCACTCACCCTCATATTGTTGCAAAGGCATAAGACTTGTCTTAGAAACACAAATGAAGATATTTTCTGTCCCTCCATCGAAAGTCCATTACATCAAAACATTCACGCTTCAAAAAATTCATAAAAGACATCCATATGAATTGAGCAGTTTAATCCAAGTCTTCTAAAGAAACATGATCGCTTTATACAGTATGATGAACAGATTCAATTTAGGCTTTTACTCAAATATAAAGACTTGGATTTATGCCTTTATAAATTTTTTGAAGCGTGAAAGTTTAAGGGGAATGAGAGGGAAATCTCTCAGATTCATCTTCATTTGTGTTTTGAAGATGAACTGAAGTCTTATGGGTTTGGAATGACAGGATGCTCATGAGGGCGAGTAACTGATTTTTGGGTGAACTAACCCTTTAAAGATGTTCTTTGGAGCAGTTGTTTTCAGTTTCCATCACTAAAACTGGCTACATCAGTAAAATCAAAAAATTCACACCACGTCCAGATTAGCTGCAGATTTATTACCAACAATTTGTTTCTTTAAACTCACTGAGCACATCAAACTTCGTCCTCACAGTCATACGTGATGAGCTAAGCACCATTCTTGTTTTCAATTCTGCATTCTCTGTTCCATCTTAGCCATGAGAAGTCATACAGCATCAATGAACGATTAAATTAAAGCTCTGTCAGATGCTGTTGACCCTCACATCTTGTCACTGTTTGATCTATCAGCGTCCCTGTGAAGTAGTGCTGCTGTGAATGAGTGTTGTGTCAAGTGCTCAATGTTAGCAAGCGCTCTTCAAGGCCACTACAGTGCAGCCTGTGGGAGGGGAAGAAGAGCAGAGGCACACGTTCACCACACGTTCTGCACTGAAACATCCTCGTGCTCTTCATGCATATCAATCACTGCAATCCTCATACAGCGTCAGGAAACGGACTGGAGGAGGAGATGGAGAAGGGGAGGGGAGAGATGAGAGGGAGGAATAAGGAATGAAGGTGAAGACTAGATGGAGGATGAAGAACAAGCTGACCTGAAAAAGGCATCAGAGAAAAAGGAAAGGGTATGAGATAATAGAAGAAGTGGAAGAAGGGGTGATAACATTTTTTAATGGTTTAAGACTGAATGCAACTAATGGATTCAAGAAAAGAAATGGAGGACGGATTGGTGAGAAGACCTGCCAGGACTTCGAGACGGTCATCACAAACATTCAAGCTGCTATCATGACTGTTCCTCACAACTGTGACTCAGAATCCATGTAGAGAGACCAGTCATCTGTGACTGTACCTCACACTCACACTCACACTCATGCTGTTACATCACTTCCTTCTGCACAAAGCACTGAACTGTATCACAGCAAATGGTACAACATGGCACAAAAACATTTGCTTCTGACTAATGACAAGCACAACTTTACAGCTATTTTTTTTTTGCTGCACTTATTACAGGATTCTTTTTTTATTATTATTCAATTTTATTCTGCTATAATAGTGTCCAGTTAAATATAGAAAGCGGAAAATAAATGAAAAGTAACAAGAGTAATATGTAACAAAAAATAAATAAATAACATACGAATATGATAAGTTTACTTTACAATACCATTCAAAAGTGTGGGCTCATTAAAAGTTTTATTTAAGAAATCAATACTTTATTCAAATTTGTTTTAATTGACAGTAAAGGTATTTATGTTACAAAAGATTTATATTTCAAATACATGCTTTTCTTTTGACCTTTCTATTCATCAAAGTGACACTGAAGACTGGAGTAATGATGGAATAACGATGCTGAAAAATTAAAGCAATTTTACCTGTAATCCATCGTCATTACATTATTATTATAATTATTAATCCATTTCTGGTGTACACTAGATTTGGTGTGTATCAGTAGTGTACTTAAATAACAGCAAAAAATACAACTAAAAATAACATACAAAAACACCATAAAAATTAGGGATGCGTGATATGTCGGCCTCCATATCGGTATCGGTCGATATATGTTCATTTTGAATGGTATCTTTATCGGTCCATTAAGAAAATGTGGCCAATATATTGAATCCGATAATTAAATGGTTAGGCTATATCTTACAGCTGAGACACTTCAGAAAATCATATACGTTACAAAGAAAACACAACATAATTGCAAAATGTTAAACTATCATTTGAGATAATGTAATTTACATAGTTCCACATTATAATTTGCACCTCATTCAGAGGTGATTACATACCATTTGTCCTGTGCAGCAGTTTGTATTTTGGTTTGTTCTGATTCTGTGGTGAAGGCAGGGCCGTCCGGAGACCCGCGGCAAACGGACCGAGGGGGAGATCGTCCACCCTCTGAAACAACCCTCAGAATGGAACCCCAACCACCCCCCGAATGCTATCGGACCGAGGGGTGGCTCCGCCTCCGCTACCGCTACCTTGCACTATAGGCCCCGTCCCATACTTACGGAGTCCTTCCCCTTTGTGCCCACTATCAATCAGATAAAATCATCCCATTTGTCACCACTACTCACTCTCTTTAGCAAGCAATACAGTCGCACAACCTAATGTGTTGTAGAAATATACTGTCTGAGCTGGCATGGGTAATTTCTGAAATCAAATGAGATGATCTCAATGCTTAATGATCACATTAATAATCCAAAATGACTGGGATAAGAGAGCCTAAAGATACAAAAACAAATAATAAATCTGAATCTCTAAAAACCCCTTTAGATAATACTGAATGTAAGCATGTTCAATATGAAATAAGCACATTAAGCAGTGTCATTTAAGTCACATCAAGATTTCCTGAAAAAGATTTAGGCAAACCGAGGCAGGTTTGCTCATTCCGTTTCCATTACTGCAGTCCACTGAGACCATAGAGACTTATTTTAAATGACAAAGAGCCTTGAGGCACCACAATTCATTATGGATTCAATTGAATGTGTAAAGGAAGCCAATTAAACATCTTAATCAGCTGAATAAAACAGCAAGTGCCAACCAAGAATGGTTGCACATGGTTGAGCAGCACATGGAGCAGAAAAAAACGGACTATAATTTGTCATGCAAAGAAAATAATTCAGCTACGGTCAACTAAGAGCACCAAAACTCAAACTACAATCTCAAGATAAATCAAGCCATCTTTTCTAAAGTTATGTAGCCTAACCTAAACCTACAGATCCAAAACAACCTGCATGTCCTTATCTTAAAGCTTAAACACCACCCAGGATTTACTGAAAGGCCTTTTCAGCATCATTAGTGTTAGACATGATCGCCATGGTGACAGTAAAGGAAAAGGGTATTTTTATACCCGTTATTTCATACTTGCCTATTGACACGAGAAAGCACATTCAGGGTCCAGATTCTCCAGTGTACGGTCTAATAAATTTAAAACAAAGCACGATGAGTGACTAAACTGACAAATACAATGTAGCCCAACTGGGCAGAATAACAGGCGTCTCTGCAAATAAGAAAAGATAATGAGGATTAGCCAAAGCACCTGTGATTCCCATTATGTTGTTTGTTTTGGTCATGCTCTGGAAGATAAGCTGAACCGACAGATCAGCTAACCGATAAACTAAACGATCACCACGAAAAGCAATGTCACGGTTTAAAGTACAGCATTAAATAAATCTATGAAAGTCAATCAGGTTATTATTATTTTGCCAATTTCAATATTTGTACTTAATTTATTAATTTAAAAAAGTTCACTTGCTCTATTTTGTTGACATAGCGCTACAGCTGTAAACAGTAATTTCAACCAAAATACACAAACTCAGCTCAACTGATATGCAGCAGCAGCAGCAATCATCACTCAGGCCGGTGGGTATTGACTGGTCACTCCGAGGAGACATGCTGTCCATTAGACAGATTTCTAGACAAAAGTATTTATTGGCAGGTCTTCAAGAAGCACACAGCTGACCCACCGAAGCCAGAAATGCAAGGTCAAGATCTACATTTAAGAAAACCAGTACCGCTCGATGCTTGAGATTCTACAAACAGAACGCATTTAACATCATGATCAACATTGACAATGAAATGAATGGTTATTTTGATCACCATCTAAAAATGTGTAGCTTATTATAAATAAGAATTTCAATATGTAGTTTTCAATGTATCCTTTATTATGTTTATGTCAAGTACGTTTACAAGCTGTTAAAATTCGGGTTATGGTCGGGTTAGGGTCACTATTTGGGTTTCTGAAACATTCGGAATAACCCGTTTACATGCGTGAGCAGAGAGAGTTACTCCTGTATACATGGAATTTGTATTAAATTGGCAATATCCCGGTGTAAACGGCGACGCACGGTTAGCGTCTGGACGTACTGACAACCTTAAGACGCAATATGCGTCATTTCCGATTCTTCTTCCTGTATCCAAAGACAACAAAACTCTACTCAAAAGACCAAGATTCCTTGCGAATAGAACATGCGCAGAACACAAATCAATGTTTCTTTTGATGGGGATATGCCATAGACAGTATATAAACGGGATATGCCGATACGCGTTTACATGACCAAATATTCGGGTTAGAAAAGGGGTACCCCAGGGATCATATCCGGGTTTTTAAAAACCGGTATATGACCATATCCGGGTTTTTGCCGGTGTTTACATGGCCGTGCGCGACCGGGTTATTGCTAATATTCCGGTTTTGAACGGGTTATTGGCTGCATGTAAACGTAGTCAATGTCTTCAGTACAAGGGAAAACCACCATGTCATGAATTTCTTTCTTCTGTGAAGCATATTTTGATGAATGTTGGTAACCGAACAGTTTTGGTTCCCATTGCCTTCCTTTCTATTTTAGTCCATATAATGGAAGTCAAAGGGAATGGAAACGTTTTAATCCCCAACATTATTTAATATCGTCTTTCATGTCTCAAAGAAGAGTGTCATACAGAATTGACATGAGGTGGGTACCTAAATAATGACAGAATTTTCATTTTTGGGCGAACTATACTGTACCTTTCAGGACATATATTTTGTTTGCCCTGGACAACAAGTCAACTAAGTTATATATTTTGTCATTAAACTGGCCTGTTGTGGAATTAATATTGTGATGTATTCCTTGTTCCTCGAATATGTTGTATCTGTTAAATCTACAAAAACTAAACAAAAATGAACTGTTGACTCTGTAAGTGATGGCTGATGACATCACAGTTGAAGGAGACTGTTGTCTTGGTTACTTGGCGGAAGTGCAATTATTAAAATGCCAGTAGCCTAAATAAGACTACAGCACCATAAACGTCCAGCACCAATTACAGAATATAAGCCGACCTGTTTGCACAAACAGGTGAAAGTGATTTACTGAAATATTCCCAGAGACTGTTAGGTGTAAGGTACAAAAGTGCACTGCAGTATTAAATGACAAACATTCCTGAGTCAAGAAAATGAGAGAATGATTATGTAAAGACAGGTTCTTACTTCATCTCCTTGGCCGAACTGTAGACCGAGGTCCACGAAGTGCTCAACCCGAATATATCCGTCTGCATCCTCGTCGCACACGTCGAACACTTCTTTAAGCTTTTTCAGGAATACCAACAGCTGTTCTTGGTCGGGGAAGACATTGCCGTCCATTGTTATGATGATGCGCTGTCAAACGCGTTGTATTAGAGAGGTTGTGATGCTGTGAGCGCGCTCGCCATCATCTCTGCTCGCGCGGAGCTCAGCTTCACTCAGCGCTCTGACATCAGACCAGCATCACTTCAGTTCAGCTGGGAGAAACCATCAAGTGCGCGCGCGGAGGGGTCGCGCGCTCCTGCTGACGTCACCTGTGATGCGGATGTGTTTCGCTCGCTTTAATTGGTTCACGCAGTTGACATAAATGTCAACGAATCTCTGATTGGATTAAATCAATTGAATTCACTTTAACATAATTTTGGACTGTTCTTCTGAATCCAAAGCAGTTTCAAAACAGATACAGTAGTAGTATGATCATATATGTTCCTGTACTCTTGTCAGCACTGCTGAATGAATATCAGTTCATAATAATATTCTTAGCATTTTCATGTAGGCTATTATATACACACTATCTTTGCTATTCATTACTCAACAGAGCTCCGCTTTCGCATGGGCCAAACACAGAGAATTTGAGACCAAGGATTTAGTTCTTGCAACAATGGCATGACAAATGATTGTTGTAATTCCAACAAAACATTTTATAGTGTTTATACGTCCATATGAAAGGATTTTATTTATATATTTTCAACTTTTTAATCTGAATGACTCTCTCTGTATTTAAAACCGTTTGCTTTTACCGGCCTCATCCTTCCAGAGAGAAAACACAAATGCAGCATATAGTGTGCAACGACCGGGTTCTGCAAGTGAAAACTCCATTCATTTTCTCCAGAGAGGGAAATTGTTTTATAATAGTAACTTATAAACTTTTAAAGTCAGACCAATTGAGATCTTTGATGTTATTAATTGGCGGTATACTCTTTGCCTAATTTTTTTTTCAACCAATCAGAGAGTCATGGCAACAAAATTGCACCAAAAGAGCTCGCAGGGAACGCCCACTCCTATGAAGCACTGAGAATGACA
This sequence comes from Squalius cephalus, assembly GCF_949319135.1. NCBI lineage: Eukaryota > Metazoa > Chordata > Actinopteri > Cypriniformes > Leuciscidae > Squalius > Squalius cephalus. The sequence goes on along the minus strand of NC_137122.1, from coordinate 36,008,818 downwards.
TAACTGAGATGGTCTCCCTATGCTCTCAAAATGCTTCAATATTTATACACACACACACATACTGTATATACAGTATGAGGATTGAATGCAACAAACTTTCCATCCTAATAACAACAGCATCAAAAACAAGTTTATGCAACAATTTAAATTTCAGAAGTATTAAATAGTTCTCGGTCGGCTCTATTAGCAACTGAACATAAACAATCATATATAATATTATCACTAGGATAATTTAATTTCTATTATCATTCATCAAATCACATAGAAACTCTAAAGCTATTTTTTGACCCACTACAGGGGAGCTGCCAGCAAGGGTAAAGCTGCGTAGTCAAGATCGGGAGCATATTCATTCTGCAATAAACTGGGCATTAATGTACTCTATTGTTGCTATAGTTACATACGCAATTTCCATGCGTATTCTTTGATAAAGTAAAAAAGTGTGCTTTTTAGTTGTTGGTTTGTGTGGTGACTTCACTTATCTTCTGTATTCATCATCTTGATGCAATTCACAGAAAGTTTACAAAGTAAATGTAAAAATAAGTAATATGCTATTTGTAAAAACATTTTTTTTTAAATCCCGGCATCGCAGTAGTTAGTAAAAAACAGTCTTGGCTATTTGTACTCACTATATAAACAGACACTGCCAATACTCCCTTTTTTTTTTTTTTTTAAACAAAGTATTTATTTAACTGACATTAAGAATAAAAAATAAAAGGTTAATACACTTTCATGAGAATTTTCCACAAAACAAAATTAAAATAAGAATGGTCATCCGAATAGGTGTGTCTCAGGCTGCATGTTTTCTGACCATCATCCGACATTTTCCACAATGAGCCGGGGCTCCAGAAGAGAATCCCAGCGCTCAGTCAGCTGCAGTAAAGACATCAAAGACAGGCTTGTTTTAGCCTACCACAGCATACGCACTTGTACAAAGAACTGCCCTTATTCACTTCAACAATTAAAAGGGATAATCAGAAAGCAACAATTGTGTGGGATTGGGGGATGGGGTTACAATCCAAACTACAAAAAAGGGTTTAGAGCTTTGCCAAACAGCACTCGCATTAGCACTGTCAGCTCAGGACATATACTGCATGTGTTAAACATGGAGTATGCACTTTTATATTCCTTTGTGTCAAATGCATTTCCCCAGCAAGTGTAGTAACTATGATTCAAAATCTGAATTCACCATATGACATGAGCTGAGAAATAATTAGTTGTGGCGATAATTAGTCGCTCTTCGTGCTACAAGCTTTTTTATTTTTTATTTATTCATATGACTACCGCGGACTATCTTGCTGATATCTAAAACATCTCCCCACCAACAAAGAAGGTAACAGCCAGGAGTTAATTTGTTGTAATACATTGTAATTACAAATGATGAAATACACATTCACCTAATGATGTAGTTCCAGTAATCTTGCCTGTGTGTTTAGTATTATACCTGATCAGTTCATATGCATTTACAACCCATAATAAAATCTTTTAAATATATAGATAGATCTTTCCCTGAATTCTGATTGGTCAATTCAATGTTCCAGCCATACTAAAATCCACTTGATGTGGGTGTGTGAACCTAAAGTAACATTTAAGAGAGCCTTCAGTACCTGTGATCCGTGTGTGACAGCATACTCCACTATCTCTGATCCATCAGGGTTCTGATATACCAGGTCAAACTTGCCAGGCTCAACTGGAGCTAAAAGACACATAACAAAATAAATTATTGCTGCAGAAGGAAGAGTGCAATCTAACACGTAATAAAGCAGCTGCCAAGCTTCAGGTGTCAGATTTATATAACTGAAACAGTGGAAATAATAAATAAATAAAAAGGTGTTGGTTATACCTTGAGGTTGAGAGAGCAGTTCAAGCTCCATCACTTTTGTTTGAGGATTGAATGCAATAATCTTCCCTTCCTAAATAACAGCAAAGACTGTTTTTAATGTGCACACAACACAATTCACATTACAGAGGTGTACGATGGCTTACTTTATAGTCAGACACCTCTGGCGTGTAGTTCTCGGTCAGCTCCAAAAGCTGTGAGACAGGAGAGAACAATCAAAGAGATTCAATGACCATCTCCATGGAAAACTGATCACTGGCATGTGCTCACTGAAACTAGGAAGTATTATAATTACAACTGAGCATAAATAATCATGCATGTATGATATTATCAGGATGATAAAAAAATCCCCAAGTGTTTCTATTATCATTCATCAAATCACATTGCACCTTAAAAGCGATCTTTTGACCCAGTGCAGGAGGAGCTGCCAGCAGGGGTAAAGCGGCGTAGTCTCGTTTGGGAGCTGGTTCAGGTGGATTCTACAACACAAAACATCCACCGCATGGTTAGTGATTCACGTTTTCAAAAATAATAAAATAAACAATAAATACATAGATAATGCATTACATTAATACATTTGTAACTTATTTATATAATAAAGTATGAAAAACAAAGAACTATTAGTTGAAAGTGTTGTTCAGGTCTGGATGGATGACAGAAATTGTGAAAATTTTTATGTTTTCCTAACCCAGGGACCCCTGATCCAAACACTCAGATATTCTAACCTAGCCAACCAAGGGACCCCCTACATAAAAAGATAGATTTTCTGAGTAACACTTTATATTAAGGGCCATGGTTTCACAGACAGGGTTTAGATTAAGCCAGAATTAAGCCTTAGTTCAATTAGGACATTTAAGCAGCTTTTTTTAAACGTACCTTAGAAAAAAAAAAACATTACTGCTGTGCATCTTGAGACAAAACAATGGCACTGACATATTTCAAGACATGCCAGTGTAAGTGTCTGAAGTAAGTGCATTTTAGCCTGGGACTAACTTAAGCCTTGTCTGTGAATCCGGTCATATATGATTTACATATGAAGAGTTCAGATGCAAAAGCCTCTTAAGTGCCATCTGAAATTTTCTTCTAGAATGATCATTTTTATCAAGCTCGTATATTTAAGTTCAATAATTTCACTTAAATGGCAATGCAAAGTACCTATTAATTGTTACTGTAAACTTAAATATACAAGCTTTATAAAAAAATAATAATAATCTGAACTCTTCATATCTTTTCCACAGAGCCCTGCTTGAAAACCCTAGATTTTGTGGTGTAGTGGAGAATTTGTTAGCAGGCTTATGCTAAATTTAGATAACAGTAGCCTCTTATAATAAATCACATCTTCACATTCATCTCACCTGCAGAATAAAACTTTCATTAGTCAGGGAATCGTTCTGTTTCTGCCGCTCGAAAGGAGAGTCTTGTTTCCACGGTGTTCCCTTGGCCCTACCAAAATCTCCTCTCCAACTGCCTCGATTTGCACCTCGACCTCTGCCTCTCTCCTGACCTCTTGTGTTTCCTCGGCCTGCTGCCTCACTGGCGCAGGGTCTCAAACCGGCAATTCTCAATCCCATTCCTTGTAGGTTTGGTTTTTTAATCACAAGCTCTATTTCACTGGCATCAGAGTCTGAGCTCTCTGCCTTATCCTGGGGCTCTTTAGACACAGAAGACGAGACCGACTGAACTGAATTTTGAGTGGTTGAGGAGGGCTGACTTGCTGCTTGTGATTTCTTGGCTACAGGTTTGACTTGGCTGGGTGATGAGGAGGAGGAGGAGGAGGAAGAAGAATCTGTGGAGCTCTCTCTACGTTGAGGTGTCTGTAGTAGAAGTTTTGAGTTTGTGCTAGATGGTTTAGGTGTAACAGGAGGTGGCTGTACAGTGATGCTGCTTTTGGATTTATTAACAGCACCCGAAGATGATGAATCCGATGATGTGCTTTCTTTTCGCGCAGCCACAGCGGGCTTTTTGGTTGCACCATTCTGCTTGGGTTTAGGTTTTGGTGGAGGGGCCTTTTTGTGAGATTCGTCCTCACTGCTATCTGAAGAACTTGACGTTGGTACATGATTCTTTGTACGAGTTGTTTTGTCACTGATGGCGACAGCGGAAGTGCTTTTTCTGTTGCTTTTCGAAGAAGAGGGGCTTGAAATGTTCTTTTGAGGGGTGGCAGGTTTGGTGGCTGACTCTTTCACCTCTTTTTTCTTCTTTTTCTTCTTCTTTTTGCCATCCTCTGCTGGTGCAGAGCCATTGCTATGAGCATCTTCATTCCTCTTTTTTTTACTCAGACCTTCACAGATCTGCGTCTCATCCTCTCTCACTCTTTTCTTGGTCTTTAAGATTTGTGCTTCGGAGTTCTGGTAAGCCTCGGCACCATTAACATAAACAGGACTGAATACCTTTACCCTGTCAATGGGGATGACAAATAAACACTTATCAACATTTAAAAGGTTATTTAACCTAGCAAGAACGTCCACCATATTATTATACAATACACTTCTTACCTTATACTGTCATTATCACGTACTATATATATACTTTCTATGGAAGGCAGGTAGCAATCCTCAATAAACAGGTCTAAAATAGTCTTACGGCTGTAGCCAAACTTTTCCTTTATAATGCTGGAAAGATCTGCGATAACTCGGCATTTGTTCAAGTCCACCAGCAACCAACACATCCGACACTCAGGTGTCGCGGGAGGAGGATAATCAAAGTACAATCTAACCCTGACAGCATTGAGAGAGGAGCTGGCCATGCCTGAGCAGTGTTGTTAGATGAATCAATGAGGCCGATGGAAGCGCTCACTGTTTTAAACGAGGGCTTCAGTCACGCTGTCACACCCTCTGCTGTCCTCTTCTGGTGTGGAGAAGAGTATACCGGTGGTTTATTTAGTTCCCCGGTCGTCAGCTGACTGAAGTCATATGATGCGGTTCCGTACATCACATTGCTGCTCACAGGTTTGGGTCTGAGCACCAGCAGCCGCCGGTGGGTCACTGTGGAAGCCTGTTTGAGCGAGCTTGAGATCAGTAACAATGGCACGGTCGTGGATTGGCATGCTGGTTGTGCTCATGTTTTCTCTGAGCTTTCACAAAGGTATGCCATATTTATGTGCTGTATACACTTTTAGGGATAACTTGTATATTTTTTAAGCACAGTCACCCTTTTTGGTCTTAGGGGGTGCAATTGCAGCATGAGAATATATACTAAAATGTTTTGTAACTTTAGACACAAAGTGAAAGCGAAAGATGGTGTCCGTTGTTTCAACTGTATCCAGTTAATCGACCCAAGGTTGTGAACCAAGTTCCATTTTTACAATTATACCGAAAGTTTTTCCTGAAATTTCTGTTCCCAACCGTTTTCGAACATGCGCCTACAGTTGTGTGGCAGTCAGACCGAATGACTCGTATATGAGTCGGTTCTTTTTATCGAATCAAAAACTCTTCAGTTGAGCATTGATATTCGGTTTAATTATTATAATAATTGTTCGTTACTATATTCATAAAGTCAAATGGAATAAGATTTATGTTTGAACTATTTAAATTTGACATTAAAACGGATGGAAACAATATATCGTAAAGTAAAATTTGACCATGCAACTATAGTTTAATGCTGTATGTAAGTTTTTTTTTATATTGTTTGTACAGCTTAGTTCTCATTTTAAAATAAATAATTAAATTGGAGCTGTTACTGAATTGAATACCATATACATCGCAGTTATTACTGTCGCCATGTCCGACTCGAAATGAACCAAAAACTGTTACCGTTGTGTTATGTTTGTATACAAAGTTGAACTTGTATATCATACACATGTAGGCTAATCTCTGTATGTTTTGCAAGAAAAAAGAAAGAATCTTATAGCTTACGTAACCGAAACAGAATCGTTTAAAAGAATCGGAACCGGAATCGTTTAATTATTTACCTATCCTCCCTCCTGTCGCCAATTAAACGTCTCTTAAGAAAATCTCTGCTTCATTTACAATTAGACAGTTTTGCACAAACTCCAAGCTCGAATAATAAATAATCTGACTTTTGTTGTTCTTATCATCAAAAAACAGGTAGTTGTGTTCCAGTTCAAGCCAAAGAATCATGGGGATATGTGGATGTCCGTGATGGAGCTCATATGTTCTGGTGGTTGTACTACGCCAACAGCTCCAGTGCCAGTTATAAAGAACTACCTCTGGTGATGTGGCTTCAGGTTAGTCACTCCTCTGACCAGTGTGAACTGTCATATATCCTCTCCATTTAGAGAATATCTCAGTGGAAGCTTTTTTTTTCAATCAGAATTCACATAGCTGTTATACCTTCTCCTGTTTATCCATCCTGATTTTCATTTTCTGAAGTACATCTAAGGTCGTTCATGCTCCTGTTTATTTTAGGGAGGTCCTGGGGGATCTAGCTGTGGTTTTGGCAATTTTGAGGAAATTGGACCTCTTGATAGAGACCTGAAGCCGAGAGAAACCTCTTGGGTTGGTAAACTAATATATTGTCTTGACTCTCATATCTGCAATATTGATTAAGATGTTTATTTCAGGAAGTATGGAATCTATATATTGCATGTTTTGATTCAGTGTTTCTGTATATATAACTTTAATATAAGCATTATGTACAATAAAAAAACCACTTAGTGTGGAACATGTGAATAATTTATTGTTCATCCAAAAATATGTGTCTATGCAGGTGCGTGCTTCCAGTGTGCTATTTGTGGATAACCCAGTGGGCACCGGATACAGTTACACAGACACTGAAGACGCCCTCACCAAGGACGTTGCGATGGTAGCATCAGACATGATGGTCCTCCTCAAGAGCTTTTTCTCTCTAAAGACAGAGTTTCAAGTAAGCAAAACAAAAATACCTACCAGACTGAATTTCTACTCTTCACATTCGTCATAGTATCTTACTTTTCTCCCCAACAGAGCATTCCCTTCTATATATTTTCGGAGTCTTACGGAGGCAAAATGGCAGCAGCTATTTCCCTCGAGCTCACAAAGGTACTGAAATGTTTGTTCTCACTTTAGGCTTCATGAGAGGCAATTTTGCACAAGACGTTCATAAAACAATTTAAGTCATGTGCTTCGGTGATTTCCTCTAAAAGAGGGAGAGCTTGAGTCAGATTGGTTCCTCAAAAGTAAATCTGGCAACTCTTCAGAATACTTGGTAACTGAATGGTAATTTCCTCTCTCTTTAGGCAGTTCAAGCTGGTTCAATCAAATGCAACTTTGCTGGGGTGGCTTTAGGAGACTCCTGGATCTCTCCTATAGGTTTGTAAAAAGCTTGTTAAGCTTCAATCTGGTTGTGGACCGCTACAGTATATGTCTTTTTATTGATTTAAGTTATCACATCTCAGTTTACTAGTCATTATGCATGCACATTCATCATGATTATATAGTCCTGACTCACATGACTGCATAAACCCCCCAAAAACCACATCCGATTGCTTGTTTTTCCTGCAGATTCAGTCATGACATGGGGTCCTTATCTTTACAGCACAGTGAGTAATTCACCATAACTCCTCTGTCTCCTCTTCACAGTGATTAAGCATGATTGCATTAGCATGATCAAAACATACTACTACAGTAATGATCTGACATTTGCATACATTACCATTTAAAAGTTCGGAGTTGGTAAGATTTAAAGAAAAATGTTTCTGAAAGAAGTCTCATATGTTCACCAAGGCAGCATTTATTTTATTTTAAAAACAGTAATATTGTGAAATATTATTGCAATTTAAAGCAACTGTTTTATATTTAAATATATTTTAAAACATAATTTATTCCTGAGATGCAAAGCTGAATTTTCAGTCTTCTGTTTCACATGATCCTTCAGAAATCATTCTAATATGATGATTTGGCCAAATTAAATGTTCCCTTGCAGCCATTCACTGTTCATAATCATTAACTTGTGTTTAATCCCTCTGATGTGTGTCTGTGCTGTGGTCTAGTCTCTGTTGGATGACAATGGGCTGGATGAGGTGACTAAAGCAGCAAAAGCGGTGCAGGACGCAGTAGAACAGGGCCAGTACCTAAAAGCCACTGACTTATGGTCCATCACAGAGAACGTTGTGGAGCAGGTGAGCTGAACGTGCTCTACAGAGCTTTCTGTAGCTTAGGAATGGGTTTAGGTAGAGGTTTCATTGTTTAATTAAAGAAATAGGATTAATGAACATCATGTGATTCATTTAGTTCCTCAAACTATTTTGTTACAGAACACAAATGGTGTGAACTTCTACAACATCCTCACTCAAGACTCTGATGAGATGAAGACCAGTTCAAATCAAGCCGTGGATGGATTTCTCTGTGAGACCTTCAACATGCACTGTTATTCAAAATTTCTGTGCGTTACATAAATGTTTTAGGCATCGTTTTGTCTTGTTTTTTCACAGCCTTACTGAAGCGGCACCACATTCGCCCTTTGCACCGTCAGTCCCTCGCTAACTTGATGAACGGGCCAATCAGACAGAAGCTTGGTGTCATACCAAAGAATGTCACATGGGGAGGTATTATTCTTTTTATGATTTACAGAGGTATGCCTGTGTAAATACAAAAACAACATTATGATTCTCACAAGTGAAACCTGTTTCTTCAGGACAAGCTGATGCCGTGTTTGTCAGCATGGCAGGAGATTTCATGAAGCCTGTGGTGAACATTGTGGATCAGCTTCTGGCTGCAGGTGTCAATGTCACCATCTACAATGGCCAGCTGGATCTCATCGTGGACACAATGGGTGAGGACGTCAACCATCAGTAAACATTTCAGAATGGCAACTCTTGGCCAACCATTTACACCTGGTAGTTGTGCATGTCACCATATATCCTTCATAGGGGCGTGACACACCAAGCCGATGATCGATGAGCAGCTTTCGGGCTAGTTTTAGCGGCGTGTTCCACATGTCGCCTCTAGTCGGGCTAGTGGCAGATTAGCTTTCTGGCCCAGACGCAGCCAACATGAGGCGACTACACAGTCGGCTTTTGTCACTTTGGTGTGTCACTGTCTTTATTTTTCGTTCGGGACAAATAAAGGCTCTCCACTTGTAACCAATAGTGTGTTGAAAATGATCCACTTGACAGGTTAACGATTGTATTTTGTTTAAAGAAAAGCACAAACCAGAACAGAATAGCACAGCATATATTTCACCCCAAACATGGGTCTTAAAGTAACATACACTAAGACCATTACATATTTACCAAACACTGGTTTATGTAGAGACAGTACTATCCATGACATCCGAACAGAAGTGGTCAAACACAATGCCTTTTAATACCAGGTGTGATTGGTAACATGCCACAGCTGACCACTTGTGATCAGATCACCCTGTTAGGAAGGGGATGTTATTAGAAGGTGTCTGTAAGCTTTTTGTAATCCATTTTGCCCATAAGTTTGATATTTAGGGAGACCATTACGATTGGCTGTCGTCAGTAGAGCTTTTCTGCACTGCAGTGATAATTGATTTGTTTATTTATGAGCAGGTCAGGAGATGTGGGTGAAACAGCTGAAATGGGATGGACTCCAGTACTTCAACAAGATGAAATGGACAGCACTGGAAGACCCGCAAACTGAGAGGCAGACTGGAGCTTTCTATAAGACTTATAAGAACTTTGCCTTTTACTGGATCCTCAAAGCTGGACATATGGTACACTTTTTTTTTTTTTGCCTTTTTTAATGTTTATAAAATCATGTAATATGTAATTTTGTCATATTCATTTAGTTTTAGCATGGCAATAACAGCAGAAGCTATAGTGGTTTAGTTTTAGTTTTCCTGAAATGAAAATGCATTTCTCAGTATTTATTTTTAGTCCTGATGAGTGTATGTGAACATCTCTATCCATTACATCACAGATCCCATCTGACCAGGGGCCAATGGCTCTACGGATGTTGAAGATGGTGACTCAGCAGGAGTGATGGATCTCATTCAGATGCAAACTGGCTTGTGAATCTTTTTTAGACAATCAACAGTTATTTTACCAAAATCTGACACTTTTTTTTTTTCTTTTTACATTTTGTTTGAGATCTTAATGTAATCATTTTACAATGCTCGTCTTGTAAAATTTGTAAATTTGAATGCGTGCAAACAATAAAGGCATAATTTTTATACAGTTTGAATTCTGAAATCTACATGTCCTAAGAAAGAACTAACCTTAAAGTTGTTTTTACATTCCCATTTATTTGAAACACAAATAATAATGTATCTGCAAAAAGGAATCATCTCCTTGCTTGATTTCACACAAATGCATAAACAATGGAATTTCATGAAGAGACTCTGGTTAAAATATATCAGTTTAAGAAGCTACTTGATTATTTTCATGAGGTTTGCATGCCACTTATGAATAAATGTAAATATAGAGCTGTGCAATGGCTAAAAGAACAGACCACTCAGGTCCTCACACACTAGTGTTTAAAATGCACACTAGTATTTAAAACTGCTTTTACTATAATAAAGGATATAATTGTGCAAATCATATTTACACAATTTCCTGCTCTTTCAATTAAATATTCAGAATCAATGAACTACTGAATACAGATTTAGCACCAACTCATCTCACATTCTTCTGCATATTGAATAGAAGAAGAATTTGCTTATACTATCAAAACAGCAAGTCAGCTATACAGTATTAAGGCATTTGGTCAATAGCGTTCATGTTTATGGGTTCCCTGAGGAACTGTAGCTGAGTGTGCGTCTTCCCCACCGGTCCTCAGGCACTCTGAATCCCTCTCTGCTCACAGGCTCCACCACCAGCTCTATGAGACCCGGAGCAGCAGGAACCTCCAGCTCCACCACACGGTACAGGGTGGAGTAAGACCTGCCAATCAGAGTCAGGGGTCCAGGGGGAATCCGAGGGTCAGGACCACGGAGACGTCTCCAGTGTATCCGGAAATGGCGGACCTGCTGAATGGGATATTGCCAGCGTAAGGTGGTGTTCAAAAGTACCTTCAGTGTGTCTCCGGGTCCCTTCAAAGCACCCGTCTGCCACACCACATCATTCACGCAGATGCCTTGAACAGACTGCAGGGGCGCATGAAGAGTCTCTGCATCCAAAAGCTGTGCACAAAAATGCAAACGGACAATTTAGCCACTGCCAACATTATTCGTACACTTACACTACTGTTCAGACGTTTGGGGTCAGTAAGATTGAAAGAAAAGAATACTTTTATTTAGAGAGACTGCATTAATCAAAAGTGACAGTTAAGACTTTTATAATGTTACAAAAGCTTTCTGAAGGATCATGTTACACTAAAAAACTGGAGTAATGGCTGCTTACAGGAATAAATTACATTTCAAAATATATTCAAATATAAATACAAGTTTTTTTAATTTGTAATAATATTTGACAATATTAGAGTTTTTACTGTATATTTGATTAAATAAATGCAGCCTTAGTGAGCATAAGAGATTTATCTCGTAAAAATAAAAACATTTAAAAAATCTTACAGAAATTTTGAATGGCAGTGGACAATATGTTTAATCAAGATGTCCATCTGTAGGGCAACCCAGAAGGCAAATATGAAACTTGTGCTTTTAAAGCGATTTCTAAATTCACATTTCATGTATTAATGTGTGTAAATTATTTTGTAGAAAAAACAACCATATCGGACAATATTAGAGATTTTTTATATTTCTTGATATCAGTTGATACTGTATTTTTAACTGTGCTGCTCATTTCCCCATATTTTTACATTTAGATTTACATTTGCTCATTTACATATAACGCTCACTTACTGTAAAGTCAATCTTTAAAAACACTAATAATTTATTAACACTGTTAAAAGCCTATTTTTTATACTTTAAAATTTAGTGAAATTCACTTCAAGTTCAGCATTTAATACTGATTTTAGCTCAAAGCATTTTGTTTTTAAACTAATTGGATATATAGACTATATTTTTAAATAATTGGCTTATGGGTCTCAGCCTAAATTTATTGTGAACCACAGACCTTATTTCACTCATAAAATGAAAACTGCTTTTATAACAACCCATAATGCGTAACATGTTCTGTGCGTGTTTTGTTCATGTGCATCTCACCATAATCTCTCCAATCCTGCAGTTAAAGGAGACGTCTTCATCTCCTCCATCTCGGGAAACACGAATACACACTTCTCGCAATGCGCACCCAATCATTTTCAACAGGAAACATCTATGCATGAAACCACATTGAGTTTTATTAGAAAAAGAGTTTTATATGTTTGTTATGACCAAAACCTTTTTGGTTTTAAAGCAAGGGTCGGCAACCTATGGCAGGCCAGTGAATAATCACAATGAAGGTGATGCGAGAGTACAACATTTACATATACAGTACATACTGTGAGGTTTATTAGGGTTACACTGGAAATCTGTTATTCAAAGTCTAATTTAAACAAAGTTTTAGGATTTTGAGAAATCTAAAAAAAAGTTGAAAAGAAAAATTGCTTCAGACATATTAAAGATGATGTATTATTTGTATGAGAGATGTATAATGTATTTATTTGATTATATGTATATATAATTGGGTGTTATATCCTGATTAACTGGGACAATAAAAAAAAAAGCCACTTCATGACAAAAAGTTTGCCGACCCCTGCTTTAAACGGTTGACTCTCACTTGGTAATCCAGCCATCCGAAGTCCACCGACCACAGTTCTGAACAAACTGCTCCACCAACTGATCATCCTCTGCTAACGCTTCTGGAAAGACACTGGTAGCTGAACACACACCCAATAAAGCAGATTAATATTACACATTCTTATCATGACTGCTTACAGAAGCTCTTAGAGATCTGAAGAAGAAGGCCTAAAAGACCACTAACATGCTATTTCCTCCGTCCCATTGAAAGTGCACAGGGGAACATCTATTGTTTTAAGCTCCAAGGACACCTTCACTCCCACAGGTGGCTTGTAGACAAAAGAGACAAACGTCCTGGCGGCCAAGGGAACATGGAGAGAAAATATCCTACAAAGGGGCAAAATGAAGGTGTTTGATTGTAAGTTTTTTGTACTCCAGGAAAAACAAAACCTCCAGTACCTTGCACAGACTTCAGGAAGTCCTGATGGAATCACACCCTCCACCATCAGAGAGTTGCCTCCAATCCAAGCGTCCTTTGAGCAGCCGCGGCTTCTCAGCCAGCCCCCATTCTCCATGTTCTCAGAGAGGTACAGAGGCTGGATCTCCTGAGCATGCAGATTGAACCAGCTTTTCTCCATCTCCACCTACATCATACATCAAATAGTCAGACATTACTATGGACGTATCGATATTTAAAACATTTCCTATACTATTTTGTCTAAATAAATTCAAAATAAAATACTAAAAACTAAAATTGATCGTTTAAATGAAACAAGTGAATTTAGGCATCACATGATAAAGTACAGTATATTCATTTTGAGTGAGATTACATTTTGAGATTCCTAAAGATTACATTTAACAGTGCTATTAAATTTTTTGTATTTTAAGGCCTGGTTTCAGAGACCAGGCTTAGATTTAAGGGTTAGTTCACCCAAAATTTTTAATTCTGTCAGTAATTACTCACCCTCATGTTGTTCCAACCCCGTAAGACTTTTGTTCATCTTCGAAACACAAATGAAGATATTTTTGGTGAAATCTGAGAGCTGGCTCACTCCTTTATAGGCTGCTAGGTAATTGCATCTGCCAGCCTATAAAAGTTAGTAAAGACATCATTAAAATAGTCCGAGTGACTACAGTGGCTCACCCTTAAGTTTATCAAGCAACGATAATACTTTTTATGCGAAAAAAAAGAGAGAAAAATAACAACTTTTTTCAACTATTCATTTTCTTCTGTGTGGGCCTCTGACGATCATTTGATGGGAAAGTGTGAAAGGTAAGCCATTCATTTTGCGGCATTGGTAAGGCACTTTTACGTTTTCTCGTTGGTTTCTCACAATTCGGACATCCAGGAAATACACACTTTAGAACCATTTTAAACACTACATCGAGACCCATCTGTGTCATCTTCTCAGTTCTCGCGCATGCGTCATGGCAATCTCGTGAACTCACTCAGAGGCCCACACAGAAGAAAATGAATAGTTGAATAAAATCGTTATTTTTGTTTGTTTTTTGTGCACAAAAAGTATTCTCGTCACTTGATAAACTTACTTGGACTATTTTAACAATATTTTTACTAACTTTTCTGGACCGCCAGAATGAAATTGCCTAGCAGCTTATGAAGGAGAGAGACAGCACTCAGATTTCATCAAAAATATCTTAATTTGTGTTCCGAAGATGAACAAAAGTCTTACGAGATTGGAACAACATGAGGGTGAGTAATTACTGACAGAATTTTCATTTTTGGGTGAACTAACCCTTTAAGACAGGATTAGACCTTAGTTCAATTAGGACATTTAAGAAGCTTTTATAAATGTGCCATGTGACATATTTTCACATGTTGCTTTCAGTTAAACCAGCTCAAACATGCATTTTAGTCTGGGACTAGGCTTAAGCCTTGTCTGTGAAACCAGGGGAAAAGATTAACTTTAAGTGATGGTTAGATGATGCCAAAGGTAATCTAAATGTAAAAAAATAGACATGAACAAGTACATTTCCAACATCAACTGACACCAATAAATTTAAAAAATCTATAGCCGATATGCTACCAATCATTGTGAGTGTAGCATTCAAGTTTTATGAAGTCTCATCACAGTAAGCCATGACTAGGACTACTTGCTTTTGAGGGTCAAGGCAGCAAAAGGGTCAACAGACATTTTATTTTATTGGGATCTTACGTTATGTGGTTTTCTGAAAACATCTGTGTACTTCATCATCAAAACTTTGCCTTTGACACCAGGAAAAATGCCACCAATGTATCACATAGGTGTAGAAGAGAATCTTAGTGTGATTGTGTGTAGTGTACCTGTCCTCTCCAGTACAGGCTCTTTCCAAAGCCCTGACAAAATGAGGAGATGAAAGGAAGACTGGACGAGGGCCGGTGGATATAGAGGAACTCAGACAGCAAGCTCCAAAACCTTAGAAGAGTGGTCAGATAATACACATCAGTGAAGTTTGCTTGTGTGTGTGTGTGTGTGTGTGTGTTTACACACATATTCCATCGCAGAACAGCAAACGCACTGTGATTAGTTCAAGAAATGAGCGTACTTGTCCTGGTTTTGCCGAAAATCTGCCTTTTCGTGGGATTCGTAGACCCAACCAGGAGCAAAGATGGCTGTTGAAAGCTCATACTTGCGAATCAGCTCCAGAGCCTAATGAAAAACAAAACGAGAAGATTGCTTATTTATTCTCCGCGTACCTTTAGCCAAAAACACTGAGAAATTATGGACTGTTCATTTTAAAAATACATACTACAATAGAAAACTGTTATTTTAAAATTGTAATAATGTATCACAATATTCCTGTTTTTACTGTATTTTTGCATTGGTGAGCATATGAGACTCGAAAACAAAAAATCTTCCCAACCCCAAACTTCTGAATGGTAGTGTAAAAAAAAACTAAAAAAACTTTACTAACTTTATTCGTCTCAAATTTCCCTCCTATCACCTTCCCTCTTGCAAACACATCAACGCCAACATAGATGTCAGCAAAGCGGCCTTGAGCGGCAGAGTAGGACTTCATCCTCTCCAGACTCTGCTCTGTCCAGTTGTAGTTAGTGAATATTCCATCACAGGCATCAAAAAACATTCTGATAGGATGACAAAAGGAAGCTGATGGCATAAGTTGTACAAAATCTACCGTATAAATCTCACAGACCTGAATCTCCCCCTGCAGAAGCCCTCAAGACCATCACTTGCCTGTTGTCATCATTGAGTTCGTTCTGCCAGTTGAGTGAGCCGTTCTTCAGTACGCTGTCATACCAGATCACCACACTGCCAGGAACGCGCTCATGCATCTGGTCTGTGAGATAGCGCAGAAAGTGACCAGTGTTCTTCACTGCAGTCTCCTGAGGAGTCAGTCAAATTTGAGGTAAAGTATTAGACATTATGTCAACATAGTGACTGTATAATCCTCCAATCAGATATGCCTTGTTTACTCACACTCAGCACATTTTCTATGTTAATGAGCCAGCCGTCGAAGCCGTAGCAGTGGGAAATGTGAACCAACTTATCAGCAGCTGCACGGTAACTCTCCTCATCTGCAAGGAAGGCCTCACATATCTTGGCTCCATCTGTCCACTCTGTGATGAATGTGCCTTGGAGGGGAATTTCAATATAATGTCTATAAAGGTGCTGTGGTTAATGACATTTCTGTCATCATTTACTCACTCTCATGTCATTGCAAACTAATAGATTTTCTTCCTTGGACCACAAAAGCAGACATTTTGTAGAATGTCCAGGCAGCTCTTGTCCCATGCCATTACACTGAGACCACTGCTATCAACCTGCTACTATAAAAGTCGCCTGGTTCACACCACACCCTTCTCAGTCGGGTCTGGGGAAGGTTCATTCACATCCCATTTCCAAAGGGGCGTCACCAACGGACGTCGCTCAAATGCCTCTGGGCGCAATTGGATAGACCTAAAACAGACCTAAATCAGCGCGATCGTCATTGTGTAAAGCCCGCCTCAACGTTTGTGATTGGTGCCAAGATTTGGAAAGATTGGAAATGGGCTCGAATGGGCTCTTGGCCGGACTGACTTGCAGAGCAAATCTAAATTTGCCGGAAGTTCGTCTGGGTTTTCCCAGGCTACTATAAAAGTATAATCAGAGCGTCTTTATGACTTATGTGCTATATTATGCATATAATAGCTTTTTGAAGCATACTGAAATTTAACTCATTATTCCTCACACAAAGCTGTCATATAATAATAATAATTTTATCATAAAGCGCCTTTCACAAGCTCAAGGTCATATGGCTTTAAAAGACTTTGAATATAGTGCACAAGTCACATGGACTATTTTTTGGTGCTGTTTTGTCCTTTTAGGGTGCTTGACAGCCACAGGTTACCATCTGCTGTCTATTTTATAGAAAAGAGCAGCTTGGACATTCTGCTAAATTTCTCCTTTTGTGCAACACAGAAAAAAGAATAAACGTATGGTTTAGAAATGCATCAGGTGTGGTGGATTTTTAATAGATAAAATAGTAAACTATATATTAAACTAACCATGTTTCTAACATCTAACCTTATTTCTCTTTTTAGGCCTAACATGCTAACACAATGTACTAAAACGTTCTGTCCTGTGTTTTTGAATGTTGTATGTTGTGTTGCCATACCCCTTTTACTTTGGTTGTGTGAGTGTAAAAATAACAAATATGGGAAATTAAACTAGACAGATGACTAGGTTTGAACCTTGTGATTAACAATGAAGTAATTATTAAAACAAAGTTTGCTTTACCTAGTAACTGAAGGGTTTGTCTATGAAAACCAATCAAATTGTGGGGAAATTATGTAATGCAGCATGACATTTTTGCCATACCTCCTTATTCTATAAAAACTGTTGTATTATTTTAGCTGGTGGGATTCTCAATGGAATTTGTCTGAGATCCTCCGGCTTTGCTTCTTCTTGGGAGAGATTCTTGAGAATTGCTCGAGTACTCTCCCGGCCATGATTAAAGAATTTAAAGGACATTTGCTGAAGTCTGTCTGTTAATTTCTGCTGCGCAGCAGGTGAGTTAGTTTAGAGAGTTAGATTATATATTAAACGTCGATTGGAGATGTTAGGGAACGTCGATTGGAGACGACCCAGGTAGACTTAGAGTAGGAGCAAGATAGGGAAAAATCTACGACACAGGTTAAAGGAATAGTTTACTTCACAATGAAAATTCTGTCATCATTTACTCACCCTCAAGTTGTTTCAAACCTGTATGAATTTCTTTCTTCTGCTGAACACTAAGGAAGATATTTTGAAGAATGTCGGTAACCAGACAGTTGATGTACCCCATTTACTTTCATCTGTCTGGTTACCGACATTCTTCAAAATATCTTCCTTTGTGTTCAGCAGAAGAAAGAAATTCATACAGGTTTGAAACAACTTGAGGGTGAGTAAATGATGACAGAATTTTCAATTTTGGGTGAGGAGTCAGAAAACATTACATTCAGCTCACACTTAAGTATATTCTTTTAAAGTATATTATTTCTGTACTTCTTTTTAAAAGTATGCTAAAGTGTAATTATTTTTCACAAGGATATGCTTTTTACAGCAAGGCTAATATGTTTGATGGGCCGTTTACACAACACTGTTTTCAACTAAACGGAAAAATTGGTTTTCGTTTTTGGCTGTTCATTTACACGACAGTGGCATTTTGGGGGCCTGAAAATGCAAGCTTTTGCAAACGGGTTAGAAAGTGCAAGTTTTTGAAAACAATACCGGTATTGTCACTGTCTAAACAACAAAAATGCCAATTTGTGAAAACAGTGAAATCATGCGCATGCGTATTACGTGTTCAGTCTATAAGAGCGTAGTGTTCCTTTACAAATTGACCTCGCCAACTACTGGCCTAGCACGAATAATACAGAGTTTTTAGTCGTTTCTGCGGATGTGTGTAAACGGGGATTTTTTTTTTTTTAAACAAAAAGGAAAAACGTTTCCATTAGTACATCGTTGTCATGCAAACGTACCCTAAATGCCCGTTCACACCAACAACATTAGTCCACAGTCCACACCAGCGAACGATATGGTTCGGTTTATTCTAAGCGTGCTTATCTGTTGCTCTAAATGCTCAAGCTTATTATAGCAGGATTGATTCTGATTGGGTGTCAATGCTTTCAATCGTTCATCAAATGAATAAAATCGTTCTGAAACGAAAGTGATTCCAACGATATCGTTTCTCTGTGCCGTTATCGTTATAGCTGTGGTGTGGACTCTGCTATTCCGTAATATTGAGAATGATTTTTAGAACTATATCTTAAAACTATATTGTAAACAGGCCTTAAGACTGTGATTTAGGCCCATAAACTGAACCCACCAAGAGACTCACCAATAGAGCGCACTCCATGCTTATGTGCTGCATTCGTCCAAACAGCAGGAGGAATGGTTACCATCTGATGACTGAAGTAGTTGAAGATGTCAATATACTCCCAGTGATAGAAGGCATATGGCATCTCCACCTCTGTGCCTTGAATGAACCTCAGCAGAAAGAACAGGACCATGAAGATACTGAAGACTGGCTAGAAATGGCTTCATGAAAGTGACATACAGTGGTTGAAAATCAGGCTAAAATCAAACTCTGAGTTGTACCTGTCCTCCAGGTAGCCACCCATCATGTCATGGGACACCAATGTACGCCTTGGGCAGCTGTCCAGTGAAGGAAACCTGCTAGCCAGGGGCACAGTGGCCACATTAAATGGACTTGCTTCCTTCCTTGTCCATGATAACAGCTCATCAAGAGACTTTAGACTGCAGCTGATGGGCTCAGTTGTGTCAGGATCATAGTGGATTGCTGTTAGACCACAGAAAATGAAGACCCTGTAAGATCAATACTCTTTTTGAAAGAATAAAACGCAGCATAGGCTATAATATGTATTAAATACCTGGCAACGTGGATGGCTCGTAATTTACGACCTCATGAACACTTTGATCGCCTGGTTGATCGAGGCAAGACTGAGAGCTGAATAAACAACCAAAGAGAAGAACATGTCGTTATAAGGAATGAACTATGTATAGCTATAACAACTTATAAGGGAAATAAAATGCTGCTTTGATTCACATGGTCTTCAGATATAATGCAGAAAACGGATCAAGCATAACTAGGCTAAATTACCTGATCTCTTCCGTCTTAGGAATCTTACTGCTTGTAGTTTCGTCCCTTTTTCGTTTCCGGGGTGACATTTTATTTTTGTCTTTTGTAGAAACACTTTCCCTATGCAAAAACGTCAACCGTTAGTTAGTTTACAGATAAAAGTGATTTGAAGTAACAGTTAATGATACACCTCTCAGTTAGAGAGCAGAAAGAGCAGCCTTCTTCCGCCTGAGTTCTGATTGGCTGAGTAAGTGCAGTACGTGTAGATCCTGTGTAAAGAGGTTGCTTTAAATCTTCACTAGAGGGCAGTAGACTAGACGTATAAATGACTAGTGTATGAACTGTTTATCAACACATATTTCTCATGTTTATTTTAAGCACTCATAAAAGGCTATACAGTCCTTTTTAAAAAGTATTGCGAATTTTCCAGACGTCTTACATGCACTGCACATAAAAAAAGATAAACAAACCAGCCACTGAAGTGATCATTTGAGACTCGAAAGTGCATTTAGTGACAATAAACAAGACGAGAAGTACAACTGTGCTTCATGGAAACATTTTAGAATAAATAACCAATTACCAAAATATTATTCAACCCTGTTATGCCGTGTGAGGCCTCCAGTTTCTAGCTGGCTAGTATTCATCTGTAGGCTACAAATCTGAATTAGAGAGGAGCGAAAATATATTAATCGATTAATAATTCACACTTTTTGTCCTTTTTTGTTTTCATCCAGAATGCTACAATACCTCTCATGTCCATTCTCTTTTTGTAGAACAATCATCCAGAACATTTGTTGGCGGCACAATGATTCTCTTCTGGGGGTTTTTCTCTTTCAGTAGTCAGTGGCCCGCAAGTCTGATTCGAGTGCTTTTAACAGGATAGATGAATGCCATGGAAATCTGGAAGCTTCATTTTTATTAACACAGACTGAAATGTGGGCTTTAATGTAGTAAACATTAGTTCCCCCCCCCCCCCCCCCCCCCCCTGACAGCTCTGGTTTTGCTATACAATTTTTTTTTTTATAAATCCACGTTTATAAGACCAATATCACCAATCAAATGTTTTAGCAACACATCAAATGCTTGTGCACTCATATTAAATATTCATCCATCTATTTACTTGTGGCAAGTTAGATATACCCATATTTCATTCTTCCCACCTTTCTGCAAACATTCAAATAGAGCAACTGTCAACATGTAACCAAGGTTAGATGGAACTTGACTCGAATGTGTATTGTCATCCCTATCATTTCCTGTCATTCTTTTCCCTTTTCCCTTTGCTTTAGTATATGCTTCCATAATAGGTCATTGTGGTTAAAAAAAATATTATATAATTTTGACATTTCAATTCAAATTCTGATGAAATAAGCAAAATATGCATTGAACATCATTACTGTGGACGTGTTGGACTGAATGTATTGATGGCCCACATTAGGTCTGTTTGGCACGCAAAGAGAGCAATGGGCTTTGTGTTTTTTGTGTTACACCACAGCATGGATCAATCCTCTGATGCCCCCCAGGGTGATTTTAAAGGCCAGTCCCGTTCCCGCCAGAAAGGCTCAGAACAAACTTCAATGTTCTGGCAATGAAAAGGTACAACAAAACTGGCTACAGAGACTATAAATGCTCCTTTCTGACATTAGAAATTAAAGAACAATACCTAAATGTTTCATTGAGCTAAGCCTGATTTTTCAAACAAAAAGCAATGCCTTTAGTTCAGCTGTTACTATTCATACTCGAATTTAACTTCTTATTTAACTTCGTTATTTGAGATGGATGTGCATGTTTAAATTCGGCATGAAATGGAAGTTGCGATAGTCTTTTCTTTCCTTATTGTGATATACACTCACCTAAAGGATTATTAGGAACACCTATTCAATTTCTCATTAATGCAATTATCTAATCAACCAATCACATGGCAGTTGCTTCAATGCATTTAGGGGTGTGGTCCTGGTCAAGACAATCTCCTGAACTCCATAATTGAATGTCAGAATGGGAAAGAAAGGTGATTTAAGCAATTTTGAGCGTGGCATGGTTGTTGGTGCCAGACGGGCCGGTCTGAGTATTTCACAATCTGCTCAGTTACTGGGATTTTCACGCACAACCATTTCTAGGGTTTACAAAGAATGGTGTGAAAAGGGAAAAACATCCAGTATGCGGCAGTCCTGTGGCAAGAAAATGCCTTGTTGATGCTAGAGGTCAGAGGAGAATGGGCCGACTGATTCAAGCTGATAGAAGAGCAACTTTGACTGAAATAACCACTCGTTACAACCGAGGTATGCAGCAAAGCATTTGTGAAGCCACAACACGCACAACCTTGAGGCGGATGGGCTACAACAGCAGAAGACCCCACCGGGTACCACTCATCTCCACTACAAATAGGAAAAAGAGGCTACAATTTGCACGAGCTCACCAAAATTGGACAGTTGAAGACTGGAAAAATGTTGCCTGGTCTGATGAGTCTCGATTTCTGTTGAGACATTCAGATGGTAGAGTCAGAATTTGGCGTAAACAGAATGAGAACATGGATCCATCATGCCTTGTTACCACTGTGCAGGCTGGTGGTGGTGGTGTAATGGTGTGGGGGATGTTTTCTTGGCACACTTTAGGCCCCTTAGTGCCAATTGGGCATCGTTTAAATGCCACGGCCTACCTGAGCATTGTTTCTGACCATGTCCATCCCTTTATGACCACCATGTACCCATCCTCTGATGGCTACTTCCAGCAGGATAATGCACCATGTCACAAAGCTCGAATCATTTCAAATTGGTTTCTTGAACATGACAATAAGTTCACTGTACTAAAATGGCCCCCACAGTCACCAGATCTCAATCCAATAGAGCATCTTTGGGATGTGGTGGAACGGGAGCTTCGTGCCCTGGATGTGCATCCCACAAATCTCCATCAACTGCAAGATGCTATCCTATCAATATGGGCCAACATTTCTAAAGAATGCTTTCAGCACCTTGTTGAATCAATGCCACGTAGAATTAAGGCAGTTCTGAAGGCGAAAGGGGGTCAAACACAGTATTAGTATGGTGTTCCTAATAATCCTTTAGGTGAGTGTAAATCTACAGTGGCCCAGTAGTGCACAACACAACGAAATGTAAAAAAGCAAACATAAATTCAAAACACAACGGAAATGAGCCACAACACAACGGAAATTGTACAACACAACGAAATAAAGCCACAACACATCGAAATAAAGCCGCAATACAACGGAAATGCTCCCGACCACTAGAGGGCTCTCGGAGCGCAATAAAGTTAGTTTTCCATGCCATTGTTCGGCAGTCTTAAGATATCAATACCAAATTAGTTTTAACAGTATGTAACCATTGTATATCGACATAAAATATTACTTCAAAATCACCTACATGAATTATTGTTGCGTATTTATACACGAGAATGCTTTGAACAGCGCATGGCCCTATTGCCTCATTATTATATATGTAGTTTAAGTCATTTTAAAGGCTTAGGTCTTTGCTTGGGTGTATTTTTATTACCTCAAATAAAAAATGATTACTTGATTTTTTTAGATTTTATTTTTGGCATTTTTGCCTTTTTTTATTAGGATAGGACAGTAGCTAGACAGGAAGTGAGGTGGGAGAGAGAGGGAGAGAGAGATAGAGAGAGAGAGAGAGAGAGAGAGAGAGAGAGAGAGAGAGGGGGGGGGGGCAGAATCGTGACTCGAACTCGGGTGGCCCGAAGCGCAATGGCGCTACATGTCTTACATGATTACTTGATTTATCATCAAAATAATCGACTGATAACCAAAATAATCGTTAGTGACAGCCTAATTTTAATAGTTCCAAAGGTTAAATTGTCATAATGTTGCATCTAGAAACTAATAGTTACTAATAGCTCCGCATCCGAAGATGAATGACTTCGAGCCGAATCTGGTCGAGCTCGAACTTCTCACCACACCGGCACCCAGTTTGCATGTCTAATGAATATATTTTGTTTTGTTGTCACTAGTAATAATCTCAGGGTTTACTGGGTTTTACATGATTCTTTTTGTAGTGTGGTATTGGTGGTGGTGGTGGTGTACTAAAATAATTATTTCCATTGTATTGTATTTCATTTAATTCCACGCTGTGGTAGTAGCGCGTAAAAGCATTCTAGAGTATAAATATGCAGCTATAATGAACGTAGGTGATTTTGAATGAATAAATGTCAATGGTTAGCTACATACTGTTAAAACTTATCGTGGTGTTGATACATTTTTTAGACTGTTGACTCAGAACAGTGGCATGGAAAACTAACTTTTCCCACGCTCCGACTGCCCTCTAGTGGTCGGGAGCATTTCCATTGTGTTGTGGCTTATTTCCGTTGTGTTGTACATTTTCCGTTGTGTTGCGGCAATTTCGTTGTGTTGTGAATTTATGTTTGCTTTTTAAATTTTGTTGTGTTGTGCACTACTGGGCCACCGTATATATCTAATCCGAGTGAAACTGCTCTTCAAACAATGAAAAAATGTAGGACGGGACTTGAGTTTGACTATAAAGACATGATTGGATGGTTGTGGTTTGCTATTGCTGTGATGTCATGTGAGTGACAGGTTGCCCCACCCTCGCGCCAGTAAACACGTAATCAGAGAAAAGATTTCGCTGCAAGAAGGTTATGGAAAGGAAAAAATTTTAATTACAAGGGCACATGAATTAAAACAATAATTATGTGCACAGATAAATCATGTATAATAAACAGGCTGCATTAAAAATATTCATAAAAATGCATAAAAATAAATAGCCCTATATTCCATAAAAATAAAAATCGTCTATTTTGATTTAAAGCTGCTCCAATATTTTTTGAGATAACAAAGTGAACATTTCAGATTTAAATTTCCAGTTTACACTCATTTCTTGTTCTGCAACTTTAATATTTTACAACTTACGGAACCTTAGATATGGCCAGGTTATTTTTACACAGTTGCACAAGACGCAGAAAGAAATGCTTACATCACACGCACGATTAGGTGAACATGACAACAGCAGACTCTAGGACCCAGTCCACAGAACACCGCCTAGTCGCGTTTCTCCTTCTTATTTACGTCTATATTGTCGTACGCTCTGCTAGAAGCGTGTTCCGGTGATCAGAACTGAAATCTGAAGGTGGAAGACAATAATTTGTTTAGTAAGTACCATTTACGCTTAGTTTATATCCAGGAAACATATTATGGCAATTAAAGGATTTGGATAAACATGTTTTAGTGCTAAAGGCTGTTAATTAGCCTCTTCAGATAAAGATAAATATTTGCACAGATCTTGTAGGACCTCGTTGAAATGTTAATTTGATGTAGGCTAATGAAGCGGAGCTGATGTGCTATGAAATTTAAATCTGCATATGTAGGCTATATTGATTATTAAAAAATCGACATTGCACTTAAAGCCTCACTTCATAATAAGGCTATTGTAGATATAGATATCATGCATGATAAATGATGTACTGGGTATTTATGAACTTAAATATCCTTGCATCTCATTATAAATGTGGACTGCGCATGAGCCTGTCCCGCATCCATGCAGCATCCCTTGATATTCCCCAAATAGCCTACAAACGTAACAGGTGACTCGGAAATACGTAGCTAAGAATTACGGAACACTGACGTTGTGAAAAGGCATCTAATGTTTAAAACAAAGGATAGTGTTATACTAGCTGATTTGGATAAAATATTAAGTTATTAGAGGCTTGTTTTACAGAAATGCGTCGGACCGCGTAAAAGTGCCGCTATTGCGCATCTTAAATTGTACGTGTAACGTGACGAGGAAGGGCATTTAAGATACCATTTTAACCAGGTGAGTGCAGACGTAGACAGGCAGTTCATTAGGGCCGAATCGAGGAACATTCTGAACAATAAAGCTGTGGCAATTAGCCATCACTGTAAAAAATAGATAAATAAAAAGACACAAAAAATATTGGCTACATTTTAAATATACAAAGAAGCTCAGAGATGTAGCCTTTCACTCATCGAGATAACCTAATAAATTATAGTCTACTTTTTAGCATTATATGCAAGACATAATAAAAATGTCATAAAAAGTCATAATAACATTTTCTCTAATTCATTTTTCAGTAGGCTAGTAGCGGCTCCTGGCCATAAATTTGGGTAGGGCAGATTCTGAGTCTTAGCACTAGTTTATGATTAACATTTAGTTAGCTTTATATTCTAATAGTTAATCGCTGAACACATCAGACACACCTTTGGCAGAATTCTGATGTCCTTGCCTTGCGTTATTCAGCCTGAGGGTGGCGCTCCAATGATGATTGACAGACGCACAGAATGTCATATTACGGCGAATTCAATTCACACCGCTCAGACAAACGCCAACAAACAAGTTGGCAGTTGGATTTAGAATTATGAAAAATAACTGTTCGCACTGCCCCAAGAGACACGAAAATGAAATATTTAACATATATAACAACTGCAAAGCGTCTAACTTGTAAACAAAATGATTTACGCTCTAAATTCACCATAAACTCCGGTACAATTTGCATATTGAAAAGCGATTGGCTGCCGCGTTTTTCGCTTGATATTTGCATGAAGTTGATAACTGCCCAACCTTTTGTCATGTCTTGGTCTGGAGCGAGGCTTACGTTAGGTCATGTTAAAGTAAGCGTGGCTGCCAGAAATCTGCCCCAATGGCTTTCTATGAGAGCACGCTGCAGTTCCATTTTCACCACATTTACATTGAAAATTTGATGTGGCGCTGTAGAGCTGGAGGGCTCCGAGACCGGCTGCCCCGCTTATAGTATCATTAATACATGTGTGTACACAGTAGCCTACACGTACGTCTACATGATGTCTGTTAAAGATCACTTCATCTGGAAAGCATCTGCTGTTTACTAACATCTGATAGACGTCTTTAAGATCTCAGTTTCACGTACATTCTAAATCGTAAGCATCTTAAAGACATTTTCTAAACGTCTATTTGACATCTGACAGGAAACGTCCTATAGACATAATTGCAGATGAGCGAAACACTCTAAAAAAAAAAAAAACAACGTCTTCCAGTTGTAAACTCGCACATCTAATAGACATCTCCTGTGATGTACATGTGCTATCAGGGTGCGCTACATTTTAATATATCCAGGTCTATATAGAGGTCTATGTGTGGATGAATATTTTGTTGGTCCCTGACATCCGCGGCTGTTTTTCAGTAGACTGTTGGTGGAATTTCAGAAGAAAGAATAAAGCCATTAAGATATTTGCAGTGTGAAATTATTTTTTTGGTGTGAAAATATGACCTGTGCATTTTATTGACAGCGTTGTAAGACCTGTACAAAGCATTTTATTACTGCAATGTTGCCCTTATGTGGAATATTTCTGTTAATCTGATTTTTTTTTTTTTTAATAAAATATAATGAAGTATAATCAATGGGATTTATGTTAACTATATTATAGTCATGTATTTGACAGTAAGAGAATGGAATGTGCTCCAATATGCTGAGCTGAGCCTCTCGTTTTGACATTAGAGAAAATATGGGATGAGCTGAGACTTCTTGTTGCACTTAATAGGTTGGGGCCTAAACAGACTGGAGTCATAGCCAAAAATGGTAAAATGTTGATAAACAATAGTGGCATGTTTGAAATATATTGGCCACGCCTTAAGGGAGAGCATATGGAAAACTGTATATAAGAGTGTGCAAAGACAGACTCTATAGTTGCTCTGCAGACTTTATATCTCTGATGTCTTCTGGCATCAAAACCCAAGACTTCGAGAGTGATTCTTCACAGAGGCAGCAGAAGACACGACACAACTCGTCTGCTTTGTCATTTGACTGAATGGGATTTCTGGTATAGGGTCTTGAAGGCATTATTATTGACTTGCATACTACAACTTATTCCCCTAAGAACATGTGTGTGGTTGTCTGATCTTTCCACAGAGCAGTAGAGCATCATGGGTGGCGTGGCACTGGATGACGGAGGTTGTAGAGTGAAGGCCCCTGATGGTGGCTGGGGTTGGGCTGTGCTTTTTGGCTGCTTCATCATCACAGGTTTCTCCTACGCCTTTCCAAAGGCCGTCAGTGTTTTCTTCAAGGAGCTGATTAGAGAGTTTGGGGTGGGCTACAGTGACACAGCCTGGATCTCCTCCATCCTATTGGCTATGCTGTATGGCACTGGTATGTTCTTCACCACCAATCAAACAAAGTCTTAAAGGTATAGTTGACCCAAAAATGAAAATCCTGTCATTATTTACTCACCTTCATGTCATTTCAAACCTGTATGACTTTCTTCATGGGAACAGAATGTCTGAACTGTTTTTGTCCATGTAATGAAAGGCAAATGCGTATAAAACAAGACTGGATCCCACTGACTTTCACTGTATGGACAAAAAACACATTTCTTCAAAATATCTTCTTTTGTGTTCCATGTTTGGAACAGCATCTTTATTTTTGGGTGAACTATCCCATTAATGTCTTGAAAATTATTTCAGACCAGATTCAGACAGTTCAGATGTACAAAATTACTCTTCGCAGGGCCTTTATGCAGCATTTTAGTGAATCGATTTGGGTGTCGTCCAGTGATGTTGGTGGGCGGCCTCTTTGCATCGTTGGGAATGATCTTGGCATCATTTGCCACGAGCATCATCCACATTTACTTGTGTATAGGAGTCATTACAGGTACTTCATTTACTTCTTTATTGAGTGACTGATGTCTATCCAGTGACGTAAACATTTCTATCCTCTGATTCCAGGTCTTGGACTGGCTCTGAACTTTCAGCCATCACTCATTATGCTGAATCGATATTTCAGTGAGAAGCGTCCGCTGGCTAACGGCCTGGCAGCGGCTGGGAGTCCGGTGGCTCTGTGTTGTCTGTCCCCTCTGGGGCAGATCCTTCAGTATGAATATGGCTGGAGAGGGGGCTTCCTCATCTTGGGAGGGATACTGCTGAACTGCTGTGCTTGTGGAGCTTTAATGAGGCCTTTACTCCCACCAAAGATGTCAGAGACCCCTGGAGTTGAAAACACACCGGATGATGGCGACAAGAAACCAAAACCCAAACCCAAGATGCTGGACTTCAGTGTTTTCAGAGACCGGGGCTTTGTCATTTACACCGTCGCTGCCTCCATCATGGTGCTTGGTTTGTTTGTGCCTCCAGTGTTTGTGGTGAGCTATGCCAAAGAGCTGGGAAACGAGGACACGAAATCCGCCCTACTGCTTACCATTCTGGGTTTCGTTGACATTTTTGCACGGCCCACGTGTGGCATCATCGCAGGACTCTCGTGGGTTCGTCCTCGCTGCGTCTACCTATTCAGTTTTGCTGTCTTATTCAATGGCATCACAGATCTGGTGGGCTCCTTGTCTAAAGACTACTCCTCTCTGGTGGTGTTCTGCATCTTTTTCGGCATCTCTTATGGCATGGTTGGTGCTTTGCAGTTTGAGGTCCTCATGGCTGTTGTGGGTACAGAGAAGTTCTCAAGCGCCATTGGTTTAGTTCTCCTGTTTGAAGCCATTGCCGTGCTGGTTGGACCTCCATCTGCTGGTAAGTGTTGAAATTTCATTTTAAACTAAAAATGGCTGATACTGTAGGTTAGCTTCCTCTTAAACTAAAACAGGGTGAGAAATATAGAATTTGTTACTTTATATGTGAATTTAGTTATAAATTATTTAATCGAAATAATTTGATTAGCTAAAAACCGGAATGAACATTGTATGGCTGTGGTACAAAACTGCATAATACACAATGCACATGTTCTGCTGCAAGTTTTATTCACGTAAATTATATATATCTATATATCTATTTCACAATATCACTGTTTTTACTGTATTTCTGATCATATATATCTTATATAAATTATTCATTTTTTATGTGGACTAAAAGTTTTGTGCACTAAATCAGCCTTAACAAAAGCTGACAACTCACCAACTAGTCAGTTATGTTATGCACGTCATGTTTTGCACATCCCTAATCATTAAACCTTGATAAACTTACTGTAATCTATTGAGAGTCAAATTTGAATGCCATTGAAACCTTGTTCTCACTTTGTCAAGGGCGCCTTTTGGACTTCACTAAGAATTACATGTATGTCTTCCTGCTGGCTGGGATTGAGGTTGTGTTGTCAGCTTTAGTGCTGGCCATATGCAACTTCCTGTTCATAAAAAAGAAGCCCGAGGCACCAGAGGCTGCAGTGGAGGCTGGAGAGACAAAGAATCACTCCTGTACGCCACCCATAGAGGAGCCACACAAGACCAGTGGAAACTCAGAAAAGCCAAAGAATTCGGGTGATCCGAGACCTGAGAGTGTTGCGGAGGATTCAACAGAAGTGGAAACATTTCTTAAAGTTAAAGATGGGCAGAAGATGAACGTCACCGGTAGTCCAGAATCTGACCTCTGAAGGACATCAAGACTTTGCCCTTTTCTGCTCACGAAAAGGTTGTAAAGACACAAACAAGAGGAGATTGAGAGTTGCAGTGTTAATGTGTGTCACTGTGTAGTGATGTGATATCCTAATGTGTGTGCTGTGACAGATGAATATTTAATCAATAATAGAGGCCTACACTGCACTCATGCTGTTCAAAATATCGCATTTGCACTGCCACACAGAGATCTGGACAAGCCACTCTCTGTACGTCTGTAGCTCAAAACCACAGACATTTCTTTGACTTACACCTACGTTAACTAGGTTAAAGGTGCTGTAAGCTATTTTCTTATGGAACGGTTTGGAGAAAATTATTTTATCTACTGAAATGACTACTGAGATATCACACCGATCTCTGTGACAGACATAAAGAGTAAAGGAAAAAAATGGCTCCGTTCAGACGCTTTTTTTAGCCAATCGGAATACGTTTGAAAGCGCTTTCTGCCGGTCAATCAGTCCATAAATGACAAACCGGACACTGAGAGTGTGATAGATTAACTTGGAAGAGCAGCTTTAATGAGTTTGGAAGGGTGCACAGCTGAAAGTTCAACAAAAAGCGAAAGGAACAAAAAAGGACCAGGAACATAGTAAATATGAGTCAAGCTTTTAATTGCCCCTTTTAAATTTAAGCAATACTTGAATATTGCCTGGTCACCATGGTTACACCAAAACTGCACGGTTTGAGAAAGAGGCGGCGTGTTGCAAGAGGACATTTAAAAAAAAATGTTCAGATTAGAAAAATAATAATGTGCACAGATAAACCATTTATAATAAATACTGCAATATTCCATAAAAAAAGAGAAATCTTTTGTTTTGATTTCATGGTGACTTAAATATCATTACAGCGCCTTTGACTAAGAAAACATCACATCATCACAAAACTTAAGTAGACCGCTATCACAGGTACAGAAAATCTGATCATACTCATAGATATCAGGAGAGACATCAGATATCTGAAGTTTCCCCTTCTCACACAAAACGCTTTTGTAATAGTATGTCCCTATCTCTAAACGATTATACTTTGGGACCTCATGCAATATGTGAACTGCTTTGTTTTTGTGCGTTGTGAGCAGTGCGGTCCACTGGCTTAAGTAGACATCTGAAAATGCCATGATTTCCAGCATAAAGATCAGTACTGTTATATTCCTTTAGTATTATTAGAACATTCCAGATAGAAAGATACTGTAATCCTGCTGGATTGGCACCTGTCACTTATCTTCACCTATTATTCTTTTGTATGTCTCAATGTCAAAGGACAGAAACAGGTCCGCTGAAAAGCTTATGTTAGTTCAATATTATTGTATTAGTCAGCATAAGATTGTACTGTGAATTCCTTTTCTGACACTGTACTTTTAACGTGTCACTGCTATGCTGAGATTGTCAGCGTAGTGAAGTAGAGAGCAGGTATCTCTGCATTTATGACTTCATTTGAAGAGTCCTTTAGCAATATTTGCATTTACCTGTTTTTTCTCCTACTCTGAATGTCTAACCAACCTGAGCTGTTCAATAGTTTAATCTCAAAAAAATATTTATTTTTAATATTCACCAAATATGCACCAAAAATGAATGAAAATCTAAATGAAAAGTACTCAAAGTACTGAAATTGTTTCTTTTATTTTTAGAAAATGATGACAGAAAAGCATGCAGTGTGTCCCACTGTTTTGTTGTAATAGAAATGAGGTTTGACAGCACTGCCTAGTGGCATTAGTTCTAATTTTATACCAGCATCAGATCCACTACTGGTTAAACTACTTACCAGATTGAATATTTGTAATTTAAAAAATAATAATAATACATCTTCAGTGCAGCTATGAGAAATCTAGACTCAGTAACCCCAGAATCTGTCAAACTGCCCTTCCACTGTGCCTATCTGAGTCAGGCTGGGAAATATTTTGTAATTTTTTTTCTTCATTAGTTTAAATTTAAGAATGACTGCATTATTTGATAATGACCTCTCCTGTGTCTACTGAATACATAAAACCAAATCTGCTCAATAAATGTTGAATACACGTCAGTTGTCTTTTCAAATATTTCTTAATGGGCAAAACGAGCCATGTACTGTACAATGCCATTTTTACCGCTTAACCATTTTATAGTCATTTACTCACCTCATGTCCTTCTGAACTCATAAGGCTTTCGTTCATCGTCGAAATACGTTGATATTTTTAATAAAACTTAAGGGATTTCTATCCCGCCATTAAAGTCTTAGGTTCAGATTACAAGATTTTTGTGTCTGTTACGATAGCAGTGTCAGATTACACGATTTTGACTCCTAAAATCTTGTCGTGTCGTGTCGTGGACAAGAAACATGTCAGACTACACGTTGCTTTCCGACCAGTCATCGCGTCACACACACACTGTAGCTCGCTAACTCACTCACGCGCGCGCACACACACACTCACTCACTCTTGAGGAACCCGTCGTGGAGGACCGTTAAAAAAATTAAACATGCTAGTCTTTTTGTCGTGATGTCGTGAAGCATCGCAGACGCGACGTAGGTTGTCGCGCCCACTATGACACACTATACGAGATGAAACGATCGAATCTTGCGTCCCGACGCCCGTTGTCGTTTACGAATCCCCACGTACGACACCCTACGTCAAACGGATCGTGCCAAAATCGGGCTAAAATCGTGTAATCTGAACCAGGCATTACGTATAACACCAAAACTTTTGATACGTCAATTTCTGAAGCTCTATGTTCGCTGATCAATCGATCACGTCCCTTCAGAAGACTTGGATTAAACCGCTCGAATCATAAGGTTCACTTGTGCGATATCTCTTTATTAACTTTTTGAAGTGTTAACGTTTGCGTTACAAACTCAGTTTCCCAGGTTTTATTATAAATATCTTAATTTATGTTTCGAAGACGAACAAAAGTCTCACGGGTTGGGAACGACATGAGAGCGGGAACATTAAAATTTTGAATAGAGGGAGAGTAAGAAAAACAAATACAACTTACAAGTACTTAATTTATTTACACATTTTAAAATACACAAATACAGTGGCAATACAAATGAGGAAAAAAATCTTCCAGGGAAGGAAGATTTCTATAATTCCACCTGATACAGCACAGTGTGATGCAGAAGGACTGGCCAAGCAGTCGTGTGTAGAATGAACCAGAAAAATGAAATAGAGAAATCCATAATAGCTCGATCCCGACAAAGTGTACTTGTGCCTACATTTAAACACCACCAGTACTGGAGCGGCTGTTTCTGTGAGACCACCAGTGGAGAGAAAATTACTAACTTATCAAATCTAGAACGGAACAAAGTCCCTCTCACCTCTCTAAGCACTAGCCTTTTCCCCAAACTCACGATACACACACACAGACAGTGGCTATGAAAAAAATGGTACTTTGCCATCACTAGAAACATCCTATATACATGACAACAGAATTTTCAGAGTTTCACCACTAGACCCCCCACCCCATGACTACAGAAAAAGCCTACGCTCTACTATGCTGAATGATATGGACAGGCAAGCTCACCTTCCATGTCCTCCGTGACTTATAGCACCAGTAAGTCAAGGGACCACACTTCTGAAACAAGGGAAAAGTAGTACTAAAAGCATTGGTAATACTCAGTAAATAAAGTTGAAGAAAAACAAAAACCTGCATCTCAACTGTTAAAAGTTTCAGTCAAAAGAAAATCAAAAAGAAATCAGGCATGGCTTAAATGATGGCTGGTGTTCTCTCATTGAGACAAGCTGGCATTCCAAACCCAAACACAAATGTGAAAAGAAAAAGTGCCAGTTTGTTTCAACGTATTCCCAAACCTGTCAGATTACCAGGAGTTTTTCCAAGTTTATACCCTCTGGTTAGAAAAACGAAGCCCTTTTCTCATTATTAGACTTCCTAATCTGCTATAAATATATTTTCGTGACACTGTCCAACAGTCTTGTCCCAACCACGTGTGCCTGTGTTACTGTAAAAGCACTAAGCTTAGTTCAGGGGGGTAAAAAAAAGAAACAAACAGCAACATTAATAACATCAACAACTCTACAATACAGGCATTTCACAGCTTTTGAGAAACAAAAGAAAAGCTTAAGGGAATGCAATAAAAAAAAAAAACAATGACCAAAACTAGAGTTGATAAAGAGGGCCAGGTTGCTTGGTGCAAAGAAAATTAAAAAAATAATCTAAAAAGCTGTAACGGTATAAAGGTGGTACTGTGGGAACAACTATTCGAACCATTGCTGTATGATTCTCCACCTGGCCTTCCGCATAATAAACTACAAAAAAAAGACATAAAAGTGACACTGTCTTCATCCTGCCACATTAACGAACAGGCTTTCAAACAATTCTATTCAATTCAATGCATGTTTCATTAAGCTTAACGCTGTTAAACGAACAAAAAGATAAGATTCATCTGCAAAAGACTGTAGCCAGTGTGAAATCAATTTAATCTCTGTTGGACATAAACAAAAAGACAAAAATAAAATGTTACGGTGAGCAAAATGTCAATGGCTATCAGTACAGCTGCATTCCAAGCTGTGTAAAAGTAATTTTTTTGCAACAGGAGAGGGTGAGTCACACTATCAGAGCCATTATACATGGCTTTAGCCAAGACGCTCTGCTTTGCAAAGAGGCCTCTGGACGGCCCTCTCCTCCTGGTGTGTGTCAGAGGGCCAAAGGCAGCGATGAGCGAGAATCACGCCCCCCGCCCCTCCCACCTTGCCAGCGATTGTCTGGCAGAAAGTGATGTTAACGAGCACAACTGATGTGCCTTTTTGGAGTTAGAGTAGGTGTGGATGTGAGGAAATGTTTGTGGTGTATGTGACAAAAGGAGAAAAGAAAACCAAAAACTGTCCATCTCTCAAGTTTTGTGTGACTCTCAAGTGTGTTTAATTGCATTAAGAGGAAGGAGGAAATGAAGTCTCTGTTTCGATTTGATTTGTTGAGGTTGATTTCACATGGTTAGAGGCTGCTGGAGAAGCCCTAGTGCAGATCAGGGCCGTGGTTGGTCTGCTCTTGAGGCGTGTGGAGGGTCTCATCGAGGTACGGCAGACTGCAGGCCGCTTGGGGTGACGCGAGAAAGAGCCTGGGGTGGAGAGGAGAGACAGACACATCAGTTTAGAAGCGCCACATGACACAAAAGCAAACTGCTGCCGAGAATATCTCAGTAGCTTCCGGAGACTTTATTTTAACAGCCCAATAAAAAAAATTTAGGCTGTTCACACAGTCAGTGTTTGGGAGTGACAACTGTTTTTGGCGTGACGTCTTTACGGGCGTCACCAAATCCCTTCTCTAACTCTTGCATAATGCACCACAGCAACCGATAATAATAGTAAATAAAGAAATTGAACTTGAATCAGATACACTACTGTTCAAACGTGGTGCTCAAAAAACATTATCATCAATGTTTAAAATAGTTGTGCAGCATAATATTTAGTTTTTTCAGTATTCTTCGATGAACGTTCAACAGCATTTATTTGAAATATAATTTTTTGGGAACAATATAAATTCCTTTACTGTCAAAAGAAAAAGAAAGGCAGTGTACTTCAAGTCAATAATGTGACATTAGCTGTCAACTGTGGTTCTGTTCATACAGCATATCAACTTAAAAAGCTCTATAAATTTGGTTGTGCCGTACAAATATTTCAGATTGTCCATATTTAAGACAGTATTTGGTTATAGAATATAAAATTCACTTTCTTTCATAAGCTGTGCATGAATGAATCATATTTAACACTCCAAACAGGACTGACAACTATATCATTCTGCTGTGTGAACATAGTATTAGCCATTGTTCCCCTATTCCCATGAGTCATCTCAGTCTATCTCATGGGAATGTGCAGGATACCACTGACTTAAAATCACGGCTCTGAGACCCCCGTTTACAGTCTGGTATAAAGATCAGCATCGTGCACAACCTCAAAGGACCGCCTATTCACATGTCAATCAACCACAGCACTGAAACAAAAGTTTAAAACTTTGCTGATTATATATATGACTTGTCAGCAAAAATAAAAGTGCACTTAAAACATGCACAATACTTTTATTTGATCTTGGTTCAGCCGAGATAGATTTCACTTAATACCAGGTGTAAATTCAGTGCTCAGAATCACCATTTTCAGATTCATGATGTCGTGCTTTCAGCTTCATCATGAATTTTAGCTTTGTGCCCTTAGGATTAAAGGTTGTAATCAGATTTGTTTTCCAGTTTTGCTCAACAATACTAAGCCTGGGTCAATTTAACTATACAGTTCTTACTAGTGATGCACCAAAATGAATTTAACAAAAATTCTGCCAAAAACTGAAACCCAAATTAAAGTTTATTTAATAATAACATTTCTTTAATAAATCAACACTCAACACTGGATACAGCATCTGTCACTCTACAATAAAGAGCGTCAAAACGACATTTGTTTGAATCTTGTTATAAAATTGACCATTCAAAAGCTCTGACTGTTTCACATCAGCAGCAACAAAGCTAGCAATTATTGGATGGTAGGCGTGCTACAATAAGGCTAATTTAGGCTGGTTTAGTGTTTATGCATCAACTAAATAAATAGCTAAATCAATTAAATGACGATCAATTAAAAACGAGAAATCAATATGGTCAACCCCAGCCCAAGATAACATGTTTTCATATTGTAGCTTATCCATGCTGTGTGCACAAGATAATTGAACCATTGTTTTGTTCAACGATTTCAGCCTTCAAAACTGTAAATTAGTTTGGTGCATCGCTAGTTCTTACGGGGTTTAACTATCCGAGTCCTAAATATTTTAGGTAGTCTGGGGGCCATCCTCTGAGCTCCCCCATGGCCTGCCCGAGCAGAGGGCATATGGCAGGAGTGGGGGGAACAAGGTTTATAACACCAAACACAAAGGAGGGGAAAAACAATACACTAGTATTGTTGATTTCCACTGGAGAACACAAATGGCGGGATATTTCACGAATGGGGGAGGGGTGACAGCTAACTGTGTCTTGCATCTTCAGATGCATAAAATCTGAGGTGATTAATTAGGTGGCGATATATTTTTCATGATCCTTCGTCAAATGCATGGCAGTGCAGGGGGCCCACCAGGACTCAGGGGCCAATCATGTGATGGTTGCTCTCAAAAGGGCGGGGGTGAATCCGTCTCTGACGTTACAGAGGGAACAAAAGAGCTGCAGAGGTGAGCCGTTCAGCAAATCTGAGACTACAAGTGAACATTTCATTCAGGGCACAAACAATAAATGAAGTGGTGGCAGTTTTCTGTAAACTGAGGTCATGAGCAGCAGTTTTACACTTTTTTCACAAACAATTGAAAGCAAAAAGGCTTGTAAGTATAAAGCTGCATTGATATGTGGGCACAGGAGGAGCACAGTCCGGATGGTCACACTGCATGCCAGAGACAAGCACTGGGGGTTAAAAGAGAGAGACAGAGAGAGGCATCCACACCCAGGCAACTAGAGGTTACCGACACATCACAGAGTTGAGTGTAGAAACACACAGTCACAGGCAGAGAGCGCTGCACAGCACACAATCAACAGCGCTCTGCTGCATGGCATTTGGGCTTCCTTTCTGCTTCAGCGACTGATTTTTGATCAGCACTCCAAACACCAGATTAAAATAATCAATTATTGGGTTTTCTAAATACAGCTGAGTACATGGTGATCATGTGTAGGCTGCTAGCAGTTGTTCGGGAAAGTGGGGACTTATGGGCTGGTGGGCATACGTGCATATGGGAATTTAGTACTTTTGCACAAAATGAAAGCTCTTATAACTCTTGATCTGATCAAATTTGAGCACCGGGGTACGGAGATATCTCGGCCAGACATTTACGTGACTAAAAGGGAGGATAATAGTGCAATTGCATACTCAAACCCATCAAGAGTTGCAATTATTATGTTTTTTTTAGCAGTTTTTTTCCAGCGGGGAAATATTTCTGGAGCATCAGAGACTGAAGCTTTGGCACATTTTTTGTAAAAAAAATAAGCAACAGCCCAACAGTTCAGTTCAGTTAAAAATGGCTCGGAGGATCACAGTACTGTCCATCTGTGAGTAACGCATCACATCATCTGGTGTTATGAATTACTTTCTCTGCGAGGATTAAAAATACCATTCGAGTCATTAGACTGGGGCGTGAGGTCATAAACTGCTAACCGGGATGAAGCCGGAATCAAGAACGCAAGCATCCCAGCTATGAATACTGGTGGTTTCGGTGTAGAACAGTGATCGCCCACTTTTTCAATGGCCCTGGTCCCAGAAGCATTTTTCCCATTCATTTTCCCTATAGTCATTTCAAACAAACTCCTCAATTGCGAGTCTAAGCTGCAAACCAAACCAATCAACCAGCTTCGAGAAGAACCAGGTCTGCCACGATACAAGATTTTTTACTACACTTTTATCGTGGCCAAAATAAATCACAATAACGATTTTATGGTGATGGCTATACAAATAAAAACAATAATAATACTAACATCCGTCAAAGACATCTTTAACTATTTTCTCTATTTTTTGGCCAATGAATCACACTCAAAATATAAGTGTAAGGAGGTGGAGAGAGAGTTTGTAATGCAAAATGAATGAACAATATAAAACTACTGAGTCATTAAGTATAAAAACAATACTTGGTGAAAGCAAAATACCAAAAAATCCTAAACAATATTTTGTTTGAATAGAAGTCAATGAAGTTATCCTCAGTTATCCTGAAGAAAGCTTTTTTTTGTGCAGAAACTCGAGTGTAATGTCAGAAAGTGACCGTCTGGGTGCTAATCTTCCACAATGTTTGCACAACATTCGTTTGATAATATTCACAAGTGGATCTCAGAACTGATGGTAGATTTATGTTTCTCTATTGAGAAAATGAACAGGGATTTTACTTCTGGTGCCCGAATGTGGCTCATTTTTGAATAACACCATGTTATTTTTCAATGAGACACTTAAACAGCATTTGCTAAAGATCTGCCTGTTTCATCTGAATTACATTTGGGAATGAAGTAGTGAATTCTCTCTTCATTCTGCGTGAGTGATGTGCTGCATAACAGCCGTACAGCAGTGATGTGGGACAGGGAGCATATTACTCAATGCAGGGAAGTGGAGGTCAGGTTTAAAAAAAAAAAAAAAAAAAAAAAGGCATTGTACCCAACTGTCACTCACCCAATGCTGCCTCTCATACCAGAACATGGCGAGCATCTACTTGCCGTGGTGATCATAGGGAATGCTATTCTGAAGTGGGTGGGTGGGTGGAGGGGGGAAACATATTTGTGAAGAAAATCAACAACGTGGTAAAACGCAAAAATGCGGATCATAAAAAACGTTAACATAGCAAATATTCAAATTACCAGAGACTCTATAGACAGAATAGTGACTCTGTGCAGCATGTCAAGAATGTGTGACAAGTTTTAAAAACAACTCTATGCAAATAAGATCTGAAATATGTGGCAGTGGTTGGTTACACAATACAGGGCTCAACAACAAGGATGGCCCAATGGCCCCAGGGCCAGTGCTTGAGTTTCAACCATCCTTGCAATTTTAATTTATGTACGTCAGTTTTGAGGCTTTGCAAATGTAAAATTTTGGTGTTCTGTGATGTTTTGAACAATGTTGTTTTGCAAATTTTACTGATGTCAATATGTCAGCAACGCAGCATTTTTTAAACTGGCAAATTTTTTACTGCATAATTTTCCATAATTTTCAAAAACACATGAAGTTTTAGCAGTACTTTTTTTCTTGTTGTTACATATATAGCTGGGTTAAAAAATCTTATTACAACTAAAAAAAATGTTTGGAAAATTTTTTTTTTCCCTAACAATCATAAAAAAATAAAAAAATAAAAAATAATATTAACTAGTAGAAAAAAAATAGTATTGTTGAGCCCAGCAATATCAATAATAGACACATATTTCATAATTAAAAACAACGTATACAAATAATATTTAATATGATAATACAATTTTGTAGAATGGGAATGAAGATGAATTTCTATTTCCTTAATCTTTAAATCCTAGCAGGTTATTTATCAAGGTAAATTACAGTGTGACTTACTTTTTTGCAGATGTCTTCTACATCTATTCACATAAATGTCTATTTCACTGTTGAACGCAAATTTCTAGATAAGCTATACAGCATACATAGTCCAAAAACACCTCTCAGTGCTTTCATAATAGAGCACTCTTTCATGGCTATCAGTCTCTATCATTATCCCCTTTGCCTCTTTGCTGGAAAACAATTTAGGAGAAGTTTGCTTATAAAGCTCTTCTAACCAAACCGAAGAAATAAAGACAGGGCCATTTAAGAGCAGCAGAGCTGGGGCCAGAGACAGACACTGCAGCCAAACACACAGGCAATGGTGGGTGAGTATTTCATGTCATAAAGTTGGTACCTGTGATGTGGACATGCGCGAGGTGTCCTGTCGGCCAGTTAGATCAGAGGAGGAAATGTTGACAGGGGCTCCACGGTGCAATCTCATACTGACCTTCCTCTCTCGCTCCATTCCTGGCAAAAAGAGAAAAGGAGGAAGACGTGTCATCAAAAGTATGGAAAAAATTGAATAAAACACACATTGGGTCATGTTAACCTAAACAAAATGCCTTCTGTTTTCCAATGTCTGAACCACAAATTACACCAAACTGGAAAAACTGAACTGTGCTGATCTTAAGGCTCCACTGAGAATAAGCCTTATTTGAATTTAAGAAACTGAAGTTTCCTAGGACTCTGGTAATATGTTGGGTTTAAGAGTTTTTGCACCAAACTCCACCAAGCTCTGCTAATTGAGACCATACACTTAAAAGGCTGCTAACTAATGCTAACTAATGCCTACAACAGTGCAAGGGTCACTGTTTAAGTGTCTTGAAGGGAGAAATGTCTGTTTTTGTACCTCCACACTTTGATAAAGCAAACGCTTGTAAATTTAAGTCATGTTTAGCAAACATCCTGCTGAGCGTAGTAGCTTGCAACCCTTTAACCACTTCCTTTCAGCTAAGATGACATCAAATGAGAGGGAAAAAAAGATCGAATCTACTGAAGCCTTATGAAATCTCGCGGACGAGAATTCGCCCGCCAATGGCGTTCAAGCGCGCAAAACCTTTTCCTTCAGCTACAGGAAGACAGCTCGCTGTTGACGTACGCACTCCTCAGGGTCGGAGCCCAAAAGGATTGCCGCTCTCCTGTAACGTTCCGGCGAGTATGACATTTTCTTCAAGATGCCTCCTGGACCGCGGCGCTTCTGCTTGGACGATGCCCTTAAAGAGCAGCGCTGAGCGAGTCTGTCTGAACAAACGACAGGAAACCTTCAGGACAATACTGCGTTGCTTGCCCTGCCTTAGAGCAGCGCTGAGCCGTGGTCTATACCTGCAATGGCCTGCCAGTTTCGTGCTTTCGGTGAGTAATTAACCTCACTTATCTCCTAGTCTTGCTATTGACTATGACGTGGGCTCACAGTTGTCGCCGCTACGGCTGCTGACGCTGTGCTCATGAACATACTGATGTGTTTTTTTGTTGTTTTGTTGTCCTGTATCCTTAAGTGCAACCGGCTACTCCGATCTAACTGCGCATATTCACAGTTGTCGTCGCTAGGGGTGTGACGGTTAGTATATAACCGTGAGACCGACGCAGTGTCAAGAGACCGACTCGAAAGGGAACGTCTCCGGTTACCTAACGTAACCTCGGTACCCTGAGAGGAGGGAACGAGACACTGCGTGCGCTGTCGTGTTACTTATCTCAGAGACTTAGTCGGCTGTGCTCTGCTACAGTGCAAGATTCTGAGGCAATGGCACTCAGCACCGCCCTATATTGCGGTGGAGCCTGCCTCTATTTCGCGCACTTGAACGCCATTGGCAGGTGTATTCTCGCCCACAAGATTTCATAAATCTTCAGTAGATTCGAAGGAGCAGGGATAAACCCGCAGTGCCACCTAATGGTGACGCAGTGTCTCATTCCCTCCTCTCAGGGAACTAAGGTTACGTTAGGTAACCGGA
The DNA here is from genome assembly GCF_949319135.1 of Squalius cephalus. Taxonomy (NCBI): domain Eukaryota; kingdom Metazoa; phylum Chordata; class Actinopteri; order Cypriniformes; family Leuciscidae; genus Squalius; species Squalius cephalus. The sequence goes on along the minus strand of NC_137122.1, from coordinate 35,967,113 downwards.
GATGTTTTCTCCAAATCAAAACAATCCTCATGCACAAAAGGACAAAAAAACAAGCACCAACAGACAACAGTGGACGTCTTACCTGTGTGTGAGGTTGGCGTGAGGGGTGTGGGAGGTGCTACTTCTTGCGTGCCTCTGGGTCTGCCTGAGCTGGAAGGCATCATGCCACGGGCAGCAGGATTCCGCCCATGCCGCAATCTTTCCTCTCGATCCCTCCGCTCTCTCTCCGGATCTTCTGCCGCTCTGTTTGCACCCTGAACAGCACAACACAAAGCATTAAGTCAAAAAGTCCACAATAAAAACCAAGAACAATTTAAGAAATACAGCAACCATGCGGAGACAACCCATTTGACACTCACAAATTTGAGCATATTCCAGTCAAACACGTAGTCGTATGAAAAGCCTTGCCGGTGGAAAAGGTTCCTGAAGAGCTGTCTCAGGTAAGAGTAGTCGGGCTTGTCGTCAAAGCGAAGGGATCGGCAAAAGTTGAGGTATGTGGCAAACTCAGCTGGAAACAAACAAAAGGCAAATGTAATAAAAAAAAAAAAGATTTGAGGTCAACTACACTTTTTCCAAATTTTTAAATAAAGAGGTATTTTTCAATGTTGAAAACAATTGTGCTGCTTAATATTTCTGTGGAAATCGTGATTTTTTTCAGGACTCTTTGTTGAAAAGAAAGTTCAAAAGAACAGTATTTATTTGAAACAGGAATCTTATATAACATAAGCTTATAACATATTTAAAACCTTATATGTATAAGCAGAAGCTTACATGGGTATCCTTTGCACAGGACTTCAATAGGAGTGGACATTTTCTTCTCACTGATTCGCTCATACTTCTGTCTCTTTGTGGCAGCCTTTAGACCCTGCCATGGCAGAGAGCCCAGGTTGAAGTACATGAGCACATAGCCAAGAGACTCCAAGTCATCTCGTCTGGATTGCTCTGTGAAAGAAAACACCCATAAACACTATGTCATTAAGATGGCCTGACCATAACAGGTGAAGTGGCTTGATCGTAAATGTTAGGGTGATGACAGGTCAGGTCTGAATGTACAGGAGGTTTCAATAAGATATTACAATATTATTTTAACTTTTTTCAAAAGGCATATTAGGGTACCTATTCCCAAGTGGGTGTTGATGGAAGCGTAGCGAGCAGTGCCAGTCAAGTTTTTGTTTTCGCGGTAAGGGATGTGCTGGTGGGTGCGAGCATCTCTGTACTTCTTGGCCAGGCCAAAGTCAATGATGTAAACAAGGTTGCCCTTCTTCCCCAGGCCCATAAGGAAGTTGTCAGGCTTGACGTCTCTGTGGATGAAGTTCTTGGAGTGGATGTATTCGATACGGCTGATCTGATGACAGAACAGAGGACAGGTTTAGCAAGTCGAATGACTGAATGAGAGACTTCATGCAAACCTAGCACACCAATTCAAATAAAGCCAATGAAGGCATGACAACTGCTGAACAAGCAGCCCTTTCACATTATGCCTCTTGGCACTTAATACTCAGTCAAACACAAAGTGAAAGAGGACACTGGTTGTCTATGTAAAACAGCTGAAAGGATGACAGTAAAGCTTGTTGTGTCATCAGGACGCCACTTCCTGGAGTCATTATCCCATTTTGGGTGTCCTATAACAAGAGATAGGTAGGGTGGAGAGGACGACGGTTATGGTAATAGGGATGTTGCGATAACCGCAATATTGTAGTACCGCGCTACTGACAAGCCAACCGCAGAGGAATGCAAGTAACCACAGCAACCGCGATATTCGCGTTTTCTTTTTTCATAAGGCTATACCCTTCTTGTTTTGAACTTCGTGTGCGTTGAATGTTAAATAAGTTAATAATGATAACAAGACTGTTTATCATGGTGACTTGTACAGAGGCTTCGTGGATTTGCACTTAAGCCTAAACAGACAGTGAATGAGAGAGATCCACTGAGCGTATGCGATTACCTGTGTCTGGCTTTGGGGTCAAGTCATATATATTCATTAAAAAGGTTGCCGTGTCCAAGGAAAGCGAAATATCGTAACGGCCTTTTAACGTTTAAGGGTATTTACCATAAATGGCGCCTTTCAATGCGCAGAGACGCTGTTTAGTTTCGGTTACATTAGTTACTGAAAATGTCCTCGATTTTGTGCATGCTAAAAACATCGTAACACTTATTTATATAGCAACAAATAAATATAAATAAATCCAAATAAATGGCGATAATACCGCCTATCGCGCTATTGAGCCACTCAAAATTACCACAAGGGGAAATTCCTTCACCTCAACAGCCCTATATGGTGATCCCGTCTACATACAGCCTTACCATCTGGTCAGCCAGCAGAAGAACAGTCTTTAGGCTGAACTTGCGAGAACAGAAATTAAAGAGATCCTCCAAACTGGGTCCCAGCAGCTCCATCACCATCACATTGTAATCTCCTTCTGCTCCACACCATTTGATAGTTGGAATACCGACTGTTGAAGAAACAATTACCATTAGTACAGAAGATTTTTTCCTTCAAAAAGGGAATCTAATGTGGTTTATGAAGAAAATCCTAGCCAACCAAAATTATCTTGAAAGTTTAGATTACTGAATAGATGGGACTAATATGTACTTTAACTAATATGTACCTGTATCTTTGAAGGACTGACAGACAGAATCTGAAGGTGACCTACAACATTATAGGTGGGGGGGTTGGGAGCACATTTGTTTCAGTAGGACAGTGATGTGATAAAAAACCCAAGCAGAGCTTTAGCTTGAATAAACCAGCGGTGCTGTTTGGTCACCCTCAGAAAGGGCTCTAACTCATCAGCTATAAAGCATCAACCATCTCTAGAAGACCTTGAAGTGATTCACGAAAAGATATAGGCTGCCGTGGAAGGACAGCTAATACCCAATTAGATCACTTCAAGAGCATTTTGGTGCCCCCTCTCACAGTTCACCCACATGTGAACCAGAAAAGGCAGCTGTCACAACACCATAACATAATTTGAATAGGGGTGGGGGGAAAAAAAATCGATTCTTAGATGCATCGCGATGCGACATGGACGATTCTGAATTGATGCACAAATGTCAAAAATTGATTTTCTAAATGTTCTTTTTCCACAAAAGGCGGAACTCTGTAGTGCGGAAGTGCAGTGCCCCGACAGTCTGTGGTGTGCGCATAACAGAGACACATGATGGCTGAGTGCAAAATCCGAACTCATAAATCCGAACAAAGACATCTCTTTGTTAAAAGCTGTTGTGGACTATTTTGTATTTTGTATGAGAGCTGCTTTCTGTATTTAGTTTTCACATCAATATGCTGTAAACAGATCTGCTATTCGTAGGTTTACTATACTGCCCTCCAGTCACAGTGTGTGCAATGCCAGTCACAAAAAGTAACATTTTGACTGTGCTCTCTGCAGATGTTCATTTACTTTTTTTGTATGCTGTTTTTGATTTTGGTATACAGCAACAATTTCAAGTGATAAGTATTATACTCTTTATTATTTATTTGTGTATAAGAGCAGCTTTGTATGCAACTAATTTTTCAGAATATGCGTAAGTCCACAAGCATTATGTTTGTTTGAGAGCTGCTGGTACATCATTCTATATTTTTTTGTATGAAAGCTGTTTGTGATTTTGCAAAAGCAAAAAAAATTTTTTGTCTGAAGGATTATATTGCTCATTGCACATAACAGGAGGATGTTGGATAGAAGTCTATTATTTTATGTTAGAGATTCAGAATATGTTGAAGTTTGTATTCATTTACTACAAGTATGCTGCTAGTACAGGTTCACACTTTTCCTGTTGGTTCTTTGCAATGTTGGGACATATGCTGGCAACTATGCTGGCAAATGTAACCTTACAGTTGACTTGCCAAATCCCTTCCATTTGTTTTATTAATAAAATGTATGGAAAGTAAATTATTTATGGGTCATAAATACTTTGCTTTAAAAGTGCTAAGTAGTCACACACAAAAAAGAAAAGATGCATCGATAATCGTTTTAGCATCGCAGCCCTCTGAATCGTAATCGAATCGTGAGGTGCCTAGAGATTCCCACCCCTAAATTTGAATGTGTACTGATACAATGTTGAATACACATTATCTTCTAGTTAAACAAGCAAGCTCCAATTACAAGCTTTAACAAAACTTGATATCAAACTTTATATATTTGTTTACAAGTTGTAAAATACAGTTTCTAGCAAACCACAGATGTGTGCCATCAGTTAGTTAGTTTGTTTGTTTGTTTATAGTTTAATGCCATGCCAGCTACCTCGGCTATATTCATGGCGAGAAAGAGATTAAAAAAGAACGATTAAAATAGGCAATTAAAAAGGTAGATCTGGTCTTACTTAAAAATATTTTCATAAGAGTCAACTGAAAAAGAAATTCTTACAGAGTTCAAACTATCCAATTATTACTGAAGCATATTTTGATGGGAATATGGCACGTCCCCTGGCACGAGGGGAATAAAGGAGGATATTCACCCATTAACAGAAACATAAGAGTTAGTGTGGAGTGCCCTATTCGACAGCATGTATAGGTAATATGATTTGTGTCCCATCAGAAAACCAGACAGTCTAGATTTTCTAGTGTTGTTCATATATATACACTCATGATTCACGAGGAGAGGATGAGACAGAGGGTTCAGCAGCATTCTGGAAGGTCAGAGTTCTCTCAGCAGCTGCTGTCGTGTCTACCGTCATGTGTGCCCTGAGCCTGGCCACTGCCTTCACCAGCACAGAGATTTTGCTGTTCAGCACTTTGCAGAAAACATCTTCCAGGTCAGCTATTCCTGCGCAAACTCAGGAGGTTAAATATATCTCCTGGTCTGAGCCGTCCAGCGCGCCTTTCCATTCTCATGTCAGGACAGCTCTGACACAGTCTATATTAATAGGAATTAAAATAGAAAAATGCTGAGCCTAATGCTTCTCCATGTATGGACTCGTAGAGTGCAATTGTGATATTAAAACATCCAGAAATAAAAATGAATAAATAAATAACATAGAAGACAAGGACTTCTTTCTCCCTAAAAAATGCATATACAAATGCGTGCAGATACCCACACCTTTTTTCAGTGTAAAGTTGTCAGTGTGTATGTCTGTTCATGCTATGCTAAATAAGGCTGGGAGTGGTGAAAGAGACCCAGTTAGGAGATGGAATGCACAGGGCGGCCCCTCCCGCCTGAACCCACTCCCCTGCGCACGCACCATCTGGCCTGGGGTCCATGTGATCACAGAGAACACAAGCGCTGAGAGGGAAGCTCACTCAGAATGTCTGTTGTGGCACGGATGTCATCACAAAGTTTGGGCGCTGCGGAGCGGACGTCATGCATGCTCAGTCATGCTGAGAGCGAGCAGACAGACTCGAGTGTGTTTGAAAGCGAACGCAATAGACGGCACACTTTTGCTGCTGGCACCATAAAATACCCCCGCCAGGACTGTCATCCGTCTATCTAGAATAAGCAATCGGGGCAAACCCAGCTGGAACCGGGGCGGGGGGTGGGGTGTATCCTTCAGGCATCTCATGTATATTCATAAACCATCATTGTACATTGCAACAGAAGCATAAATGTCAAGAAAAAAAATATTTTTGTGCCTACGCACGATATGGATGCACAACCACAAAAAGGGCCACAAATTACGTACTTCCTCACAAGGCTAAATGTTGAGCCAATGAGAAAACGATTCATGGTGTTGACAGAACGCTGTGAGTAGTTTGAGATCTGATAATGCTACTCTCAGCGAAGAAGGATGTGTTGACTCACTGACTGATGAGGCAAGGGGAATTGGTCACGATTGGTTTGCCACCCACTGTTGCCAAAGTATTTTCTAACACCATCTAAGAAATGGAGATCCTGTGAACTAGCCTACACCTTACTTTCAGAGAACCCTCTTACTCAAACAAAATTACTAAAGAGGCCAACAAAAGAACTCTATTAAGCCAGCATAAAATGGTCGTTGTTCATGAAGGCTTTTAGCAGCTGATATTACTTGCACCAAATCAGCATATTAGAATGATTTTATCCAATAAACGCTTTGGTGAGCATCAATTTAAAAATCTTATTGACCCCAAATATTTGAACTGTAGTGTATGAATTTTTATATTTGCTAGAAATAATCATTTTTGTCCTGGTATTCATCATGAAAACGGTCTTGACAAAAAAAAAATTTCCCTACTGCTACAATGTAACTGCTATAATGTGTTTGGTTTGTAGTTTAACACATTCTTGATGTTTTCAAGACTTATACAATTTCAACAAACCCTCTTCTATCACAGCCAACTAGATAATACCTTGGTGACAAAGCAGCACATTTTGCAAACAAAAATCTAGAATAAAACTCAGAAAAACAAACGTTTAATTGTGCATGGCATAAAAAAAAAAGTAATGTACATCATTGATGAATGTAAGAATTCCAGTGGCAAAGAAGCACTGTCCCAAAAAGGGAATTAAAACTTTGTCAGCTGGCCTGACACTATTTTACAAAACAATAAAATGACCTTTCAATATTCAGTGTGATGACAAAACCTGCAAGTAAATTGTAACTTGATACCTAATGGTTTAATAAATATTTCATTTTGAAGAGTTTTATTTGTCTACAGGCTCTTATGTATGTGTCAGCAGTGTGAGGTGTGTACATGTGACTCATAGTTGTGTATAAACGGAGAAGCCGGATGGAGACCACGAGGAGCCGCTGACTGAGTGTGGAAACACATACCGCCTCCTTGCATCATTTTGTAGATCTTGCTCTCGATGTGCAGCTGTGGGTGCTTCGTTTTCACACATTCTAGCTTGATGGCTACTTCTTCCCCCACGGAGATGTCTGTGCCTGAAGATCAGAAAAGACAGGATTACACTATACGTCACCAAACAGAAAAGCAAAAGACTGATAGTGGATGGAGAAACAACCAAATTGCTTGATATGTCTACAGTAGGGAGCTTTAACATAACATATCTGCTCATGTACCTGTGACGTACAATACACGCATACCCGAGGGTGAGAAGAATAAATCCACTCAACTAGAGAGGCTTTGCGATGTCTTAATAAGCATTAGCTTCCAGTATATTATGAGTCATTGGGACACAATTAAATATAACCAAAAAATATAATGAATATGCAGGCCCACTATGATTAAAACAAGTCTGCATATCTAAGGTTGACTCACACACACACATCTTTCCAGCGTGAGGGAGTGGGAATTATCTACGCGTACTGCTATACCACCTCCTTTCCGCCCCACCATCTGCCTCAACTCAACATCCTGAGCAGAGGATGCTGAAAATCATCCACCTTCATCTGCTGTAACAAGACACCCAAAACAAAACAGATAAGGAGAATGACAACACTGGCATTTCCAATGACTAGGCTAGTATGTGTTGTGCCTGATGGACATGACACAAAAAGCAGGATGAATAAGTTGGTTTAAAAAAACAACAACATTGCTAACTTCCCTTCCCTCTTACTCAAGAGTCCGGGAACTGACATGCTCAACCACTCTGTTACATGCCCAATTTCCACAAAACAGGGAGCCGCTACTCTATCTGAAACAGTTTCCACAGGAAATGTGGTTCTGAACTGGAAAAAGGTCCCCTAAAACCTACTAACCACTGATGTCAGATGCAGGTCTACAACAAAACAGCAAATATCATGTGAATAAATTGATATACATTTTTTACAATGTTTTATAAATATATCAGGCTGAATGATAAATCAACTAAACTGAAATCGTTATATTGTGACATGCAGCTATAAATTCTGCAATTTAGCCTAATGAATAAATATATGAGCTGCACATTTCAGAGTGAAGAGTGGCACTGCGTTCATTTACACACATGCAGCTCATGATTACGGTTTTCAGTCTCAGAGTAATTCGTATACAATAAATAATTACAAAATTATAAAAGCCTACACAAAACTGTTTTCTGTTTTCTTCTGTCACGTCAAACTAGTATACTACTAACAATTGTTTGCGTTTAGGCTTGTTATACTACTGGTTATGAGGGACAATATGATATGATAAGGTATGATATGATATGGTATGATATTTTATGTCAAATTAAAGGAGAAACATTATGAATAAAAGTTACTTGACCTGAGAAGAGAATATGTAAGAAATAATTGACGACGGGCCGTTGAATCATTAGAAAAATAATGCACACCCGAGGTGGTAATGCGGCCACGATGCAGAGCCCTAACTCAGGGAGTACGTTAACTGAAATAATTGAGAATCTCACCTGAAATATAATCAAAGACCTATTCAGGCAAGTCATTTCACTCTGAGATCATATTTCTAACACCTTTAGGGCAGCTGTTTCAGTCATGCAAGTGCAGCTCCAACCTCTTTAAACTGGGAAACATCAAATTCTCCAAAGCTGTTGTTCACTAAGCTAAGCTTATGATTAAATTTCATATTTGAAATGATCAATGAAATCTGACAACTGACTATTATAAATGTTGTTTAAAAACGCTCAAATCATGACAAAAAACTGAATTATTGAGGTTGGACCAGCCAATGTTGTCCTAGGTCCAAGTCCTAAGCAAGCGTCTCAGAACACTGTTTGTTTCTGTAGCAGCCGGAGCTTCTAACAGCAGCTGCAGTGATGCAACGACTTCGCTTTACCAATTGGCGATTGGCTCTTTTACTTAGAAGGCGGGACCTATTCCACCATATTGCATGTTGCACTTTCTCCCATCTCCCATTGCCGCCAAAGCCAGCAAATTTTTGCCCAAGCAATGTGAAAAAAAAGACAAGGATGTGAAAAAAGGATTGCGTTTTTAAACATTTATGATCCAGCCCTCGTGTTTTGCTTGTATGTAGAGCTGTCACTGTACTGTAATGATAAAGTCAGGTATGTAAAATCTTTGAAGTGACTCCCATGAGTGCAGAATTGTGACATAAGTCGCATGAATGACTGCTCAGACTGCGGTCACACTGCAAGACATCTGACCTGTATCGGATTTAGTACCACAGATGTAAGTGACACAAATCAGAATAGAAAAGATCAGATTCCATGTGGTTTGTGCTGTTCACACTGTCATTAAAAAAACAGATCTGAGTCACATGTGAGCAAAATAAAAATCGGTTTTGGGCCACATTTGCCTGCAATTTGAACGTAGCCATAGAAAACAATTTATTCGAATATTAAAGATATGGTGCAGCGCTGCGCTTCTCTTTGCGACCCCTTAAGATTGAGTCATGACATTTTGATTAAAAATTACAAGGTCAAAAATATACAAACATTGCATGGATGAATTGTTCACAATAAAATCTATAACATGCATTTAGAAAATAGACCTTATGCCTTTTGGTAGAGAAAGATGCACCACAGCACAAATAAATGAAGGCATCGCTATTATCCAAAAGCGACACTGTCACTATTCTACATGTCACCTCAAAAATTCACCAACACAGCTTAAAATCTAAACAAATCCCTGTGCGGTTGGGATATTTTAAAAGGTTCTTGCCAGGATTTACAGCTGTTTGTCAGTGTGCAAGGCTACTCACACCAGCCCAATTTCCATCTAAATTGAACTGAGTCCATTGTTGGGGATGGCGAGATTTTCCCGTCACACACCAGCGAGACCAGGCTACACAGCTCCAATCACCCTGCCTTTTTTAGCCTCGCATAACGAGTGCATTCACAGGGAAAGACAAACAGCTACACATTAGACACATATTACTACTATAATGAACATGAGCAAAGCCTGGACACATGATCAGACTTATCACAACAAGCAAAGTCCATTCTCTGAGACAGCCAACGGCCCATGCAAACAAACAAGGATCAATTTAACCAGTTTCCTCAAAAAAACTAAATTAACTAAGTCCATAATTTCTGAAAACGTGTTTGTTTTATTTGAGACAGTCAAGACTAAGGTGAATGGTGCTTTAGCCTACATTGTGCATTTCTCTGTAAAATATCTCCCCTGGATCTTTATGATTTCATGCCTCCATGAATGTGACACCACCACTACTGGTGAATATCAAAGACTGCAAAGATATGTACAGTGGAATTTGATTTGCCTGGGCACATATAGAGGAGAGAATGTTCTTCCGCCCCTATACTGATAGCACAGGGGATATGTTCAGACACATCCGCTTAATACATCAGTAAACACTACAGGAGCCCATCCTTAACATAGATGTCGAAGTTCACATGGTTCAACAGCAAATGACAAGTCTTCAACGGCACGCCCATGGTGATTTTCAAGTGACTGCATATCAATCATGGTTTAGAGCTCTTGAGCCTTCCCTTTACATCTGCTTGCACACTCAGGGTTCCAGACTGCATTTTTGAGAATGTGCGAGTTAGAATTTGATGTGGTCTGTGTCCGCAACTGCTGCAGTCCATAACTTTTTGTGTTCAAAATGGAAGAAATGTACATAATGAACAAGTAGGCTACATCATTAATCTATTTTCCAAACTGTGTTTTTTGTCTTATCCTGAATCACTACGGTACGCCTATAATAAGTGTTTATATTTTGAGTATTTTAGACCAGGGTCGGCTCGGCTGCGGAGTAGCCCAGTACCTGCGTGACTCGTCATAGACATTAACAGAGAGAAGTAGCTCCGGCTACAATGTTCTTCCGCCAAGACACATGCAGTTCTGTTTATTAACCGCTAGAGAGCAAACGTACATGCGCATTGCACACTGATGATGAAACGCGCCAATGGACTATATGCACGTTCTTTTAAACTTCCATATAAGCCAGCTGGAAAACCTGTGAAATGTCACTTGCTGGTGTGTTGGTATCTTCAATGTCCTGAATGTCGTGTTTCTTATTCCAACGTTCACATTAGCTTCAAGTCTTGACTGCAAACAATAAAACTGCTTTATTGGCAAATTAGGTAGGCCTAAGTGTGATAATGGTATTAAAATATAAATATAACATCAAAGTCAACCATTGATGGTTTTGTGTGGATGTAGGCTACAGTGAGTACAGAATGTTCACCGGAAATGACCGAGCTGTCTTATTGAAAACCAGGAAGTAACTGTGCATATAGTCCATTAGGAATTCAGGGAATTTAGGAATTAAGTCATATAAAAATGAAAAGATTGAGACAACTATTCATCAGCATGCATTGATTAATCCTATGTTGTAGCGGGAAAAAAAGGTGCGACCAAATAATGTGCTGCTGTGACCAATTGAGAAAGTTGGTCACAACCAGTGCAACCAGTGGAAAAGTTAGACTGGAGCCCTGACACCGGTTCCTTCATAAGACTCTCTGTGCAATAATTTCCTGGGGAAGCCTTCCATGATGTATTCTTGGAGATCAATAAAATTCAGCCGTCCCCCCACTGCAGGCAGCTGGCATGTTTCTCAACCCCTGTCCCGCACACCAGGCCCACGGCCCTCCAGAGGGATTAAAGGTTCGGCCTGAGCCTGTCTGGAGAACAAATTGGTTGCACTCATCTCATTCATGTGCATATGCTCACATCATTTTTCGTGACCACACGCTTGTTGGTTTGTGCAGTGCGGAGACAGATGGATACTTGTGTTGCAGCGCTGAGATTCAATTCATTAGCGAGAGATCTGCTAAATAAGCATCTTAAATGGTAAATGAGAGAACAGCATGTTAAAACTGTGTGGATCTAATACCTGTTCAGCTACACAAAAAGAGAGTCTAAGAACAAAGAGATTTATGATATTATCTATCAAACAGCATGTGGGAAAATGCTCTATGGGGTTAAACCTAGCAACAAATTCAGTCCTTTTTTTAAATGCTATGAGTATGACCGATAATTGATAAATGGCAGATATTAAAATTCTAAACATTTTGTCTCTATAAATTAAAAATGAAACACTAAAAACAGCAAGTAAATTTGGCGTTAGATGGCAGCAAAATGTAATCCATATTTATATTATTATTCAAAAGTTTGGGGTCGGGTAAAGTTTTTTTTAATTTAACAACTTTTCTATTGCAATACATTTTAAACTAATTTCTTCATGTGATGTCAAAGCTGAATTTTCAGCACCATTACTCCAGTCTTCAGTGTCACATGATCCTTCAATTTTTTTATGCGATTTGATGCTCAAGAAACATTCACAATTATCAATGTTGAAAACAGTTTTGCTGCTTAATTTTTTGGGGAAACTGATTTAGCCTTATTTTATAAGATTAAAAGAACAGCATTCATTTGACAATATGTGATATCTTAAATTGTCACTTTTGATCAATTTAATGCATCCTTGTTAAATAAAAGTATTCATTTCTTTCAAAAACACCCCAAAACTTTGAATAGTGTCATTACGTATACTACATATATGAACTTAATTTTTAGCAATAACAAATAAGCATAAGTGTTCCACTTGGCCAGTATTCACCCTGAACTTATTTAACATTAATTTCACTAATTTTCTCCTATTTTTACAAATAAATGTCCAATACTGACAAAAACACTCAAATATGATCTGATAAACAGTATTGTTGAGTATGTGCAGTCCTAAGAGGTTAGTTACTCGAGATAAAGTAAACAATGCACATAGTGCCAATAAAAACACTCTTGGCTGCATGATTTAACAAGCCACAAGACAGCTCCATGTTTTCATGAGAGCTCTGTGAGTATTTCACCCTCTCTGGTTCATGTAGGCAGGCCAATGCTGTACTTTTTTAGAGGCTTGGTAGAGTGAGAGCATGTGTTGTTGATCAGGTCGGTCTGGCCTCCTTCAGCCCCAGCTGGAGTTCATCAGGCTCTGCCTCCCCAGGTCCAGGTGTGGGGATATTGGGAGTCTTTACATAAGCCCCTTAGCGAGTACATGGACACGACTGTTTCCACTACACCAGCTGAATCACCACTGTTGCGTAACATTTAGGCACTTTGCAATTCACACACTTGGATTGTACTGTTGACCATTAATGCCAAACCGACATGTACAAGATGTGTAACATAACTCTAGAGTCCACAACCGCTCTGATCCTGCCATCCTGCAGCAAACAGAAACAAAGAGCCCAGTCTGTATGTAAACAACAGGCACACAACAATCAGCTGATCTACTTTGTCTGCAAACCTCAATCTACTTCCGCAAACAAAAACAAAAACTACCAAGTGTTGGGTAATTTCGCAAGAACATACTGGACGGCTTATGTATTCAGATTTGGGATCTTGCTTTGGAACTAACGGTTGTTTTTTTAGGCCGTTTCTGGAAAGGAGTACAGAGTGGAGGCGTGGAGTATTCCTCCACCAAAGTACTGCAGAGAGCATATCATAAACACAACTCTGTCCAGCAAATGAGATCATTGCGCACAACTCCAACTGTGAAACAAAAACGAAGGAGTTGTGCAAGAGAACAAAGCTCATCACACCACAAGGAAACATATGCATCCCATATCGCAATGAGTAGTTTATAAAACTTTGCGTCAGAAGTCAAACCATGAAGGCCTGGGCAGAATGCTTCAAAAGGAACCGAACAACACAAAGACTGCTATGTCCAGAACCATGTATAACCGGCAGCCTTCAATATCTTTATTGTGGTGACGTAAGAACTTACAAGAAATGTACATGTACATACAGGGTAATACAACAATACTCCCAAAACCAATGACGAAAGCAAACATTACATAATCAGCGCTTTTCACGACACAAAGTGGAAGTTAAGTTGAAACTTGCACACTAAGGGAACTTGCCAGCTAGTTCAAGTTGAGCATAACAGACCTTTTATAAAGGTTCTTATAACTGAAGACCTCTACCAACATGTAGAAACAACTCAGAAGTTGCAAAGCTCTGATCAGACAGCATGCAATACAAATGCTGCAAGTGTTTACTTGTGACAAAGTACTTCACTTCCTCTTCTCTGTCAGTCATTGCATTGTTACTCCTGACAAACCAGTAAGATATAACAAATATACTGTATATTCTAGACTCTACAGTGTAGCAAAGTCAATAAAAGGGACACATCAATAATATTAGACGTTTAAGACACAAAACACAGGCTAAACTCGCCATTAGATTGTCTTTGACAGGATATGCTGGGACATTTAACGACATTTTAAACGCTTCAACACAACTTCCACACAAATTATACAAAAATAATGACATTAAAAATGCACTCGACAGGTCAGCAACCCAAATGCATAACCGTGTATTACAAATGGCAAAGCACTAAAGCTGTGTATATATATATATATATATATATATATATATATATATATATATATATATATAAAACTGATCTGAGACCTACAGTCTGCTCAATGTTCACCGAGCACAGCAGGTTCTTGACAATAATATCTGACAATATGTAACATTAGTCCATGTAACGTTAGACTGCCTAATTCTGTATTTTCACTCAAGAAAAGCTTAATGGTGTCACGTAATGTTCATAACAATATACAATCAAATACGGGCCTGGTGTCTTTTTAAACTGATCTCCAGTTAACTGACCTTTTAAACTAACGTTAGCTGACTACCCATCAGAATAGCAATGGTTAGTGGGGGTTTTCAAGCTACACTGAATAGGACCTTCAAGAGCAGCTGACTGGGGGGACACTGGCGATCGAGTTGACGTTTCAAAACAAAATATGATGTTTACCTTGATTACACTGACAAATAATACCGACTATCTCGATAAATGAAAAAAGAAATACACAATTGCTTACCCAAATAAATGTCACCAAAGGATCCAGAGCCAATTTTCCTTCCCAGTCTGTATCGGTTTCCTACTCTCAATTCCATGATAAATGGCTATATTTCAAAGCTAGCGATAAAGCTAGCTTTAACGGGAATAATTTAAATGATATCTGTTCGGAGAGCTTGATAAAAGAAACGAAAATCCGCTCTTTGTTATCCGTCTATTCTTCAGTGTCTTCCAGCCAGAATCCCCCAGCTAGCTTGCTAATTCCCTTCACAGTAAAGCTACCCGATTTTCACCAGTCGTTTTCTAACATTCCGAATCGGTGACTATCGAAATATTAGGCTCATTAAAAAGAGTAAAGTGTGAACTTTATGCTCTGGCAATTTTCACCCTGAAAATAGTTTGTTTAAAAAAGGATGAAGTCGGATTTTGAGAACGACTCCCTTCCTGTTCTGCTGGCCCCGGATCTACCATCGACTCTCTCTGTCTCTCTCTGTGTGTGTGTGTGTGTGTGTGTGTATCTTCTACAACAGAAGCTCCTCCATCAGCTGAATAATCCAGCGGGTCGCAGGGACGTCACTTCCCGTAGCAACAACGGCCCACTGGAAAATCTCGGGTTTAGAAAACCAAACCAAAGTTTCTGTTGTTAAATCTGTCAACATTTCGAGACATTCATGACCATAGCGTCAGTTATATATTAGATGTTTATTTTAAGTTGGTGTATGTCTATGGGTAAAAGCGTTTTATTAGACGATGCACCGCCTCGGGGATGTAAATAAATGCGTTTTAAATACATTTATGTATTGTAGTCAATGTATTTGTCATTCCTGAATTACATTTATAAACTAGTTTTTCAGTTGTAGCCTTTTATTTTTTAAGTCTTTGTTAAATATGGTAAAAGTCCGGTTACATCTATGGCTGTTTACTGTGTGTGTTCATCTTGATGTTTCAGGAAGATATATACCTTGCAAAACCAGTTTGCAAAGTTGAAACTGATGCTAAACACATAACTGACATCTTATTTTCATTCATGTCATGAAAGGTCTTCAGGTGGCGATAACAGATAATAGGTTCACAGTAGATCCTGTTGAATATTGATTGGGTTTAAAGTTGTTTATTTCCTTGAAGAGCAACGGTTTGTTACAGTTGACTTGTTTCATGCAGTAATGAAACAAGCCCTGAAAATCATTAACTGCATTATTAAAACCAAACCGTTTCTGATTGTCACAAATAGGCCTATCATTGAAACTTCACATGATTTGAAATATACAAGCAAAACATTGATGTGCAAACTTGTCCTGAAAGTTGCAAAGAAACCAGCAAGACCATACTCTAAAACATTATGATAATCGTATACTGAATATGTTGACTTTATGTGATCTAGCACCTGTACAATCACATGAAGCAGATGATTTACTAATATCAACATGAACCCTGTGCCCGCTGATAAAAAAAACAATTACATTTACTTAAATTGCAGGTTATATTTAATCGGCTTATTTGAGTTCAAATCTAAGCTTTATGTAATTCATATTTCATAAAGTCATGTTTAGAGATGCTGTACAATGTGACAAGCTGCCAAAATGTGTTGGGTAAAAGAATATAATACTTTTTCAAAACAACAAATAAAAAACACTTAGGCAGTTAGTCTTGAAAAACAACTTTTTCCAGTAGTTTGAGCCCTCCTTCTGAAACATGATAACGCCCACAGAAGCTGGTGTTGTGTTCAGTGGACCGTGATTGGTCAGAGCACAGCCAACGCTCGAGGCTGACTGGAGGAAAGTCACATGACTGGATTACTCCGCTTTCCGTTGCATGTGTTCAGTCACGTTGAGAGCAATGCGCCAGGAAAGTCTGTGAACGCCCACTCTCTATCAGCCATACCAGATTTCTAAAAGAGAACTAGATCCGACACACACTGTATTAGTGCAGTGATAAACAACACTTTATCCCCCGGTTTCACAGACAAGGCTTAAGCTAGTCCCGGACTAAAATGCATGCTTGAGCTGTTTTAACTGAAAGCAACTTGCACTGGCATATCTTAAAATATGTAAGTGCCATTGTTTTGTCTCAAGATGCACAGCAGTAATATATTTTTTTTTTTTTTACATGGCACGTTTATAAAAGCTACTTAAATGTCCTAATTAAACTAAGGCCTAATTCTGGTTTAATCTAAGCACTGTCTGTGAAACCGAGCCTATAAGATCTAAACAGGCATACAAAAAAAAAAAAAAAAAAAACTTTCACAACAGAGTTGACAAAGAAAATGTGTATGTTCTTTTACAGCTACTTGCTTAACTGGTATTTTCACCAGTGCTGTGTCAACACAAAGGTCCTAAAACATGATGAAACAATTTCCTGCTTGTTGATTCTATTAATAATAAAGAGAAGTGTCACGATAACAGACATTCGTGTTTCTTCATATATGATGTATTAACTCAGTACAAATAGATTGATTACAGTACAACTGGCCTTCAGACCAAATTATGATATAAATATATATTTTAAGTTGAAAGAATGGAATAATTTTGCCTTTTAATAATATCTCATGTATTTTATATTAACTTTCAGTCTTATTTTGCAATTGGTTAATGAATGTGTAGGCCTGTATCTAAGAGCTGCACCAGCTACACTTAGTTCATGTGTATCTCACAAATAAACCTAAAAATTAATCTTCTTAAGTCATGAAAACATCCTGTATATATATATATATATATATATATATATATATATATATATATATATATATATATATATATATATATATATATATATATATAAACATTCAACTAAACACATTTAAGATCCATAATTCAGCTTACAAAGAAAAATACAGTAGGCTATATATCCCAGTAATATTATTTGGTTTGCAGTGACACCTGGTGATCAGTTATGGCGCAGTCGTAAATGTGTTATTTCACTGACTTCTGTAAATCTAGAAGAATGAAAAATCGAAACAAAACAGATTTTAAGATTCTATATATTACAGATTGCCTCACTGAATCCGTCTGCATTATTAACATGGCGCAAATTATGGATATACCGTATACGAACACGATTATATACAAAACAATTGTGTCTATACATTAGAAAGATCGATGACATGACTAATTTTTACTTTTCAACGAAAAAAAAAACAAACATTTAAAAACCACAAAAAAAGTTATCCCAGCAAGATAAGTAATCTGTTTTCATAATCAACACGGAATACACCAGTAGGTATATTGTTTCCTCACGGATGTGTATCACCGCGACACACACAGAGCAGTTCATGTGCCGCATTACAGAGCTGCTGTCTGTAGCTGGACCACAAGCTACTGTAAGTATTCTGCTCTCATCAGTCTGTTTTAAAACAATGACAGCTCGTAGTTCACATATAAGCTCTGTCGATGTGTTTGCCTTTCATATGCATTATTATTTCTTCAGATGTACAGCACAAATCATTCCGTGATCACAGTCTCTTGGTGAAGCACATTTCAAAATGTTTAGTCAAGAATGCCTTGACAGATCCATATAGACTACCATTACTAATGTGTTCATTAATGTTCCTTTTAGGTCGTATAGTGAAGCTAATTTTTATGTTAATCAGAACATGCAAGTGAATAATATCCATGTCTATAATCTTATGATTTAATCTGTAGTCAGTATGACTTCATCCCATCATGTAGGCAGCATGGCGAAACCCCGCGGGTTCGAGTTCTGGAGGAGCACCCTGAAGGGCGCGCGCTACGTGGTCGCGCCTATGGTGGACCAGAGCGAGCTGGCGTGGAGGCTGCTGAGCCGCAGACATGGCGCAGAGCTCTGCTACACGCCCATGCTACACGCTCAGGTGTTCCTCAGAGACGCCAACTACCGCCGCGAGAACCTTTACAACGAAGTCAGCCTGGAGGACCGACCCCTCATCACACAGGTGGCTGTTTGGCGTCAGTAAACACAAGAACACATCCTCCTCCTCCTCCTCCATGAGGTTACAGAGAGGATTGTGCGAGTTATTGACCTAAGTATTTTTGTGTTGGTGTCTCCATATAGTTCTGTGCCAATGATCCTGAGGTGTTTATCCAGGCAGCTTTACTTGCCCAGGATTACTGTGACGCTATTGATCTCAATCTGGGTTGCCCCCAGATGATTGCCAAAAGAGGTAACAATTCATTTCTGTTGTATGCAAGATATGCACTGCCATTCAAAAGTGTTTTTTTTTTTTTTAAAGAAAGAACGCATTAAATTGATCAAATGTGACCGTAAAGACATTTATATGTTGCAAAAGACTTCGATGTCAAATAAAACTTTAGATTCATCAAATAATCCTGAAAAAATGCATCACGGTTTTCATAAAATATTAAGCAGCAACCGTTTTCAACATTGATAATAATCAATGTTACTTGAGCATCAAATCATCACATTAGACTGATTTCTGAAGGATCATGTGACTCTGAAGACTGGAGGAATGATGCTGAAAATTCAGCTTTGACATCACATGAATCACATCACATATATTCTTGAACCAACTGATGGTTTGGTATCTGTTTTTTTGAAAGTTCTAAACTTTAATCTATCTAAAGTTTAAAATATATTAAAATAATTTTTTTTTAATTTTTTTTTATTGTAACTATATTTAAATTTCACAATATTACTGCTTCTACTGTATTTCTGTTGCTGTTGATACTTTAATATTAGTCCCCTAAGGGAAATTTGTTTTGGGCAATACATATGAAGCTGCACAACAAGATAAACACATCAATAACAATAACACAGTCATGTCCTTCACACTAGAGTAGAGGTCAACAGTTTTGTAGCCAAAGGAACAAGATAATTCTCATAAGCAGACAGTTGTATCTAGATCTTGGGGTGTGAAAACGTTAATCAGATGGGAGAAGTTTAAATTCTGGACAGAGCGCAGGAGAAGGGTCCAGACTAATTTTTCTTGCTTTGTTGTGCTTAAAGGGATAGTTCACCCAAAAATGAAAATTACTCACCCTCAAGCCATCCTGGGTGCATATGACTTTGTTCTTTTAGCCAAACACAATCGGAGTTATATTAAAACATATCCGGGCTCTTCCAAGCTTTATAATGGGAGTGAATGGTACCTTAGATTTTGAAGCCCAAAAAAAGCTCATCCATCCATCATAAAATAATCCATATCCGGTTCCAGGGGGTTAATAAATTGTGTTGTCCTTTAAGGAATTTAACTTTAGAATATTTGTTTTAAATATTTGTTGGTACATATTCTCAGGTAAAAATGTGAAGTTTATAACTTCTGAAGCAAAGTGATGCATTTTTGTAAGAAAAATATCCATATTTATAACATTATAAACTATAATCACTGGCTTCCGGTAACGATCGTACACGAGTCGAGTTCTGGTGGAAGAGTGACCTCTGAGCTGACGCATATTAAAAAAATATTTTTAAAATAACTCCGATTGTGTTTGGCTGAAAGAAGAAAGTCAAATACACCTAGGATATCTTGAGGGTGAGTAAATTATGGGTTTTTGGATGAAATAACCCTTTAAGAGACTTCTTTCAAATTTGTCCCTGTATGGAATCATTTAATGTTTGTGAATCTCTCCTAGGCCATTATGGTGTGTTCCTTCAAGATGAGTGGGACCTTCTTGAGAAAATGAGTAAGTGGTCTCATTTTAAAAGCTCAGTGCAGATGTGAATCATGCAGAGAATATGTATCTTATTCAGGTGCTGTTGTTTACAGTTAAATTGGCTGATGAAAAACTCTCCGTGCCCATTACTTGCAAAATCCGGGTCTTCCCGGAGATCGAGAAAACAGTGAAGTATGCAAAAATGCTGGAAAAGGCTGGATGCCAGGTAAAGTGTTCCATATAGAAGATACTCTTATCTAAAGTGACGTCTAGAAGGGGTAGTGCATATGGAGCAAACTGGGATTACGTGCCCTTGTCAGGAGCCCACTGGCGGATGGGGATCTCTTCTTAGGGTCTCTCTAACCTGGAATTGATTAGTCAACATTTGTGTTACCAGATGTAACCACTTAGAATATATGTGATTCATATATTCTTGAACCAACTGATGGTTTGGTATCTGTTTTTTTGAAAGCTCCTCACAGTTCATGGGAGAACCAAAGATCAAAAAGGGGCTTTGACCGGCATTGCAAGCTGGAAGCATATCAAAGCTGTACGGTAAGAGATACAACCCTTGCTGCTGGTGCTGACTATAAGTGTTTAGTCCCCTGGTGATTAACTTTTGTTGTACTTGTGAAGGGAGGCTGTAAACATTCCTGTTTTCGCCAACGGAAACATCCAGCATCTGAGTGATGTTCAGCGCTGCATGGAGGAGACTGGAGTACAAGGTGTCATGAGTGCAGGTAACGCTCTCCTCATACAAAGAGAAGATTCATAAACAGACTTGTACAGAAAGACTGATACTTTGATCTTTCATATTGCAGCAGTAATATAAACATGAACACATTACATTCACAGAAGGGAATCTCCACAATCCTGCCCTGTTTGAAGGCCAAAGTCCACCTGTGTGGGAGATGGCTGAGGAGTACCTGGACGTTGTGGAGAAACACCCACCCTGCAGTCTGTCTTACGTCCGAGCCCACATCTTCAAACTATGGCACCACACGTATGTTCCTTCACATTTGACCACAATATTGTGCTGTGGCTTGAGATTTTCATCTCTTAAAATGGAGAGAGCCACCATTCGGGGGGTCATTCTGATTTTTCTTTTGAAAAAATAATACTTTTAAGCTGAGATGCATTTAAAATGATCAAGAGTGACCTTAAAAACATTTGTAAAGTTACAAACGTTTTCTATTTCTAATAAATGCTGTTCTTTTGAACTTTTTATACATCAAATATACTGGAAAAAAAGTAACAGTTTCAGAAAAATATTAAGCAGCACAACTGTTTTCAACATTGATAATAATCAGAAATGTTTCTTGAATCATCATATTCGAGTGATTTCTGAAGGATCGTGTGACTGAAGACTGAAGTAATGATGCTGAAAATTCAGCTTCACAGAAACAAATGAGTTATTAGGAGTCCAAGCACTGAAGGTGCTGGAACCCTATTGTGTTTGTACTGATTTACATACATAAAAGTGTATGGGCACATAGAAATAAATTATAAAAATGAAAAGGGCCTTGAGATAAATAAGGTTTTGAGCTGCAGATGATATCTTCACATTTATTTCTGATTGTCCTGTGACATCCTATGGCATGCAATTCATCTGAATTTAAATGTTGAATGCGAGTCCACTCGTATACGTATTATGATCGAAGATTCAAGATGGACTTTACTCTAAAAACCACGTAAGATACATTTCAACTTATTGGCTAATCATCCACATGGGCCATTAGTGCTTGGACCCCAGTGATTTCTGCTTGTGGCAAAAATGTTCAATTGTAATAATATTTCACGATATCACCTTTTTTTTACTACATTTTTTATCAAATAAATGCAGCCTTGGTGAACATAAGAGTTCTTTCAAAAACATTTTTAAAAATCTAACTGACCCCAAACTGGTGGTCAGTTCTGTAATAAGTATGTATATGTTTACAACAGCCTACAGATACATCAAGACCTCAGGGAGGAGTTAGCCAAAGCCAAGAACGTAGCTGGTATTGTGGAGATCAACAGACAGCTGAAACAACGTTGCCAGGTAAAGGAACATTGCTGATTACAAACTTAATTCCAATAATAAACATTAGGCTTATGATTGATTTTGGGAGTTTAATTCTCTGGCTTTTTACTCTTAAGGAGGAGCTGGATAAAGATGAATCAGAATGGAATCAGACTGGACTTCCCTTCCCTCACTGGATCTGTCAACCCTACGTCAGACCACCGTGAGGATGTGTTTTCTGATCTTGTGCGACACCATCACAATCATAGTATTTCTGTGTTCTCAGCAAAGCAGTATAATATTAATCATAACTGTAACTGAATGACCCAAGGTTTGAGGAGGTTCATTTCTGTCCATGATGGACATAAACCAGTTTGAATATAGCGGTGTATACCCTGGAACTTGTATGTGAGGATTGGATATTTTGCAGGCCCAAGGATCCAAACACTGAAAACGGGCAGAAAGCACTGGAAATGAAAGCTGTGTGTGTGAAGAGGGCACTGGAGGACAGTGACGGAACCAACGACTCGCTCTCCAAGAACAAGCAGAAGAAGAAAGCCCGTAACCCCTACAAGAACTTCTGTCCAGAGCTGAAACGTAAGACCAAATCCTTTCCCAGTGTTTTCTAAAGCCTGTAGACCTCACTAACTGAAGTCTTTTATGCTCACCAAGGCTGTATTTGTTAGATTAAATTTACAGTAAAACAGTAATATTGTCATGTCAAAGCTGAATTCTTCAGTGTCACGATCATTCAGAAATCATGTGATGATTTGCTGCTCAAGAAACATTTCTGATTGATACATAGACAGCAATAACATTTTTTCAGGATTTTTTGATGAATCGAAAGTTTAAAAGAACAGCATTTAGTCTATAAATGTCTTCCCTGTCACGTTTGATGACTTTAATGCATCTTTCATCTTTGCTGAATAAAAGTATAGCAGGTTCTTTGCTGAATCAATTTCTTTCAAAAATAAAATCACTGACTCTTGAACGGCAGTGTTGAACGACATTCTTTTATTGATTTAGGTAAAGTAACATGCCTTTGCTTCCTTGTGTTCTGCAGCAAAATACATTAAGTGTGAGCAATGTGGCAACCCTAAAGTAAGACTTTTGATTGTCTTTTTAACTGTTGTTTTAAGTTTAATGTACTCATTTTCGAAGTGTTTACAGAACCATTTCATGTGCCTTTTAAAAATCTTAAAATGTACACAAGGTGAATATATGTTATTTTACTGCTTCAACAGGGGAATAAATGTGTCTTCAACTTGTGCCGTGGCTGCTGCAAGAGGAAGGCTTTCAAGGAAGTGGCTGATTGTCCTGGTTAGTATACCAACCACAGAGACTACTGATCAAGTTGCACATTGCACACTATGAAATGAAGTCATTTTTAGTGATTTAATACTGTTGAGAATGGGGTATTTGGTTTTAATTTGCCAAAATATATAGTAGTGTAAATATTGAGTCTACTGTTTAAAGTTAAATTAACTATGAATGTTTAAAATGAAAACACTATTGTTATGGTCAGTCTGCTCACCCAGCTTGTATCTGTATGAATCTAGTAATATCCTTCCACTTCTACAAGACTGACTATTTCCTCTGTGTCCATTGTTGGGTTTCAGGCCATGGATTGAGATTCAAAACCAAGGCTTTGAGTCAGTGTAACTCTGATACAGGTGGTGGGCTGACAAATGGGAAACTCAACAGTCAGACAGATTCCACTGCTGTCCATGATCCGTTGTAGGCTGTGCCCTGACCTAAAGGAGGCTCATGTCCTGGATATCTGAAAACTTATTGAACTGATTGACCACTTACCATTGGGAAGCTGCTGCACTGAATTGGAAGCTCAAGACTGCAGTCGTGGCCAAACCTGGTTCTCATCTCTTTATATGTAATTTGGATCATTTTTGTAGATGAATCCAAAGTAACTGAACATGCAAAGAAACAGACAGAAAAAAGTTCAAGGTACATCTGCTGTTGATGTATCCTCAGTGCTGCTGTTACTTGTGCTAATCATTCTCTTCAATGATGCACCACTTTCTGGACTGCTGCTGGGTGAATGGATCCATATTTTGAGACTGCTTATTAGAATTAGTGTTTTTGTCAACTTATGTGTTTGATAATGATAGGAACATGGTATATGAAGCAGCCACTCTGAACGCACAATCCTGCTCGGCCAAGAAAGAAGATCTGGCCTTTTATCTCGGGACATTCTGTGGAAATACACTGATGGACATCTTCACGCAGACATAATCTGAAATTTGCATTTTTATTTTATTTATTGTCTTCCGAAATGAAAGATTCAGCAGATTTGTATGTTACAACAACAATGAAACAACAACTTTTAATGTTTTTTTTGGAGCATGTAGGCCTATATAAATTCACTTTTACTCCGAGATCTCTTACTACTTTCCTCTGCTGCCGTGATCATGTATGATCACACATACTGACATTCATTTTAGAAGAGAACACAGTTACACTACAAATGATCTGATTTAGATGCCTTACCCTATTTGCCATCATTGTGTTGCCTTTTTTTTCTGTTAGCATTTCAAGTATGCAGTTCTAATACAACTTTGGTTCAACATTGACTTTTTTATTATTATTATTATTATTATAGCCAAACATGCTTATTCCACACAGTACTTTAAAGCATCAAGACTCAACTCAGTGCCTTATCCTAAAGAATGTGGGTCAGTTACTCAAAGACATCCTTGAATGAATCCTCCTATACTGTCCATAAATGTAAATGTGTGTACAGAGCTGTGGTTATTCTGTGTGGATTATTTTAATTTTTTTGCTTATCAGTTTCTTAGACTTACAGTAATGGTTTTGGGAATTTTGCTCAAATAAATGAAGTTCTGAAAGAAAGAAAAATGTAGTCGCCCTTCTCCCTTTCTAATAATGACCAAAAAACTGCATGGTTTCTAAACGTTTCTGTGTAGTTTATTCAAGGCCATAAAAGCAAGTAAAGTCTACCTTTGTTTTACGTCACTGACCAGCTCATGATGATTCACTGGAGTGGCAATCAGAACACAATACAACAGAGAAATAACAAAATGTTATTAAACAGAGATGAGGCTGAAATCGCTATAAAGAGTGTTAAAGTCGGTGTACTTGCATTTTCATCTGCAACACCACCGCCTAAATCTCACCAGAAACGGATGGAGAAAGAGCCTTTCCAGGTTGAATCATCTTTTTGAATGTATGTTTATTTTAAAAGCATGTTTTGTGATGAGGTTTCTCAATGTGTAATCAAGGTTTGTCACAAGATACAGAGGAAAGTGCATCCTTTACAAAGAACAACAGGCCAGTACAGCTTAAGTGCCGCATTTCTCTTTTTATCTATTTTTCCTTTTCATTTGAGCAACAGGGTGTGCTTGTCTTTAATAGACAACAGATATCTTCTTCCCAACTTAAATAAAGTCTTTAGATTGTGATTTTTCTCTCTTCAGCAGGGAAATAATTGATTTCTAAACAGGGGCCTAAGATGCGGCAGTGGCCCCGTGTACTTTACTTTCCTTAGAGAGGCATCTGGTCGAGTCTTCACATGTTGGTGCTCATTCGTGTTTGGCTGTTGGCAGGTGTGAGCTCCCCTTGACTGCCTTCTCTTGGAGGGGACTGTGAAAGGAATCAGTGGTATTAGTGTGAAGCATCATGTAGAGCGAGAAAAACAGACTGAGAAGGAAACGCATGCTGATGTTCATGAAGTATGGCAGGGTGACCGAGAGGGATGAAGACTAGGGGTGTAACTGAAACATTTGAATGTTTGTGTGTCTCCGATTCTTTTAGCTCCTTTTCTGGGAACAGAACCTTAAGAAAGCTGAAGAGAGCTCTCAGTTATTCTGGTCATTGGAACTTAAAGGAACTTGCATCTAGTTGAACAGTTGAGTGCTGGACAAGTAATAGAGCAATGACAGGCTAGTGGACTGCTTTAAAGGAATATTCCAGGTTCAATACAAGTTAAAGCTCAATTGACAGCATTTGTGAAGATGATAAAAAGACTTTAAAAAAATGGTCATGGTGAAGCACTTACAATGGTTTTAATGGCCGCCAATTTTTAACAGCGGAAATGTAAAGCTTATTTTTTCAGTTACAACTTGTACTGTTTGCAGAGTAAAGTTGTTCTCTTCAATTTTTACATTTGTTTTAGGGTTTAACCCTCTGGTGCTCTTCACACGTCGGTCAAAAATGACATCTTTTTATTTATTTAAATGAAATTAATCTACTATATTTTAGTTCGATAATGTTTTTTATTTTGTATTTATAGGAGTTTATTTTTAGGATTTTACGGTACTAAATTATATGTACGCTGTATTTATAATCCATTTATTCACTCTTTGAGCATAGACCTGAAAATTTAATTTCCAACTTAAACTGTCGTAAATGCTTTAGAGCACAGACTTAAGTTTGATCTCTTTTTAAAGACCACACTTGGCAGAATATGGCTGAAGTAAAAAGTTAAAACGTAAACTTTAAAAAAGTTATAGAATTTTACATTTATTATTATGAAAAATCAGCAAAAATACTATTTTCAATTTTTATATGAAATATATATTTTCAAAAAAACGTTTTATTCTAAAACTGTGAGAAAATCAAAGCCATAAATCTAAACAAGTTGTTCAAATTGAGCCTGATACCTCAAAAAATTAGCTTTCAGTAAGATTTTGTTTGGCCACAGTACCAAAAGTTGATGAAATTCGTCTCCCATTCATTTTCCAATGCGAGGAGCACAAGTGTGACTATTTTTTTCAGGACCATTTAACCTGTTCAAATAAAGTCCATGATTTTTTTGTGTTCACATAGCAAGTGCCAAAACCTTTACCAAGTTTCGTACCATTCCAATGAAAAAAAAAAAAGAAAAGAATTTTTGGTCAAAAATGCACCTAGCATTACATTGTCTTGGCAGCAAAATTGTATATACACACAACCATTCAAAAGTTTTTTATTTTGGTAAGAAGTCTCTTTCTCACCAAGGGATTTATTTGATTGAAAATAGAGTGTAAGAATTTTTTTTTTTTTAAATTCAGGAATCTTTGATGAATAGAAAGTTGTTTATTTAACATTATTTAATGCCTTAAGCCCCGTTCACACTACAAGCGACTTTGTCGCTGCATGTCGCCAGTGGCTGACGGTGAGGTCGCTAGTGGGCGTTCCCACTACTGGTTGCCTAGTAATGTTTATGAGTGACATTCACAGTTGTAGACAACAAATCTGTTTTCTTGCTGTTACAAGCTAACATTTTGGAAGGAAAAGTTTAAATATAAATGGAATCAGTACATAAAATGCATAATATTAACGATGAATGAGAAACAGCGAGTGCTCTTTGCTATCGCAGCTATTTAACTGCAGCAAATGGGCAAATACTGGTCTTTCTGAGTTCACAAAACCATTCAGGTTTGGAGTCAGCACGGCAAATACCACTGTATGTACACAGAGACATATCATACATTATTGGACAGTTTCTGACTGCTAAAATAAACTTCTCATTCATCTTGCCTCAGTCGGACTCGGCACTGAAGAGTGACGGATCACGCGCGCCCTACTGACTTCACTCCTATTGGTTGTCGCTCCCGAAAGTTGCTCTTCATTTGCATAAAGTTAAACATTTCTCAACTTTGTCGCGTCGCCAGACACGCCCCATCCAGTCGCCAACGGTCGCGACCGCGCGTGTCACCGGAAGTCGCCCGCTCCCCATTGAAAATGAATGGTATCGCGTCGCGTGTAGTGTGAATGTAGCTTTAACTCTCACTTTATTAATGTGATGTGTCCTTGCTGAATAAAAGTATTACATTCTTTAACACTTATTTCTTTACTGACCTCAAACTTCTGAAAAGAAGTGTCATTTCACAAAGAGAAGTTAAAAATCATCTTAATGCATTGCATACTGTCTACTTTTTGTGGTCATACTTTTGAAACCGTAAGTATTTTAACATTTATATGGACTGGGACATTAATTTTGGTAAGTTGTAAGAGCCTCACTGTAACCCAGATTTTTTTATTTGTTTAAAGAAAAGGAGGGACAAAAGCACTGTTGAATTGAACCAGGAATATTCCTTTAACATTCGCTTACCACAACAAAGCTCACGCAGATCACTTACTGCCTTAGAAATACAGAGGAGCGTAAGTGCTCTGAGACACTCATGCTGAAGGGACGGGGAAGGAGATGGTCAGGGGATGGTGAGGTGAAGAGCAGAGCAGAGCGAGGACACATTACCCTGGGGACCCTGTTACCTTGACGTGTATCTGATTACGAAGCACAGCTGCCCGCAGGATCATGGCTTTCGCTCGTCTCTGGAACTCTTTGCCCATCTGTAGAGACTTCTCAAAAGTTGTGCTTCTCTGATCCACGTCCCTGGCATACAAGATCTACAAACAGGGAGACAACATTTTTTAATTCACAGGTGCAACTCATGTGTCAGAGTTTATTGCATTTTAATGACCAAAGGCTGTTTCTATAATTAATACAAAAATAGGTATCATAGCATGTTTCATTCAAGATCAAGCTCAATGACAAAGTGAGAGAAATGTTGACAGTAAATATAATTCATTCAATCTAAGTATTTTAGATTAGCAACAGGCAAAGGGAACGTTGTTCCAGAAGAGGAAGTATCAGGGTGACAAATGAGAGAACGCAGCCCTGCCTTGCTGTGGGAGTCGATACGAGCATTGATCAGGCCCTCCAGGATCAGCTGGGTCAGTTCATCCTCCAGATCTGCCACTGTGGTATTAAAGGCCACAGCCATTTTGTTCATGTCTGCTGACACATAGGGGCTAAAGTACTGCCCATGGGAAATAAAAGACAAAATTAAGCAATTACTCATGTAAGTGCAACTATGCTGACACTTTTCAAAGCAGATATCAGTATTCCTACAAATTTTCCATTTAAAAAATCCATACTTTTCCAGACCCAAATTTCCAAACCTCTCTGCAGATTTTTCAGACCATGTTTATCATTAATGATACAGCATTATATTTGGTATATAGAACAATCATCATCTGTAAAAATTTTCACTTTTTATTTCCATTGGTTTTCTCAGTGATGAATACGTATAACACTTTAAAACCTGGATATATTCACCTGTGACACATCACTTTGATACTGTAATCGTGCTCTGATCTTGCATGATCACCAAACAGGAAAGTACATTTTGAATGAAATGATCATTTGCTGGTTTGAGTGGCACACATTAAGAGAAAGTTTTAAGAGACTCGCTTTTTCGAATTCTTAATTTTATATTTAAGAAAACTGAACAGGGGAAACAAATATTTTCCATACTTTTCCAGACCTGGAAATTACTCAAATCAAATTACATACTTTTATAAACTGTGTAGGAACCCTGAAATATTATTTTATGACCATTCCATGTTAAACTCTCACATCCTGCATTTCATATCAATATAACTATGCCAAGCTAGGATCAAAAACCGGGATGACCTGCAAACTGCAGTTGTTGTTTTTTGTTGGGTTTTTACCTATATAAAGATCACAAACAGTTTTGTAAACTATACACAAATCTTTTATGTTTCCACTGTCTGTCATTGTTTTCCAGCTATTATTACAATAATAAACGGAAAACAAACAAAATATTTATGGAAATGTAAGGTTTTTTCTAGGGATGTCCCGATCCGATCACATGATCGGAAATCGGGCCCGATCACGTGTTTTCAGACTCGATCGGAATCGGACGTTACCTCCCGATCAGGACTCGGATATATATATTCTCATTATTTTTTAACACATCAATATTTATGCGGTGGCACAGAGTTACGCCGGTTTCACATTGCACGCGTTAGTAAGCAGCGCAGGAGCAGTAACAGGACACGTGCGTTTTGCTTTCACACTGGCAGCGTTTGTCACGCGCGGCTGAACCGCGGGTTGTGTAGGCTACAGACAGAGTACTCCATAATGGATAAGTTGGCATTGCTTTTTTTCGTTTTCAAATACATTTAAGAGAAAAGACTTGTCAAGAAGCTTATTTTATTAATAATTTCATTTATATAACTTTTGTTTCATCTTTGATTTTATTGTTATGGCAACAAGTTTGTTTTTGGACATTTGTTTTCTTTTTAAATTGCTGTTGGTCATTTGATTGACTTTTTAAAACACAATAGATATCATCAATGCACTTTTTGGATAAAACTGTGGTGTATTTTGGCCATGATCAATGTATTATCACTTTAATTCAGCAAAAGCGGCGCAGCAAAAATAGACTCGGCGCCGAAACGATCGCGGCACTCCTGCTCTGCTCTGCTCCGCACTGCCACGCCGCCTCTGCGCGCGGTGTGAATGCTCTAAAGCCTGGTTTAATCTGGTAACATGGGGGCGAAAAAAATACGCACTGCACGCTCTGCTAACAGTGCAGTGTGAAACCGGTGTAAGAGTTAGGAGTGCAGTTCCTAAAAGCACATAACTGGCTTTGTAAACACTGTAGCACTTTTATTTTTTATTTGTTTACATGCCTGCCGGGTATTTTAAGTTGAGGTGCTATTTGTTTATATATTAGACTTTTTTTATATTTACTGTTGCACTAAGTCCAAAAGTGAAGAATTTATGTATTACTTGATTGTTCAAGCTACCTCACAGAAGTGCTCTGTTTGTTAACAGAGTTGTTGAATGTTAAAATAAGGTGAATTAAATAAAAAATAAGGAACATCCTGGATCTGTTTTTTCGCTCTTCTTTATTCTTTTTTTATGTATTAAGTATCGGATCGGGACTCGGTATCGGCAGATACTCAAAATCAAATGACTCGGACTCGGACTCGAGGGCAAAAAAACCTGATCGGGACATCCCTAGTTTTTTCAATAAATATGTTTTTCATATATAGAAACAAAAACAACCAAATGACTCAAAAGAATAAAATGTAGGGCAAAACAAAACAAAAAAAGTTTCAACTTGACTTCTGCTTAATCTGATTTTAATGTTTGTTGTTCTTGGATACAAGATATCAGAGAGCAACAACCATTAAAATCAGATTAAGCAGAAGTCAAGATCAACATCTAAATCAAATGCATTGACCGAAACCTCATATCCATTTACGTACCTGTATGAGGGCTCTGTTCCTGATTTGTGTGTACAGTGTTCTTACATGAGGGGCCAGATACATGTCTAGGAGGAGATTATCCTATAAAAGTGATAAAACAGTGATAAAACACTTATGAATCACAATATCCCAACTAAAATGACATAAAAAAATATATAAATCTTGCAATTGCACATTGTCAATGTCAAACTTACCTTCATTTCATCCAGCATTTTCAGACAAGATGCATACTTTGACTCGTAAAACTTGAAGATAATATCACGGACTTGGGGTTCCAACTCTAAAAATAATTTAAAGGAGCTAGAAAATAAAAGGAGAGTAAAATGAAACAAGTGAGGTTTATCCACATGTAACCAGTAACAATCTAACTCTCATTAAGGCACCTAGCATGAACATGCTAAGCAAAAGGTTCACCTGCTTGAGATGACATTTCGTTGAAGTTCCTGTCTGTCAAATGTAGCCAGGGCACAAAGCCCCCCATACACCGCTACATTACTGGGGGAAAGCAGCTAAAGAGCAAATAGAGCATCTCATTACTAATTGTAGGAAAAACTGCATCTCATTCATCTTTACTTCAATTGGTAATATTACTGGACATATCTGCTGTAGCATTAGAACAGGGTTGAGAATGACACCAACCTCAGGGAAGTCGCAGTGGTCAAAGGAGGCTTGCAGGAAGCACTTGGCAGCCGGTTTATACTTTCTTGAGGCAAGTTCTGCTAATCCTAATGTGACCAAAGAGAGATGAGGATGATGATGATGATATCAAATCACATGCTCAAAAAAGTTTTTTAACACGACAAATCGTAAGAATTGACTACCAATTGAAAATGTGACTAATAGAAATTACTGATTTTATATATATATATATATATACACAAACACATACAGATAATACAGATACATAAAACATTCATTTTAAAAACATGCTGAATTTATCCTTCAGAATGGGTCAAATGACACTTAATATACTTGAAAAACAAATACTGTACTTGCCTGCAGCACATTTTAGTTTGGTTAGTACAGATTGGTTTTGACTATCTCTCTCTCCTCGTTGCTAGATTGCAGAGACAAACAAAAATGAACATTTTATGAGTCAAATGAGTCATTTTCTACTGTTATTGCACGGTCAGTAAAGCAGAAGATGAAAGATTGTTCTTACCTCTGCTATCTCTGGAGTGGATTCAGCCTTGCTGACGTAGCTAAGTACATGGGACCAGTTTTGGAGGTAAACGCTAACCTATAAAATAAGTTGTTTAGATGAGTTGTTAGAGAAAATTGCCTGAATTTTCAAGCTATAAGCACCAAAAAGATTCACAACTGTGAAACAGAAACTTCTGCTATATGCAGGCAAAATTTTGAGATTTTATGCATTAAAGCATTAACCAAAAATAAAAAACTTAATACCCTTTCATAAATGTGTATCCAGAGCCTAAAATTAACACTCGCCAAATGAGAGTAAAAATCAGCGCTGGTGAGTATATGAAATGTCAATCGCCAATTAACCGGTATAATTTTTATGATTCCTAACAATGCAATGTTGTGACTGTGAGAACATTAACGTGAACTAACGTGAATGATGCTCGTGACAGTTGAAAGGACAGCACTGCATCGTCACTATAGTGTAAGCCTTGCCAATTTAAATATTCAAGCGCACGACGACGTGAAGGGGAGCACAATTAGTTACTCTCGGTGGTGTGGAAAGTTTTCTTTGCGCAAACATTTATAAACATGCGCAAATAATTAATTGAGCTTTCATATCATCTTGTGCTTGAATGGACAAATTCACACAAAATTCTGTAAAAAAAACACCAGTCTCCTTGTGCATCCTAGTAAACAGTCAGATACGGCTTAAGTAAATGTAAACAGTAGAAAAAGACAACACGTGTGTGACAGTATCAGTATATTGGATCAGTGCATTAGCTCTTAAAGTGACAGCAGCCTAATATTCCTTCTGCTGTCTGAGTTTTTAATATCCTTTCTACAAAAGCACTTTTTGTAAATGATATGATCACAGATCATAACTTACATGTGCTGTGTTTGACAGACACCTGGCTAAAAATAGACAATTACATTACTTTAAATGAGTCTACCTTCCAAGGCTGTTATAAACATGTCTGAAAGGCAAAGGGGGAGGTGCTGCTGTAATTTATAGTAATATTTCCAGTATTACTTAGAGGTCTA
The DNA here is from genome assembly GCF_949319135.1 of Squalius cephalus. Classification (NCBI taxonomy): domain Eukaryota; kingdom Metazoa; phylum Chordata; class Actinopteri; order Cypriniformes; family Leuciscidae; genus Squalius; species Squalius cephalus. Next base: position 35,933,755 of record NC_137122.1, on the reverse strand, counting down.
GTTTCAAGTATAAAGCGTTATCTAGTGTAAGTGATAAATCCTGTTTGACATCTGAACTGGCTACTGTATACAGGCCACCATACCAGGATACCATACAGATTTATCAAAGAATTTGCTGATTTTCAATCGGAATTAGTACTGGCTGCAGACAAAGTCTTAATTGTTTTTATTTTAATCTACATGTAGATAAAGAAAAAGTTGCACTGGGAATGGCATTTACAGACATTCTAAACTCTATTGGAGATAGACAACATATGTCAGGACCCACTAATTGTCATAAATCATACTTCAGATCTAATACTGTCACATGGAATTGATGTTGATGGCGTTGAAATTCTGCAGCAGAACGATGACATCTCAGATCATTATCTAGTCTCATGTATACTCCATTTAGCCAAGGGTCCAAAACCATCTCCGTTATAAATATGGTAGACCTATCACTTCTACAACTAAAGATTGCTTTATAAATAATCTTCCTGATCAGTTTCTACTCCTTAGCATACCAGCAGATGAAAGAACAAAACTAGAGGTATTTCGCATTTCGTGGAAGGAAAGTGTTATTGCATACAGAAAAGCCTTAAAAACTGCTAGATCTGCTTACTTTGACTCTCTTAAAAGAGAACAAACACAACCCTACGTATTTATTTGATACAGTGGCTAAATTAATGAAAAATAAAGCTTCAACTTCAGATGTTTGCAAACAGCACAACAGTAATGACTTAAAGGGATACTTCACCTCTGGGAAGATGAATGTGTATTTAAAATAGGTAATTTAAGTTGAAGAAATGTGAAGAAATTTTTGAATTTGGAGCTTTCTAGACTGAGAAAAGCCAGAAAATGTATTTTTGGCTTATGTGGATGAAAGACAACAACTCCCAGAATGCACTTGCTTCGCTGCCTTAGGAGGCCACGCCTACCGGTAAGGGAGCGCAGTTGAAAACAAACAACAAGACTAGCCTACGTGATGAGTTTGCCAGGGATTTAGAGATCGCCCAAAATGTCCGGGATTCGGCTTTTGCGTTCTACAGTCGCCATTCATTCATCATGTTAACTGTGGCGAGCAGGACGAGGCTGACGGCCGCGGGAGAACGGCGCGAGGCCGGTGGCGTCATTACTGAGACGCGCCGGGTCTCGCATCTCTCACGGAGGAGCGGGAATTTTCTTAGCAATGGTAAAACGCACATCAACCGATCACTTGTTTAGCGTTCATGTAAACACTACATTCAGATTCACCAATCGGAATGAATTCAGTTAGATTGAAACAAAAGGTGTGCATGTAAACAATGAATGGTGACCGCAGAACGCAAAAGCTGAATCCCGGACATTTTGAACGATCTCGCCCGCCGGACAAGTCCGGGAAAAGGAGGATGGTTTTCCCTACTTACTCAGCTTTCTCCTACTATTCAGCTTTCTCCACAGAACAAGAGCCTGCAAGCTTAGCCTCCAAAGAAAGACAGCTGACACTGTGTACATTCTGTGAGTGAGATCCCACCCTCTATGGGCAGGTTGAGAACATGCGGAACAGCGCCATCTACTGGCTGTAGTCTTTAGCCTCTGGCCAGAAAATCCTCCGATGACGCAAAATGACGATTTTTGCGTCATCGGAGGATTTTTTCCAGACAAAAAATACATAAATCTCTTGTCTCAGGGGGATATGAGGGTGGAAAGCACGGTAATTCGAAAATACTACAGGTTTTCTACTAATACAAAGCTTAATGCTAAATCCTGAAGTATCCCTTTAATGAATTTCTTTACTTACAAGATTGATACTATTAGAGAAAATTATAACCAAGCAATCGTTTACTACACTATCACATCAGACATTGTGCTATAAACCCCCTGAGGAACAGTTTCATTCATTCTTTGCTACAGGAGAGGAAGAATGGTCTAAACTTGTGAAATCATCAAAAACAACATGTATGTTAGTATGTTAGACCCTATACCCTAAGATACTGAAAGAGATACTTCTAGAAGTCATAGATCCTCTTCTTAATATTATTAATTCATCATTGTCATTAGAATACGTACTTGATCCTAGAGAATTAGTTAATTACAGACCGATCTCGAATCTATCATTTCTGTCAAAAATGCTAGAAAAGGGAGTATCCTCACAACTATGTTCCTCTTTAGAAAGAAATTGTATCTGCAAGGATTTCCAGTCAGGATTTAGACTATCATAGTACTGAGACTGCTCTCATTAGAGTTACAAATGATTTGCTCTTATCATCGGAATGTGGATTTATCTCTCTATTAACGTTACTGGATCTTAGTGCTGCATTTGATACTATCGACCACAAGATTCTTTTGAACAGACTCGAAAATTACGTTGGCATTAGTGGAATTGCATTGGCATGGTTCAAATCATACTAATCTGAACATTACCAATTTGTATCAGTAAATGAATAGGTATCATATCGATCACAAGTTCAGTATAGAGTAACGCAAGGCTCAGTACTAGGACCGTTGCTTTTCACTCTGTACATGCTACCCTTGGGAGATATCATTAGGAAGCATGCCATTAGTTTTCACTGTTACACTGATGATACTCAGCTCTATATTTATTTGTGCCCTGACAAAACATACCAATTCACAAAATTAACGAAATGCATAGTTGATATAAAAAAAAAATTGGATGACTACTAATTTCCTACTTAATTCTGAAAAGACAGAGATTTTAATTATTGGACGAAAAACCTTTGCATGGAATAACCTAGAATATTGTTAGACAATGATAGTACTTGATGGCTGGTCCGTCAAGTCTTCATTGTCACTTAGGAATCTGGGTGTGCTCTTTGATACCAATCTTTCATTCGAAAGCCACATTTCTAACATCTGTAGAACAGCATTTTTCCCTCTTAAAAATATCTAAACTACGACATATGCTCTCAATTACAAATGCAGAAAAGTTAGTTTTCTTTAGCGTTCATGACCTCAAGGCTAGATTACTGTAATTCTCTACTGGATGGTTGCCCTACACGATACACAATAAACAAACTCCAGCTGGTCCAAAATGCAGAAGCTAGAGTTCTTACTAGAACCAGAAGTATAACCATATTAACCCTGTCAACACTGCATTGTCTCCCTATTAAACATCACATACATTTTTAAATCTTGGTAATTACTTAAAAAGCACTAAATGGTTTAGCCCCTCAGTACCTGAGTGAGCTCTTAACGCATTACAGTCCTTCACGTCTATTGCGATCTCAAAATTCTGGCCAGTTGATAATACATAGAATATCAAAATCGACTGCTGGCGGTAGATCCTTTTCCTATTTAGCACCCAAACTCTGCAACAGTCTTCCTAGCCTTGTTCGCGAAGCAGACACACTCTGTCAGTTTAAATCTAGACTAGTAAAAACCCATTTCTTTAACCTGGCATACACATAATCAATTTCTATCATTCAAATCAGTTAAATGATCGTCATGCTACATAAATTAGGTCAACCAGAACCGGGAACACTTTCTATAACACCCGATGTACTTGTTACATCGTAAGAAGAATGGCATCTACGCTAATATTAGTCTGTCTGTCTCATCCTTATCCCGAGGTTACCGTAATCAGCCGGATCCGGTCCATCTCCAGATCAGATGGTGGACCTGCACCTAGACACGACCACAACACAGACCTGAATGTCAGCAGAGACCGTGTCTACTAGACAATCCCCTGTGAAGGCCTTGTTGACACGACAGCCATCAGCACAGATCCTCAGCAAAGACCACAAGAACCAGACAGGTCCTCTGCAAAGACCCTATGGCCAGCTACGTCTCCATACTGGCGTGATGAATCCGATCTTCAAGCAAAAAGGAACTGGATGAATATTTGAATGCTACCGATCCCGATCTGAATTCTGACTTGTGAATCTTGTGAACAGCCTGAATCACAATCACACCGTGTTCGTTCATTGGCCAGATGAAAACTGGGCTCCCCCAGACTGAGCCAAGTTTCTTCCTAGGTTTTTTTTTCTCCATTCTGTTACCTGATGGAGTTTGGGTTCCTTGCCACTGTCGCCTCTGGGTCGCTTAGTTGGGGACACTTAATATTCAACAATATTATTGATCTGACTGACTCTGTTATATGAGAACTGAGATGGACAATGACATCAATTTTTTTGCAGAACTGCTTTATAGATGAAATTAACTAATTTAATAATTGATGATCTTTACAACAGAACTGAATCAACACTGAACTGACTTCAGCTGAATAACAGCCAAAGCTGAAACAATTGAAACAATCTGTATTGTATAGAGCTTTACAAAGGTGACTTGACTTAAACAACAAGACAAAAAAAATCTCTACCTGCTCTTGACTGAATAACTTTTTTAACTTTAAGGATTAATCTATATTAAACGTATACAGCGACTACTATGCAGTGTTATTACTTTGATCAGTTTCTATACTACTGTTAGACCTACCTGAAAAACCTGAAAAGCACTGTTCATTTCATTTGTATCTTTGTTCTACTGTATTTATTTGTGCTATTGCTTGTAATTTGATTATTTGTTATTGTTTTTACAGACTGTTTACTTGTCTTTAATAATGTTTTAAATGTATATTAGTTAGGCTAGTAGTTTTAGCTGTGGTATCGAAATTTGAATATAAAATTGTGAATTTTCATTGGTAACACAAATTTTGGTGTCATTTGGTTTCATGGTCAGTAAAAAAATATTTATGGGCAGCAAAAAAAATTAAGTCACCGACCACTGGCATGTGTGGCAAAAAGTTAGTTTTAGGCCCTGTGTGTATCATTAAACACACCAGTTGATGGCCAGGGAGGACAATACATCCATACCTTGATTACATTAAGACACATGTTGATGACATGCTTGGCGCTAGTGCAGTAGTCTCTGGCTCGGGAGTAGCATTTCAAGGCATTGCTGAGGTCACCACAGTCAAGATAGTGATCTCCAAGGTCATCATGACCCCTCCTGAACACAAGCAAGAGATATTCAGATGTAAAATAGCCACGGAACAGAATCACAGTCAATAGGGGCTTTCGCACCGGATAGTTCTAGGACTAGCCACCAGGCTGGTTCCCCGAGAGCTAATGGTTCCCCTAGGAACGTTTTCCTGGTTGCATTCGCACCACCAGTAGGACGGTAGGACTCTGAAGTGATGTAAGTCGCGCTTGTTGTTGTGACTTTTAATTTGAAGGCGAGGCGGACCTTTATTTTGACGGCGCTGAGAACGTCAGCGCTCGCATTCTCCGTGTTCATTAGTTCACGATCTGTCTAACAGTCCTGTCTAATACGTTATTAGATAGAAATGTTATAAATTGACAGTAGACAGTAAAGAAAAGTTATTAGCGTTTGCCGTGTGGTTGATGTACAGTGTTGCTAGCTGAGCAGAAATACATGATCATGTTTAGCTTGGTTCTCTCAAAGTTGAGTTGGATTAATGTGTAAAGGTTAAGAGGTCCATCTATCACTGTTTTCCATGTTCGTAGAGTTAGTTTGTGGAGTAAATATATAGGCTATAATCTGTGCGTTTACACAGCCTTTTTAAAAGTGGCGGGTGCTGGTGTTTCGCGTGCGTTCGGCCAATCAGCGTACACTAACGTCACGGATAGTTCCTATAGCGCTGGTTTAGACCCTACTCTGAAGTAGGAGCTAAATTAGTTCCTCCAAAAGTAGTTCCTAGAGCTAAAATAGTTCTTAGTTCTTGCAGTGCGAACACGCCAAAATCCGGGTACTTCCGACAATAGTTCTAGGAACTATGAAAAAGTTCCTCCGGTGCGAAAGCCCCTAATACCAAAAAGAGAGAAACAATAAGTCTGGCCTTGCCTTATGCTTTCTTTGATGGAGTTTCCCTTGTAGTTCTTAAGGTCGGTATCCAGCTTCTCCAGTTTGAGTAGGGCTTTTTTCCTGGTGGATTCTGCCCAGGCTGTGTCGAGAGGAGGGGGTTCGACTGCTCCCTCCGGTACTGCATCAGGGACACCTTGCACGTCCCTGTGATTGACAAATATTTTAAGTACAAACTTCGTCAAAGCCATGCATGCTATGCTAGAAATGTTAGAAATGGAACTGGAATTGCCTGGTAGCTTCAGTGAGTTTGCGATGGATTTCTTCATAGACATCAACATTAAAGGTTCTTTGGACAAAGGACAGGGCCATCTTCAGTGCTTCCACTCGTAGCTGGGGGCAGTGGTCTGCAATAAACTGCAGCCTCTCAATCCTCATCAGTCCACTGTAGCTGGAGGCATACTGCTCAAGATCCTGTACAGAAAAAAAAAAAAAAAAAAAAGTCAAGTCACAAAAAAGTAGGGATGCAAACTATACTGACACCATATATTACTGGATATCGAACAATAAAGTGATGCTCATTTCCACAATTTTTACATTTGAATTCAGTGAGCATTAGGTAAGTGCAAAGGTAAAGCAGTATTGTAACTGTTGAAACTAAAACTACTAAAGTAAAACTATTAAAAATTGCCTTTGTCAACTGAAATAAAGCTGAAAAAAAATAAAATACAAATATTAGATGAAAAGCTTAAAAAACAAACTAAAGCTAAATAGAACAATTTAAAATAATTAAAAACAATAAATAAATAATATTTAAAAAAAGGCAAAAGCACATATTAAACAAAAATGAAAATAAAAACAGAAAATACAAAAATAAAAGCATATTCAAAATATTTAAAATTACTATAATAGTATATAAATTATACTAAGATAACACTGAGGTAAAGTAAATGCTTAATAAAAGTAATAATGTAATGTCAAATGTAATCTTTAGCAAATCTCAAAATGAAAATATTTTGTATTTTAAATTATAATGCTGTGATGCCTAAATCCTGAAGTGTGTTTTTTATTTTTAAAACAAAATATTATAGAATTTCTATATCAGTGCATCTCTACCAAAAGAAGATCAAAGATCAAAACACCAAAAGAACTTAGATTCTGAAGGATATTTTGTTCAAAATAATTTAAAAGTATTTAAAAAGCCAACAACTTATGGAAGCAAATACACAATTGTACGGACCATTAAACACTTCGAATGATCCTCAAATGATACAAGCGTCCGTCAATCATAAACACTCAACATACCAAAGTCGGGTTTTCCACAACATAGTTGGTGTCAGGCGCATTCTGCTGGTCTTCCTGAGGGTCAGCATCTATCTGCATGGGCTCTACAGACCCCTGGTAATACAGAAAGCATTACGTTTAACACGCTGCACAGGAGAAATGGTTTCAAGTGACATAAACAAAAAGTCCTATCGAGCATGTGAAATATATGAAGTTCTGAGGAACATTTTGCCCTTGCCACCAAAGAAATCTTGTGTGGAAACAAAAAACATAATATCACAACACTGAGTGTTAGCTCCCAGGCTTTCAGGTGGCTTCATCCTGTCTGCCTACATTGTGTGGTTACCTCCAGAGAATATGATGAGGAGCTCGAGCTGTACACACTGAATCGTGCGCGAAATTCCATGAACGGGTCAGACATGCTTCTTTGACAGAAGTAGTTCAGCTCTTCCCATGAGGATGAGGCTGATCTGACTGGCAAATACAAGCTTTCCCTGATCCTGCCCTGAACCTGCTCTGCCGCATCTCTCCGTTCTGACTGTAAACTCTCCTGCAAGAAGGTGCATGCTTATAAAATCACACTGGGCCGGCAGCAGCATCGAGACAAAAACAAGTCAAAGTTGTTGAAATTAATACAAAAATATAGGCTAAACCAACCAAATGGGACAATGTTTGTACTCTAGAAGCGAGGGTTGTAAAGAAAGTCATTAGATGAAAGAAGTGACAGCAACGATTACATTAGTAACGCAACATTTTAATACTTGTTACCATATGCATGATTGTAACAACCAAAAACATTGAGGGGGAAACGTTCCCTAAAAATTCATGTCCCTAGTCAATTTTATTAGGTTTTCAATTACTCATTCTTCAAAACACCATTATTCTCCCATCTCAAATAAGCGGTTACATCATTCACCACATGCACTTTACTACACCCAACATTTTTAGGATTACATAGTGCATAATGAGACCTGGTCTGTCATTCTTGATCAACTACATTACAATGCACTTTTTTTTTTACGACAGTCTAATACAGCTGAATGTGTCTAGTGTTTCTAAAATGGAAGCAGCTCCACAGTGTTTACCCATTTTGGCTATGTGGTTGGAACTGAAATATTCAAATGTTCTATATTCATCTCAGCAAGCAAATGATGGAGGCTGTCTCAAAACCTAGTGTGCTGCCTACCTAGACAGTATTTTACAGCACCATATGTAAGTGCGGAACATCTGAACGACGACTGAAATACTTTCTAGGCAGGCAGCACACTCTGTTTTGAGAGACAGCCTGATTTCAAGCACACTGGCTAATTGACACAACAGACTGCTTGCTAACGAGATAGCTAGCTAAATACACTTAGCCGGCTAAAGAAAGTTTCTACCCAAGTGTTTCACAAACAACCACGAGAAAACCAACTGGACCGCTTCGGGTGTAAACCAAAACAGCTCTGTTGGTTGTATTCATTGTCGAAACTACACTGATCAAGGTCCTCGGGCGGATAGTCGCGCGCTGCCGCTAAACTTGAGAAGTGCCTGTCGCATCCTGAGGGCCGCTCTGACTTACGAGCTCATGCTAGACGAGCTAACAGCTTACAACGGCTGCGAGAGCTGAGGAATTAACATTGTAAACATAGGTACTTCAACTTGGTGTGCTTCTTCTACCCGCTCTCGCGGTGTGGAAGATGACGATAAAGCATTTAAAGGCGCTGATTTACCTGAAAGTTAAAGACCTGCACGGGTAGTGGCATCTCCTCCTCCTCTGCAGAAACAGAGCACACAAACACATCCGGGGCATGAGAGTGCGCGTGGTCGACGTCTTGCAGCGCGGAGACGTCACTACATCGAGTCTTGGTTTGAAATATTAATACAGGTCAGGATAAAAACATATTTACACATTCTAACATGATTGACTGGTTTTATACACCCCGGCCAACAAAACCTCCAAAAGCAAACATAAAACATTTTTTTTTAAATATTTTTTTTTAAAGAAATCGTTACTGTAAACGGTAGCCTATATTCAGTTGGTGAAAATGAATATATTAAATACAATTAGATGTTTAATGTTGTTAAATACAGTTTTAATTATAAGTTGTCACATTTATTTTGTATTATATTTGTAATGTGTTTTTGTAAAGTCATAATTTTGTTATAATACTGTTATGATCTCTTTGAAATTTGCAATGGTTACTATTTACTATTTGTGATTGGTTTTTGGTGAATTGTATTAAGACCACATAATAATAGTACGTGTAATTAACAATTAAAAAACAAAATCATACAAAAAAAATTGTATTTTTTAATTAATATATAATAACAAGTGATATATCAATTATATTTTGACCACTGAACTAGGAAATGTCCCCTGTTTCCTTTTCAGAAATCTGGTCACCTTAGTTTAAGTGTTGGTTATGTCTGGTTATGTGACGGATATTGTACAATCAGCCGATCATTATCGGGTTTATTTTCATATAATGACCGGTTGGCTGTACATTACCTTGTTACACAGTTTCTTATCAAATGAATAAAAGACCATAGCCACAACCATCCCTTCAAAATGATGTCACACTCATACTGGTTTATTTTATGGCAAGAACTGATTACGTATGTGCCAGTGGTTTAATTTTCAGTCATTAGTTCAATAAAAACAAAAATGCCTAATGCTAATGTATACTAACAAAACATAAATGTTCAAATGGCACACATAGACACATTTCTATCTCGAAATTGAAATATTAATCATTTAGAGGTAAAATAAAATAACATTTCAAAGAAATCTCTGAACACTTACAAGTGTTAAAACAATTTGACATATTAGCCCTGCGCAAAAATCAGAAATGGCACATTTCATCATGTTTCAAACATCAACACACATAGGAAAATGTTTAGCAAAAAAATATAAGACACAACAATGACTTTTAAGTCCATTAAACATTACAGCCAATTCTGAGTACAGTTTATTTTATATAGTATTCATTTTATTAACAGTATTTTATAAGCAAACAAATATTTCAGAGTGTATTATTTCTATCATTGTTTAATAAATCATAACATACAGTACATTCACAGTAAAACACAGGTACAGTATGAAATGTTAAACAGGCAATAAAAGCTGAAAGTAAAATACTTTAAAAAGAATGTATTTACCGTCACCCCTCAAGTGAGAGCACTGACTATGGCCACACATTTAACTCGCAAACGCTATTCACAATCTCTTCTGACACATTCACAGATCCCACACGGGAAAAGTACCTGCAGATAAAATATGAATAGCCACAATGTCCACATGAAAAAAGCTCTGAAAAATGTAACATTTGTTGCAACAGGGCAAACAACTTTACAGTTAGCTATGCTTGTTCTTTAGTAACTAATTATTCATTCTGATAGACATGCCATGGCCTTATGTCATTCTCTTCCAACATAGTTTTGTTTTAAACCAACAATTTAAGGCAAAGTTTAATAATATAACAAAGCAAATTTGGCATGTTGATGTATCTGTTACATCAGATATACCATGGAAATATAAGTCTGCAGTTCATCACCTCACAAGTTGGACTTATCTGTTCATAACAGCAGAGCTGAAGAGGAAGAAACCGCTGTTTACATGGCATATCAGTGAAGGAATTAGTTGTGGTGTTCCTCAAAATACAGTACACTTCTTGCCCCTCTTCTTTACAGGCGGAGGGCACAAAACAGCACGGATGGCCTCATCAAACACGGTTTTTAAACCCCGCTGAGTAAGAGCAGAGCACTCCAGATACTTCACAGCACCTACAAAGCCAAAGAATCCAATGAGCCAACTATACATGACACAAAGCCCCAAGGCAATAGTGAAACATCATTATAGCACCATTTTTTTATACCCATGAAATCGTTCTTACCAATTTCTCTAGCCATGGCAAGTCCTTGCGGGTAAGTGATTGGAGCTAGTTTTTTATCCCGCAGTCGTTCAATCGTGTCTTTGTCATCCCGCAGATCAAGTTTAGTGCCCACAAGTATGATAGGGGTGTTTGGACAGTGATGGCGGACCTCAGGGTACCACTACAAAAAGAAATTTGGTTAACACAAGGCACCTAACACCTAACGAATCTTGTTAAGGGATGTCTTTGAAAATATTTCGTATTCTTAGGTGGATCCTTACCTTTGCTCTTACATTCTCAAAGGAAGCAGGGCTCACCAGTGAGAAGCAAATTAAAAACACATCCTGCAGAAAGAAAAAGGAGGCAATTTGTAAAAATCATTGTCATCGATTATTCATTACAGATTACATGGCACTATATGTAATCGTAGGCCTCTTCGACATGACAGCCATCGGCACAGATCCTCAGCAGACAGGTCCTCTGCACAGACCTTATTGGCCAGCTTCGTCTCCATACTGGCATGATGAATCGCTCTTCAAGCAAAAGGGATGATTATTTTAATGCTACCTATCCCAATCTGAATTCTGACTTGTGATGCAGCCTGAATCATAATCACACCGTGTTCGTTCGTTGGCCAGAGGAGAACTTCATTAGTTGCACCAGGTGTGCTTGAGCTAGAACACATGAAATATCTGAACTGGCTAGGTTTGTTGAGTGTCACGTTTGACTGCATGTTAGAAATAGGCTATGGCTAAGTCAAATCATTAAATGCTCCTAGAGACACTGTTAGAAGCACAGTTCACAAGTTCATAGTTAAAGGAAACGTGATTACGCTACCTGGACGGGGCAGAAAAAGGAAGTTATCAACGGCTGCAACCAGATTTCTCAGAAGGCAGGTTCAGAAAAACCCTCGAGTGACTGCAAAAGACCTGCAGCAAGACTTGGTGGCAACAGGCAACAGGTTTCAGCTTGTATAGGACGACGCGCACTAAACGCATACCAGAACTCCAAGACGTACACCACTACTGACCAAAATCCCAAGAAAAGTGCTCAAAATCATATAAATATGCCACAGGGGTTTTGGGATTCTGTTCTGTGCAGCGATGAAACAAAACTGGAACTTTTTGGCCCTGTGGATCAGCGGTATGACTGGAGGAAGAAGAATGAAGCATATTCTGAAAAGAACACTGTCTACAGTTCAGCATGGTGGTGCTCGGTGATGCTCTGGGGCTGCTCTGCATCCTCTGGCACTGGAAACCTGCAGCGTGTGGAAGGCAAGATGGATTCATTGAAGTATCAGGAAATCCTAGGAGAAAACGTCATGCCGTCTGTGAGGAAGCTGAAGCTTGGGTGTCATTGGACCTTCCAACAGGATGATCCCAAGAATACCTTAAATTCCACTAAGGCTTGGTTGCAGAAGAAGTCCTGGAAGATTCTACAGTGGCCATCACAGTCACCTGACTTGAACCCCATAGAAAATCTCTGGTGGGATTTGAAGAAGGCGGTCTCAGCACGCAAACCCGAGAATATTACTAAACTGGAGGCCATTGCTCACGAGGAATGGGCTAAGATTCCTCAGAAACGCTGCCAGAAGCTGGTGTCTGGTTATTCATCTCGTTTACTGCAGGTCATAACAGCAAAAGGGTGTTTTACTAAGTACTAAAGATGCTTGCCATGAAGGGGTTGAATAATTTTGAGACTGTGGAAGTCATTAAAAGTTGCATTTTCAATTGAATTTGGGGAAACCAATTTTGTTTCAATTACAATTATTATTCATTTCAATTACTTTTGTTTGATTTGTTCATTGCAAACACTTGAAAGTCTGTAAACTTTGCCAATAAACCTGATTTACAATGGAGTTTGAATCATTTTGATTACGTTCACCAAGGCTGCATTCATTTGATCAAAAATACAGTACAAACAGTAATATTGTGAAATATCATTATAATTTAAAATAGCTGTTTTCTATTTTAATTTAATTAAAAATGTAATTTATTCTTGTGAATGTCTTTATCAGTATTGAAATATTATATAATGCAATATAATTTCAAAGGAACAATTTGTTTGAAATAGAAATCTTTTGTAACATTATGAACGTCTTTCCTATCACTTTTGATCATTTGAATGTGTCCTAAAAAAATCTTTTGAGCGGTATTGTACATTTTCATAGAAAGGGACAGAAGAAAGGTGGGGAATTCATATTTTCCAAAACCACTGTATATAACTCAATTAGCTACATGCCCAAATCCCACCCTAATGCTCAAAAGAAATATGATGTACATGCCAACTCAAAACAAAGCTAGTCTGTAGCAAAATATAATGAATTATTGGTTATATTTACAAAACAAAGAACAGGCAGAGCAAAAACAGAGTCCAAAAACATGATGAGGCAACAGATATATTCAACAGTTTCTACTTAATAATATTATTATTAAAATTATGAATGTTATGTAAGCCTGTTTCCGCCATGGAATAAAATACATTTTAAAGGATAATTGCGAATTTTTATCTCACAATTCAGATTTTTTTTCTCTCACAATTGCAAGTCAAATTCTCACAATTAAAAAGTCAAATTCTGAAGAAAAAAAAGACTGACTTCATTTCTCAGAATTATGAGTTTATATCATTAAACTCTTGACAATTCTGACTTTATAACACGCAGTTGGAACTTTATATCACACAACTGCGAAATCACGCAATTCTGAGATAAAAAAGTCTTAATTTTCTTTTTTCTTTTTTATTCAGTGGCGGAAACAAGTTTCCATCGAATGCCAGTAATTAGTAAAAGAAAAATGAAATATCTTAACTGAAAAAAACACACAAAAAAAACACCATTGTGTCAAAAAATATAAAAATACATGTCTATACTCTGAGCTAAACTAGAAGATGATTATTGATAACTCAGGATTACAGAGCCAATAACAGAGATATTTAAGTACCGTTTGAGGGTATGAGAGTGGTCTAAGGCGATCATAGTCCTCCTGTCCTGCTGTATCCCAGAGGCCTAAGTTGACAGGTTTACCATCCACCATAACATTGGCAGAGTAGTTGTCAAACCTGAGGGTCACACAGATTTTTCAGAGCATTTCAGAAATACATACACAGAAGTAAACTGACACACACAGGCAGCACAGAATAATTCCCAGTTCAAGGTATCAAACTGTACTCACACTGTGGGAATATACTCTCCCGGGAAGGCATTAGTGGTGTAGCTGATGAGCAGACATGTCTTACCCACGGCACTGAAATACAAAAGATGCTAAGTGCTAAGTGTGACTGCAGCACTCAAGTCAAGTCAAGTGAGTTTATATGTAGAGATATACAAAGGAACGAAATGTCGTGCCTCACAGGACAACGATGTTCCATGTATAAACATATATAAATGCACATTGCCTATATTAAAAAGAGGTAATCTAACAAAACATATAAACATATACTCTGAACGGTCACACTGAGGGTTCAAGGACAGCACATTCACAGCACATCAAGGAAACAATTGTGAAAAGTCCTTCAGTTAGTCATCCAGACATCGCGTTCACTCCTGGGCTCGACGGCACGCTGGCAGCAGCTCTTTAACAGCGCTGTTTTCAAATGAACTGCCCCGCCGGATGAGGAGTGAATACAGGATGACAGCTTGTTGTCATGAAAAAAACACACTCACATACAAAGACCGTACACAGGAAATGCATTGGCGGGGTGACACTGAATTAAGGAAAAGTGATAAAATTTAGGAGTAAAAGTGAGGAAGCGTGATAATAAAAGAGAGGGGAAAGAAGAAGTGAACAGGCCAAAATAACAATTATGTTTGAAGGCTGAGAAGCCCGGCTGTGAAATGTGGTTGCCCATTGCAAATGACAGAAAGCATGTATCATGAGACAGGGACTAAACCCTTAACAGTTGCAAGATCAACTGCATCAATGAAACAGCTTTTATTAATTCTCCACAGTCTAAAATAAACTTTGAATTAAGCATACATTTAACCAACACCATGATATAAATCCAAATCATATCAAATAGTATAGATAATAAACAGTTTGACTGATCTGACCTTCAATGTAACTATTTATAATAACAATATCACCCAACAATAGCATTGCAGCGCAGGTAAGTTAATTTAACACTTTGTAATTATTCATAATTTTACAGAACAGCTATTCATGCTTATGAATTGTTACAGAAATGGTATTGTAAGCTAAAATGTTAGTATTATTTAGCTATTGTTACAAATTCATAGTGCATATGTACATTCTACTGTTGTAGTCTAATCATTATCAAGATTATTCTTTCAAAATAAAGCAGTAAGAAAAAAACTATGTTGCGTAGTGATTATATGATGACCACTTAAATGTTAAAAAATAACGGTATAAGTAATGTTAAAAGAAATAACATTTCACTTGATCTCTATCAAATACCAATTGCAATGCAGCTATTTGTTATTTCATTGTGGATTATTAACAAATGCAATTTTATGATGTGAAATTTTGCTCTCATGTAAAAATAAAGGAAGAAAAAAAAAGAATTATGTGAAGGTTAATAATAAAGTTCAGTCTCACGATCACTTTATGATTTAGGGGAGTGGATCATTTCCAATAGAGAGCTCTAGTGATGTAGGAGTAAAACATGACATCATAGCGAGTCCACGTACACGCGCATTATTTCTACGCTGCACGAGATCCGTTTAATATCCGTTAAATGCATTTTCTGCATGGTTTACAATACATTGTCATACTACTTTAGTGTGAAAAACATCAATTGAAACATTGGAAAAAAACAGACAAAACGCCTGAGCAGCATATATTAAACAAAACGGCCACCACCAGTCTGTGCTCATTACAATCTCATTTAAACGATGATGATAACACCTACAGTGTCTCGAAGAATGACAGTAATATTTATTATAAATAATTATAAAATTATCAGTTTTGTCTGAGCTGAATCCACTCAACCGCTGTGCCAACCCCAAATCCCCAGCTCCTCGCAACAATTGCTTTTCTCCCAAAGAAACCTCCGTACAAACACGAGCAATTTTACCATTTATTCTTCAACATCTTACCCGTCGCCGACAACAACACACTTGATGGCTTGCATTTGCAGTGCACGAGTAGTATCCGACGAGCGAGGAATCTGTAGAAATAGCCTGAAATGTGATGTTGAGGTGCCTGTGTGTGCAGCAGCAGCGGTCGGTGGCAGTCGGGGGTCTTTCACGATACTTCCGGAAAAACACGAACAGAAGGTTCGTGCTTTTTCGGAAGTCTCGTGAGGAGCCCATCTGCTTTTCTTCTCTCCTATTCATTTCAATATTATGATGCGTCTGTGAAAATATTCATGTTATAGACAAAGCAAACGCTTCACATTTAAATTTTATTCTTAAAAACACGTTTACATCTTTAAAGAAACTGGAAACGGTGGATGTAAATGAGATTTGTACACCAGTGACAGGGTTAAGAGAACAACTGTCATTCCAGTGCCAGTTGGAATGACAGTTGTCTGTTGAGTGTGGAGGGCAGGGTGAGGCAAAATGACAGAAATCTCTGGGAAAATCCCATTAACTCTCATGAAATTATGAAATAAAAGTCCTCAAAATATGCATTTTAACAACTGAATGCAGTCATCGATCCAGATTAACATTTCTGTCAGAGTTCTACAAAACAGCTGCTTACATGATTTTATTTTGTAAAAGAGAACATTATAGATGTAATTTCCCTGTTACACACAGTAGTCTTAAAAGATGTTGCTTATGGAGTGAAAAGTGGGAATGATTCACAGGGTCTACAGGTAGATTTCAGCAGGATAGAAGTTTGATCCATTAATTCAATGTAGGTATTGATGTCAAAATATGTAGCCTAATAAACAAATCATACATTGTGGGATGTAAGAGTTAATATTTGAATCGGTAGTCCTTGAGACATACTACAGAAATACATCAGAAATACTTTTGATATATGAAAACAGCACAGAAAACAGAAGACGCTTACATATTCAAGAATTAATCATTTTATTGCTTGACCTGCCATTGGGACAATCTATACCAAAAGGTTTACAACTTGAGCACATCCAATGAAATCAAACCGTACACAGTTATACAAAAAAGCATAATAGAAAAATGGTCCCTCGACATTTTACAACTCTCTGTGTTGAGGGCTTAAACTGAAGAATGGGTGAACAGGAGTCTCTACGCTCTGGTGGCAAAGCTTATGAGCAAATATCAATTCCTCTGTACTTACTAGAACACAATTTTACTGAAAACTCCAGAAGAAAACACAACTGGCAGTCACAACCAGGGAATGAAAAGCAGGCTACAAAAAAAAAAAAAGGGGGTAGAGGTTGCTAATACAAACACATTTCCAGTGACCACTGAATGATCTTCAAGAAACATGGCCTGAAGTTGTAAAAAAAAAAAAAAAAAAAAACATAATAAAAAGGTAAGCAGAAAATTTGCAGAGGAACAAAATAATTTAATCCACTCATAAAGGGGAGAGAATTACAATAAACATCAATGATGCATTTTACAGAAAACAAGGGATTTACTTTTTGTCATTTGTCATCAAATGAAGTTAAATGAACAGATCAATGCATATATGAGCAATAACAAGTAGACTAATCCGCAATTCTTTGCCTATCTTCGGGTGTCACAGTTTAACATTAAGGACTCATAATAATATAGAATTTCAACATGTTCATTTATTCAACCCCATCATAAGGCATAAACCACTCATTGAAAAGACAGTGGAACGGTTAATCAAAAGGCTATTTGGAATCCCCTGTAATTATGGGTGCAAATTCTGTGTTTTTAAAGCTACAGCACCAAGATTTGACTGAGTCTGAAATTCTAGTCTAGAGGGGCAGAAATCTGTGAACGTCAGAAAACATCTTATTTTCCTAGACATCTGCACTGACATGCTGTAAGGCTCTCGAATCAAGCGTCAGAGTAAAGTGAAAACCATTCTCCCATGTGGTTAATAGGACAGAGTCAGATAAAAACACACTAAATATAAGTCTTTCTTTATAATATCTACATAATATCTTTCTTCAATTACCAGCAATTTTGGGACAGTTCTGTGCAAACTCTTAATTACTGGAGCTTTAAGTCTGAATAAATTACACTGCTCAGAGGATCTGGATATACAGATGAAATAAAACATTGTAGATTACAAATAATACAGGTGACAAGCTAATAGAATATTAATGAATATATTAGGGGGGAAATAACTACAAGAAAATGTCTGTTGGCTTTGCATTATGAAAGTAAAGAAATCAGGCACTTTTCAAAACCCAAATTTGCTTTCAATAACATGAGTCTGTTGTACAAATGAGCTGGATATCTGTAATTACATAACACAAAAATAAAATTCACATCAGTTATTTCCAAATAATACAAGAGTATCTCTGTGCGATAATTAAAATCTACCTTCAGCAACTGTTAACACTATTGTACCACCCAGTAAAACACAGCTCGGAGAACTCGAAGAACAATATCTGATTGAGATTAAGGTGGTGGCAGTAGTGGATCGCAAATCGATTTCCAAACATTTGATGGATCCCAACCCTAATGGCATACAGACACCATGAACTCAACACAAGCGGCAAATACTGTCCCTGTTTTAAGACTTTCATTTGACTATATAGGTAAGGTGAATAATCTAAATCTCAACTCTAAAAACAACAGTGATTATTTGAAAACAGTTTTTCTTAGACCTGCCCTGTTTATTAACCAGACTATTTCAGTTAAAAAAAAATAAAAAAAGACATTTGGGGTTTCGAAGCAGTTCGCATACACTAATCGAGAGAGAAACCCCACTGGGATCTTAGTGGGTCAAGGAGGTCACCAAGTAGTTACTTCCTGTTGAGGAGGATCCTCACATACTCAGTCAACAAAGCTTCAGATTTCATTAACCATTACATTACTGTAACTCTTCTTAACAATTAAACAAAACATACAAATATAATATCTTTTCTGTATCCGCCATAAACACAATGTTGAATAAAATAAGATTACACGGCCTTTGTGTGGGGGAAACAAACAAATAAAAGCATTTGCAGCATGTGGCATTTCAGAAGGGAGAAAATGTGATAGAAAAAAGAAAAAGAAAAGAAAAAACAACTTTAAAAGGAGATTTAACTAATCCCGGTCTGTTCTAAATAAGAGTCCAGAGCAAGCCTGTGTGTATAGCAAAACGCCCAAAGGAAAATAAAAAAAGCCCAATGCAAAGGGATCAAATGCCACAATGAAATACAGCAGGTGTATATAAAGAATTTATATCACAAAGTGCGCAAAAAAATATGGTTATGGTCATTTACTTCTAATATATAATCTTTTACATACACTATATATGTGCAGCTATAACAATAAAAGAGCAAAGCTGATCACCATGATAAACACGGTGACATTTTAACTTCAGTACCCCCTAGAAAACAATATAACACACATGGATTTATGCCTTTGGCTTCCCTATATTCAAACGCTTGAAATTAATGAGGGAAAACTGAATCTGAAACTCAATGGCTCAATTAAGATACATCCTTATATACTGAGTAAATACACTACATGAATATCAGTCCTGCCACTGTTTTCCTTCCATTCCAAACACTGTTATACAGAAACATGAAGCAATTTGGACGCAAGAGAAAATCCCGATAGACCTTGTTATTTCAACATCTGTTCACGTGACAGGCATCTGTGGCACAACGACTGGCTCGTTTCTCAGGCAAAACTAACAATCAGCCTTATGGTAAATCTAGGATGGATTCAAATGCGACAGGGTACGGCACAAATCGAAAAAACCAGACAGACAGAGAGAGAACACTGAAGTGAATGGGCACCTGGGTGTTGGAAAATGCGTAAAGAAAAGTAAGAAAATAAAGCAAATTTGCATTGGTGGACCCTGCAATTGAGGAGGTAAGAGCCTAGTGTGCCTCAGACCGACAGAGACACGAAGCTGTTGTACTGCTGTATGTTTCTCTTCAGGATATCTGAGCAGGGGCCGAGCACGCGTTCGAACCTGGGACGGTCAAGTTTTACGCACTTCAGAGGGCCGCGAGCAACCACGGTGGCAGCACGAGGCCGGTTCATGAGCAGAGCGATCTCACCTGATGAAACACATGGAGGGAAATCAGAAAAGAGCAACAGAGAAACAAACACATTAAGGTGCTCTAATGGACACTGTGCTAATGGAGTCAATAGCCGTGTTTCCGCTGTTGGGCCACTGTCGCGCCACTAGTGCGTGCCAGGGCCAGTTGCGTTTCCACTGCCACTTCTGGGGCTTGATCGGCCTCATCGGGGCTTCCTCCAGCGGCCAGGGGTTTTTGGCCCAGCAAATACCTTGGTCCAAAGTGGGCCAACTGGGGCTTGAACAAAGGCGGAGTTTCCCCTGAATCAAGTAAGGGTCAATACCACCACTCATTTCCCATGTTATAATACCAGACTATTAGCCTGGTTAAAACCAGACCATTCTCAGTAGTAACTGAGTTATGGTCTGGCAAAGCTTCATTAATAACTCATTTCCAAAGGGGCGTCACCAACGGACGTCGCTCAAATGCCTCTGGGCGCAATTGGATAGACCTAAAACCAATCAGAGCGATCGTCATCGTGTAAAGCCATATGCTGCGTCCCAATTCGCCTAAGTTACACTACGCCATAAAAGTATGTACTCTTTTGTGAAGAAAAGGTATTTACTTTTGAATGTGTAGCAAAAAAGTAGGCAAGCTTTGGGACATACTACTTCGTCATCTTTATCGGACGGATCTGTCGCGTGCATCCTGTCACTTAAACTGCCCTGTCAATCATCGTGTCACAGTTAAAATCCTCTATTAAATCTAATTTAATTTCCTACCGTTTCAGAGAGAAATGTAGTAGCACGTTCATCTGCCAGTGGGTCTTTCATGGAGACTGTCCTCATGTGTTTGCAATTTGAATATAATAATGCATTTAAAAGTTGAATGGACGTCGCTCAAATGCCTCTGGGCGCAATTGGATAGACCTAAAACCAATCAGAGCGATCGTCATTGTGTAAAGAACGCCCCAACGTTTCTGATTGGTGCCGCGAGAAATGGGCTTGAATGATCTCTTTGCCAGACTACTTAGAGCAAATCTAAATTTGCCAGAAGTAGTCTGGGTTTTCCCAGGCTACCAGACAATCAGCTAACCTCAACATTTAAGACATTTAAAAAAAAATTCAACTCAAAACTCACTTTCAGACACCAGCGAGAGTTTGAAATAACTTCTGATTGCGATCTGATGCCAATTCTGGTCACCTTATGATGCAGAAATATATTTATGTGACGCTAAAGGCTGCTTATGCTAACCATTGCAATAATAAATACGTATATGATTATGGAAAATACTAGAGACTGCTTGAAGAACGTAGACAAATCATACATGATGCAGACGGGCTTAGGACCGTCCTCGGCAGTGTCTTTAAGTAAAGTGTTCGGCAGAGTCTTTAAGTAAAGACTCAAGGTAGCGCTGCGGGTCTACTGGCCCGACAGTGGAAACGCAGCTTGGCGCTTGAGGTCCGAGGCTATTGGCCCCGCCGGCACGTTGTTAGCCCTGGCTCGCACTGGCCCGACAGTGGAAAAGCGGCTAATATGTAATTACATTAACAAAGGAATTTCTGGGAGATGACTGGGATAAGCTTTCCAGAGAGTAAAGAAAAACACATTTACCAAAGTAGTCAGATGGTGCGAGTCTTCCGACCTCCACAAATTCCTCATTCTCCGACCGCCGCTGCAGGACTGCTGCCGAGCCCTGAGGACACAAGTCTAAATCAATACATCTATTCTCCCATGATGATCTCATTAATGTGAAGATAAAAAAGTATACAAAACCATATGACTCTAATTAACAAAGACTTGTTGATGAGAACAGTGTAAAAAAGAGCATGGAAAGCTACCTCAAGGATAATGAAAAACTCATCTCCTGGTTGACCCTGCACAACAATCTTCTGGCCATCTTCAAACTGGACTGTCTCGAGTGCGTCAGCAACCGTCAACCGTTCCCATTTATCCAGAGACTCTGCTCACAGGATGTTAGAATGTCATCACTGAGCACTTCACAAGATTTGCTTACAGCATTATTAAGCTACATTACACTGCCACACAAAGCAAATGCTATGTTTTGTTTTTTTACACAGTTCACTATGAAAACAAGCCTGCAAATATACATAACCTAAAAAGAAATGCATTAAACTCACCCAAAATGGAGACCTTGCTAAGGAATTCCTCATACATTTTTCTCTTTCTTAGAGTACTTCCCTAAACACAGAATAAATAAAAAATGTTAAGCAGGAGAAAGAAAATGTGGCCATTTTAGAAAATACAAGACCGGTAAAAATAACAAATGATAAAAAAAATTAATAAATCCCAAAACACTTCAAAATTAAAAAGTAAAAGTTGTTTGTATAATATCATAACATGCAATTATCAGTTAAATAGTGTACTAACCATGAGTATTCTCCTGTAGCTGTCTCTGTCAATTCCCCACAGCTTGACGTTAGTTTTTGCTCTGACAGTGGCGGCTCTGGGAGTGCCGTAGATTAAAGCCAGCTCACCAAAACTGCCACCCTCTCCAATACTGGTCACCCACTCATTGTTGACGTACACCTATCAAAAACAAAAGTGCTTATGAATATCTCAGTCATTATCATTCCAAATGTTAAAGAGCCCCTGTTATGCTAATTTAAAGGATCCTAATTGTGTTTGGGAGGTCTCCTACTACAATAGCACCAAAGGTCAAACACTTTATTTTCTCATAATATACATTGCACATGACCTCATTTCTCAAAGAGTCTGAAAACGGTTTGTTCGAAGATTCAGGCTCTCTAAACCCTCGGAAACAAAACGCCTATTACCATATCTGAATTTCAGCTCCGGAGGCTTCCTCAGCACTTGTATATACAGTGATACAAACAGTAATCATGGTGTTGGTTTTACCGTGTCAATTTGAGCCTGAATCCTCATCCTTTGAAGTGCATGCAAAGTGGATTCACAGCGCAGAAAACGACAACATGAACCAAACTCTTCCAGGCTTCAGCTACAACTACAGTTTGATGGCACGTCAAAGGACTACTTAGACGTTGTTTGCAGGCAGCTAATGAAGATCATAGGCTGGCATTATGCAAATGTGTTACATTGTAACATGGATTTGTGACAGGAAGTGAGACTGACGACTCGTTTCGGCAGTTCAGAATCAAAATCTTCAGAATCTTTAAAATAACTTTATTTGTTGTGAACTTTGATCTTTAAAATTTTGCAGACCTTTTACATTCACAAACAGCTATATTACACACTACATGAAAGGTAATATTTGAAAAAGCATAATAGGGGCACTTTAATAACTCTATGCAAGTTAAAAAACATGTATGTATTATTATATTACATCCTGATTCAACATCAATTTAGAATTGCACTTACATCCATTTCACCTTGATCAATAACATAAAAATTGTCACCCTCATCCCCTGAAATTAGAAACACAATATATTAGTCTAAATATTCTTTCCATTTTTACACAATCATCTCCTCCTCAAAAGAAGCCTAACCTTGTTGAATGACAGTCTCTCCTGCAATGTAGGTGACTGAGAACATGGCGTCAAATATGTCACTGTGAAGAGTAAAATGAGTTGTTTTCAGTAAACGAAATACGTTATTAGTTAAACTAAATAATTCAATCTACTATTCAAAAACAAAATTTGTTACCTTCTTTCGTTGTCATCAAGATGGGCAAAAAGCACATTCTTTTCAATCGCTTTAGCAAGGGCAGCCATAGTTTTGTAGTCTTTAGGAATGACCTGTAAAAACAGAAAGTTTTCTAAGTAAACAGCAACTGCAGGGAAAGTAGAATTCAGCATGCCAATAATATTATTTTGAAAGATTTTGAAAGAATGACATGTAAATGCAACAAGTTCTGATTAAAATACAAATTTCTAGGAAAAAGTAAGAAGCTAGTTACCTTTCTGACATAAGAAGCTGCATCTTCCTCAGTGTAGACCTCTGCGCTGATGGCACCGCGGCGCCGTCGGCCCTTAACTACAGGATTCATGGGAGGAGAGACCTCATCTTCTCGGGAGTCTGAGCGAGAGCTCGACTTCTGCTGGTTGCTGATCTGTTTAGCTTCCTCCTGATAGACATAAACTTTGTTCACGGCACTGAAACTCACTTTTCGAGAGTAAAGAACATCTGTAAAGAGTCTAAGCCTATGAGGTTTTACTCCAAAGAAAATGACTAACCTTCTCAAGCCTCTCGAAGCACTCTTTGAGGAAAAGCATGGGCCTCTCAGGCCTGACGGTGCACAGCTGCACAATGCATTCCTTCAGAAGCTGCTGGATGTTGTGCTTCTGCACGTAGCGCTCACACTCCCGCAAGCTCCTCTCTTCTTCACTGCTCGTACTGCTGGACGCCATGGTGACCTGAAACATGCAATTCACATCAGCTTATGAAACCCAGGAAATCTGGAGCAAATCCAAACCTTAGCTAAATGTAATTAGACCAACTGGTTTTATAGTGAAATATGAAGAGTTATCAGAGTAGTGTAATGCCATGAGTGCAATTCACTAATTTCATTGTGAAGTCCTCATGAAACAGAAGTTGCAAACAACTGTTGTGACAAACAACAAATTGTGACATATATAGAGTGGGGCTTGATTTTAGCACACCTCCTCACCATCTCGAGCTTGTAGCCGACTGACACGTGGAGGGAGGTGGTTAAAGGACGTTCTCGAAATTCCTTCAAACTAACGTCATCAGAGAAGGAATGTCATTCCAGGGAGAAGCAAATTTTCAGATTTTGACTAAAGACATGAAGACAAACTATTTTCTCCTGTGCATACCACACTGTTATGGAAATTCTTAAAATCATGCATCTAATATATTTGTATGTTCCTGGTATGAGGACAGTACAGTTGTCAAGCATTCTGGATTCTGTATCTTCTTTAAACACACACGTTGTGTTTTCATGTTTTATGGTGACTTTCCATAGACATAATGATTTTTATACTGTACTACAAACTGTATATTCTATCCCATTACACTCACCCTAAACCTACCAATCAATGAAAACTTTCTGCATTTTTACATTTTCAAAAAGCATCACTTAGTTTTTTCTCATGGGGGACCAACAATGTCCCCACAAGGACAAGGATTTCAGATATTAACATCTTTGTGGGGACACAAAGTTTGTCCCCATAATGTAGGGTTTACCAGGCCACACACACGTGTGCTCTCATTATCAGATCATGTGTAGATATTCCTCTGGTTAAAATCATCTCCAACAATCCTGTCAACAGTACATGTAAATAATTCTGTGAATTCAAATCGCAACCATGTGTTACAGTGTTACAATATTCCCACATATTTTAACCATTTAACATTTCCAGTCTGCCATTATGGGATATGAAAAATAACTTTGAAAATATTGGACTCACAAAGAGAATTTCCCAACTGATGAAATGCCAACTGAATAAAATACCTTAAACAAATTTAAATGATCAAGATTTCATTCAATTCCATGACTTATCCTGGCCTAACAGTTGACATTTTAAAATTCCCTTATATTACCAGGTCTTCCTTGACCATGTGACCTCGTGGTCATAACCTAATAAAACAAAAAACAAACTACCAGTGCTAATAAATAGACATATTGCTGCAAACCAATAAACCATTAAAACACTTTCAAAGGAGGTGCTGTCAAAGTGAAACAAGTTAAACGGCTAACATGGCTCCCATACTTCGCACATGCAACATATCTAGACTAGAAAATCCAGAAAAGAAAAAAAAAAACAGTCAGCTATGTCTCTACCATGTAAATAATCAGAGAGTGTTGCATTTTGTCAGGTATGCTGTGGTCCCTGGCCCCTGTCCGGGCGCCTGAGCTCATAAAATGCGCAGTTCACATCCCCACAGGCATCTCACAATATAACGCTATTCGGTCATGTGAACATAACGTTATTTTAGCGCAGAAAACACATGCCGACGCAAGTACACGCCATTTAGCGCGTGTTTAAAAGCTAAACAGCGTAAACCTGCAGCTCTGTGTTATCTGTAGCCAGTTTTGTCAAGCAGCAAAATACGCCATCTTGCAAAGCTACATTTTCACAACAACGGAAGCCGACGGCATTACAGTAACCTCTCTCTACGAGCCGGTCGACTCGCACATCGATATCAACAAACGTTACAGCGAAGACCTCTACCTTTAAATATTCATACCTGAGACGCTTCGATGAGTTTGTCGACGTGTTTTACTCTTTTACACTGGCTTTCCCACAGTCCTTGGATGGATGGATGCCTCACCGGAAAAGGTTATGACCAATCACAAACAACGATTGACGTCAATGCGCCTCGATCTGGGAAACCCGTTACTCCTCACAACCTTAAAGGGCAAGTGCTTGTTTTTGTATTTCGATGAGATCGAGTTTATCAACCAGCTAGTTTATTACATTCTGCTGCACTCACATAATGTGCTACATGCGCTAAGTGTTTAAATCATATCTTACAGTCATCCGGCCGAGACATTTAAACAAAAAAAACACTGTGACCCTGTGTGATTTGGATCTGATGACAGCTGAAAAGGTTAAATGGTCTGTGCATAAACCCAAGCCTGCGTTGTCCTTATTCAACCAGGGTCATCATAACCACCACTGACATTGAGGGGGCACGTAATCCCCGCAATATTAGGATTAGGTCGACCGATATGTGCATCTGAATGGTTGACTAATATTATTAGGCCTACATTAACGTTACTCCCCCCTTAAAATAGGCCTACATGAATGCATTCTTGACTTCAACTAAACCACTTCACTAGCACATCATCACTGGTAATGAGGTCCTTAATCAAAATGTAACATTATATAGCTAAACATTTACATTTATTCATTTATCAGATACTACTATTCAAAGTGATTTACAAAGGAAAATTATATAAGCAGAAGCCATTATTACTTCTATATAATTATCTATTTGGTGATATAGCGTAACCACGTAATTTAAAGGGATAGTTTACCCAAAAAAAAAAAAGAAATTCTGCAATTATTTACACAACCTCATAACATTTTGTTTTACGGAAGACATATTTTGAAGAGTTTTGGCGACCATTAACTTATATTGTATGGAATAAAAATGTATAGGCCTACTTTATGCTCCACAGAAGAAAGAAATAGTGAATACAAAATTTCATTTTTGAGTGAACGTGCAAAGAGAATTTTAAAAAGCATTTTTTCACATTAAATTATTATCATGTATCTATGAAACAAACAAGTGATTTTCCTTTTAGTTAAAGTCAGTATAAAACGAATATTGTTTCTTCCCTGTTGTGCCACGCTGTTATCTCTGACTGAAATGGCTTCTCACGCACTTATCAGACGCTCTCACGCCACACATCCATTTACTCACGCACAGAAAAATCGCGAAGCAAAGAGGACACGGAGACCGACAGACAAGACAGAGCAGGTTACTAATGATATAAAAAACAATTCAGATTCTGTCAATTCTATTACGAAATTCAAACAATATTTGGCGCTTGTAAATGTGACGTGACAAATCCGCGCCTCAGTTCAAGTGGCACGTGAACCGATCATCTAGCTAATATAGTAGGCTAAATAAACACGAATGAACAATGTTGAAAGTGTTGAAAGATACAGTACAACTTACCAAAATGTATATTCCGAATCCTCATACTACATACTATCGATCAATCAGTGTTTTTCAACCGCGGAAAGAGGTCAATAAAACAGCTGGATAACAATTATGTCACATAACATTTACCTAAGGGAAGCCATTTAATTACCATAGGCTATAGTACGTTAGTTGGCTAGAAAAAGAACTATAGGGAGTATTTTGCTAAATATGTGCACTACTAAAATGTACTACTATTATTACTACTATTATTTTTAAAAAATATATTATATTTTTACTTATATCATTAAATAAAGTTGTTATTATAATAAAAAACTAGTTATTTTTAACCTTAAATAATACTACCAGCTGATAGGGCTCTTTGTATGTTTACAGCATAGGTGAGTTTTTTTTTTTTTTTTTTTTCCTTGAGAAAAATTAACACCTATCTTGTTTAGGCTACCTAATATTTATCCAAATGGGTCGATATTGAATAAAATCACAAGAATTGAATTAAAATCGTGAAATTTGTGTCAAGCAATATTAAAAAAACGTAGCTTACCAGAAATTGTACCATGTAAACATTGTAGCATGTTGTCACTAAACCTAATAAAATTGTTTATTAACTAAAATGTTTTGACAATCATAATACACTTTTTGTATTATTATTGCTATTGTTGTGATGTCATGTAAGCAAAAATTAATAAATCATTTATAATAAACACTGCAATATTCCCTAAAAAATATGAGTTGTCTATTTTGATTTCATGGTGACTTTAATGCTGAGGATAAGACTGCACAGGCCAGGTGCCTATATCAGAACATAAAAACACACCCTCTCTTATCTCCTCCCTGCTGCCTCTGCAGCCCTTCCTGCCACTGCTCAATCTCATTCGTGTCGACTGCCCAGAGTCCACGAACATAGCCTTCCTAAAGCTCTCCAGCTCAAGGATAGAGGACATAACACTATCTAGCAAAAGAATCAGAAAGAGCTTTATTGCCAAGTATGCTTGCGCATACAAGGAATTTGTCTTGGTGACAGTAGCTTCCAGTACACATACAATATAAAGTGACAAGACAAGTGACAAGTAACATAGGTATAAATAAAAAAATTAAAATAAAAGATTATAAATTATAAATATATATAAAGTAAAGTTATAAGGTGCTATAATGAAATGTCTGAGGGAAGTATTGCACATGTTTGTTCCACAGTAGGGGAACATTTAAGTGTTCATGAGGTAGATGGCCTGGGGAAAGAAACTTTTCCTGTGTCTGGTTGTTTTTGTGCTCGGTGCTCTGTAGCGTCGACCAGACGGTAACAGTTCAAACAGAAAGTGTGCTGGGTGTGACGGGTCCAGAGTGATTTTGCGAGCCCTTTTACTCACTCTGGATGAGTACAGTTCTTTGAGTGTGGGAAGGGTAGTGCCAGTGATTCGCTCAGCAGTCCGAACTATCCGCTGTAGTCTACGGAGGTCGGTTTTGGTAGCAGAGCCGAACCAGACGGTGATGGAAGTGCAGAGGATGGACTGGATGACAGCTGAGTAGAACTGTACGAGCAGCTCCTGTGGCAGGTTGAATTTCCTCAGCTGACGCAGGAAGTACAGTCTCTGTTGGCCTTTCTTAACAATAGAGTCTATGTGAGTGTCCCACTTCAGATCCTGAGAGATGGTGGTGCCCAGGAACCTGAATGACTCTACTGCAGTCACAGTGCTGTCCATGATGGTGAGTGAAGGGAGTGCAGGGGGGTTTCTCCTGAAGTCCACGATCATCTCCACTGTTTTGAGCGTGTTCAGCTCCAGGTTGTTATAACTGCACCAAAGAGCCAGCTGCTCCACCTCCTGTCTGTACGCAGACTCGTCACCGTTCCGGATGAGTCCGATAACAGTAGTGTCGTCCGCAAACTTCAGGAGCTTGACAGAGGGGTCTTTAGAGGTGCAGTCATTTGTGTACAGGGAGAAGAGCAGTGGTGAGAGAACACATCCCTGTGGAGCACCGGTGCTGATGATGCGGCTGTCGGACGTGATTTTGCCCATTCTGACTAGCTGTTGTCTGTCTGTCAGAAAGCTGGTGATCCATTGACAGACGGAGCTAGGGACAGAGAGCTGGGTCAGTTTGGTCTGGAGCAGTGATGGGACAATGGTGTTGAAGGCAGAACTAAAGTCCACGAACAGAATCCTTGCATAGGTCCCTGGTTTGTCCAGATGTTGCAGGGTGTAATGCAGTCCCATACTGACCGCATCATCCACAGACCGGTTTGCTCTGTAAGCAAACTGCAGGGGGTCCAGCAAGGGTCCAGTGATGTCCTTCAGATATGCTAACACCAGTCTTTCGAATGACTTCATGGCCACAGATGTTAAGGCAACAGGTCTGTAGTCATTGAGTCCTGTGATCTTTGGTTTCTTCGGGATTGGGATGATGGTGGAGCGTTTAAAGCAGAAAGGGACTTTGCACTGCTCCAGTGATCTGTTGAAGATCAGTGAGAAGATAGAGGCCAGCTGGTCAGCGCAGGTTTTCAGACAGGCTGGTGAAACACCGTCTGGGCCTGGTGCTTTCCTTCTCTTCTGTTTCCTGAAGATCTGACGCACATTATCCTCACTGATCTGAAGTGCAGGGGGAGAGGGGAGGGGGATGACTGGAGGTGTTGATGGCTGTGTAGAGAGATGGTCAGGGCGGGTGTGGGGTGTCTGATCGGGGGTCTCAAATCTACAGTAAAAGACATTCAGCTCGTTCGCAAGATGCTTGTTGCTGTCGGTGCTGGGGGATGATGTCTTGTAGTTGGTAATGTCTTTCAGGCCTTTCCACACTGATGCAGGGTCGTTGGAGGAAAACTGGTTTTCCAGCTTTTTGGCATAGCTCTTCTTAGCCACTTCAATCTCCTTTGTCAGTGTGTTCCTGGCCTGATTAAACAAGATCCTATCCCCACTCCTGTAGGCATCTTCTTTGACCTGACGAAGCTGTCTGAGTTTTGGTGTGAACCATGGTTTATCATTGTTGAATGATAAGTAAGTCCTGGTAGGGATGCATAAATCCTCACAGAAACTGATGTATGATGTTACAGTCTCTGTGAGCTCGTCCAGATCGCTGGCAGCAGCTTCAAAAACACTCCAGTCAGTGCATTCAAAACAGGCTTGTAAGACCTGCTCTGTGTCGTTGGTCCATCTCTTTACAGTCCTTATTACTGGCTTAGCAGTTTTAAGTTTTTGCCTGTAAGTTGGTAGAAGATGAACCAGGCAGTGATCGGAAAGTCCTAGAGCTGCTCTGGCGACGGAGCGATATGCATCCTTTGTTGTGGTGTAGCAATGGTCCAAAATATTATTGTCTCTGGTGGGGCATGTAATGTGCTGTTTGAATTTAGGCAGCTCACATGTGAGTTTTGCCTGATTAAAGTCTCCGAGAATGATAAGAACAGAGTCCGGGTGTTGTTGTTCTGTTTCTGTGATCAGATCAGCCAGCTGTTGCAGCGCCGTACTCACGTGTGCATGCGGTGGAATGTAAACACTGATGAGAACGAGCGAGGAAAACTCCCGCGGCGAGTAGAACGGCTTACAGTTAATGAAAAGCACTTCCACATCAGGACAGCACATCTTCCTTAACACAGTTACATCAGTACACCACCTTCTGTTGATGTAAAAGCATGTCCCACCACCGCGCGTTTTCCCCGTTGACTCCATATCGCGATCCGCTCTGAACAGCTGAAAGTCCGGTAGATGTAACGCGCTGTCCGGAATGGCTTCGTTCAGCCAGGTTTCCGTGAAACACAGAGCAGCAGAGTTGGTAAAGTCCTTGTTTTTGCGTGAGAGCAGAAGTAGTTCGTCCATTTTGTTAGGGAGAGAGCGGACATTCGCCAGATGGATGCTAGGCAGCGCCGTTCTGAATTCGCGCTGCCTGAGCTTAACGAGTGCGCCGGCTCGCGCCGGCTCGCTTCCCACGCCTGCGCGTCTTATACTGTTTCCACAGTGCAGCGGCGCAACCGACGACAATGTTCCGCAAAACGCCAGAAGAATCAAAAACTGGTTGGTGATCAGTTGGTGTGCGCTGCCGAATGTTCAGCAGTTCGTCCCTGGAATAACTGATAGCGTATGACAAACATAAAACAGGACAAACTAACAAAAACAGTGTAACAACTGGAGAGCTCAACACCGAGGCAGCCATCCGCGGCGCCATCTTGGATCTAATGATCCAAAAGAGAGGAAAAGATTAAGGTGAGGGCATAGTCAATTGCCCAAAGTCAGGTAGGGTAAGGTTATGTTGTTTGCTGTGCAAATCTGTAATCACTGCTCAGTCATACCAATGTACCATAACTTAACTGCCATTTTTAATGGGAATTGGATGAAGAGTGGCTCTTTTCCGGTACTGAACACTGTAACATGTCTGTAAAATTAATTTAAATAAATTGAAATTGTGTAAATGTTGTGTTTTGGTGAGGATTCTAGATTGTGGAAAATGTGAATATAGTAACAATGTACCATCTGAATGAATATGTTGAAAGTGACTATTGGCTCAGAGGAGAAATTATAACATTTTTGAACATTTAAAACAAGAAGATTTGGGTGGAGTAATCCAAACTAACAACACTCTGCCTTCCTTTTGTAGTCACATTCTCATGATTGCATACTCTTTCTAACACCTGTGGTGCATTCCAGGGCCTCGTTGTTGAAACATGTCCCTCTATAGCTTTGGATTGGAGCCTCTGTCCTGTCATGCCTGGAACAAAGACCGAACACGTAAGAGCAAACTAGTTTACATTTTAAATATAAATGACATCCCTTCAGCCTCTTAATGTTGCAGCCTGCAGTTCCATTTTCATCCATTAAAATACTCAGAGGAATATCAGTTTGGCTTTGGGAGAAAAGCATGCACTTTTCCATTTGTACACAGCATTTTGCTATGAACTTACTGTAATATTGTTGCTTTACACGTGGATTTTTGTTTACAAGAAATTCCAAAATATCATTTTTTCAGGTTTATTTTATGTGTATAAAAAATCCTAATAATATTGTTTTTATTAGAAATCGCCCTTAGCCCCAACACCAATGATGTGCACATTTACCAGAAGAAAGGAAAGGAATGGATTAAGATTCATGAACTGACAGAGCACAGTGGGCGAATCACAGGTAAGACAAAAGAGAATAGCTGCCACATTAGTCATTAACCTGCCGATACTGTGAAACTGACCCATAAAACAAACATTATCTCAGCGCTCCAATGAAGGGCATGAACTAAACCACTGTAAACAGTGCAAGCCTATATGTTTGAGTTCTGCACTTTTTCAATGAAATGGAAGTAGTGAGTCAGATCTTTTCTTCCATATTATGATGTACATCCCAGCGAAACAGATTATCGATAAAGAAAAAAAATAGGATGCAGTGGATTGTACGAAAGGGGCGTGGTTTACAAGGTCAAAACTAATTTAAAAAAATTAAACATACGCATGGATAGTTCACAATAAGATCAATAACATGCATTTAGAAACTAAATGAATTGATACTATTTCAGTTTGCCTGTTACTAAAACTGCACAATAAAATATGTTGCACTAAAATCTTTTAATATATAGATTTGAATAATAAATGAACATAACTAACAATTGATGTCACTTTTAGGGATTGATTGGGCCCCAGAGTCCAACCGTATAGTGACATGTGCCTCCGATAGGAATGCCTATGTGTGGACACTTAAGGATGGGGTTTGGAAGCCAACATTGGTGCTGGTTCGCATCAATCGAGCTGCCACATGTGTCAAGTGGTCACCTCTTGAGAACAAGTTTGCTCTTGGAAGTGGAGCCAAACTTATTTCAGTGTGCTACTTTGAAAAAGAAAATGACTGGTGAGACTTGATTGTGTAATATCTTTTGTTGCTTATAATATATCTATGACTATTATGCATTATCTCTCATCTAGCTTTAATAAGCTCTCATGTTCATGATTGCCTCTATAGGTGGCTGAGTAAGCATATCAAGAAACCCATTAACTCCACCGTTCTGAGTCTAGACTGGCATCCCAACAACATGCTGCTGGCAGCTGGCTCTGCTGATCTCAACTGCAGGTTTGATTATTGCAATGATATTATATTCGGACTGCACAATGTTTTTTTTTTTTTGTAACGCAAGTCTTTTTTGTTGTCATAGAATTTTTTCTGCATATATCAAAGACATTGAGGACAGGCCTGGACCAACACCATGGGGATCCAAAATGCCCTTTGGGGAGGTGCTTCTGGAGTATAAGGAGTGCGGAGGCTGGGTGCACAGTGTCTGTTTCTCTCCATCTGGTGATGCTCTAGCCTGGGTTAGCCACAACAGCGCCATCAGTGTAGCAGACGCCTCACAGGGAAAAGAGTAATACCAAGATTTACATATAACAATTAGCTTAGTAAAACTCCATTTTCATAAATACACAGAAAAGCAAACTAAATTATGATGCTCAATATCCTTGAATTCTATGCATCTATTAAAAACACTGCCTGAAAGTAATAATATGCACAGCATGATCTTCAATTCACTTTTAGATTGCCCACATATGAAATTTTGTGCATTGCAGGGTTACTCAGCTGACAACAAGACATCTTCCATTGCTGAGCTTGCTGTATGTCAGTGAGACTCAGATTGTGGCTGCGGTAAGACAATAATGAGGATAATAAGAAATGTTTCTTGAGCATCAAATCATCATATTAGACTGATTTCTGAAGGATCATGTGACACTGAAGACTGGATTAATGATGCTAAAAATTCAGCTTTGCATTCAAAGGAATAAAATAAATTTTAAAACAGATTTAAATATAGGCTACATCGGTTATTTTAAATAAAAATAAAAAAATCACAACATTGCTGTTTTTACTGTATTTTTGATCAAATAACATTTGTGTATATGTGTGTGGTTGATCTTAGGGCCACGACTGTTGCCCTTATCAGTTCTCATACAAGGGTCCTGGATGCTTAGAGTTTGTGAAGAAAGTGGACATTCCCAAGCAGAGCTCCAAGGGCAACATGTCTGCCATGCAGCATTTCCGTAATCTGGACAAAAGAGCGACTGATGATGAAGACACTGAGTTGGGCAGTCTGCATCAGAACAGCATCACGTAATAGAAGGCTTGACGTGTGCTAGCACACAAGATTTTGGTCTAATTTCAACATCTTTTGCATTATGCGAACATTTTAGAGAAATGTAATTGCAGTTTGCTAAGACTGTGTTTCTACTGTAGCCAACTATGTATTCTGGAAGGGCTGAAGACCAAGGTGGAGAAATTCAGCAGTGTGTCTTTAGATGGTGCCATGGTTGTCTGGGATTTCAAGGTATTGTATTGTCAGGAAACAACTTGTGAGCCATTTTAATATTACTGTTTAAATCTAGATTGTCTAAGCATTGTCTGTACTTATATTAATAATGACTTTTCCTCTTTAATGTTATTTTTAGCACTGAAACACCATGGGATCTGGAGAGAGCAGAAAACAATAATAATCTGGGGCCATCATTTTTTATTTGTTTGTTTTCTCAGACACTTTTTTTTGCATTAACTACAATACTTACACTTTAAAGTAATTATATCCTATTGATATAATGATGTACTGTGGTGTGATGGCAGTATTAGTGATGCAGTATTAATTAATCTAAACAGTGCAAAAATAAATGACCGTTTAGCACCAAAAAAAGAATTAACTTTATATGAAATGACTATCATAAATGCACATTTCATTTTCTATTCCAAGTGTGCTGCTAAAGAAAGAACACAGTTTCTGCATTTCAGGTTTTGTTTTTTAATGATTTGTAAAAATACAAAAATTACTATTAAAAACATTGGGTGATTTTGTCTTTTTCTCTCTCTGTGTGTTGGAACTCTTGCTACAGCACGTGATCAACTGCAAAAGTTTGTTAGATGCAAATGACTACTATGCAAATGACTGATAAACTGATGAGTGTAAGAGTACTGGACGAAGGATTTGACGGATGGAGTATTTTTAAATAGCATTTTAATAAAACATGAACAAACAAAAAAAAAAAACTTTTTAACCGAGAGATATAATGAATGAATGAGGAATTTATATAGCGCTTTATAACATTATAATAAACTTTGTATAATGTTTATGTATATGTTTTCATGTATTTTATTTACTGAATAACGGCTGCAACAAACTGGAACACATTACATTTCAATAAACCATTTTTGATCAAACTTAACCGAAAACATGCCAGGCCAGGATGTGAATGATCACGTGATGACGTTAGAGAACAACCGAATCGGTTTAAAATCAGTCAATAAACTGTTGGAAAGAAGCGATTCGCAGAAATGAGTCGGGCTTCCTAGGACTAATAAATATTGCGCGGCAGAGCAAGAATAAAAAGGCTGTGAGTGAGTGACTCTTTCATGGATGTATGTGTTCGTGAAAATTGGACAAATGTAACACTGCAAAGCCAAACCACTCCCCCTTTGACTTAATTCCGCACTCACCGCCAATCAGCGTCTATCTTAGCTCACTCGACCAATCAGCGCTCAGCCGGACGACAACACAGCGCATTTTCCTTCAACCACTAGTATGTGATGTTGATGTGACGCAACAACTATCAGCTGGTTTTGTTTTGCTTCATTCCCTATGCTCCGCTAGAAGTCGTAAATGTACAAAAACTTGCGTTTTAATTAATTAATGTGAGGCAGAAGAATAGCTGAAGCGTTGGAGTATATTTGTCTTCCACTTTATTCGGACCTCACAGTTTTTTCTTCAGTAGGTCTCCGCTTTGCCACTATCTTTCCAAGAGGTCCAACCGATCCCAGGCCTCCGATCCAGGGCGGAGGGAGGGAAGGAGGTCGTTGGGAATCGGGATCGGGATGGAGATCGAGGAGGGAGCCGACGGTCCTGGCGGGCCGGGGCCGGGGCCGGGGCCGTGCTGCGTCTCCTTCAACCAGGACTCCACGTAAGCATCATCTGCCGAATCGGATATTTCTATGATGCTATTAACAGCGGGTTACCTTACAAGAGGGAATGTCACCTCTGCTTAAAGGATTGTCCGCTATTTACTGTCTGTTTTGATTATTACACATCCATAAAAGCCCAGTCACTATGTTATAACGGTGTTTTGCATGCATAATAGGAGAGAGGAGCTTTTCAGCACAGTTTTTCAATGGTTGTACAATGTTTTTTGAGCAGAAGTGCTTTAAATGGGATTGAACTAACAAACAAAACACAACAAAAATCCACTAATATTACTTATAGATTAGATATGATTATGAATATTGTGGCCTATACATGATTTTATAGAGAAGAAACTGAATGTTGCTCCCTTTTTCACGTTTTCTCAAAGCAGCATTTGCAGTATTGTGAGATTGCATTGATCAGTCCACAGTCTCCTGACTAGATGAGCCGCTCGTGTCCTCTTTTCTAGTGGGTGATTGATCACACTGGTTTCTTGTCTGAAAAGTCAAGCACAGCAAATCATACACAAAACATGATACTGAGAGTCAGGTGATCTGATATATCGCCCCTTTGAGATTGTAGTCAGCTGTCTCTCTTGGGGCAAAACACATGTGTATTAGAATAATCAGAATTTTGTTATTTTGTATATATACCAGTCACAGTGGTAATTATTACCAACACATGTCAGACAGTCCTGCTGTAAACACAAGGTTTTGTTTTGGGTTTCAGCAGTGTGGTCAGTGATGGTGGAGACATACCTATGTTCTCCAATAAAAGTAGAAAAGGACATGCTAAGCACAGGATCTGACGTGAACAGCTTTTTCTAGAGGGATGAAGGGCCTGCAAAACAGATGTGGGCTTTCCCCCGCCCCTTAAAAATAGATCCCAGTTAATGTAACAGACATCAACTCTTCTGTTTATATGTAAGCCAAATGATTACAATCCACACAAATGTTTCTCTCTTGAGTCAGGATCTGTGTTGTATTAGGATTTTAAAAGGACTTAGCTTGCCACTTAAAAATGAAGTGGTAGTTTCTGTGTTGGCCATTGCATCTGTGTTTTCCTTCAAGAAAATCAATCTAATTATATTTCATATTATATTTGACTGTATTAAGCTGTTTATACATAATAAATTGCATGCACACAGTGTAATTAGTAAGTGAAAATAACTTCCAAATAATGGATGTATTCATTTAACAGATTTGATACAGCATCATATCTTGCTGTTTTTCCAGGTCTTTGGCTGTGGGCACCAAAACTGGATACAAACTATTCTCTGTGACCTCTGTGGACAAACTGGACTGCATTCATGAGAGTAGTGAGATATTTTCCCATTCTTTTGTTGTGTAAACTTGATAAATGGCAAGTATGACTGTCTGCCAAACCTACAGTGCGAAAGGAGGAACCATCATGTGCAATATAATGAAGTTATCAAAGGGTGTAGTCACTTTCTAACGAGTCACTTAACAAATACATTGAAAATGCCTGACAACACAACCTGTGGTTGTGTTGTCAGTATTGATGTAGTGAT
This sequence comes from Squalius cephalus, assembly GCF_949319135.1. Classification (NCBI taxonomy): domain Eukaryota; kingdom Metazoa; phylum Chordata; class Actinopteri; order Cypriniformes; family Leuciscidae; genus Squalius; species Squalius cephalus. Next base: position 35,895,844 of record NC_137122.1, on the reverse strand, counting down.
AAACTCACCCCAGAGGGTGTAAAGTTGTCCTTGTCTGTTTTGATTTATGTTACATGGTGGCAATGCCTTGTGTGTTTGATACTGTATCTGCAGCCCACAACAAAGATGGCAGGTAAAAAGCTATAGACAGAGAAACAGCCTGTTTTGCTGATGTGTGTAAAATAAAAGGTAAACTTGGAAAATCATAAGGGACTTATTTACGATAATGTAATGGTAAAAAAAAAGAAATGAAAATAATACTTTAGCCTCATATCACTGACAACTTGTATATTTCTTTTATTTCTTTGGAACAAAATAAAGTGGGTCAAGCTGCAAAAAAGACACATTTACACTGATTATTAAGTGTACACAATGACTGTGTTTACATTTTATATTTAAACTGATTTTATGAGAAGCATTTTCATTTTGGATGTTATTTCCCCTTTAAATGTTGCTCATCCTCAACTACATGTGTCTGCATGTGTCTTCTTTAGTTTATGTTGCTGCTAATGTGTCCTTTTCTCTTCTCCCCTTCAGCAGAAACTCCAGACGTGTATATCGTGGAAAGGCTTTTCTCCAGCAGCCTGGTTGTGGTGGTGAGTCAGTCCATGCCACGTCGCATGAATGTCTACCACTTCAAAAAGGGCACAGAGATTTGCAACTACAGTTACTCGAACAACATTCTTGCAGTGCGTCTCAACAGACAGGTAAATACAACACAGCTGTGCTGGAGCGAGGCACCTGCCACTTATAAATTATAAAGCTTCTGGACAAGATGATTGCCTTTCTGTGCTCTTTCGTCGTTAAACTTGAAAATGTGGTTTGGTTTGTTAGTAAATATGTCATTTGTTTTTATGTGTGTGTGTGTGTGTGTGTGTGTGTGTGTGTGTGTGTGTTTTCGTGGCAGAGACTGGTTGTCTGTCTGGAGGAATCCATTTATATCCACAATATAAAAGACATGAAGCTCCTGAAAACCCTTCTCAACACACCATCCAACCCATCAGGTAAGGGAATTGAAAAACAAATCAAACAAAAACAGTTAATCTAGACTAATCATTTTTAACTGTCTGTGTAAATCTGAATAAATATTAACCCACTCATGTGTTTCTGTAGGTCTCTGTGCTCTCTCCATCAACCATTCCAACTCTTTCCTGGCATATCCAGGCAGTGACACCATCGGAGAAATTATTGTCTATGATGCCAACAATCTGGTAAAAACGCTGGCCAAGAAACTGTTTAGCTGCTCATTTTGGCAGTTCCTTTGGTTAAGTTAGTTGCTATACATGAGACAAATGCCTGCTCTTCAGTCCTGATGCACTGTATAAATCTTTGTTCTGTGTTTGTGTGTCTTTGTCTGCTCAGAGCACTGTGACCATGATTCCAGCTCACGACAGTCCACTGGCCGCCATCACCTTCAATGCCTCCGGCACCAAACTGGCCAGTGCTTCTGAAAGGGTAAAGCTCCACTGTTATACAGAAACACAGCCTGTTAGTGAATCTCACAAAGCCGTTTAAGAACACGTCTGGGTCAAAAAAAACTTTACAATAAGGTTCTGTTAGTTAACATTAGTTTATGTATTAACTAACTTTAACTAACAATGAGCAATACATTTGTTACAGTTTTTATTATTCTTTGTTGATGTTAGCTAATAAAAACAACTGTTCATTGTTAGTTTATGTTAGTTCAGGACCATTACATAATCTTAACATACAACCTTTGATTTTAATAATGTATCAATAAATGTTGAAATTAATATTAACTAAGATTAATAAATGCTGTAGAAGTATTGTTCATTGTTAGTTCATGTTAACTAATGCAGTTAAGTAATGTTAATAAGCGGAAACTTATTGTAAAGTGATGCCGAAATTACATTTTGCCTGTTTTTGGTAGCATTAAAGGACAAGTTCGGTATTTTACACTTAAAGTCCTGTTTACAGATCGTTTCTGATGAAATAGAACGGTTAAGATTCAAATTTGGACAAATGCTGCTGTCCCGAGAATTTTAGGTTTCTTTCGCTTCCCCCCCCCCCCACCAGTAGACTGGGTGTATAGGTGCACTGGAACAATCCTTCCAAAAACACATTAAACTTTCGTTTACAAAGACGTGAAACTCACCGAGTGGTCAGGGGTGTCCACTGATTTGCTCACACAAAAATCGCTGCAAAATATGCTTTCCAACAGGTTTTATCGTAGTTTTTGTCTCCTCCATTGACTTGCATTGGATGTGCTGTGAGGTACGGTATTACTCCGCCGCCGGAAACTGAAATGGGGTTGTTTTCTTCTTCTTCTTCTTCTTCTTGTTTTTTTTTTTACGGCGGATCACAAACAATGAAATGCCAGTGGTTTGCTTGCAAATGTGCATTATCGCCACCAACTGGGCTGGAGTGTCTATTATTCAAGCTCTCAACGGAAGTAGTACGGGTGTGAGACGTTTGGAAAAATAGGTCCACAGTTTTACAATGAATGGTAAAACACCTGTTGGAAAGCATATTTTGCAGCGATTTTTGTGTGAGCATATTAGTGAACACCCCTGACCACTCGGTGAGTTTCACGTCTTTGTAAACGAAAGTTTAATGTGTTTTAGGAAGGAGTGTTCCAGTGCACCTATACACCCAGTCTACTGGTGGGGGGGGGGAAGCAAAAGAAACCTAAAATTCTCGGGACAGCAGCATTTGTCCAAAATTTAATCTTAACCGTTCTATTTCATCAGAAACGATCTGTAAACAGGGCTTTAAGTGTAAAATACCAAACTTGTCCTTTAAGATTTTTTGCATTGTGATTATTTTTATGTCAGTTTAGCACACCCCACATTGTCATTAACATAAAGCATTTTTTATTGCATTTTCATATGCAAAATTTTCATTATGCAAAAAAGAAATATGATGTCATTTTTTATGTTTTTTAGGGTTGTGTATGTTATAAGGCTTTTATGCTGATTTAAATTTAAATTTTAAAATTTTGTTGTAATTATAATATTTGTTTATTTTTAAATGTAATATTTAATTATATTTACATTATTTTAATCTTTCTGAATATTTGAAGGCCCCAGATATCTCCAGTTGTCTGTGATTTATTAGACAACAATTAAGGATAAATATTTTTTTTTTTACTCAGAATTTCTACCCTATAAAATATGTTAGAGCTGTTAAGTAAAGGGGTCATATGATGGTTCTAAAAAAGACCATTATTTTGTGTATTTGGTTTAATGCAATGTGTTTACACTGTTTTAGGTTAAAAAAGTCATTATTTTACACATACTGTATATTATTGTTGCTCCTCTATTCCCCGCCTTTCTGAAACTCATCGATTTTTACAAAGCTCATCGTTCTGAAAAGCGTGTTGTGCTCTGATTGGCCAGCGATCCAGTGCATTGTGATTGGCCCAAAAACCTTAAGCGTGTGACAGAAATGTCACGCCCCTTACCATATTTGAAACATCAGCTCCCAAAGCAATAATGACAGGTGATTAATGATAATGACACTGTTCTGGAACAGTGTTGTAAATAAAGCTTAAGCACTGTTTTCTAATTGTGTCCTCTTTTGGAAGGCCGAACAAAGTAGTTTGGCTTTAGCAACGAAAAACAGTGTCTCCACGACATGGCGGCAACAATAATACAGCGAGAATAAAAGTCACGCCTTCTTTCTTTGTACACATTTGGGTGGTGTTATGAAACATACTGACGTAGATTTGTGGGGGTGTGTTTGAACCATAGACTGTAAAAAATAGGTTTGAACGAAGCGTTTTAGGAAGGCGTGGCTGAGCCTTAACTTTTATAAATAATATCTCTTTAGGTTTGACACTTTGAGCTTTGTAACTCTGCAGATCTTATACTTGCACAAACAGCTACATAACACACTAAAGAAAAAGGAAAACAAGAAATCGCATCATATGACCCCATATGTCCAGATTTGCTGTATTGTGAAATATACGGAGCACCTAAAGGGACAAAAATGAGATGAGAGGGAAAAAATATTTCAATGCTTTTGCATTCACTCACAAAAGTTTCTCGGGGGAACTCAAAAATATGCGAGGGAACGCAAAGGCATTGGCATCATTTTTCCATCCACGTCATAGTTTTTCCCTCCACCATGACCCTTTAGGGGCTCCATAGAAATAAAATGTCACAATGATAAACAATTCTAATTGTCCTAAAATATGTTTTGTATTCTTTAGGCAAAATATAATGTCTTGTTTTTTTTCTATTTACGGGTTGAAATGCAACCCAGACGTGTTTATGAGAGATTCACATAGTTATACCTTATACACAAACGTAGACACACAGCTCCGAGCATCTGTCCACTTCTTTTCTCCCGTCCCAGGGCACAGTGATTCGAGTCTTCTCCATTCCAGAGGGACTGCGCTTGTTTGAGTTCCGGCGGGGGATGAAAAGGTACAATGATGATGATGATGATTCAAAGCTCACAGTGAACACTGAAGATACTTGAATCATACAGAAAGAGAGTTGAAGGTGTTTGTGTAAACTGTGGTATGTGTGAGTCTGTTTTGTGTATGCTTTTGACCTTTGTGTGTTTGTGTCCTCAAAGGTATGTCAACATCAGCTCCCTTTCCTTCAGCCCGGATGCTCAGTTCCTCTGTGCCTCAAGCAATACAGAGACGGTGCACATTTTCAAGCTTGAACAGCACAGCCCAAGGTACTGAAAAAGCTCCTTGCTACCAGTGTAATTGAGTCAGGATCTCTTTTTTTTTACTGACAAATCTAAATTTTGTCAGTGTTTGTGTTCATCCATGTTTTTGTGGATGTTTTTTACTTGCAGTGGGGAGGAGGAAGCTCCCTCTTGGTCAACATATGTAGGTAAGATGTTCACAGCAGCCAGTAGCTACCTCCCAGCACAGGTGTCAGGCATGATGAGTCAAGACCGAGCCTTCGCAACCGTCCGTCTCCAGATGGCCGGTCAGAAGAATGTCTGTGCCCTGGCAATGTGAGTCCTGCAGGCATTACACAGCAATCTAGAATGAGTAACAGTATTTACTGAGGAAAAAACTCATTCAAGAGTTTCACTTGACCTATCAGAATCCAGAAACTTCCACGTTTGCTTGTGGCCTCCTCTGATGGGCAGCTATTCATCTATAACATCGACCCTCAAGATGGGGGTGAGTGCACTCTGGTGCAGAAGCACAGGTGAGTTTTCACTCTTTTTTTAAACAAATGAGCTGTGTGGTATGTTATTAAATATAGCACGTAAAAAAATACTAAATAAATTGTTTTTGTGCTATACATACTTTCATGCTGGATTCCATTGTAAGTGCTCAGGCAACTGGACGAGTTCAAAAGGCTTCAAACTTTTAAATCTGTTCACTCAAAATGGTTAAAGGAATAGTTTTAAAAATGAACATTCTATCATCATTTACTCACCCTCAAGTAGTTTCAAACCTGTGTGAATTTCTTTCTTCTGCTGAACACAAAAGAAGATATTTTGAAGAATGTCGGTAACAAAACAGTTGATGGACACCATTGACTTCCATAGTAGGGAAAAAAATACTATGGAAGTCAATGGGGTCCATCATCTGTCTGGTTACTGACATTCTTCAAAATATCTTCTTTTGTGTTCAGCAGAAGAAAGAAATTCACACAGGTTTGAAACTACTTGAGGGTGAGTAAATGATGACAGAATGTTCATTTTTAGGTGAACTATTCCTTTAAGATTGGTTGACTAATTGGTTCAATGACCTTTTCTGCATTTTACATCATCATGCCAGTGGATGACAAGAATCAACAAGTAGTGTCTTTTTGTGCATTATGAGCTTGTCATTGAGTCTGACTCAAGTGATTCATTGAAAAGCACTAACAATTAAGTCTTTTTCATGCCTACAATTCTACTGAGATTCTACAGAAAGAGTGTTCATTAAGATGCATTAGATGCATAAGTGTTTTTCCCCCCAAAATGACTAGTTTTGTTACAGTTAGCTAAAACTACAACTAAAATGATTAAAAATCGTTTTAGGTCAATTGAAATAAAGCTGAAATAAAATAAAGATTTTAGTTAAAAACTTAAACTTATAAAACCTAAAATTAACCATGGAAACTAACTGAAGTTGAAAATATTATTAGAATTACTAAAACTAAATCTTAAATAAAAAAATAATTAAAGCCCAATAGAAATATAAAAAACTAAAAATGACAGCACATAACAACATTAAACTAAAACTTAAACTAAAATGAAAATGCAAACTGAAAATATAAAAAGTTCATATAGTAAAATAATATAAAATACTATATCTTTCTTCTTTAATCCTCTTGGCCCCCTTGGGAGCATAGGGCGTCCACCATGGATCTCCACCTCACTCTCCTCTGTGCTAAGGACTTTACTTCTTGCCAGGAGGTCCCCATCTTGGTCAGTTCATCAAGCAATATGATGAAGTAAATACTATATGGTGCATAAATAATACTAAAATAACAAAAAAAAAAGAAAAAAAATCTCCCTCCAGTCAAATGTGGGGCATAATTAATCAAGATATAAAAAACAACTAAAAATAGCTCTAAATTAATGAATAGATTCTTAGTTAGTTTTAAATGTGCGTGGTAAGCGGTAAGTTTTACAAATTCATAATTCTTCCACCCCTTTTCTTTTATTGCTGTGAATGACTCGCATGCCGACATGCACACTCTCGTTCAGTCACTGACTCAGCAAATCCTCGTTCATGAATGAGGTGACCCAATTCATTCAATCCATTTACGAACAAGAGACCTCGATGTGGTAGTTAGCAACTTACATATTTTTTTAAAGCGCAGCAGTTTCAAAATTCATGTTTGAGGTATGACTGTGCAATTTATATCGTAGAACAAAGCATGAAAGTCTCTTTATAAGTGCAGACCTTATTTGTACTGATGTCGCCTTTAACCCCCAGGTTGTTTGGATCAGATAAGGAGTGGGAGGAGACAGAGAAATCTGAACTCACAGAGCCACCGCAAGCATGCCAGTCATATGCTGCCACCGTGGCCATCCCCACCTCTGGACCCGTTACAGCCACTCTCACAGGTACCACGACACCCTTAAACACACGCATTCATTTACATTTGAACTCATTTTCATGATCACCCAACTGTGTTCTTCTCAGGGTACTCTGAGGATGGGGGAGCTAAGAAGGGCGAGGTGATTCCCGAGCATGAGTTCGCAGCAGGGCCTGTGTGCCTGGACGACGAAACTGAATTTCCTCCCGTGAGCATTCGCTAACATCTCCAAGTCAAAGCACCGGTGTTGCATTCCAGTGTATGGGGTTGTCTTGTCCCTCTGTCCACAAGCATTCAAACTAAGTGTGATTTATTATCTGTAACCAAACCAACACCAGCCTCTTCAGGTCTGATGAGGACCAAATGTTGCAGTTTAGTCACATCAGAAGCTGAATATGTTGTTTCTTACACAACGTAAATGACAAATATCACTCCAGACATTATTTCTTTGAAAAATGAAATAATTTAGTATATATTTCAGTGGTATTTCTCTGTATTTAGACTGAAGTAATGCTACATTAATGTAAGTATTTAGCCTAAGTTCAGGGTGAATACAGGCAAAGTGAGACACTTAAAGGTACACAATGTAACTTTTGGCCCTCTAGCGATTAAAAACAAAACTGCATGCATTTTGCAGAAGAACATTGTTTTGGTTGTGCTTGTACACTGCGGATGAATATGGTTTTCCTACTGATCATAAAACATTCACTACTTGGCTTAAGAGATATGATATACAGTTTGGTTAGAAAGGATGTTAGAGAGCTACATAATGCAATCTTACCTGTTGAGTAATAAAACAGCATCTCCATGTTGCTTTTACAACATTTCAAATCCCTCAGTTCTCGCCATCTCTGAAAAGTCAAGCCAATATCGATTCTTGTTTTATTAGGAGCTCTGTCACGTTCTCTTTTTGCCTGCAGACTCTCCTCTATTTTGTGCTTTTTAAAAAACGGGTGATTCTCCGGAGGTTCGAGATTTAGCTGCTCCATCTCAACCTTTCTCGCTCGTTGTGAGAGCTAACCTATACCACTCGCACACCATACACGCTTCAAAGGAGCTGAAGGAACTTTCCTCTATTTACGGATATGACGAGACAGGCACGGACGAGTGACATCAATTTACCCGCCTGTCCAAACACTTAAAATAGGCTTACCATAGAGAATCAGGGAAAGACAAGAACATGTTTTGGAAGAAGGATTGATGATGTATTGAACAAAAACAAAAGTTACATAGTGTACCTTTAAGCACAATCACTATTACTAAAAAAATAGCATTTAGTTAATATAAACGGTATGTAATGAAATACCATTCAAATGTTAAGGGTCAGTACGATTTTTTTATTTCTTAAAGAAATTAATACTTTTATTCAGCAAGGATGCATTCAATTAATTAAAAGTGACAGTAAATACATTTATAATGTTATAAATGATTGTTATTTTAAATGAATGCTGTCTATTAACTTTATCAAAATAGTAAGCAATGATGTTGAAAATTCAGCGTTGTCATCACAGGAATAAATTACATTTTAAAATATATTAAAATAAAAAATTGTATTTTAAATTGTAATAATATTTCACATACTGTACTTTTGATCAAATAAATACAGCCTTGGTGAGCATAAGAGACTTTCTTGAAAAGCATTTAAAAAAACGTACCAACTCCAAACTTTTGAACGGTGGTGTATACTGTATGTAACACATCTAATCATAATTTAAAAACAAAGGCAGTGACAAATCATCCAAATGTGTTTCACTTTATATGTATTCATCTTAGATGTTGAAAAATATTTTGACACTAAACCAGCTGTTGCTGTTTTATGATGTCTCTGATCTTATATACATGGACGTGAGCAGAAGTTAGTGGACTGATTCGTTTGTTTGTGCACAGACAGGACCAAGATATGAATGCATTGAATCCACCCTAGTTATTTGTTTTGATGCAGTAAATGCTGGGTTGATTCCTGGCCATTGCTTCATTAGATAACTATGAGAACTCTTTTTCTATTTCAGTCTAAATTTCATGACGTCAAACACATTTTTGTCTATGCACACACACACACACACACACACAACATACAGGAGTATAAACATTCTACACCTTATATTCTGAACAAATCTCAATGGATTAATTGGATTTTAACAAAGATATTTTATGATGCGAGCAATCTCAAGATCAAGTGGAGATATTAATAATGCTTTACATTGATGCAGTGCTCACTTAACTCCACATGGTGGAGCACTTATTGTTGTCCAGCAGGCCTTGTTACTGCTAACGCTTCATGTCTCGTTTTGATAGATCAGAAACTATAGTCTTTCAGATAGTTTAATAATATTGGTTTAAACGGAGGAGCTCAGGACTCTGATGTCAGAAGGATTTTATCATTTATTATAAGATACATATTCAGATGCCATTGCTATTGCTTTCATATACCTTCCGAGTGTCATTGTGACTAACTGATATGGGTCAAACATGTTCTCAGCTAGCTCCTGTTGAGATCTGTATCTGTCTATAACACACCCATGGCTGAGGGAACAATAAAGCTCTGTTCTGGTTTCCGGTAGATAAATTGGTGCCGTGACGGATCTGGGCGAGGCAAGGGGAGACGACCGTGAGAGGGTAGAGAACAGGCGGAGGCCGCAACTGTCAATGGAGGACCCTCAGTGCATGAGCAAGGACAAACAATGATAATAATGATAAAAACCAACAAACTAACTTCAGGGTGCTAAATTATTAACGGAACGGTTGAAATGCTAATATCTTAAATTTGAGTTGATCAGGGATTTGGGTCGTTGTCACTCAATCCCCTGAAGGGTGTGTTATAAATGAGGTGCATGACTGAAATATAACCACATATTGTTCTAGTTATGTAACACATTGTATTAATTCAGTCGTAATACTGTAGCATTTTATTCTTTTAATTTATAACACCATCATATTGAATCATAAGAGAGGAGGAATTACTTTTTTTATATATATGTGTTTTGCTGTATTGATACTTAATATGTTTACATGTTACCATCCTGAATACTAATACAGCGGGATGTTTTGTATGTATGTGCCTATAATTTTACTTGTAAAAGTGCAAAGTATTTTGCTGGATCGCTCAAGACCAAAAGACAAAAAAAGATATGAATATGTAGGAAATATATTAGGAATGAAATTATGCAAAGCACCTCTTGTCTCCTGTGGTTTTTTCTTAATCAAATTATTTGTTACAAAGGAAGTGAATAGATACTACCATTCAAAAGGTCTTTCTCTTTTCTTTTTTTTTAAATAAATTGTTTAAACTTTTTTTCAGCAAGGATGTATTCAATTTATTAAAATTGACAGTAAAGACTAATTTGTAATATTCCAAAAAATATTAAGCAGCACAACTATTTTCAACATTGATACTAATAAGAAATGTTTCTTGAGCAGCAAATCATAATATTATAATGATTTCTGAAGGATCATGTGACACTGAAGACTGGAGTAATGATGCTGATAATTCAGCTTTGACATCAAAGAAAATAAAATTACATTATAAAATACAGGGTGGGCCATTTATATGGATACACCGTAATAACATGGGAATGGTTGGTGATATTAAAGTCCTGTTTGTGGCACATTAGTATATGTGAGGGGGCAAACTCCTCAAGATGGGTTTGCCCCCTCACATATACTCTAAATTTGATGGCATGGCCCACAGAGATCTTGAGATCCTTCATACCAAAACATATGAAGTGTGAGTTTGCCATGTCTTCCTTTTACAGTGTAAACAAAGCATTTCATAGTCGATAACACTACAAAATGATATAGGATATAAGTTTGTACAAATATGAGATCATTAAGGCTAGAATAATCCCTTGGTTATACCGTTGTATATTTCAGCAAGAGTATAAGAGAAGAGATGGAAAACCTTAGAAACTGGAGCACTTCGGTAGTGTGAGAAATCAGCTGTACTTCACTGATCAATATTTGTTTTGAAAGGCAAAAGAACATGTTCAGCTTTGGGCACAATCCCGTCAAAATAACTCTGTTGTCCCACAGTGCTGTGTTCAACTTCTAAGGTCATGTTATGTTGCCTGTTATTCTCTGCACTTGCTTGCAAAAGGATATTAATGGGATACTAATAATAGTTTATAGGTTATGTAATTCTATGTGTCCTGAAAGTTAGGCCCAGCATAATTGATGTACAGAGCTCAAATGCAGGGCATGGCATTGAGACAGGACTGGTGTTGTGACAACAGAGACTCGATGCAGCAGATGAGGTTAAAGGTCAGAGTGAACAACTGATCTGATAAGTGTAATAAAGAAAGTGCTTTCAGGACCTGCTCATGCCAGAGAAGGACAAACAGATGGAAAAGAACTGTTTCAACGTGACATGTAGGTACATTTATGTAAATGTACTTTGTACGCAGTCTGAAATGATATGATCTACACATGCGCAGCTGAGCAGGGTAACACTTGACAATAAGGTCCCATTAGCATTAACTAACTGAGCTGTTCAGACATACATTACAGTATATATTAATGTTAGTTTTAGCATTTTTAATTCATGTTAGATCAGGGGCATTACATAATATTCATAGATACAACTTTTGATTTTAATAAATGTTGAAATTATAACATTAAGATTAATAAATTCTATAGAAGTATTGTTCATACTAATGTTAACAAATGGAATTTGTTAATACTTCTTGTAAAGTGATACTGAGCAGTGTTCTGACCGTTATAACTTAAAAGGTCCTCTTACAGTGTAAAACAAAGAATGTGCCATCAAACAAAAATGAATTGTGTTGTTAGAACATTTCTGCCTCAATTAAGTTAAAACAGATTCTAAAAATGGCTCATTTAGAATAAATCCATAAATTACACTTTGTACATACACCGAAAGCATTACAATGAACATGCTTTAGTGACATTGTTTTAGCTTTCCCAGCTGTGAGTATTTGCATATATTACATCCTTGGGCTATAGTGTCAAAGCCTACAGTCAGTTATCAAATATATTAACACAACGCACATCTGGAAGGGGAAAGGATAGCAACAAACATAAATTCACCAATATGACAAGTGCTTTGACTATTTCTGGAACCTTTTGATGCCTCCAAGAAGATAAAAATGCAGATTCTCAGAATGGTATTGATGATAAACTCTTCAAGTATTTACCTAAAAGCCCTGAAATGAACACATTCCCGAGTTTTTGAGCATTCCAAACAACAATTATTTGCATAGAAAAATTTGAATTGAAAAAAATGGGCCTGAAGTGTGTGATAAATGAGCTGTCCAGGGTACTGAACATTAATGCGTCTTCTGCTTCGATGCAGGGTTTGGCATAGACACACACATACCGGATACCGAAATGATAACTGTAACACATAAACAGCAACTTTTACATTTTTTCACAAGGACACTTTTTCACAGTTATTGTTACTCATTAACAACAAATATTTAGATGCAGCTCAGTGCTACTTTCACTCTTACATTGTAGTAAAGCTAAAATGATGGTCAGCTATTCATTGTGAGGACAGAGCGTTGCCCTGTAATCTTGTTTGTTAAAGTCTGACTGTACACAGTGTATAATTTAACTAGACATAAGTCAGCATTTAATGATCATATGAACTCTTGCTATGGTTAAATCTACTGTGTAACAACATCTTATGATGTTAATTATTACTAGGCTTCTGTGAAAAACAATCTCAAAAACATTAATAAAATAATAAAGAAATACAAACAAAATAATAGTAAATTAGAAAAACACGATTTGGAGTTATCCAAAAGTGAAGGATTCCTATATTCCTCACCATATCAGCTGCAGTTAAAAAAATCTGATGCCTCTGTTTTGTGTGCTGAACACAACACAAGCTTTCAACACCTAATTACTAAAGGGAATGACGCAAGCCATTCTTAGGTAACAAAGTCAGTTGGTTACTTATCTCTCAATGACTGGCCTCTGTAAGGCCGCCTGAAAAGATAAATGCATAATCTACTGATAAATGCATAGAGAAATTATTTAGATTTAGATTTAATTTAACTTTTTAGAAATGCAATTGGAAATAAGATAGAAATGTAAGGATTTAAAAAAAAAAAAAATATTTCAGATTATGCACTAGGTCTAGTCAAATATGCCAATTTTGCCTCAACATACATGTGAGATTTGTCAGATGTTCCTTTTATTGAAGCTCAAGATGCTTTTTGGGTGATCTCAAATCATGCTGGAGACCTCATGATCGTCAGGTTTTAGACAAATTTGTTGAGTTGAAGCAAAAAAGGGGACATAAAAAGATTTTATTTTATTTTTTATTATCTTTTTACTTTTTAAGAACTGTTGTGCTTATAAAATCAAAATAAATATGTATATTAAATTGGTGGTCTCAGACGTTTGGACCCCACAAGGCCAATATAGAATATTTTTTAAGACAGCATCCATGAACCCTTCATCTCGCAAACTACGTACTTTATTAAAGCAATCCTTAAAAAAGTTATCAGTATATCGCAACAGCAAAGCCTGTTTTAAATGTGACGACGGCTTTGTGTTATAGTTGTGTATTCATGTTTATTCATGTGTATTCATCATAGACTGTAAAAAATCCATGCATTCATCTCAAGGGTTGCATTATAACCGCTAGTACGCTACAAGTTTCCTAGATGCACGTCACCCGGGTGTCTGTGAAAAGAGGGAGGATGTGCATGTGACGTCACAGCCGGCAATGTAAAAAATAACCAAAATGTCGGAGTTTTAAGGAATCTCCTTGAAAGGTGTTGAACAAATATTGAAATGTCCGTCCGTATTTACATGATACCATTAAAACGCACGCTGATAATGCAATCTTTAATGAATGAGTAAGCTCATGCTGGAGACAGAACTGGAACAAACCTGTTTTACCCGGCCGGCTCCTATCATGCTTCACGTGCACGAGAATTGCCTCCCCACAACTCTCACCGGCATGCGCATGCTCGTGCATTTAGATAACTACGATCACTCAGTCCTGTTATGATCCTCAAATTCCTCACATAGTTTTGATTATTCAAAATGCTGTTCATAAGATGATTTATATTATTCACTAAAACTCATTTTGAAATACTTGTGTTTTCATATAACTATATTTTATTTTACTAGTGATGTTGCGGTCAAATAACAAATGATTTAATTCAGTGCTGTGATATATTGACTCTTCAGACATATGAGCTCCAGGTCTTGTAAGGATTTGTTTCTCTATTTAAACAGATAGCAGAGATAATTTGCCTATGATAATTTGAGCCCATTCAGCCAGTTCACCAAGTCCAATGCGCGTTCACGATTCAGTGCAGTCGCAGTAGCAGTCGCGCACGAGCTCGAATACCGGCTTCAGCCGGTATAAAATCTGCCAAGCTTCAGTGAGAGGAAACAGAGACAGAGAGCTGGCAGATAATACTTGATCTAGTATAATAGCAGTATTTATAAGTTGTTAATGTAGTCGAACATAAACTAGGAAACGATATAGTTCAATATATGTCACTCGGTTGTGACTTACTAACGCCTCGCGCTCTCCACAGGAGTGACTGCGGATGCTCAGGGCAGAAACGATGATCTCTGGTTAACACTTTTACAAAGAAGCCAGCTAGAGCTGTTGGTTTTTTGTTTTCTTTCAACATCCCGATTTTTCCGCAGTTTCTTCAACGTCTCGGTAAGTTAAAACGATTTATACCCAAAGTAACAGTTATAGCATTTGAATGCCATTTTTTTCTAGCGCGTGTAAGGACAGATGCCCTTTATTGCATGATAAAGTTACTTATTGCGTCACATGATGTACTATTTTATGATAGTAAGCTATGTCATTTATTGACTTAATTAAATGAATAATGCCTATGTCAGATATATATATATATCAAATGTAAATGTATGTCCCTGTTACACTTAATTTTCCTGGTTAAATAAAACATAAAAAAGAGAGACTAAGTTAAATACAATTCTGTTTTGTATTTTACACTAACTATGTAATGTTCTATTTATTAAAACCAAGTATAAATGTCACCAAATTAGTGTTATTATGCATTTTTGCATTTATTCCAAAATAATCACTAAAGCCAGTAACAATCAAGTCATCAAGCTTGTTCACAATGTTACAGACACGAAGATGTACCTTTAATTTCCCCAAGCTGATTGCTCACAAAAAACAAAAAACACATTCATGTTTTCAAGTTTGATTTTGACAAAGCAGTGATATTTAAGTTATATATATATATATATAACTGAGTTGCTTACTTACTTTTTCATTAGCCTTCCCATTAATGCCATCGATAGGCTTATTCGACTTAATGGAGAGGCTACACACTGCAGAGCCATGGGTGAAGCATGAAGTCCAGATCCCCCTCTCTGGATGTAATTTGGGTATAATGGATGGAGCTAGAAGTTCTAACCACACCCTAACCATACCCATAACTCTATCGCTCCACCCGTTTGAAGTCCAGCGAGGTGGACATGTATGTCATTTGGCTCTGCAGTGAGCACCACTTGACTTCATGCAGCGCTGCGCAGACCGATCGGCAGCTGACTTGAAGCAGTGCATGCCGGTTAGAAATTTTGTCTGACTTGAGACAGCGCTGACGCCACGTCACTGTGACGTATGGCATCAAAGTACCGCGAGAGAGATTCGAGAGCAGACGGTTGACTCAGCCGGCGCAGCTTCTCAAGAGCGGCAGCATGAGCTCTGGTGACGACACAGCTGTTCCACGATTGGCCGGATTCACCCTAACCAATCATATCCAATAATAGCGCAATGGAGTTATTGCGCTATTATATATATATAATGCCAAATAGACTTCATCATATATATATATATATATATATATATATATATATACAGTATATATATATATTAGGGCTGTCAAACGATTAATCGCGATTAATCGCATCCAAAATAAAAGTTTGTGTTTACATCATTTATGTCTGTGTACGGAGTATAATTATTTTCTATATATAAATACACACACATGCATATATATATTTAAGAAAATGTGTTATTTATATATAAAATATTTATATATAATATAAATTATATATAATATAAATATATATACACAGTATATACATGCAAATATTTCTTAAATATATACCGGTACATGCATGTGTGTGTATTTATATATAGAAAATAATTATACACCGTACACACACATAAATTATGTAAACACAAACTTTTATTTTGGATGTGATTAATCGCGATTAATCGTTTGACAGCCCTAATATATATATATATATATATATATATATATATATATACATACATACATACATATACAGTAGTCAACACTTGAAGTGGATCAAAAAAGTTTATCAAAGTTGTCCTAAGGCAAGAACGGGTTTTGTTCAAAATTCATGTATAACTTTGATGAAAGGTTTTGATCCACTTCAAATGTTGACTACTGTGTGTGTATATATATATATATTTATATATATTTTATATAAACAAACTTAAATTTGTTAGATACGATTATTCGCAATATAGCCTAAATATTTGAAAGTGTTGCTTGACTCTGGCACTCCCTTTTAATATCCCAACAGTGGTTACATAACAAGGATTTTATGCATATGGATTTATAGCACCTTGAAAGGTAAAATAATCCAGCTGACAAGGCAGATTAAAGACAAGCTTGCAAACAAAGCCCGCTGTTAAGTTGACACGGGGACACCATCAGAGCCGGTGTGGAAATACATCCTATCTAAAACTCTCTGTACTGTCACTTTGCTTACATTTATAGAAACGTCAGTGTCCATCATGACAGGATTGATGTCAGCCCTGAAGGGCTGCACAAGCCCTAACGTGTACGCTGAGGTGCCAGATGGAGGCTGGGGCTGGATGGTGGCTGTGGCCTTCTTCTTCGTGGAGGTTTTCACTTACGGCATCATCAAGACTTTTGGGATTTTCCTCCAGGACCTCATGAGAGACTTTAATGAAACCAACAGCAGAGTGTCTTGGGTCGTCTCCATCTGTGTCTTTGTCATGGCCTTCACAGGTAATTCAGTCAAGACATTTAAAGATACAGTACGATAGCGCTGGTTGTACCTCACAGTGTTTGTTTTCACAATACAAATGGTGTCTGCACAAATGGTAGGCTAAGCTTTACAAGTGAAAAATACCTTAATCTATGATAATACAAGAAGATTGTTTTCTGGTGAACACCTTTGAGACATCAGTAGAAGCCATTGTGTGCTATTTTTTTAGTTTCACATAGTTTGTTTCATCATCAATGCAGGTTTTATTCTACAGCGACCACACAACTCAGTTTTAGTTTAGGGAAGTTGAAGGGGAAATAGGTCATTATAAAAATACCAGGCATATCTCAAAAGAGGTGCGTACAAACGGAAATTAAGAAACAAGCTGTGTCATCAGATCTGTGATTCCTTTGTATTTCTCCCATGCCTTAAAGGGATAGTTCACTCACCCTTTCATTCTAAAAGAAGATATTTTGAGAAATGTCTGAATGTTTTTTTTGTCCCACCATGGATGTCAGTGGACTCCAAAACTGTTTGGTTACCAACATTCTTCAAAATATCTTCTTTTATATTCCAAAGAATTAATAGTCAAACAGGTTTAAAACGACATATGGTGAGTAAATTATGACAGACTTTTCATAATTAGGTGAACTGTCCCTTTAAAACATATCAGATATTGTGGTCTTTCAGTGTGAACCTGTCAAACAGATCCTGACTTCCAAGCAAATCTTTTCATCTTGGCATTTGTGCTGAGAGCGAGCTGAACTGTGCTGTGAAAGAAATGCCGACTGTTGTGATGGCTGACTGGAGATTCACTCACTTTGCCCAGTGACAAAGCAGCGCCACCATTTCATGACTCAGTGGACAGATTCACATTTTTTTCCTGCTGAAAGGGCTTCAAAAGATCATTCTTGTTCAAACAGAAGCAGTCTGAGAGTGAACCAAAGCAAAACCTGCAGCTGCTAGTGATACTGTCTTATGCCCTTGCTGTAAAAATGACACCACCATAAATGGATAATTTAAGGAAGTGCATCGATCCACTGTGTTGTTTCTCAAAGTTTCTCAAACATGTTTGTAATTGGCACCATCTTTCCCACAGCTCCTCTTTCCACAGTGATGAGCAACCGCTTTGGCTATCGGCCTGTCGTCATGCTCGGTGGGTTCCTGATTAGCCTGGGCACAATTACAACGGCCTTCACCAAAACCATAACTGAGATGTACATCACCATGGGAGTCGTTGCAGGTAAATTCACCTGCTGTGTGAGTTTGTATGTGCGATACATATTTTGGGACCCTAATTGTTCCATAACAAAATATGTAAAGTAAATGAAGATGAATTTATTCAGTATTTTAAGAAATTTTGCATTGCGTTATTTTATTGCCAATGCGGCGTGTTACTGAATTTTTTCCTCAGGGTGGCGTGGCATGACATTGTGAAAACTGATTATGTTTTAATTTCTTATTTTAAAGAAGAGACATATTTTCCATACATCGCATTTGTAATTCAGTTGTTTCGTTCTTTTTGTTTGAAGAGTAATGGCTGCTGAAAATTCAGCTTTGCCATCACAGGAATGAATTAAATTAGCAAACATATTTAAATAGAAAACAGTTATTGTAAAGTGTGATAATATTTTACAATATTACTGTTTTTACTGTATTTTTTTAATAAAATAAATGCAGTCTTGGGGAGAATAAGAGCCTTCTTTCAAAAACATTAATACATCTTACCAACCCCAAACTTTTGAACAGTATTTTCTGTAATATCACTAAATTATTAAACTCATTTTTTTGATTACTATATTACTGTATTTCCCTAGCAAACATGATGTTCTTTTTTTCAAAGACACAGATAGGGAATTCAAGCAGTGCTGTCTGGTATATGACTTGTTATCCCTGACACCTTTAGTAACACACACCCTTATATAACATGATGAATTTATATAGCGTTTTTTGGGTGGAGTGTTTTCATGCGTTGACATTCATGCGGTAACACACACAAATCGACGTTAATGAGATTCAAGCACATTGTCCCAAAGTGAAATAGTCTTGTTTCAAATTTCCTTCTTTAAAGAAATCTGTAGAAAGCTATAGACAGTCATTTATTTAAATATCTCACAATGCACATTTTAAACTCCCAATATAACACTGCATTTTATTAACTGTTTTAACTGAAAGAAACTTGCATTGATATATCTTAAATTATGTCAGTGCCATTGTTTTGTCTCAAGATCACCAATGTTTTTTTCCCAAGGCATTTTTACTTAAATGTCCTAACTGAACTGAGGTCTAATCCTGGCTTAATGTAAGCCATGTCTGTGAAACCAGGCCAAGATGTTTGAATATTTCATTTTTACTAAATAACATATTCACACTCTAGCCGATCAGTCCACATGTCCCTCTTTCATTTATTGTTCCAAAGGGCTGATGTTTTCTATAAACAAAATTTGAAAATTATGACCACATAATCCTTTTGGGTAACACTTTAGTTTAGGGTTCAGTTTTCACTTTTAACTAGGATGTTGGCTGTTTATTAGTACTTATAAAGAACATATTAATGCCTTATTCTGCATCCCTTGATCTTACCTGATACCTAAAGTTAACAACTACCTTACTAACTATTAATAAGCAGTAATTATGAGTTTATTGTGGCAAAAGTCGTAGTTAATAGTGAGATTTAGACCCTAAACTAAAGTGTGACCTCCTTTTATTTTTCCAGATTTTTCTAAAGATGCACTGCTAGCTTTCCCCAAAATTCAAAACACTCCCTTCCCGCCACTATTAGTTGATCCTAACCTTGCCGATCTTCTCCTTGTCTCTTTTTTTGTCTCTTTTAAATACAGTTTTCTTTCAGCCCTTTGTCAAGTTTGTCCCACGGAAGAGAGCGGCCTGGTTCTTTGCGCACCTGAGCCCCTTGTGTTGAAGAGACCAGTGGCTGTCATCTCCCTCTTTGCATTTTATTTACAGGCCTGGGCTACTGCCTTACCTTCCTGCCTACAGTCACCATCCTGTCGCAGTACTTCAGCAAGCGCCGCTCCCTCGTCACATCCATAGCCTCCACTGGAGAATGCTTCTCCCTGCTAGCCTTCGCGCCAGGTATGATCGACAGGGGTTGTGCAACAGATTCGTCTGGGTAGTTCACACAAAATAGAAATTGTGTTATTTTCTCACCCTCATGTTTTTCATATGAATGACTTTCTTCTGCAGAACACAAAAAGAAGATATTTTGAAAAATGTTTCAGCTGTTGGATATTGGACTTAGAAAAATATACATTTTTCAAAATATCTTCTATGTTCCACAGAAGAAAGAAAGTCATACAGGGGTGACATGAGGCTGAGTAAATAACGACAGAATATTAATATTTACTAGGCACAGGCAACTTTTACAAGCACTTGCAAACTTATTTTATATGTTACAGATTAGCCAAGCATGTACATAACATGATAAAAGCCTATTTGGGAGTCAAATACATTTGAATAGTCATAAAAGAGATTATTTTTCACAGAAAGCCCAATGTTTTTTTAGACCTGCTGAAAAACGTGTCTTTATTTGAATTCATGCTGCAGCTCTGAATGCGCTGAAGGAGCAGATCGGCTGGCGTTACTGCTTGATCATGATTGGGGTTATGCAGGCCTCAATCATTGTCTGTGGGGCTCTGCTGAAGCCAATAGTCATTAAACCCGAACCTGCCACACCAGAGGGTTCCACATCCCCCCTTAAAGAACCTGAATCCAAATATGACCTGGAGAACGAATTCACACACACCTCTATTGGCTCTGTGGACTCAGGGGTCCAGTCCGTCACCTCCTCTCAGATCAACCTGTCTGGCCTGGAATCTACAGAGCGGGACTCTGCAGAGAAAGAAGCACTTAGGAAAAAAGAGGAAGGAGAAACCGTTGAAGACGAGCCACTAGTGCTAACTGAGACCTCAAGGGTCTCCAGGCCCAAGCTGTTGGACTTCTCCGTGCTCAGGGACGCCAGCTTCAACTGCTACGCACTGTTTGGCCTGTTCGCCACGCTGGGCTTCTTCGCTCCGCAGCTCTACATCATTGATCTGAGCGTGAGCCGAGGCGTGCCACGTGACAGCGCCACCTACATGCTCTCGGCAATGGCCGTGGCTGAGATTCTAGGTCGTCTGTCCATGGGTTGGGTCCTTAATCGCAGGCCCGTTCGCAAGATCTACATCCTGCTGTTTTGCACAGTGCTGCTGTGTCCGGTGCTGGTCATCTTCACCTTTGTCACTGAGTTCTGGGGGCTCATGTCCTGCTCCTGTTTCTATGGCTTCCTGCTGGGCACCGTGGCCTCCAGCCACATCCCCATGCTGGCTGAAGATGACGTGATTGGCATTCAGAGGATGTCATCGGCTGTTGGCGTCTATGTCTGCATCCAGAGCTTTGCAGGACTGGCCGGTCCACCTCTAGGAGGTAAAAACAGCTTCTGTCAACTAGCAAACAAAACAGGGGTTTTATAAAAAAGATGAAAATATGATGGGACCCCTTACTAAAATATAAAAGCAGCTAGATATTTTTACACGCATGGAAAATAAAGGGGTATCCAAATTATTGTTGATTAAATTGTTTACTCGATTAAAATTTGACATGGTCATTGTACTAACGTAAAAGGATTAACACTACACCAGTCTTTTTTTGTTTACAAAGTTACTCGTAAATTTGCCTCCACCACACATTTATGTTAATCTTGGCGTTTCAGGTTTTCTGGTAGACACGACGGACAATTACGGATCAGCCTTTTACTCCTGCGCGGCTGGAATGGGAGTAGGGGCTCTGTTTCTTGGACTGGTGCGTCCAGCCAAATCCGGATTCTGCCTTGGGAGGAGGAGAAATGACCAGCAAACACCAGACAGAGACTCTACCTCACAGGGAAGTGATGATGGCACTGCTGACTTTGTAGAAATGGACATGGAGACAGACGACAGTCCTGCGAAGGGCAAACCTTGGCCAGTATGAATACTGCCTCACCTCAAGAGTAAACATGCTCCTAATCCTCCACTTGAATGTCGTCCCAAAGGTTGCAATACACAAAAACCCTGTTCCAACAGGGTAAAACAGTCACAAATCAAATGTTTAATCACTCTTCATTGCACTTCTGCTGAACACCCAATCATAACCCCCGAAACAAGTTTACATTTTGTGTGTTACTCGCTATTATTTATTGAAACGGGGAACAAGACTCCTTTCCGTTCATACTGTGGTAGTACGCATACTACAGTCTCCACACACTTTTAGACAGGGTAAGAATTAAACCTATAAAGCGTTCAATTCTGTAACTGTCATTTACCAAAGTCTGCTAAGTGCGAAGCTGACTATTTATTTCATAATTATATTGACCAAAAATCATCACAACGCTCAGTTCTCAGCTTTAACATCTAAAAAATGAAACCTCAGGCTGTTTTGCTGCTTACAGTGAGGCCATGATGCATATTTATATTGCATTAGGTTGAATAAACCTCATTCACAGTTAAAGGTGAGAGAGGTACGAAGCTGTCTAGTGTTTCAGGGTGCTTGGGTCCCTTGTTTAATGCAGCTTTGATGATTTGCACCACTTATTCCCAAGCATTCACTATAAAAGATGATGCAGATTGTGATGTAACCTTCCCTCAAGAGTAACTCATCATCAGTCAGAACACGTTGAATGAGGGATCAATTATGCTGACAAATGTCAAAGGCCTCTGAATTCCTGCTCAGAGATGCTGTCTACTTAGAAACACATTCAAGAGTTTCTTATAAGTTATGGTGAAAGAATGTCATGTTACCGCTGTAATTTGTAGTCTGTGCCTTGTCCAAGAATTCTGCGGAATCAAGAGCTTGCGACTTGAAACGGGAAACTAAAGGGGCCGTTCACATGGAACTTGTTCTTGCGTTTAAAAGCATGAGATTCGGTGTCTCTCGAGATGCGTTTTTAAAAAGTTAATTTATAACTTGACACGAGACGCTGAAAACGCCACATGAGGCGGTGCAACAGTCAAAAATGTCAGTCTAGTTATAGTCACCATGAAATGGTGACTGGCAAATCATTTTTAATGGAATATTGCAGTATTATAATTAATAATCTTTGATCAAATCATCTCTTCTCTGATGACATGGCACGAGGGCGGGACAACCTGTCACTCACATGACATCACAACGATCCAATCAATTCCTGATGGACAAAATTAAGTCCCGTCCTACATTTGTTCTTGTTCAGGAAGCCGTTTCACTCGAATATACATCACAATATTGAAGAAAACTTTGAACAATATTGAATATTGTGTCTTGTCGACTTTAAAAGCAGCATAGTGGAACGCAAAAAAAACAAGATGTGGCACGGAAGAATGAACAGTCTCGAGACGCGTAAACAGATGCGGCTCAGAGACATCCGTAAGGAGAATCGCAGTGGAGTGTGTTCTGTGAGAACTGGCCCCAAACACATAAAACACTCGATGAGTATCTTGACTCAAGAAATGGAGTCAATTTAAATGCAAAAAGAATTACATATATTCTAGCATATGAGATGAGTCTGTCGGTAAATTCCATTAAATGCACTTAATGACTTGAACTCTTATGTACCTCTTATGTTCTGTAAACTTAATTTGTCATACATGTATTTAAAGACTGTTTATTTGGGTTTTGTACTTTTGATGAGAAGGCACATGTTGTGCGCCTTTTTTCTTTGATTTGTTCAAATCTTTTTTTAATGTAACGCAGACTTCTGCCTGTGAGATGCTACACTTCTGAATATTGCAATGACAATTTGTTTAATGTATAATAAACACAATGATTTTTATAATCAGGATTTTCCTTTCCATACTTAAATTTACAAACCTTTCTGTAGATTTTTCAGACCATTTTTAACAAATTGTTTATACAGCATTATTTTGGGTATAGTCGCCTGTTTTTTTTTTTTCATTGATTTTCTCAAAGTGATGTATTCGTATACAAACGGCCAAGTAAAGACTGATTTAGATTATACTTTGCTGCTTTATCGGTTGCTTGAAATTCTTAATTATATATTTTAGAAAACTTTATAGTGGCAGTGGCAGTAGTCTGGAAACACAAATAATTTTCCATACTTATCCAGACCTGGAAATGACTCTGGAACCCTGTATAATGGAGTCCCGCTCAGTCATTTTTGTTTGTTTGCCACTACACAGGTTTAACCTTATTGGGAAACACCACATAGGCACAGCGGCCTTGAAGCAGTCACATGACACTGGACAAAGAGCTGAGTCATCTTGCTCCGCTGCAGCAAAAGATAAGCACAGTCATGCACTCAGAGGAGTGCAGTGTGGTGGCAACAGCAGTGCCTGCAGTAGCCTGTGTGGAAACTGTCCCAAGCTAAAAGCGATTCATAGTTTAAAGCTAGGTTACAGTAAAACTATTGTTTTGATGTAGTAGCTACACTGCTGGCTATCTACTTGAATATTTGTCTAAACAAAAGCGAAATATAAGACACAGACACAATTGTTTTTAGTTCGCCTGCATTATATTTGACATGAATTGGCACTAACTGCAGATGAAAATAAAATTAAACATTTGAAATGCATTTAAACATTTCCGTTTTTAATCCTCGGGAATTCCTCGCACCACAGACCAGTTGTCCATTAGGGCGCGCACAATCTTTGTTTCTGCACAAATTATTTTATGTAGCAATAACATGACCAATTTCTAATTGTATTATGATTTTTCATGCTATTCTTAAAATGATGTTTTAGATTTAATATAAATTAAGCTTATTTATATAAAATCTGAAACATTCTTTTAAGAATAGCGTGAAAAATCCATGATATAAATACAATTGTATTTATAAGTGTAATTTTGATCATTTGTAAAGCCATGCATTTTAAATGAAGTAGAACTGACTGAAACCCTGGCTACATTTGGTATAACACCACAACCTAGTGTTCACAAAGTGGAATCGCACTTTCACCATTGTCGATTTAAGAAATATTTGTAGAAATTAAAACAAGCTGCAGAATTGCTCAAACGTAGTTATTCTGAGCCAAAAAAATAAATAAAATAAACACATCAAATGACAGTTTTTGCAAAATGATTTTATTGAGTCAATGATGAAGAATGAGGAAGCATAGGTTAGACTGTACAATGAAAAGCAGGTCTATATTCAGTACTGAGCACAACAGTCTTAATCTTTAGAATGAATTATTTTGATGAGGACTCATAAGCATCCACATTAATCAAAATTCAAAAAACCTAAGTACAAAAAAAGACCAGAAATGTCTGAGGCATCAAACTGGAGGCACTAAGAATCCTTTGTGGCAGGCATAAGTCTTGCATAATTACAATAATCAAACTTGATTATCTGGGCAAAACTGAAAAGGGCAAATCAGCCACCTCTGATCAGAATCGGGTTTAGGAGAAAAGCTACAGTGAGAAAGACAATTCTTACAGGAAGAGCAGAGAAAACGTTTCTCTCTCTCACACATCACAGTGTACGGAGGAGGAACACAGCTAAAGTAGTGTATCTATCTGCAGCATCGCCCTTCCTTTAAACCTGTCAACTGTTAGGAGACGACAGAAACCGATGCGCTCTGATAGAGGCATTGTGTATGTCAGTGGGTGACGGCTTTGTCCTGCACCTGTCATATCTGTCAAAGCTACATCAGACAGTGACGTCATCTGCAAAAGCACTTGGGTTCACCCTCAGGGCTCTCGCACACAGGAGGTCGTGGGACTCATAACCGTCCTCAGCCATCCCTCTGGGTTTTGGCAAGTGCATAACACTCGCTTTATTAAGTTCAAAGGCAGATAATACAACGTTTTAAGACTCGGCATGCTAGAACTAGGCAGCAAATACTAGAGGTTATTCAGCATTCTCAAATGACACAAACTCGTTCGAATCAGTCAAAATCTTGTGCTTGGAACATGTTGAGTTTAAGAGAAAGTCGGATACTAAGACGACAACGAAAGCTCCGCAATGCCCAATTTGCTGGCATCGGGGGGGGCAGTGAATGGCACTAGAAGACACAGGACACTGTCAGTGGAGCGTTAAGACGTAACACTTGCTTTTCACGAGCCTCCCGGGACTTGAGCCAGGGGCGTAAGGCAGAATTCGACACCAGACAAAGAGTCCTCTACTGCCGTGCCCGTCCACAGCCATCTGAATGCATAGCCGACACATACAGGCATCGTTCAGCGCAAAAGCTGAGATGAAGCAGCCAAAAGAGCAGCCTTGAATGGGGCGAACTGCGGGCAGGGAGTCAGTATCTCTGGATTTGTGGGTGCAGTGGCAAATACAGCTATACATTTCAGTGTAGGTTACAAATCTGTTAGAAAAGAGTGAGGAGGGTGAGGTACAGACTATTTACATAAAATACTTACTACAACGGTAGTATTCAGGGCGGACATGGCACTATACAAAGTAGCTATACACAACCATTGAGGGAACGAGGTTCACATCGTAAGATCTATCCCTTTTGAGGAAAGTTGTTCGAATTATTGGTACCTTAAACACGTGGCACTTGTGAATACAGACGCTTTTGTTAGCGGGGTCTGACCGAAAAGCCAGTATAGTTTGGTTGTGGATTTAAAACAAAGCAAATAAATTAACAAGACACCGTATTTTTTGTTTTTTTTTTGTTCCCTGATGGATAAAGAAGTTCTTCCAGACTCTAGCTAGGGCAGAGCGGAGGAGGATGTCTGCAGGCCAGCAAGGAAATGTGATTTCCAGCCACTGATGGAGAGCTACAATTAGTGGATGTTCCTGAAGGCGAACAGTTAAAAGTGGTCTACATTCAGCCCTGAGTTTATGCTGTATGCATACTGTATCTATCAGCTCGCCTAGCGTGGCTAACCACAGTATAAGTTCAGTTTATCAAGTGGTATGAATTGTGAGCGTTGTCCATCAGCAGAGGAAAATCAGAGTGTAAACGTTTTGAAACATAACTTAAGAAGTTTATCTGTAAATATATTCATAGATCTATATATATATATAAAAAAAACTGATTCTAAAATTTTACAATTGATTAGACATCTACACGTTAAAAACACCAATCAAAATGAGGAGGGGGGAAATTAAGGCCAGGCAGGTGTCGACAGAAAGGCTCAGAACATAGTTCCTGTTAAAAGGTTAAAACAGCATTTGCATCTCATCTTGCTATTTGGTCAGTAATACAAGGCTCAAAGGTAACAGATCAAAGACAGTGCTAGAATCTCTTCCTGCTTTCTTCCACTTTTTGATGGAGGAACGCATTGCGTTTGGCACCTTTCGGCGAGAGGGTGCCGCTCAATGACACGTACAGCTTCTCTTGGCAGGACAAGTGTGAGTGTAATGCACTCTCTTCTCTAAGCGTACTCTTTAAGAGAACAACTACCCGCCGTCCCGTGCTCGTGACAGACCGCTAGGCTGGGCCGTCGTCTTCCTCGCATAAAAGCACGTCAGAGCTATTCAGAAAGGTTACTGTGTGGAGTACAAACATCTGAGCAGAAGAGGGTTATTTTGGAGAGATCTGAAAGGAAACGGTTGGACAAACATCACTGCAGCATGAGCTGTTTGAGGTTGTCGTGCAAGATGGTGTCCTTGACGTCGCGGAAGACCAGGCGAATGTTCTCTGTGTTAATGGCGGTGGTGAAGTGGTGGTAGAGGGGCTTCTGCTGCTGGTCTCGCCGCTTGTTCCGGAAACAATCCACCAGGAACTTCTGCACGTCCTCCAGGCTGTGCGGCTCCCCTGTGTACTCGGGGAAGTAGTCCTTGATGGCCACCGTTTTGACCTTCTCCTCAAGCAAATCTGTCTTGTTGAGGAAGAGGATGATGGAAACGTTGCTGAAGACGCGGTTATTGACTATGGTCTCGAAGATGTTAAGTGACTCCATGAGACGGTTGGTCAGCCGGTCCTCCATCAGCACCTGGTCGAACTCGCTTGACGAGACAAGGAAGAGGATCGAGGTGACGCTGTCAAAGCACTCGAACCACCTGCGGCGCTCCGACCGCTGGCCGCCCACATCCACCATCTTGAAGGGCACATTCTTGATCTCAAAGTCGTACTCGTGAATGCCCTTGGTGGGCTTACGTGCCAGCAGGATGTCTTGCTGTGATGGTAGATACTCCTGTAGAGAGAGAGAGAGAGACAAAGGGACCACCAACCATTAATCAGGGATGACGTGAAGGGACAATACAGAAGATTCAAAGCAAAATTTAACGGTGACTTCGACTTCAGGGTCAAGCAGGCATCAAATTAAAAAAAATGCATGTTATCCTATTCTTCATGTTCATGATAAAAAGATTGTGGTGTAAAACTGGTGAGTTCCAAGCACAGGCACTTGAATCATGGTGGAATGAGATTTGCATGTGGTGGACGATACGTTATTGAATCATAGCATGCGACAGCAGTTTGCATACCACACATCCGATAGATACCTTTTGAAGTCTGGAATACACTAACACAACTGTGTACAGTCTGAAAAGATTTTTAAAACACTAGTATCAAACACTTTCATACATTTAAACTTTGTAAATGGTTCGAGAAAATCTGGACATTTTCTGCACTTTTCTGTAAAATCTGCCAATTCTGACAGGCCAAAATCTGCAGACTAGGCTAACTCTGACTTTGGGCAACTAGTGTTGACTACAGACTGCGAATTGGGGAAAAAATCTAGGCAAAATTTCAGGTAGTCTATTCCAGTCTTAAATTAAACTACTAGAGAAAATAATTATGTTCAATTATAAAGACATTAACCCAATTTGATATTTTCCCTACTAGTACTGCATACACACCTTTCTCTTAACAATTCGGTAGCAACTGTAAATTCTTAAACGTCTTTTACTGAAATTAAAGAGAATTTAATTTAATTAGAGAGAAATTAAAGAATTTAAGAGGTAGAAATAGTGTTTAAAGCAATACAGATACAGCGGGGGTCCAAAACTCTAGACTACACTGAGATATTTATTTCCATTTAAACATAGAAATTACTATTAAGTTTAACTAAATAAAAGTTTTGACATAAAATGAGAAGAAATATTTAATACTCTGCACAATTTCTAGGTAACCATTTAAATTTGTGACCCTGTCTATAATGTGAACTTTATCCTCAGGAGAGTGACGAAACAAATAGTTTACAAAATTATAGAGACATTCATGATTTTTTTACTGGTAAAATTGCTATGCTAATATTAACATTTTCGTAAATCAAACATTGTTTATTAAAATAAAGGAATGTGATCTCAGACTTGTGGACTCCATTGTGTGATCTCATCATGGTTTTCCTTACAGGAAAAAAAAAAAAAAAAAAAACTTGAAGATAAAACACTACAATAAATCAGTGGTACATAAAACGCAAACTGTGGGGACAGGACAACCAGGACAAAAAAAAAAGCAAACAACTATTACGGCCAGCCCATGGCTCATTCTCCACATTGTTGGCATACCAGAGTTGGGGGTTGGTGGGGGACAACATTAGCAAAAAGGTGAATCTGGATCGAAGCACTGGCCAATACAGAGTGTGAGGGCAAATGCACACAAACTGCATCAGCTGAAACTCTACACTAAGTAAACGCAAGACATATCAAGTCGATAAGAGAAACCATGCTCAGTGCTAGCACATAAAACCTGAGAAACATTTCTGAAATTCCAGACAGGATAACATCAAAGACGTCTGCCTTGAATGGATACGGCATCCAACATGGCGGTACTCATGTCTGGATGCTGAACCCATGGAAAAGTTGCGTTATTTGTAGGGCTGCACGATTAAAATCACAATTTCCATGTAATCGCACTTAAACTGATTTGGCTTATCATCAGCATCCTGTAGATGCGGTCAAAGGAGCTTAAGCTGCATCTAACAATGAATTAGGTTGGGGTTGGCCATATAACAAAAATATTATATCACCTTTTTTTTCAGGAAACTCACGATTCATGATTTTAATCACAATTCTTTTTCATGTTGGTTTTACTATTTTGCAAGTGACTGAGCATTACAGCCAAACTAATGTCCCTGTTTTTAAAAAAAGCCTTTAAAGGTAACAAAATATAAGATAAAAAAAGAATGCAAGACATACATCTGTCTCATTGTTTTCTTTGTTATTAAAAGATAAGAACAAATATACACATTACATATACAATGAAAACATATTATACAAATGAAATAAACAGTGCTTTATTTTTTCAGCTACAGTAGGTGTATTTAACAGCAGCAACCAGAAAGAAATTAAACGAACAAATATAAAAATAAAACACTACATTGACTTCACTGGATAAATTATACATTGATTCTTATTAAAGCTATTATTAAGGTTCTCAGTCAACAGCAGGGAGTTGTTTTCTCTCTGTTTTTTTGTTGTTTTATTAACATTAAAAGGATAGTTCCCCCCAAAATAATTTAAACCCAAATCAGTTTATTTCTTCTGTTGAAAATAAAAGCTATTTTAAAGAATAAGGGTAACCAAACAGTTGTTGGTCCCCAGTGACTTCCATAGTATATTATTTCCTACTATGGAAGTCAATGGGGAACAGCAACTGTTTGGTTACCCTTATTCTTTAAAATATCTTCTTTTGTGTTCAGCACAAGAAAACAAATTAATACAGGTTTGGAACAACATTAGAGTAAATAATTACAGAATTTTTATTTTTGGGTGAACTATCCCTTTAAGGACAAGGTGCAGCATGTTTACTATTAGGCTACTGTCACTTTAAGACTGGCACGCACCTACTATACACGCATATGACACGCACCCGATTTTCTCTGAAATGTTTGCTTTCACTTTATACATACTGTGTTTAGTATGTAAATCTTGTGTGTATTTGACAGTATTAGCGCAGTAAGACTCAAAAGATAACTTAGTCCAGTTACCAGGCGCTGTTTGGCAGGCTTTTAAGTGCACAGGGTGTATGCGCTCACCGCTCAGAAAAGCGCATCTTAGAACAGCACATCAGCACGCAAAAGAAATGTTAAACCGGCAAGGCTTTAAAGCACATGCAAATAATGAATTTTTGTGAATTCCCGTGAGTGTAACTATCTCTGCGTTAACGTGATGTGAATGTAAGTCGCATTGTACAGTATGTTGGGACGAAGGGGGCAGAAATGCAACTGATAGAATGCACTGTAGCACGATACTACGATATTTCTTCAAAAGCAGATCGCAGAGACATTTTAATCGTCCACTATCAAAAATCATGATATCGCACACCCCTACTTTAAGATGTGAAAAGGATTTCTAGTCACATGAAGATGAATTGCTTTTTCCATTGAGAGATTCAAACTAATGTTCAACCAAACACACCTCTCCCTGACACATACTCTGCATGCCTGCATTTTGTTGCCTAAGGTAACCCTTCTTCCTCATCTCTTCCTAAATATTTATGCGTCTGGGCCGCTGAGGTCTGTCTCTCCCCAAACATTTGACTCCCACACTTCATCCACCCAAGAAGGATGAATGTAACTGAAACAAACACATACTTTCCAACAGAGTCAAGCGGCCATTTCCCTCTCTGAGCACCCTCGGAAGCGTGCAGTGTTTCCTCTTCCTGTTTGTTGATGGTGTGATTGCAGAAGTGGGTCCACATTGCCGTGACGTGGCTGAGTGAAGAGTAGCCAGTCTGAGGCGCGGCGCCCCGGACCAGAGCGCATTCAACTCTGCTTCCTTACTCCCCCGAACAGAAATTTAGTGTGCCAGACATGAGAATCGAGACCGAACGACAGCATGATGTCAAGGAGCATAATAATGAAAGTAAGATATGTGGGGAAACAAGTGAATGGTCCTTTCGGTCTCTCTTCCACACGTGGCATTAGTGCTTTAAACAATAAGAACCACTGTGACTGTTTTCATAAGCTGTGAATTTAAAACAGGTTATCTGATCTTTGGTTCATGAACAGAGCTGTCTGGAGTCAAAGCTGAGATACTAATCATCACATTTACTGCAGTCAGCAGCGTCTAGAAAGAGCACAAAACCACAAACATCCGTTTAGTACTGAGAGCAAGAACACGAGCGGCAGGCGGCAAGTCACATGACGCAAAGGGAACTGCACTGGGCCCTCGTGCATCAGCCAGACGCTGTGACAGCTGCAGTCTCAAATGATCTTCAAAAAACTAATTCGTCAACACACTCCACATATAACATGCAAAGGAAGTGGGAATAAATATAGGGACCTAAATAACTAGGGTTCTGAAAAAGTTCTAGCACTAAATAAAATAATAATAATAATAAAAAAAAAAAACCTATATATCGACTCAATTCAGTACCTGAGTGCTGTCATCATGGTTTGAATATGGAACAATAGTAGTGTAGGCCTATTAAAAAAAATGAGTGTAAAGACTGCTTTTTTCCATCAAACTGAGTCAGTCAACAAGTCTTGATGGCTGCTCTATAATCTATAAATTCATTTTATATTAGTTTTTTTTTTTTGCCCAATTTGGTAAAGAGAATCATAATTTTTTTGGGGGTATTACCACTGAAAGTAGGATTGTGCTTATTTTCTATTTCTGATGGCCAGTGTTGATTGTTAAGAAAACCTACAGCACATTTCATCATTCTTCATCAGTGTAATCACATGGATTATCCGAGTGAGTAAGAAAACCCTCAGGTCATCCTTAAAGGAGAACTCCGGTCAATTTTAACATTGAGCTCATTTTTTTGTAAATTTGGAGTGCTGTCAGTACAGAGAACAACGGCAAAAATCGGTGTTGCCTACACCATGTTATCCTCTTTTTAAAATGTGCACCCTGTTGACTTAAATGGGGCAAGTTTTAAACCTGCTTTTAGCCTCTTAACATCCTTAATGTGTCATTACAAGTGCCCAGCCATGTGAGTGATTCCTTCAGAGTGAACACGCGGTGAATCTGACTGCAGTAGATGTGCAAGATATGAATAAAAATGATGTTATTTCAGCCAGCGCACATACCTGTATTTACTTCCTGTTTTCGGTCGAAGTCCACAGTAGTCGATTGTCGAGTTCGGCGCATGATCGTACGTACTAAACCTATGCGCGTGAACTCGACAATCGACTACTGTGGACTTCAGCCGAAAACAGGATGTAAATACAGGTATGTGCGCTGGCTGAAATAACATCATTTTTATTCATATCTTGCACATCTACTGCAGTCAGATTCACCTGCGTTCACTCTGAAGGAATCACTCACATGGCTGGGCACTTGTAATGACACATCAAGGATGTTAAGAGGCTAAAAGCAGGTTTAAAACTTGCCCCATTTAAGTCAACAGGGTGCAAATTTTAAAAAGAGGATAACACGGTGTAGGCAACACCGATTTTTGTCGTTGTTCTCTGTACTGACAGCACTCCAAATGTACAAAAAAATTAGATCAATGTTAAAATTGACCGGAGTTCTCCTTTAATCACGCAGTGCCTTCTCCACTGATTCTTTCAAATAACTTAAAACTGAAGACTGTCAATTTCTCAGGGAAAAATGTTATGCGAAAAAGTTGCTATAGGAAGTATTATGAGAAAGGGTTGACACGTGACCTTTGATGTCAGCAGAGCTAGTTTCACTTCTCTCTGTATGTGCTGGCTGGTGAGCAGGGAAACCCTGTCAAGGCCCACAGCATTGTGAGAAAAAACAGACGGGCATTCATCTTTCTGACATTATCTTCAGCATTTGCCATTGCCCATTTCCTTCATGCTCTGCCGTATAAAGTGATTCATCTAAGACTGCTTTGACTGATACTATAAAAGAGCTCTTTAGCAATGCTAGCTGTTTCTGTACTGCACTTAATCATCCAATATGAAATGGATCAGTCTAGTGAATGCAAGTACAGGCTGAGATGTTTATTTAATATGCCCTGGACAAACTCCATCAGTACTCCATAAGACAAGGCTCCTAATTTCTGTTCTGGAACTATTGTCAATATTTATCCAATACATTTCCAGGCCCATATGGAATGTATGCCCGCACATTTCAACAGAAATTAAACTGCCATTTACAAACATGAATGCATCTTTAAAGCTTTTCAAACTTAAAATGTTTCACCCTGGGTCATTGCACACCCCATGTAAATGAAATCCTGGGTTATTTTGCTTCAATGTTTTACATTGCATATAATTTACAAGGGTTTAATTAATCCTCGGTATTCATACGCTGCTGTTTCATACTGTATATTCCTAAACCCTGGGTTAACAACCTTATTTGCACATTTGCTGTGTCAGTGTCACTGCCTGGACGAACACCGCAAAACCGGTGCTCCAGAGCAGGTTTCATAACACTAGGTAAAAACGTGGTGCTAACCCAGCTTCTAAATTTCAAGTGTGAAAAATTCCTTTACCCGGGGTTAAAAGACCTTTTGTTTGTTACACGCGTTGGCTAATTTGTTAGTGCTTTCCACTTTCAATTAGAGTCAGCTCCATTAACAAATTTTACTGTGTTTAAACCCATTCAGCAGAACTCAATCTAAAATGAGTGCATTGATTGTTGATTACCCACCACTAAAATTAAAGGCACCCTAAAGCATACTAAATTACTTAGAAACACTATTAATCATAAATATCAGGTCTCTAAAAAACATGTGACATCAGCACGGACAGAATGACGACATACAGCTACATGCTTACCGGTGTTCCGAGTTTGTCCAAGTTATCCAAGAAATATTTCACCGATTCACCCTGAGAACGACAAAAAGCAGAGAGAATCAGTCAGGTTACCAAAGAACTATAAACTGACAATGAAAACAGCTGAGCACAAATGAGTCATACGATCAATGTGTACAGAAAGTTAACTGTGGTTCATTTCTTCATAATTAGATTGAACTAGATGAACTTGTGTGTTCGTGACAAAAAGGTTATTGTGGTAATATGTTGTCAAATAAACATGTCAATCAGCCAAAGTGTAAAATGTGCAGAGACATGTACTTAAAGAAATGAGGGCCTCATTTAACACCAGAACAGACGGATGTGACTCATGAAAACCCTCTGACAGGATGTCAGTAATCACAGAATTACAATCACAGAAAATTTTACTGTAATCTTTCATTGACTTCCATGGAGAAATTCTGTATAGGCTTGCTGAGGTAGTCGGTGTTACACCGTGTTCGGACGTACACCGATTACATTACTTTGCCGTGGCAGCACCGCCCCAATGTCATTTTGCTTACTTGTAGAAATAAAAACCATTTAGTTCAGTTGGACAACAGACGCTACAATTATTAACTTAAAAGCATCTGCTCTGCTCCATACAGCATGAGATGCAGAGTCGCAGGACAGTGAAGCAGGAGTCAGATTTCACTTATTATGTGACAAGAGTAAGGAGAGATGACGCCGGACAAGCCGATGGCGGAGGATTTGGTGTGCAACAGATATTAAGCGTCATTGACAAATATCTTATCTTGTAAAATGAGCTCCCTATACAGACAGTAAGCGTGAGGGCAGCACAATATTGGAAAAAACTGACATTGCGATATTTTGGTTTTCTGCTATACATATTGCGATATGAAAACCATTTCACCAGTTAATTGATTAGCTTTATTTGGAAAGAACTAATCATTCATGATATTGATGTTGTAGCAAGTTTATTTACATTTTTAAGAGTTCATAATGGTGACTCAGGGCTGTACCAGAACCACTTACAGCTTTAGTCATCAATTTGTGACATCTGGTCTCAGTATGGTACACCAACTCCAGAAATTAACTCCAAATGAACTTTGTTTTGCTCGGATTTTGTTTGAAATGACACACCAGTTTGTTCTCTGATTTTGCTTGAAGTATATCTGGGCCTTAAATGGATAGTTCACCCAGAAATGAAAATTAGCCCATGATTTACTCACCCTGAAGCCATCCTAGGTGTACATGACATTCTTCTTTCAGACGAATACAATCGGAGTTATATTAAAAAATGTCCTGGCTCTTCCAAGCTTTATAATGGGAGTGAATGGGTATATTTTTTGGAAGTCCATCAAAGTGCATCCATCTATTCATGATAAAAGTGCTCCACGCGGCTCTGGCGGGTTAATAAAGGCCTTCTGAAGTGAAGCGATGCGTTTGTGTAAGAAAAATATCCATATTTAAAACTTCATCGACTAAAATAACTAGCTTCCGGCAGACGGACGTACGCAAGTCGACTTGCGCCAAAAGAGTAACACTTGATGTATGAGTAAATGAATGGCTTTATTTCGAACATGTAAAAGAAACAATCCGGTTGGCTGATCATCTTAATCTGTTTATCTCCACACACCAAGAAATAAAAAAATAACATACATATTTACCAATGTTTATATCCACCATAAATAATAAATTTATGATGTAGGAGTAGCGTAAGCTCTCACGCCACGGTTCAAACAAACAGGGCTGGGCAACCGCGTTCGTCAATACGTTGTGAGTCAAGTTCAAGGGTTACTCTTTCGCCGTAAATCGATGCGTACGTCCGTCTGCCGGAAGCTAGTTATCTTAGTCCATAAAGTTTGAAATGAGGAAGAGCCAGGACATTTTTTAATATAACCCCGATTGTATTCGTCTGAAAGAAGAATGTCATATACACCTAGAGTGGCTTCAGGGGGAGTAAATCATGGGATAATTTTTATTTTTGGGTGAACTATCCCTTTAAGGAAGAAAACACCAATGCGCACTCTGGTTTGGAAAATGAAAATTGTGAGTAACAGGAACAAGCTGCCCAGGAAACAGCAACAGGGCTTGAGCTAATGCTCCGTGACGCTCAGATGTATAATGGACCAATTAGCCGCTTGCAATTTCAACAGTTTGGCATGCTGACAGCAGGACAGCAGGAAGGAGTTCTGTTGTTCAGCTTCCTTCTTAACATCATCCTCATCTTTCTCAGCGTATGATGGAGCAAAGCTCAGTGAGAGCAGTCAGAAAAAAGTCTTCCTCATTCCTGCATAAAATACCATTTCAAAATATGACAGCATTTATTTGCATCTTGGGGTTAGCTGAGGTCTACAAGAGGTACACGCAGGTCTTTTGAGGTGGCTTTCAGTAGAGAGGGGATTATGCATGTCTTAAGAAAACCCCTAGTAATCCTCCCCCAGCTGGGCATGAAGCCACACTGTGCTGTTCATCTTCAATGAAGGGTGTGGGCACACAGGAACAACACACTCAGAGCAGGCCAGGATATCAGTTTCTGAGAAATGCTAAAAAGGAAGTCCTGTTAACTCAGCAACACCTGAAGCAAAGCCCACTGAGAACTGTTGGTTCACTGCAATCTGTATTATCTACATACACACAAAATGTTTTTGAACGCAAAGTCACTTGATAATGTATATAACATATTACATAAAATGTATATGCAAACTGAAATATTCATAAAAAATAGGGATGCATCGATATGAAAATTTTGGCGATACCGATGACCAATAATTATTTATATTTGAAAGCCAATAACCGATATATTGGCAGATAAATCTAAATCCAAGTTTACATATAATTTTTGAGAGCCTGATTACAAAAACAAAAGTCTCACCATTAAAATCCATGTCCCAAGCACACAATTATAATGTCCTTCTTATTTTTTATAGCCTATATGACAGACTTGTGTTGCACTTAACACTGTATTTTCCTTTTTTGAAGTAATTCCAATAATTTTTTTTAAGCGATTCAAAACCATCATGGCGAACAGTGCACATCTAATGCGTCTCAGCTGAAGAAAATAATCCATTATTTATCGGCTTTAAGATATTGTTCAAATTCTTTTATTGGGCCGATAACGATATCAAAAATGAACATATCAGCCGATTCCGATATGGTAAATACAGATGTAATAAATAAATTATATACTGTATTTTCCAGGATTTTTTAATCATCTGAAACGTGCTATGATTAACATTTCCAAGGCGACTTAAATGATTATAATACAATATATTACGATTAATGTCAAGCACGCAAAACACGTGCAAAGCATACACATTGGGATTTGTGCCGAATGAGAGAGCCACACAAGTCCAAGTTTATTTGTATAGCGCATTTCCCACAGTTTCAGTAGGTTAAGGCATGGCATTTATAATAAATGTTTATGATGAATGCCACTATAATTTATATTTTTCATTCCTCTTCTGTTCTGAATATAGTTAAATTTAAATGATTTATTGTTGAGTAAGTGGAATTAAAATACGTTTATAGTGCTTCTAACATTTCTGAATGTAATAATAAAATGCTACTTATACACAAATGCGACAAGCAACAAAAGAGCTGAGCTGATACTGTATCGTTTTCACAATATTCCCCAATTATAGAATTGCTAATATTCGATGTATTGCCCAGCTCAAATATATATATATATATATATAGAAAATATGGAAATAGACTTAAATAATAATATAAGTTATGTTTATTTTTAATAATGCATAACAGTATATGTATTTCTCTTTTATGTCTTATTCAATTTTATTTCATTTTTTTCAACACTTGTTCCACAAATGTTGGGGAGTTATGTATGGAATGTATAGAAGACCACATTTAAAAAAATATAAATATTATAAGAAATGTGTAGCTTAAAGGAATAGTGTATAAATTAACAGCATTAGTGAAAGTCAAACATATTGGACAACCTAAATGTCAAGATAATTGCCAGACAAGATGATTAATAAAATAGCCTAATTGTTATCTGTATTAAATAAATAGAAATAATGAGCAACAGGGTCAGCAAAATATCTCCTTCCCCAGGCCTCAGATTTGCAGGCATGCACGAGGGTCTTCATTTGAAATCACAGCTCAACATTCCTTCACGGATCATGCAATCCTTCTTATTGATCCTGGTAATCTTAGGCTGGGACGAAGGGAAGGGGAAAGATAGGCAAGCCTGAGAGCTCAGGCAGGTCAGCCTCCACAGAGCCCTCTTCATCCAACAATCACACTTACACCAGTCCAGAGTACTACAGAAATGGACACAACACTCTTTCATGCTCCTTTCCAACCCTACAAGTTTCCAGCTGTCCCTATATGGGGTGGGCAGAGCACAGAAAGCAGTATTTGGGAAAACGGGAGAGAGAGCACACTTGGGTGGATGTCTCCTATCAAAACATCTCTTCTGGTGCCTTCAATCTGCAGACATCATGGATCCCGCGGTAATCGGAGCTGAGATTAGCAGTGCTGAAGACGGTTTCATTTTACATTGCAGCATGATCATCTAAATTGACCAGGCAGTGAGCGTTTTGAAAATGCACTGTCTTGCAAGTATTACCTAAATCAGATTAAGCCTTCAGTGAGTGGGGTTTTTCACCGACTCACATAGATGCTCAAAGACTATAAGTAAACCATGTAATGATTCACCGAACTGAATCCGACAGTTATAAACTATGTGCTGGCTTTTTACCAAAAGAAGACGGATCAGAGTGCCGTGTACAGGGGTAGTGAGAGCAGAACAGCGAGGACTAAAGCAGTGGATTAGGATTATGCAATGCCTAGAAATAAGAGGAGGGGTGGAGCGAGGAGGAGCCAGAGGCGAATCTAGAACAAGTTTTGTTTTGTTACATGTTGGGTGCATACCATAACCCCCAGAGGCTGGAGGGGCAGAGTTGTGAAAGCAGGAAGCCTGATAATGTTTTGCACTCGACACACGTGGTTAGTGGATTACGGAGCACAAAAGTGTTTTGTTTTGTTGCCTTCACTCACACAGGCTGAATGCAAATCACCAGAGCCTGTGGCAGAGGCTGCCTACTTAACAGGCGAGCTGTATGGAAACCTCAGCGGTAATGCAAGGATTTGCATTCGACCAGCCATTGCTCAATGAAAACGGAGATTCCCGAGTTTGGTGAAGAGCAGATCTACCCTGTTATCAGTTCCACAGATCTGGGCCGCAGTACAGAGTCAATGTTGTGTTGTTTCTTGTCCTAACCAGCATGCATCCGCTGCTCTGCTAAAGTCCCAACATGCCCATGCTGAGAGGATCACTAGAAATGGACAAAGACCACCTTTATCCTCCAGCAAAAAAAGGAAACTCTCTGTGCATGAAACCAGTGATTTCTAAAATGAAAAAAACTACATAACTTATGCACAGGGAAAAACCACGTTTCACGTTTAATCACAATAATACAGCCACCTTGGGCTGTCATAGTCATGCTATTTTAGCCAACAATTAATTGCCGTACAAATAATTAACTAGCAGCAATTAAAATGTCAGTTTTACAGGTCACCTACACAGAATGTTTGACATACATGCAACTTAAAGAGCCATTCATGAACTTGGAATCATACAATTTGCACTTTCAATGCATGATAAACTTTGTTTAGCATTAGGCCAGCACAAAGTACTACAGCACCACAAGAGAGACATAAAAACATGATGTTCATGTTGCATGGATGATCGCAATCATATGATGTATAAGTGCAACAGCCCCAAATTCTTCCACGTCAATTTTACTTATCAATGTAGGAAAACGTGGATCAGTCTATATCTGCAATCTCGTTCTTTGTAACCTCTACAAATCATAATAATAGGAGTTGGTTACTGCGTGTGAAGTCCTTTGGTGAAATCAACATTTAAAATGGGGAAGCAACGCATTAGGAACTGAGAGCATTTAGAGAAGTCTGAAGTTGTGTGCTAAGATGGCACTTGCTTATGTCAGGGCCTAAATGAGAAATCGTTTGAGATTTATAGGGGAAAACCAAAAATTATCAAACTATACTGATATGCAACCCAAGTTTAAAAATAAATAAATAAATAAAGCAGGAATAGCAATCTTTAATCTACGTTAGATAAACCTAGGGCAGAAAATCTGATGATGTCAGAAGCAGACTGATGAAAAACAGCTCACAGCAGCCAGGCCTGAGCACAGCAGTGATGTGGTTTACACATCCTCCTAGATGTACGCACACGCCATCTTGGCAAGGCAAGCTGCAAAACTTTTAGATGAGGTCTAAAGTCTCAAAGTATTTTTGTCCAAGACTTGTCAAATGCCAAAAAAATCCCACAGACTCTCTGTAGTGCAAAGTAGGTGGCTATGACCTAAAGTAACATTTGCACACACAAAAAAAGCATAATAACTAGCATGATGTTAGTTAATAGGTGGGGAAAGTGATATTTGATAAACGCTGTTTGGAAGTTAGTCAGACCGACACACGAACAAACAACAACAAACCTGTGTAGCCAACCTTCAGCATTAGGGAGCGTATGACAGTGGAGGAGAGAGAACAAGCAAGAGAGTATTTTTGAAGAAAGACTGCAGAAATAGAGATGAGACAAAATACAAAGAGAAAAGCTCAGAGGAAATCACTGGAAAACAAAAGGTTATGACTAGGCAAGAGCTTTAGAACTCGCGTTAACATTAGAAAAGCTTTCCAGCGCTGGAGAGAGAGGCCTGAAAATAGACACGGAGGTTGCTTTGATTCGTGTCCACATGTGAGTAACACTGGGTTTGAGTGTCATTGTTTGTCTGGAGTTGCTGTGCTGTTAGCAACTGACTAGAAACTCTTGTTTGTTCATCACTGCGCTTTATTTTTCGTGAAGCATTATTTTGTTGCGCTTCTGCTATGATTTCTGCAGAAATCTACTCTTGGATTGCTTGCATGACGGAGTCGCGCTGACGACTGCTAGAGAATGCGGTGTTTAGCGTCATTGTTAGTGCACTCGACTCGCATGCCGACAACAATTGTCCCGAACAGAACCCATTTCCTGCTAAATATACAGTTTCACTCAATCACACATTACAGAAGTGAAATGCATTATGACTTCACATGACATTGAGATCACCAAAAGCTCACCAGCTGAAATTCCCTGCGCCGGTCATATGCGTTCTGTATGCCGTTGTCAGCCCAGAGGGCACGGATCGATGGCAGGTACTGCAGGAACACTTTGGTCTCCACCATCCCCTGTGACCGTGTGTCAAAAGCCATCATGGTGTCTCCATGGGCCTGGTTTGAAGGGTCTCCCCACGGGATATGCAGCTTTTCTCTGGCATCCACAAGCACTCGAACACCTGTGATGACAGCAATAGGAGGAAAATTGTAAAAAAAAAGGGAATATTACGAGTGGCTCTCCATTGTATGATGCAGTGTACTGACAAAGTTCAATATGATGCTGTTTTCAAGCAAAACGAAGCAAACAACTTTAGACCCTAAACACTTTTTTTTTTTTTTTTCAATTTTCATCAAAGGTTTATCATTTATTTATCACAATACAAGACAATGGGTCTATATGAAAGGATGCATTATAACTGTGCAGTAGCCCATTAGGGTAATTAGTGGGCGGTGCTTATGAATACGTGCTCATTTTTCACTGTCGCTTTTGAATTCGCGATCATGTGTACTCTGTCTATAGGCCTATAACATGCAGACAACAGGGAGCTGCGAATGAGAGCTCACTTTTCGAATTCGCGATGAGTACTCTGTATATAGGGTGCAGTGGAACTGACCACACATTTTGCAAGATGAGATTTTTTTGTAATAACACTCAAGACCTGTTGCACACCAAATCCTCCACCATCGTCCTACGTCAGTCATCTCATCTCTCCTTACTCTGGTCACATAATAATTGAAATATGACTACCGCTTCACTATGCTGCAGCTTGTGATGTATGAAGCAGAGCAGACCCTTTCAGTTTATAATTGTAGCATCTGTTGTCCAACTGAAACGTAACACCAGTAACACAGACTAACGCAGCAAGCCTAATACATGCATGCATACATGCATCTCAGGATAAAAATGAAATGCAGAGCCTTTGAGTAACTTCACACTGACTACACGATTAATAGAGCTGCACGACTAGTTGTCAATAATTTAATCGCTAAAACTTATCAATGGTCTATTAAGTAAGGACATCATTAGAGCGCATATGGCTTAAGCAAGGTGTGT
The DNA here is from genome assembly GCF_949319135.1 of Squalius cephalus. Classification (NCBI taxonomy): domain Eukaryota; kingdom Metazoa; phylum Chordata; class Actinopteri; order Cypriniformes; family Leuciscidae; genus Squalius; species Squalius cephalus. Next base: position 35,853,253 of record NC_137122.1, on the reverse strand, counting down.
ACGGCTCATGTGCAAAACAATTGCAGCAGACGCACAAGGAAATATAGCCAGCGTGCGTTGTTACGCATTCTAAAAGTATTAATGCTAGTGGTCGACCGATATATTACCAGGGCCGATATATTTTCGCAGTTATAATTAAATGCACTGGGTGGCGCTGTGGAGCATGTTTAACAAGTGAATTGTATTTGATTACATAATGTCGTTGTCAGCCTCACGAAGTTTGGAATTACTTGGATGAAAATGATATTGCAAAATGGAATTACTTTCAATCAAATTTATTAATGAAACTGAGTTATCATAATATCACCACCACAATGAGAAATCACATGAAATCCAAACACCAGTCGACTGAGGGAGCAGCTGCTCATCACGCATTAACGACTGCAGGTAAGCGCAGCTGTACCCCGAGGGAATCGTGATCCGAGATGATGTCTTCTGATAGCAAAATGATTGAGACGTATGCTTCCTTTAAGTTCTCTCACTCGAGCATGTGGATATTATTGTTTTTCTCAACATGAACGTGAAACAATATAAACACGATAATGCTGACTTGAGTGCATGTACGTTCTGTACATAATGGCGCAGTCTGCTTTATTAGCGTTTTTTTTTCCGTTTGCGCTGCTTGTAATATATAGTAAGCTTGTTGTGTATATTGCCTAATCGTAAGCTTGTTCAGAAATGGTGACAAAAACTAAAAAAAACTTTAAAAACTCTCTCGTTAAATGACATTTAAATATTCGAATATTCGGTTTTTATGAGCCCGAATATTCGAATACAATATTTTTGAAAAATGCCCATCCGTACCGTTTACACGTGTTGGCGTCGCTTTTCAAACAAATACTTGGTATAGTTTGGTCTCTAACTGAAACAAATAGGCTATTATTGTATTCTTTCTGCTAGTTGAGACCTTTTCAACAATATATGAAAAGTCTATGTGTTAGGCTATGTACAATGATTTTCCAGATCATATTTCCATGTAAATAGTTGTTTTTTTCATGCTTTAAGCTCTAAAACAACACCTATTTTGTGTTGGTTAAGCAAGTGGTTAAGTAATGTGATAACTTAGTAGAGGATTGTGACTCCAAGAACAGGAATCGAATCGGATCGTGAGGTGAGGAGGTTTGATTCAAGAGATTTGATAAAAAAACGCTGATTCATCCAGTAAAGAAATAGGTGAAGCACTTGTGAGTGATTTATTAAATAATTTATTCAAAGCAATTTTTTTAATTCATTCAAATAAAAAAAAATAAAATAAAAAAAATACACTGCAGCAATCAACATTGTCACAACCTCAAGTAAATTATGTTATTTTGTTAGTTTTGATCTCTAGGCCTATTTAAAAAAAAAAAAAAAAAGTATGATTCTCACACATTCCTGCACATGAAGCATTCAAAGGTACAACAACAAATACATAGTTTCAATGTACTAAACATGTGAATAGACTAAAGTATAGCTGCTATCGGATTTAGCATTACTAATGACCTAGGGCTGCAGAAATACACAAAGCAAGAACACTTTCCTTTTAAAAAGACAATATTTAAGACAGACAGATATGCGGACGGTGCGCATACAAAAGCACACGCGCCAGAAGCGACACAAGAGTCACAACAATTGCACTGCGCAAGTGTCAAACTCAGTGTATGCTCATTGCTCACTACCATTTGCTCTCTCTCACCTTAGCCAGTGACACACATAATTGTGCTGTCATCATCAGCACATGCTACAGTGACTCTGCTCACAGGTGTCTACATTACTGAACATGCATTTAGTGCAATAAACCTTCAAATCTATGCTACAGATATGTGGAATAAATGAGTTCTGCAGCACACACTCAAGATGCCATAAACATCACATACACACATTATTTTCAGTCTAAATGGGTCTCAAATCTCATCTTAATTTATGCTTAATTGATAGTCCCAAAAGAGCAAAATGTCCTCCACAGAGGTCCGCACGTGTCCTACAAAAGGCATAAAGCACCAGAACAACTTCATTTGGGTCCTCAAAAGCTATCTGTCCCCTTTTGTAATGTAATCCTACAGCAACAACATGAAAATCCTGTTTGTATCAACACAAAGATAAAAAAGATTAACGTTTTACTGATGTACTTGTCCCAAGAAACAAATAAGAGCACGAGACATCACTCCTGGGTGAGGGTTTGAGTATCAGATTCAGTAGTGTTGGTCTCTAGTTTTTTAAACTCAAGATTATCAGCGTAGGAGAGACCCATTGTAAGCTGGTTTTCACACCTGTCTTTCTCTTTCAAAAACTGGCGTCTCCAGCAGTCATAGTACAAATAACCTGCTAAACCAGTTTCCACTAGCAGCTCTCTCCCTCACAATGACACACAATGACAGAGCACTTGTGACCTTTCAGATATTTTCGCTAGTTTGGTGGAAAAGTTCTTGGTAACAAAGAATGGTTACTGAAATGATGAATGGATTTACTTTGCGGTTATCCTCCATTCTGCATAGAAACCAACCAGCCTATTCCATCCCAGATTTAAATAAACTGCTCTTTCTAAACCATTTGTTTACAATCAGTTACGCTGCCAATATAACTCAAGCATTTGATGGAGGACTTCACACAATATTCTTCACCCTTCTAGACCTCACGTGCAGTTATAAGACGATCCAGGGTTTTTAACAGGATAAGACCTTAATTGTTCTCGCCACACATTCCATTGTGAGTTGACGGCAGGTCAAGAGTATTTAACCGAAGGCCCTTTAAAAGGTGAGTAATGTCCAAGTAGAAGCCCATTAGTGCAGCACAAAATGGCATGTAAAGAGAGCTGTCTCTATTATACGCATGTCCTAAAGCACAATCAATAACAGCAGTCCATAGACACACATTAGCGAAAGCAAATGACCATTCTGTCTAAAATACTCATGCAGGGTTTTTCCTGCATAGAGAATTATGAGGCGGCCGCCTCCGTCAAATTTTGTGCCGCCTCCGGCTCTTGACAAAACTCGGACAGACAGTCACATCATGCTCAGATACACTTTTTCCACCGTGACGGTTCTGTTGCGGGTTCCATTCTCATGTGTCCATTCTCAAACCGTATAGTTTGCCGATAGCGCTGCGCGGATCATCATAATCCGCGGGTCGGGCGGGCCAAGTAATAAAAACATAACATTCCAATTAACCGAGGGTGGATGACAGATAAATCATTATAATATGTTGAGTTTAATAAAGACACGGAACTCTCATCACGGTGAAACGCAATGAACGAGTGTCACTCTTTTACTTCTGTTTTCAACAACGTAATTCTCTTCAGGGAAAACCAATCAAGGAAAACATATCAGGGCTCGACATTAATGCTTGTCCGGGACACATGTTTTTTTTTTTTAAGGGACAAGTGAGAGAGAATTGTACTTGCCCAACCGGACAAATGCCCTGATTAAAACGCCAATATCAAAAAATAAAATAAAAAATAAAGGAATCACCGAAAACGCGAGGATGATTCTGATTTAAGTGGCGATTGATAGCTTATAGTTGATAATAATATAAATGTCTTACCGTGTTTCCCCACGTTTTGATTCTTAACAGCCTAGTGTCTTGTTCTAATTGAATGTATTGATCAAATTGAAGAATTTGAAACGAAAGATGAAGCATACATTTAATAAAATTTTCCAACAGTGATGTAATGAAACATTGACAATTTAAGTTCTAAGGGAGTAAAGCCTCTGTTTAGGTTATTAAGGAAATCTAATTTTACCAAAAGAAGAACTATTATTTTAAATAAATGTTAATTTTAAATCAGCCTACTTCAGTGTGATATGTTGCCATATCATCATGCTTAACACTGAGAATTTTAAATAATTGTAATGTGATGAGATGATGCAGATATCTAAATCAAAAAATATCATATTTTGCGCGGTTGGCGGGTGGATTATTTATTTTTAACAGTGGATTCGGGTGACTCAAAGTGCACCAGATGGGGCATGCCCCCAGACGCCCCTAGAGGTACCGACCTCCAACCACAAAAATACTGTGGGAAACACAATAGGCTATATGATGGTCTACGAAAAATACTAATTTAATTATCTTATTCTCTGTACCAATTTCGCAGTTTGTACCGCTTTTTCCTTTCCACAAGCGTTTGCTCTCCCGTGGCGTCTGCCGTTGCTATGTCGTACCATGAACAGAGGCGCGTCTGGAAAAACGAGTGAATGAAGTGAATGTCGTGATATTACTGATCATGTGCAGATTTTCCAGCAGCGCTGAAAATCCAGCGGCGCAGCTGAATACATTGTAGGGGGAACACTGTAATGTGTGCTGGTCAACTAGTCTAAAATTAAGAAACCCCCACAAAACAGTAAAAAAAAAAAAAAAACATAGGAACATTGTGTGTAAATTTAAGATAGGCTACTTAATTTATTAATACTTAATAAAATTTATAGTTAATACTAGTTAATTTAATATTCCAATATCCAAATATGATACTAAATCCCACAGAAAAAAGGGCTTCTATTTGTCTTTACATTTGAACATTGCACATTTTAAACAGGACACGCATTAGCTGAGTAAATGTTAGCCAAGACAAACAAATTTATAGAAAACAGTTGACAATGAATAGACAGTCCAATAATAGCAAAACGAATCACTTATTTTAAAAAGCACATCAAGTATAAGTTAGACGAATCCGACATATGAGGGCTGTGTTGACAGTAAAACGTCCGTCATTTAACGAATTAAAAAAAAAATATCTATTCCGAAGCTGTAGGGGGAGCTCTATAGAGAAACCCACAAGCAAAAAGCCAGAAAACAGCGAAGAAATTGCCAAAACTGCATAGTGCCGCTTTAAATAAAGAGCTAACAAGGGGCTTCAGTTTACAGGTGTTCATTCAGCGCATGCAGCTCAAACAGCAATGCACGACTAATAAAAACTATGATTGGGACTAACTGTCATATTACGTAACATTATAATGAGAACACTATTGTAATAAATTGTTGTGAATTCATTGGGTTTAGTTGCCGTTTCAGGAAGAGCGCATCCACAACAGGAGTTACAAATTCTGACTAGCATGCATTGGTGACACATTGTATTAGCCTAGTTGTTATATTTGATTATTAAATAAGTAATTCAATTAAATGATCAATCACAATCATTACATTACAATCCTACTAGCCCTTTATTTAGACCAGTGTATTCATTTAGACTCAAAAAATGTATTCTGATTTGAAGCTTGTGACATAAACATGGACATCAACCCGATCACGTGTTTAGCGTTCATGTAAACTACAATACATTCAGATTCATCAACCAGATGGTTAGATACATGATGGGCTAATGTAGAAAAAAAATAACTTGAGGTCATTAAATATATTCTGGGATGAATATATTCTGGAAATCCTGCTTTTTTGTCATTAAGGGAAATCATATTGTTTTAGTTACAAATTTGACTGGTAAATCATAAAGAATGTGTTTTTTTCCCCCGCCCTTTTGAAATTATTGCATTGCATATTGCATGTTCAGGGATGACAGATTGATAAACAGTCATGGTATTTATGACTGGATTTAACTTTTGATACTTTGATCAGGACAAGCACATGAAAAGGCTTAATGTCGAGCCCTGAAGGCTAACGATTAATTGATCGTTAATTTAAATGACCATCGATCAATTTGTGTAAATTGACATCCTTAGTCCAAGCTATCATTACCAGAGCATGAGACGACAGTGTGGGAGCAGAGGAGTGAATGAGATTGTAATTTGTAGCATCATTTTACCAGCGTTGCTCAGCACGGCTTTACCACACCACATTACAGCTATTGCAAACAGAAACAAGTCTACAGAGAAATTTTATGTCGGCACGTCATTTGAGCAGACATTGCTTTTCCGGTGAGTGTTCGCTTGGGTCGTGAGCGACTGAGCAGAGAGCGCAGACACGGAGCAGAACAAACTGGGTGCCGGTACAGACACAGCCTGAGTCGCTTCAAAGTTGAGCGCCTTCGGAAGCGGAGTTACAAAAAATTCAGCGCGAGAGTGAAACCCGAGCGCTGAACACTAAGGGGCGGGGCAGTATATATTTTCGGCTCTTATTTTTGGCCTTTTTTCTCTTTCGGACAAAAAAAACGAAAATGCCATTAATTTTCAGCGGCCAACATTTTGGTGCATCCCTAGTTAAAATGTAGGCTATATGAATGTGTAAAGGTAACTTCTACAACTACAAAGTCTTTAATCATGGTTAATCATTTGTTTTGCCTTCATTAGTTTATTTTAAATGGTTTTACATTGTGGCAAATGAATTTCTAAAAATAAATATATTAACATTTAGCCTCAATTAAAAAGAGCTCAAAAAGTATGCAAAAAAGAACAAAATGTTTTAGATGAAGTATCGTACGTCATCACAGGACATGTCAATTTGTCAACTACTCATACAAGACAAAATGCAGACAGGAAAAAAGTTATGAACGTCAGAGACACTCAGTTGTGCAGGAAACTGAAAGTGTAGAAAGATGCGCTCAGAGGCGTAACCTCCTTGACACATCCCACATCTGTTGTGAAGCGGTGTGTCCATGTGACCTCACGATATGCATGTGCACTTTCACCTTAAAACTGACTATGTCTAACAAAACTCCTCTTCAAATCTGTCCCACAACCGCAGATGTTAATGGAACCTTAGACGTAGATGAGGTCTGGATGAGATCTAGAGATCTATAATTTAACATCGAATTCTATAAACAACAGCAGGATGCAACAAATGCACGCTGGGCTAAACTATTCAAGATTATAAACAGAATCATGCCCGAGTCAGAAAAGATAAACAACCTGCTAGAGCTTAAGAGAGAAATCACAGAAGGCAGGATTTCATCCATACTGTCCAACAAACTCACAGGATAAACTACACTGACACAGCTGGCGTTTCAGTCCGGTTACACAATGTGAATGCTCAGGGCTGATATTCTGTTCTCTCAAGTGAAATCTTTTAGAAAGGAGTAGTAGAATTAAATAAAAATGTTCCCATCCAACTACTTTTAAGCACATTTGGGGTTAACGCTGGATGGAAACGACAAGATGTGCATCAATTCCGAAAAAGCACTTAAAACTTATTCGCTCAATTTAATTGGAGACATTTTTTTTATCCGATAAGAAAACATGCACATAAAGACGATGTTTTGGTCATTCTGAAATGCCTGAGCAAAGTGGTTCTGTATAATTCCCACCCAGAACTGTTTTACACGACTGCGCTCCCAAACATCAGGCATCCGAAAGCAAAATAACATAAGCACGTTTATTGCTTTATCTGCATGCTCTGAGGCACAAGTAATTTAGAAAATTATTAGGCTATATACAGTGGCTTCTCCTACTTTTCTAAGTGATATTATCACCAGTTTATCAGGAAGTGATGGCTTTGTTCTGTTCGACTTACTGGATGGAAACGATGCTTTTTTCGCAAACATTTTAATGCGATATTTTAATTTTGCGCAAATTAAATTTGTAACTTTGGATGGAAACTTAGCTAGTTAGAAGAGTTTATTAAAAACCTTGCTAAGTTCCTCCTCCACTTCTGTCTCCATAAGTGCATTAAAAGTAGTTCACACCTGCCCTCTGATCTTTCTAAGCTAAAGAGGAACATCTGTAAAAGCCCTGATGTTTTCAGTCGATTCTGTTGGACTGACATACACCACTGTTTAAAAGCTTAGCATCAGTAAGAACAAATTATTTACTTTATTATTTAATTTAACAAATGAATACTTTATTCTATTAAAAAAATACATTAAAGCCTTTTTTTTTTGTTGTATTTTTTTTTAATTAGTTTCCACAAAAATACTAAGCAGCAAAACTGTTTTCAACATTATCAAATCAGCATATTATAATGATTTCTGAAGGATCATGTGACGCTAAAGACTGGAGTAATGATGCTGAAAATTCAGCTTTAACATCACAGGAATAAATTATTACAGTTTAATATATATATTAAAAATAGAAAATGGTTATTTGAAATTGTGTTTTGATCAAATAAATGCAGCATGGGTGTACATAAGAGACTTCTTTCAAATACAAATTGTATCGACCCCAAACTTTTGAACGGAAGTAACTCTCCATCACTTGGTACTGGCTATAGCGCTTCATCAGGTCGCAGTGCTAAAACATAACTAGTTGTGTTAGAGATCATGTGATCACTGGCCAATCGGATCTGTCAAACAGTGAGAACCCTTTCTGCTTCAAACATAACATCTCCACAGATACATGCGAGTAGAATCTCAAGTGAAACGTGGAATTAAAATGCTACTGATGGTTAAAGTGTCTCTACTCTCTAGTCATTATAGGGAGACATTTCAGTGTTTTCTGGAATGCCTTAGGATTAGATCCAAGCAGCCATTTGACTAAATGCTTCCTGTTTAAGTTGAGTTAGGGAAGGATATGATGTTCGCGACTGCTACAGACGAGTCTCCACGAGATCACAGCTGAACCATTTGTCATTGCGGTGCCTTTGTAAATGATGACCGCTGTGACATATTAATCTCGTGCAGGAAATCTCAAAATCTTTTCATAGCAATAGGCACTGGAAATCCCCGACTGAGGCAGCCCAAACGGAGAGCCCGTATTATACCAGGTGGGTATACTGATTTATCACATCCCTTTTTTGAAAGACAAAAAGCAAATCTGAAGACAGAAACCTAAAGTAAAATACTGGGAGAGAAAAAAAGACATGCCTAAAAACGTTAATAACAAACTCACTTATTGTCACCTTTAGCTTGGTTCAAACTGTCTGTATCTCTATAAAAAAAATGTCAGATATAGTAAAGCTGGATTTCTTCTTCCATAACAGGTGTTGGTGAGTGTTTGGTGCCAGTGTGTTAGCCCATGTTCTCCTCATCATGTGCTAGTCTGAGAGCCCTGGACTCCACCCATTTCACAGATGCCCGAAACACGTCCTTTACAAGAAATATATACACATATATTTGAAAATCGCCTTTTCATTTAAAAAGTTTAAAAATGCTACAATGAAGCCAATAAATAAGAGGCTTTGAATATGAGTTGAGTGGTGTGCTTTTGGTAGACACCAGTCTCTTTGTTATTTATGAGACGGGCTCAGCATACCAACAAACAAGAGAGCGGATTTACAATTTAAGCCAGGCTTTAACATACTGGATCGATTTATTTGACATAATCCAGTTTCAGTTATGGCATTAAAACTCGGACAGACAAAACATTAGCACACACACACACACACACACACGAGGGGAGATTTCGCAGCTCTTTAAACAGATCCGAGATTCTGGTAAAACGCCAAAAACTAAGACACTACGGAGTACAATATTTCAGAAACGAAGATGTATGGTACTTTTAGAAAGTACAAGGCTGAGTTTAAATGAGTCAGCTCTTTTATGAAGACGTTATGTTACTAAAACTGTAGCGCTAACGGTCATTTCTGACCAAATTCAAAGCCGAGCCCTGCTTTTCTAGACCACGGAAATCACGCGTGAGATTGAATCCACATGTTTAATGAGACGACAGGCTAGGAGACGATTTAGACAGAAATCAGGTCCTCCGCGGAGGTCTTTGTTCAAGACCGCGGCGGGGAAAAGTTGAGAGAATAACATGGGCGTTTCTCCTGGGCAGGTTACAGCGCAACTTCAGCTAACGCTACAGCTAAACCTCATTTCACGGTCCTCTCATCCCGTTCAAAGTCAAGTTTAAACCCGACACGCCACTTTGCATAGGTCTGTGAATGAGAAACGCGCCTCCTACCTTTCATAACATTACTGTAAATGGTGGTTTTGAACTCTTCTTTGGCCCGCTGGTCGAAGTCCTGCCCGTGTATGATGCGCATCTGCTTGAGGAAAGTGGACTTGCCGCTCTCCCCGGCGCCGAGCAAAAGTATCTTGACTAACCGTTTCACATAGGGTTTGTCTTTCATGAGACCTCGGTCAATTTCTTTAGATTTCCTTAGTTGTTCCGCCTCGCTGCTGTTGAGAAGACAGTTTGGAAAACAAACGGATAGAAAGGACCGGGACGGCAGGAAATCCGCCATCTTTGTGCAACTTCATCGATACAGTAGGGAGTGAAACTGCGCGCGCCTGAGTGCTAGTGGCGGGCGGGGCTTCGTTACCAGTTCTCTGCTCGCTGATGAAAGTTTTGGGCGGGTTCGAACTTCGAAAAATCGGGGCAAAATGTTCCGAGTTTGTTGTCCCCCACTTAAAGGTGCACTCGGTAATAATTTGTTTTTAATTAAACTTTTACGCGTAGAAATTATCCCCGTTATACCCCAAATAGGTTTGTATCTCATATATAAAACCAATCTAGTGAGAACTTTTTTGTTTTATTATATTTATTTATTTTATATTTATTTATTTTAATTTCATTCAATGGGCCAAATTTGATTAAGTTGTTATTTATATAGCCAAAAAATAAGCTGAAATTCTGATAGATTGTAATGTAAATCAATGAGATTTTTATAACAGTAGGCTTTAGCATAAAAATATACGCATATAAATATCAGTTGTCACTGAAGGCCTATTATTGTCACTGAAGGCCTATAGCTCCCAATAATATGTCTTAAGATGATGTTTAAATGCTTAGTTTTATTATTTTTATTTAAGATTTATTTATATATTTTAAGAAACATTACAAAAAAATACAAAAAGAAAATAACAGGAACAGTGGGAGACAAAAAGACACACTAAAATATGTAACGGTAAACAGATATATTGAAGTCCCACGAAAAAAAAAAAACCTTAATGCAATCCAATACAATCCTACATGTAAACCCAATTGTTTATTAGCCAGGCAATACAAAATTAGTATCATCATCATCTAGGCTGGTGATTGGTGGGGTTCAGGTGGGGTTCAGGTGGGATCCAAAATCTAACACAGAAAGCAGGGTCAAGCTGCGTTTGGATACGAAGGGGTTGCCAAAGCTTGACAAAAAATAGCACTAAGTCGGCGAAGAGAGTACCTAAAGAAAATAAAGAACATCTCTAACCCAGCGAGTGTAAGAGGGTGAGGGCTCTTCCAATTCAATTGAATTAACCGCCTATAGCCAAAAGAGTTATAGGCTACAAAGTCTGAGAAATAAGAAGGCAAAGAGTGGCCAGGCCGGAGAACCTAAAATAAACCAGTAATTGGACAAAGTGGGATTTCCACAGAGGTTATGTCTGACAATGAGACAAAAATTATAATCCAGTAATTGGACAAAGTGGGATTTCCACAGAGGTTGGCTGGCAATGAGACAAACATTTGCTTCCAAAAGGAAAACAGGGCAGGGCATACGGACCAGAACATATGAATTAAAGTTGCTGAACCAGAATGACACCTGTCACACTCCGGGTCAATAGAGGGGTTATTAATGCGAGCTAACCTGTTCTTAGACCAGTGGGCTCTATGAACCACCTTGCACTGCTTCTTGAATTATTAATAAGAGTATAAAAGATATTTGTATATTAACTTTATAAAAATCATTAAAGATTTTACAGCAAAAAGACACATGAATGAACGAATGAATGAATGAACGCTTTTTCTTATGTAGGCCTACTATACCCAAAGCACTTCACAATCCTATAAGGGTTTCTCCTCACCCACCACCAGTCTGCAGCACTAAAAGAGCAACGGCGCCAGTGTGCTCACCACACACCAGCTATAGGTGGAGAGCAATAGAGCCAGTTCAAAGGATGGGGATAGAGAGGCCATGATTGATTAGGGCCAATGGAGGGAATATGGTCTTCTCTTTACGAGAAGTGTCATGGGATCTTTAATGACCTTGGTTTAACATCTCATCCAAGACAGTGCTTGTTACAGTATATAGTGTCCCCGTCATACTGGGGCATTAGGACCCCAGGAGGTCTCCCATCTAGGTACTTACCAGACTCAACCTTCAGTGGGCAACCAGTCTTGGGCGACAGGGTGATATGGTTGAGGGCATTTACAATGTACACACATGCAAAAGGTGGACATTATACACTCTAAAAAAAAGGTTCTTTAAAAGTTCTTTACATGTAGTAACAGTTCTATTTAGAACTGTATCGTCCTGAAGAACCTTTTATATACTGAAATGGTTCTTTGTGTTAGAGTTTAGGGTTCTTTATTCCCACCTTTTTGTTTTTCATTTACATCTACATTTAGTCATTTAGCAGACGCTTTTGTCCAAAGCGACTTACAAATTAGGACTAAATTAAGCGAGTCATTGTGAAGAGGCAAAAACAATGCAAGAAGTGCTCAAAATACAAAATTCAGGCATTGCTCATAAGCCCAATAAGGGAGGATTTAAAGGAAGAGGGAAGATTTTTTTATTTTTTTTGAGCTGCAACATTCTGAATCATTTGTAGAGGTCTAGTTGCACATGATGGAAGTCCAGCCAGATGACCAGGGCCTGGACGAGAAGTTGTGTTGCATGCTCAGTTAGGAAAGGCTTGATCTTCATGATGTTGTGCAGTGCAAACCGGCATGATTGAGCGGTCTTTGTAATTTGGTCTGTGAAGGTCAGCTGGTCATCAAATATTAGATTATAAAGATATAAAGATTTCTGACCGACCTTGAAGGGGTGATTGATGATGAATCTAGCTGGATAGTGTAGTCGTGTTGTAGAGACGGATTGTCAGGGAGGACGAGAAGCTCAGTCTTTGCCAGGTTGAGCTGCAGGTGATGTTCCTTCATCCATGCCGAGCTGTCCGCCAGACAGCTTGAGATACGTGCAGTTACTGTGGGATCATCTGGTTGAAATGAGAGGAAGAGCTGTGTGTCATCAGCATAGCAGTGGTAGGAGAAACCATGTGCCTGTATGATGTGTCCCAGTGATGTGGTGTAAATGGAGAAGAGGAGGGGTCCAAGAACTGAACCCTGAGGAACCTCTGTGGTCAGTTGACGTGCTGTGGTCAGTTGTCTCCTCTCCATGCGACCTTGAAGAAGAAAAAAAAAAAGAAAAAAATCAAACAATATGGATCATTTTCAAATCTTTAACTGTCAAAGCCACCTCATTACTGAATTTCTGGAGCTCAGCTACAACAGTTACTACACAGACTGTCAACATACTCTCAACAGGTAAATGGTTTCTTTCTTAAAATGTCTATAAATAATAATGTTAAAAATTGTAACAATCATTTCCTAACAATCATGTCCTTTTCTCTTTTTAGTTTAACTGAACATGTAAGTGTGAGCAGCTCTGTTCAGTTAAGGATACTCATCTTCTCTTCTCCACAAAATAATAACAGAGATATGGAATTTATGATCCATATTGTTTAATTAAAAAAAAAAAGTTTTTTTATTATGACCATATGCCTAAACATACCAGCTACAAAAAACATTAAAGTTATCTCATGCGTTTATGTCACTTTTTCCTTTTAACATGATAGAGGGCTCATAATGTCCACTTTTTTGCTAGTTTTGGCCTTCATGAACATAATTGTTTTTACATAATCAAATGGAAGAGACACAACTCAATTGTGTATTTCAGATGCTGTCCCGTATCATAACCTCATCATCTGCAGAGAGAAACTGCCACGAATACACAAATAATGAAGGACGTAAAGACATCAGAGGATTTTGAAGATATTTCACTGGAACTTGGTCTTCATCTGTATCGTGTTCATCGTCAATTGCTATTTATTAATGTATTCAGCTAACAACTGTTATTAGATCACTGCCATTTTTGCTACAATTTGTCATGTCAATGAAAAATAAAAGCACCTAAATGACACAACATGCTGTTAAAAAAAAAAAAATGTAAAACGCAAATTGAGGCAACAAGATATAAGACCAGGCAGTTAGGGGACTAAAAAACAATATTAATAAATACTATATAAAAATAATAGTAATAATAGTAATATTAATAATATGAAGATACTAATATACTAATATTAATGAAAATAAATATTGTTGAAAAGGTTATTTATACCACCATTAAGGTCCTATATATAGCACTTTCAAAGCATGGTTCTTTATGGAACCTTATAAACATGGTTCTACTTAGCACCAAAAAGGGTTCTGCTATTGTTACAAGCCGAAGAATCCTAATTTGGTACTGTTTAGGACCATTTTTCTTAAGAGTGTAGAATAATGCTAAAAGGCCTTTTACTAAAAAAAAGTATAACCTATCACAGAAGGCACTTAGTAGATTGAGTGCAATTTAGTAATTCATGTATCAAATATGAAACATACCTTTTAGCGCTTTTGGGGAAAATCATTAAAATGGTATACAGTCACATGAGATGAAGACTAGATGTATCAGTCTTTTAAAAGTAGCTAGGCTACTTTATGGAGTGGGTTACACATTCATAAAGGCTGTTGGCATTAAAATGCCCAGATATAAAATCCTATTGCTGGGATTGATGAGTGCACCTTTAACTTAAAATCAAAATGAGCTTATATGTGCCCCCATCCAACTTGACTCATATAAAGATGCTGACGACCACCTTGGACTATTAGTGCTCTGGATGCAGTTCCCAATGCTTATACTGGGATAAAGAGAAGTATTCAGCTGATCGGCCCCCATAAGGCAGTCCTCCATGCAAATTATAGCAGCTGAATTTCTTATAGGCCTTTAATCAGACTGTAACTGAAACGGCAATTTCTGGTGATGGAAAAACAAAATGAAATGAAGTGCATTCCCATAGGAAACAGTGTCGAGTGAGTGTGTGTCTCTCTCTGTCGCCGCCTGTCGGTGTGTTTCAGCAGCGCATCACCTGATGCTCTGATGCTGCGCTGTGATTGGCCGCTGTCACTTTCTTATGTTTGCCAGTCCCTGTTTTTGATGCTTGCTTTGTGTGCGCGTGGTGCAGGGACCTGCTCTGTCTACCACTCTCAGAAAACCTGAACTTAAATTCTCATTAAGGCTGCTGACAACAGGATTTGTTTTCTGTTTTTAATTTTTTTTTTGTGCGGACTGCAAAATGACAATAAGATCGGACCGAGACCATGCACAACATTATCGGCCGCGGATGTCCTGCCTTAAAAAGGTAAAGTTATTTTGTTTTAAAGCAAAGTAAGCAAGTGGTGATTTATTTAGTGTATTGATCTATTATTGATCAATTAATTCACTTTTAAAGACCATATACTTTATAATTACCAATTTGTCTCACTGTTTGCTGTTGCAAATATAGGCTACCCCAATATGCCAGTTTCAGAAATTCTGTAATATGTGATTCTAACAGTGTCATGATTAAAATGGAAACCAAAACTCTCATAGCTCAAATATATAACTAGGCCTATTTTTTTATTTTATTTTCTTGTTGTTTCTTGATTCTGTGTTTATTCTTAGCTCCTGGGAGAGATCTTATTCATTGAAGAGATTCGCTCTAAAAGAGCTTTCTGATTCAAATCCAATTAGCCTGGCATCATGCCACATCTGACAGCTTGCCTTAAGAACGGCTCTCAACTTCAAAGGTCATGCATGTTGCCATAGTACAGAAGTGTCAAACTCATTTTAGGTCAAAGGCCAGACTGGACTAACTGTTACCTGTAACAAAAATGTATTTTAGTTGTTACTCTTGCAGAGCTCATGAGCTTACAAATGTAATATAAAAATGTCCATTATAGGGAATATTAATCAAACATAACGATACAATGTTAATTAAAGTAATAACAAAGAAAAAATGGCAACACTTAAATTGGACAAGTTTTTTTTTTTTGAATATTGACAAATTATTCAGCAAGATTCACAGACAAAAAGGTTCAGTGTTTTTTATTTAGGTCAACAGGCCCTTCCCTGCTGACTTATAATTAATAAACTTGATTTTAAAAGTTTTAAAATGTATGAGTTTATGGGTCTATACCATGAAAACTATTAACAAATATTTAATGCCACACACTTTGGGAAAATAAACAGGCAAATTCTTGAGAAAAAGAAAGGTAATTGTTTAACTCGTCTTTGATACCCCTGCCATAGCACAACATCTACTGGAAAAATTATATTTACAATTATGCAGGATTTGTATTATTTGAAATATTTGTACATTTATTTTGTAAGGAAATCTTTTGGTATGTGGGTCCACATGTACAACTGAAACTCATTCTGAAATGTGACAGAGAGTCACGGCTGATTTTCACCGCTTCAGCTATATTTTCCTAAATATAGCTGTTATGAACCCTGTTTCCTGCATTGAACTTCAAAAGTTGTGACACTGCCCTTTCTTGAGCATTGTATTGTGTCCTTTAGCACTTTCATCTATATATTAACTTCTTTATATATTAAATATTAAGCTTTCATATATTAAACAAACTTCCTGAATTTCACAGCTGGAGGCCATAGTGCTTCAGATGCAGGACCCATCGACTGGAGTGAAGGGATCAGAACAGAAGCTAAATGTTACAACCATTCCCCATGCCATCGCTGGTGAGTTTGTAATGGAGTCTTGCTGAATCTCAACAGATCACCATGTATTGTTTACTGTACATTCCCTTTCGGTCTATATACAGACACAAGCTATGTGCTGCCAGATCATAATCTGACGGCACTGGCTATATACAGCAGACTTCAATTGGATGAGATCTTTACTACTTTAGGCTCCAAAGTTGCTCTTTAATCTCCGCAACGGTTGTCGAAAAATCTAGCGAGCCGGATCTTTAACTTCATCTTACATTTAACTGGGTCTTATAGTAATAAGCTTGAGATTTATAAAACACAAATGTTCAAAATGCAAGAAAATTGTTATAAATATTTTCATTTCATCACAATTTAGTGTTGGGCCATACACTGACATGCTTAATAATGAGTTGTTTGTAATGTAATGTAATAATTTAATTTATTTTTCACACTTCATTACTTTATAAAATCACTTCATTACTTGATGTGCTATTTTTAGAGTTGTCATGATAGTTTCTGCTTGTCTGACAGGTCAGGACATTGTTGCATGGATCTCCAAACATATGAACATGGACAATGATGGTAACTGTGAAAATATATTGTTTTGAATAATTAATGGTCTGAAAAAATATCCTTTAAATGTGTTTGAATACAATAATATTCTTGAATGCCCTCTGGCAGAGGCTCAAGCATTTGGTACAATGTTAGCGGCATTCGGGTACATCTACCCTCTGCAGGACCACAAAAAGCTTGTCCTCAAACCAGATGGCAGTTTGTACCGCTTTCAGGTAATTGTGTCAGTAGACCTTGTGTCTTTAAAAATGTTTTAATAATGGTGCATAGTAATCAGGTGACCTTTTCTCTCTGTCTAGACCCCCTATTTCTGGCCTGTGCAGAAACTGAAAGCTGAGGACACTGATTACGGTTTGTAATATTCTGCCTATTCACAAACATCTGGCTGCAGAAGGAAAAAACATATCACATAAAGAATTTATAACACACTTTATGAAGTGCGATTTATAATTACAGTTTAAAATGAATCTGGATATGAAAAGCTGCTGACCAGAGGTCTTTCATTTACCCATTTAAAGAGACATGCTTGTCCTAATAAAAGTGTTTTCTGTCACTAAAGCAATCTATCTGGCAAAGAGAAACATTCGAAAAAAGGGAGTACTTGATGCTTATGAACAGGTACGTAAAAATATTAATTTGATTACTCATAAGTGAAGCTATTATTTTAAACAATTTTAAAGTCAGCATGAAATAGACTTTGCGATAGTCTTTTCTTCCCTATTGTGATGTATATATCCGAGTGAAACTGCTTCTCAAACAAGAAAAAGTGTAGGGCAGGACTTGATTTTGTCCACTGGGAATTGATTGAATAGTTGGATGGTTGTGGTTTTCTATGTAAGGGTTAATGCCCGACGAGGTGTCCATTGTCAGGTATTAATGGACGATGGCGAGGCGTGAACTGTCCGACGCGCAGCGGAGGATGGTTGCCTCCGCCGAAGTCCATTAATACCTGACAATGGACACCTCGAAGGGCATTAACCCGCTTATACCATGGTCACTTGCCAAATAACACATTTTTAAAACATTAGTTTATATTTTAATTAGTTTTACAATCGAAATCTAAAGTTTTTACAAACAATAACTTGGTTTCCCTGGTTACGCCTGACGGTTTATTTACTAGGTGTCCTCTATCACTTTTTAATGGACACCCTGCAGCCAATCAGAATCGAGTATTCACCCAGACCATGGTATAATGCTGTGTAAACAACGTCATCAGAGAAGAGATGAGATGTCACTACAAGAGGGTGGGAAAGTTATTTTGATTAAAGATTACGAGGGCACATGATGCAGTTGATTGTACGAAAGTGTCGAGGTTTAAAGGCATACTATGCAGTTTCCGTTTTTCTCAAACAGCGACCCCTAGAGTCGCTGTGGAGTACTTGTATTTAACGTTACTGTTGTAAATACCACTCACGCAGAGCCATCTCTGCACTCTTCCGACCGCGCTTTCTTCTTTGACTCTGCCATGATTCACGTCTGAAATGTGTGCTAGTGTCTTCCATAGAGGCTGCTTCACATGTTGTTGATGTATGTGGCGTCGTGCCGTAAAGCAAGCCGTGATTCTCGCGTGATTTGTCGGGGCCCCTACTACGACTTTGTTTACCATCGAAATGATTTCAAAGCTGTTATATTAAGGTACAAATCTTGCATAGTGTGCCTTTAAACGACCTAATTATTGGAGAAGTCTTACATACGTCACCAGAGAGAAGTCTGTCGCTTCACTGTAACTTTGAGTTATGACATTTTGATAAAAAATTACAGGCTCAATAAATAAATAAATAAACACATAAATGGGTGAATCATTCACAATAGGCTTTATGCCGAATGTCACATGAACAAACAGGAAAACAGGTCTCAACGCATCCGCTTGTTGGAGAAAGTGTTAATGGCAGTATGAACTGACCGGCGATATCTGACTTTTAAGGTAATCAGCTAACAGATTTATTCACATTTTAATATTCGAATGTTAGTGAGAAGAAGGAAAATAAAAAACGTTTAGATCGGTACATCGGTAATTCTCATTTTTGGCAGCTCCTTTGAAGGGCGTCTTGAGGAAAACAGCTTAAAGGGTACATAACATGCACAGTTTCACCTAATCTCATGTTAATCTTGAGTACCTATAGAGTAGTAGTGCATCCTTAATATCTCAAAAAAGTGTTTAGTTTTATTAAATTTATAAAAGAAAAATACAGCTTTCCGATTCTCTCTGGAAAAAGCTGAGGTCCTGGAGGCGGAGCTATAGAGTCAAGCGGTAGTGCTTGATTTCCAGCAAAAGACAGAAATCTGATCCAGTTGTACTTACATGAATGGGGTCTTTTATCACTGGGACCACTCCACGTTTTAATAGCAAACGATTTGCAAATCCAGCGTCGACCTGAGCCTTGTTAATAAAACATTCGTCACTGAAATGACCAGAACACACAACCGCACTTCCTACACTCCGTTGCTGCCCCGGAAAAACAAACGGCATCCACTGTTCCTGTAACACTGGGTTCTTTGGAAAACTGAACACGGTAAGCTTTCCCTCACATCCAAAAACACACTTTTTTGGAGACATTCTTGAACAAATCCTATGCAGCGCTGCCGATGATTTCCTGTTGAAGCGCGTTGATGTGCGCGGTCTCGCTCTCCTCTGGTCGACATGCGCGCGGGCGAGCTTTTCCGAGAGAAATGCTCATATAAGGAGTTCCACTCTTATCTACGTCATTAGATCCACGATCTAAAAAAAACCAGCCGAAACTTGTACCAACCCGGAAGTAAGATTTTCAGCATAGAAATTCTCCGTTATTCGTCCAAAATATTTTTTTAAAACTTTGCCCATGTTTAACATGAGAATCCATCTCTTTAACACTGTAAACAACTCTGAATACATGAAACACCATGGTACCCCCCCTTTAATATATTTAACCAAGCACATACAAAATAAAGACCTGGACCGGACGCGATGCAACCTGTTTTACAGAATATGGAAGTTTGTTGTGCATAAACCACATAATATCAATAATATGCATTTAGAAAGTGAATAGGGTGAATTTCCATTTCCTGTCGACTTTAATGACATTATAAAGCAACATTTTTGTGCATTTTTTACAGGAGGAATATAACAAACTCCACAATTGGTTGAACCACAAATGGGATTTTATTGTGATGCAAGCTAAAGAGCAGTACCAGTGAGTTTCTATACTCTTTTGCTGTCTTAGTTACTACTTCTTCAGTCTTTTCAGTGTCCATCAGCCATGTGGTTTGTCCTTTTACTTCCTTTACTGTGATTCTTTAGGACTGTCATGTTATTAGTGCTTGCTTGATTTAATTGTGTTCTGTTTTTCAAGGGCTGGGAAGTTACGTCAGAAGGCAGACAGAGTTGTGTTTGACTGTCAGGAGAGAGCCTACTGGATTGTCCACAGGCCTCCAGTAAGTGGTTGGCAGAAGCTGCTAGTATACAGTTGCTTTGAAGACACTATGATGAGGATACAGTTTATTTTCTTATGTGTGTCTACAGCCACAAACACACAGTGCTATGGATGTCCTGGATCGTCATATTGATCCTAATACAGAGGAGGTAACTGGTGAGTTTCCATGTGAGCCCTCAAAAGTCACCACACTAACTCATCCAGAGCATCAATAATGATTGATGTCATTTGATTAAAGGGATTAAAGGGTAAATTTAAAGGGTACCAAAAATGAATATTCTGTCATTTTCAAACTGGTATGACTTTCTTTAATCTGAAGAACATAAAAGGCATTGAACCCAATTGACATCTATTCTGTGGACAAAAACAAAGCAAAACAATACATGGAGACAATTCTCAAAATATCCTGTTTTATTTTTCACTGGAGAAATATAGTCATACAATTTTGGTACAGCATGAGGGTGAGTTGGGTGAACTATCCCTTTAAATGCTTATGTTACTATGGGAGGGACTCCATAGGCAAGACTACTGAACGCAGTGCGGTTTGAAAGGCTCTTACTATAGAGCCGATTAGCAGTGTGTCTGTCTCAGTCCTGGGCTGGCCATGAAGATTCTCTCACAATCTTCTTTGCGATTTAAGAGGATTTTTGACCTGTTGATCTTTCGAGGAGATACGTTTACCCACCGACCCTTTCCCCTCATAGGGCCTGTTGGAAATACACAAGGGCAGCTTATCATTGTAAACTGAGTAAAGGACCTGTTGGAATGTGAATAGATTGTAATGATATGATATTACACTTATTGTTATATGTATTAATAGGATAGTTCACCCAAAAATGAAAATTCTCATTAAATTCATCATTTAATTGCTTTCATGTTGTTTCAGATTTGTATGACTTTCTTTCTTCTGGGGAACACAAAAGTTATTTTGAAGAATGAATGAATGAATGAATGAACTGTTTTTGTCCAAGTAATAAAAAAACAACACTGGACTCTATTGACTTGTATGAGACATTTCTCAAAATATCTTCTCTTACTGTATGTTCCACTTAAGAAGGAAATTCATACAGGTTTGGAACAACATGAGGGTTGGTAAATGATGACAGAATTTTAATTTAATTTAAAATGCATAAAGTCATTGAATAAGTCACATTACTGTTGAAAAGTTTGGGGTGAGTAAGAAAGTACAGAAATTAACACGTTTAAAGAAATCAGTACTTTTATTCAGAAAGAGTGCATTAAAATGATCCAAAGTGACGATTAATACATTTATAATGTTACAAAAAATGCTGTTCATTTGAACTTCCTATTAATCAAAGAATCCTGAAAAAAGATTATCACAGTTTCACAACAAAAAACAGCACAACTATTGATAATAATAAGAAATGTTTGTTGGGCAGCAAATCAGCATATTAGAATGATTTCTGAAGGATCATGTGACACTGAAGACTGGAGTAATGCTGCTGAAAATTCAGCTTTGCCACCACAGGAATAAATAAAACATTAAAAAATTTATTAAAATACAAAAAAGAGATATTTTGAATTCCAATAATATATCACAGTATTACTGTATTATTGTAACCTTGGTGAGCATACGAGTCTTCTTTCAAAAACATAAAAAAACCTCCAAACCTTCGAACAGTTGTGTATCTGTCATGATCAATCATAATAATATTATGTAACCTTATAATATGTGGTGTATACTGTATAACTCCTATTTGACTGCTTTGAGAGATAAGACTGTGAATCTGTTGGTGTGACTGTTTCTTTTTCTCTCTTTCCTTCCCACGCAGATTTGTACTAATACGTCTTCAGTTTTCAAGATGATTCCTATACACACACACACACACACACATGAGAGAGAGCACAAACTATCCTTTCCTTCCTTGAATATCATTCAAACACTCAGAAATACTATATGAACAAGTGTGTATATATAGTGTGCCACAGTATTTCCCTTTTTTATATACCCTGAGCATCATTTCAGGCCATTACATTGACTGCTCCTTTAATTTTTCCTTGACATTTAGACTGTGGCTATATGTAGTTGCTTGTGCTTGTTTGTGTTTGGCAAGATACTTTGTAGGCATCACACATATACTGTATATCACCTGTGTTTGGCAGAATAGCATGTTGCGTGTGGTCTTGTGGCGTCTTATCGGAAACATTTCATAACATGTAACAGGATGTTGTTTCTCCATCTTTTTCAGAAAAAACCCTATGATTATTATAGAAGAATCGTAAGTGACATTGATTCTTTACACACATTTAGAGAACTGGTTGTATTTTATTTAATGATATTGATTAATTGGTTCTATCTGTATATTTTAGATCATCTACACACAACAGGCAATCATGAGGTCAAGGGTCAAGTCTACAGTATCTCTTGGAGCGTAAGTCAAAATTAGCCTACCAAAACAGAGCAGTTGCCGCTATCAATTTTAGTTGTCACCTAAATGTGCTTCATGGGCTTTTCTTCTACATATCTTTTTCTTTGCATTCAGCCTGGTCAAGTATATGGCGACATTTATGAACCATGACCCGTTCCTCGTGCCCTGCCTCCCTAGTAATCCCTGGCAAACGGATGATGACGCTTATTGGGAGCTGAACACGGCAGAGTAAGATTCCCTGAGAGCTTTCTAAACTAATCATAGTTAAATTCATTCATTTTAAAGGTACACTATATAACTTTGTTTTGTTCAATGTTTACAAAAGTTATATAATTAGCTTGTGCATCATAAATCCATCTTCCAAACTGTGTTTTTGTCGGTACGCCTATAATAAGTGTTCATATTTGGACTATTTTAGACCGGGTGGGACGACAGCCGCTGTAGAGTAGCCTAGTCATATACATAAACAGAGAGAAGAAGCTCCGGCTATAATGTTATTCCACAAGACGTTGCAGTTTTGTTTATTAGAGGGTTAGTTCACCCAAAAATGAATATGTTGTCTTTAATTAGTCACCCTCATGTCGTTCCAAACCAGTAAGATCTTTTAGATTAAATCTGAGAGCTTTCTGTCCCTCCATTGACAGTCTACGCAACTACCACTTTCAAGCCCCAGAAAGGTACTAAAGACATCATAAAAGTAATCCATGTCACTACAGTGGTTTAACCTCAATTTTATGAAGCGATGCAAATTAAGTGCTTTTTTGTGCAAAAAAACATAATTTTACCGCTTTATTTACAAAATATTAATCTCCTACTCAGGTTCAATAGAGCACCAATTGTAGAGCTTTATAAAATTGAGGTTGAACCGCTGGAGTCACATGGATTACTTTTATGATGTCTTTAGTACCTTTCTGGGGCTTGAAAATGGTAGTTGCGTAGACTGTCAATGGAGGGACAGAAAGCTCTCAGATTTCATCAAAAAGATCTTCTGATGAGCGAAAGTCTTACGGGTTTGGAACGACATGAGGGTGAGTAAATTAATGACAAAATTTTCATTTTTGGGTAAACTATAAACTTTAACCACTAGAGTGCCAAAAGTTACAGTGTACCTTTATATCACTTTGGTGTATTATATTTTTTACAGTGCTGAAGTTCCCACAAAGATGAGAGTGGAGCGCTGGTCCTTTAGCTTCTATGAGTTGATCAGTGACCCACGGGGCCGTGCAGACTTCAAGGTTTTCCTAAAGAAGGAATTCAGTGGTTTGTGAATATTTAATTAATGCTTTGACTAATAGTTGGTATAAAGAAAAAAAATGTCTATTATGATCATTATCTATCATATCTGTCAAACAAATGGTTTAGACCACTTTTGTGAACTGGATCAACTGAGACATCAGACTCAAAAGAACACCTTTGAGGATTACTTTAATGGTGTCATTTTTGTATTATTTATGTACTATTATAGTATTTATTAATATTTAGTATTAGCTTTTATTTTTATATTTTAGTTGTCATTTTAATTTTAGTCATTTTGTTATGTGCTTTTGTCATTTCTATTATTATTTTTTAATTCTAATTAGTTTTTATTTATATCTATTTGGATTTTTTGAGTAATTTAAGTACTCATTTGATTTCAGTTGCATTTAAAAGTTTTGTTTAAAATGTTTAAGTTTATGTAATAGTTATATTTTATTTTATTTCAGCTTTAACAAACAGTTTTAATAGTTTTACAGTTCCAGTGTTATTTACTTTCATTTTATATCATTATAATTTATATGTTTGTGAAACAAAGTGAATTTGCATTTTTTTAGGCAAACTATTTAAATTAGTAATTAAATATGTTTTTCTTCTTTTCATTTTCACCGCAGGTGAGAATATGGCTTTCTGGGAAGCCGCTGAGGAGTTGAAATGGGGCACATCAGCTTCTATGTCAGAGAAAGCAGAACACATTTTCAAGTCAGATACACATTATTTTTGCACATTATTGCTTTACATGTATTTTCCATGTCAGGCCTCCATTTCTCAGCATTTGATTTTTTTATAGAACCTTTTTGGCCCCGGGAGCACCACGCTGGATCAATATCGATGGCAGGACAATGGGTATTACAGTAAAGGGCCTGGAGCATCCTCACCGATATGTACTGGACGGTGCTCAGACCCACATCTTCATGCTGATGAAAAAGGTGCGATTGTATTCTCGCCTCTATTTTTGTGATGGCCACTTGCATTCTGTATGTTTTGTAATAGAGATGAAATGGTATGAAATTTCATATTGCGATTATAGTGACAAAAATAATCACGTTATCAGTATTACCACGGTATTGATAAAATGTGCTGGAAATGTTAAAAAAGTACTGATACACACACTAACAATCATTTGACCAAATTTTATATTGAAAACCAACAAACAATAAATAAAATAATTACCAGCGCTGTACAATTTTTGGTTTAAAAAATAATAAAATTAACCATGATGGTCGGACTTTAAATGAACTTGGTTGGGTGACTTATAACATAACATATTATTTACTAACATGTTCAAATTAAGTTGTGACAAAAAAGTTTTATTAAATGAGAAACCTCGCACTTTAGCCTTTAAATCATTATTAATAATAAGGATAAGTAAAATGAGAAATGATTAGTTATTTTATTTGCTCTGTGAATAATTCTAGATCCCGTATTATCCAAATTGTTTCGATTTTTAGAAAGCACATTAGCTTATTTTTCATCAACTGGTTAAAATTTACAACAGTGCATGAAATATTTGCATTGGTTTGAACAAAAGCTCTAGACAGGATGAATAAAAATGAAAATCCACTCCCTGACAGTAGGTGGCACTTATGGAACAGCAGAAATAGAGCTGCTGTTTCCCTGGAATGGCTGTACACAAACCACAAGACTAGGTTGTAAAGGTTGTCCAAAGTTGTCCACTTTGGTCCATTCTAATGGTTTCGAAAGGGCTTTATAAATAAGAGTTGAGCTGAGTTGTCTTCCATCATGTTTTCACACAAAACGAAACCCACGCTGGATGCTGCGTCTGTGTGAGACTTGCTAACTTAAAGGTAGGGTAGGCAATTTTTTATAAACACTTTTTGTGATACTGGGTGGAACTCTCTTCACATCCTGATAGCAATCAGAAATAGATGTGGGTATAAATAATAAAACTAGTGCTGCCAATTGACTAAAATAAATCACGATTAATCGCAATTAAAAATATGTACGTTTTTAATATACATTTTTATAAGTTTTAATATTTTATAATGTAATCATTTCACAGTAAATCACCAAATGAATGTAGAAACAACATAAAGACAGTAGCCTATTTTAAATACTTGTTTAAGGGCATCTTTTTATGAATGAAGGCCAGTATCACTGATACTAATAAAGCTATTGATGCCTCAATGAAATTTTCTTTTTTTAAATTTTAAACATTAATTATAGCTATTCAACAGTGAAATTGAAAGCTATAATTTTGTTAAGCATTTGTTAGGCTTTAAAAAAAATTGCAATTTTTAATTTAAGTGAACTTAAAACAATCCTCACATAAACCCATAATTTACCTGTGCCCTGTGAAATGTACAGAAATTGAATGAAGTTATCAAACAGTTTGCACTGCATACATTTTGAATTAAATATAGATTAATCCTTATTAAAAACCCATTAAATAAATCTGCAGCAGTCAGGTGGAACAAGAGCGAGCTCTTTAAGCGTTGATTATTATTGTAATGTTATGTGCTTTGAGACATAAGGTAATTTAACGCCGTCTCTCTTGACGCTTTGAAGACTCCGCCGTGCCCGTTCTTGTTGCTATTGCTGGGTGATTCTTCAATTAGGGGAACTTTTATGTTCCCAGGTTATACATTCATGTTAAATATACTATATTATAAAATAAATAATTTAGTCATTTCAAATAATATTCATTGCACCACCAAAAAATGTTATACACTAAAATCAGTATGATTTCCATTTTTAAAAATGTTTTCATCACTAATATTTGGCCACTCAGGCCTTGTCCCCAACCCAGACTTTAAAACTTATCTGCTCTGAAAATGTGATAAAATGTTATCAGTTCATTAAAAAATCACAATATATGTTTAAACAGTAACTTAAAAAGGCACTTGATGCATAATTTGGGTTCATATCTGTGCAATTTGTGAATATTTTTAACAATTTAGTATTGTCCACAACAATACTGTCATTATCGCGACAGTCTATGATTACAACAAGGATATTTTTGAGTGTAAGACTTGTTTATGCCGTAACCATGGAAATGAAGACTAGCAGGGGAGCACATGTCAGCCATGAAAGAACAGTGATATTTGATGTCTGAAAAAGTAAGTAATTTAATCATGAATTCCTTCTAATCATGGAGTAGACTTATTCAGCGTCATTACCATAAATGCTGTGGCAGCAATATTTTGATAAATGTATATATATATTCACATGATTTATGTGTATTTAAAGTTCTTTTTGAACTAGCTGTTGAGTGATGTTAGCAAATCCATGACCTAGCATCTTTTTTCCTGAAAAAAATAAAAAATGTCATTACCGCAACACATCATTACCAACACACAACTTGTGATGGTAATGACAAGTGATGGTGGTAATGACATTTTCTGTGTCACTATCTATATCATATTATGTGTTTATAAATTAAGTTAAAGAAGCATAATAGTGTGATTTTTAGGGCTGGTCCGAATACCATTTTTTGAGCTTCGAAGCTTCGGTAGTAATGAACATTGAATATTCGAACCTTCGGAGAGAGGGGGCTGAACATTCTTCTCTGTAATAAAGGCAGGAATCTCTATGTGTCGGTATGTCCGTTTGCATTTTTATTATTTCGAGAACCGTTCATTCAATCGACTTCACAGAGGAGTGCAGTGTCGCATTTGGTGCAATATAGATGGACATGCGAGACGCGACACGTTCAGAATTTTAGTAAACTACAGAACAGCGCGAGCAGAAGCGGCGCACCTCACGCGGGTGAACGGACACTGCACTAGTGATGTAAAACACACACACACACACACACACACACACACACACACAGGTCTGTTAAATTAAGCAACACTTTTAAGGTTGTCTAATATTTTTCTGACTAACAAATTACTGATAAATAAACATGTTCAAGTTGATGGTTGTGTCATATTTATATATATATATCCTCAAATCTGTCCATTTCTTTCAACAACACTCACCAGAAGTCATTATTTAAGCCTTTAAATTTGCTTTATGTATCAATGCACTTTTCATTTATGTCATTACCAAAACACTATGTCATTACCAGAACAGTATGTCATTACCGCAACGTTGCTTAATTTACAGCAAACATACCTTTAAAACGGTTTTATGTTCAATCTTGAGGTGCTACATGAAAAGCCTAATG
This sequence comes from Squalius cephalus, assembly GCF_949319135.1. Lineage (NCBI taxonomy): Eukaryota > Metazoa > Chordata > Actinopteri > Cypriniformes > Leuciscidae > Squalius > Squalius cephalus. The sequence continues at coordinate 35,825,249 of NC_137122.1, read as the reverse complement.
CAATACTCATCCACTTAATTTTCCAGATATTAAACAAAAGTGTGCTTTGATGAACACAGAAAAACACATTTTGATGGTAAGAACAAGAAAATATATGTAATTCGCTGAATGGAAACATTTTGTTTTTTATACGTATTGTTGAAGGTTAACAATGTTTGCAAGATAAATGAGTTTAAATGATCTCCTTGATACATTCTTTGCATTATGAGACTTTTTGATGTTGTGACGGGAATGACGTTTTGCAGTGCCAGATGGCAAATAGATATAAAATACTCAAATTATATTTAAGCTCAGTCGTGGCCATTATTATATCTTTACATCAAAACATGTAAACATTGTCTTGACATAATTCTAACAAAATTCAACCAAATTTCATTCATCAAAATGTAAGATGGCTAAATAGCCCCCAATTGAAGAATCACCCTGCTAGGCTCTCTGAAATTGCCTACCCTACCTTTAACGCTGTACAGTATTTACCGTCTCTTCAAATCGTGGTATTGTTTAATGATAATTAAAATATGAAACGGCAATACTGTCGAGATTTTATCATGGTTTATCATCAAACTGGTAACTGCTTCATCTCTACTTAATGATACAATCTGTATTGTGAAAAGCGCTATATAAATAAACTTGACTTGACTTAATTTTAACTTTCGCATTAATTTGTTTAAAAAAAAAGCTGCACCCTGGACATTTCTGAACTCTGTATTTGTCATTTAGGATACCTTTTATCGCTACCTGAAGTCACCAGTTTATAAGGAAATGCAGAAAAAGGCCATTTCACCAGTACCACACAATTTCTCGTAAGTCAGTGTGTATGTGTGTTTTCACCCTTAATTCATCCTCTTCTGCTTGTAATTCTGCTACTGATTGTCTTTATTGCAATTTATACACAACAATTCACCAGTCATTTCAGAAATATAAAACATGTCATCAAACCAGCAGTATTTTGCCATAAAAAGACCTGTTCTCCCCCATTTAGTGATGCCCAGCTGCAGCAAAACGCCAGGGGCCGCAGGGAGAGCATCAGCCCCATCATCACCTGGCAGAAGGAGCAGGAGGAGAAAGCAAAGGCAGAAGCTGCATCTGGACCCGTAGACATTAAAAAACTGATGGCCAGCAAACTAGATCGCAAATAGAAAGAGACAAAGATACATGCTGGAAAATGCTTTACTTAATAATCTGACTAATTAAAAGAGACCCATAAAATGCTTCATGATTTTTACATGTACATATCAATACAAAGTCTCACATTGAGCTAAGAGTCTAAAAGCAAATATATAAAAATAACAGTACAACATGACAGCTGTGTACATATCACTGCCGAATAGCTAGTTCCAATCATTTGTATTGCTGCATCCAAATATGTTTTTTGGAGCTGGCTAAATTCTGTAACAAAATGTCATATTCTCGGGTTAAATTATACACGTGGATGACTGCTGTGAAATCAGCTGCTTTTTCAGATCACATTTGTTTTTGCACAGTGATATTTCATCCAACACAAAGATCGCATTACCTTCAATTGCTGTTCATATAGCAGTTTCCCATTGTCGTGTGAACATGTTTTGTATGTGTGCAGTAGTCATGGCGATACCTGTATCTCTTACTGTAAAACAATAAAAGACAGCATGTTCATTGGTGCAGTGCTCGCATGGTAACAGTGCTCGCAGTGATGTAGAAGCTTACATTTCTTATTTTAAATGAATTAATTACAAAGCTACATACAAAAGCCCTTTTATAAAAATTACTTTTTACTTAAAAAGTAAAAAAAAAAAAAAAAAAAATCCCATTTAACTTTTTCTTATGCTAACCAAAAAATGTTTAAATTAAATATACACAACATCTTAATAAAGGTAACTAACTGAGGATATAGAGATAAACTATACATTTACATTTATTGTGCTTCTGATTCACTTAACATATGTGACCCTGGATCACAAAACCAGTCATGTCGCACGGGTATATTTGTGGCAATAGCCAACAATACATTGTATGGGTCAAAATTATTGTTTTTTCTTTTATGCCAAAAATGGATGCAGAACAATCGCCAATAGAAATGGACAACTTTAATGGAGATTTTCTCAATGTTTTGATTTTTTTGCACCCTCAGATTCCAGATTTTCAAATATTGTCCTATCCTAACAAACCATACATCAATGGAAAGATTATGTATTCAGCTTTCAGATGATGTATAAATCTCAATTTTTAAAAAAAAATACCCATAAGACCAGGGTCACATATTTAATCAGAATAAAATAATCAAAAGCCACTAAATAATAGATAATGTGCTTGATAAATACAAAGATGTAACTGTAATGTTCATTTAATCTCTCCCTTTTTATTAATGCTTTGGATTGCAATTTCTCTTTATATTATGTGATTTTGAAAGAATAAGCAATACAGGACACAGTTGTTACATTTCCAAATGTATTTTAAATATTATTTATACATAGTGTTGTACGCGGTTAAAAAAAACAACAACTTTATAAAAGTTTATTTGGCCATGCCAGAAAGCCAGCCTAATTTAAAGAGAGAAGGGGCTGCGGACTCCTCTTCTTGATCTGCTAACTGCCTGAAGAGATTTCCTGGCCGGAAACTGTCCTGTGGAGCAGAAGCAGAGGAGGGAGCCACCTAAAAAAAAAAAAAAAAAAAAAAAAATATATATATATGAATTGCATTAAAAATTCACATTTAGAGCCAAAAATTGTCACCACAAGCAGAAGATTTAGCAGGTTTAAAGCCAGTGGAGAAATCTGTAACTGCATGATGCTTGTTTGCTTATGATACAGAGGTATTAAACTCAAGTGCTCAATATATCAGTTGCATTTGATTGCTGCTATGCCATGTGTTTCATTCGCAAAGCATATCAGCTGATGCAATCAGAGTGAATCAAGTCCTAGTCAAGTAAATCCAAAACTATGCACTGCAAGCTCACAGCAAAAAATGAAGTAGCACCACGCAATATAACGTCACCTATCGCCTCGAGATCCAGCAGCTCTTCTGCTAGGCCACGTAAAACTGGGAGCATTGGTAGAAAGTGGCTCATTTGCAAAGGCATGATAAAATAAAACACCAACTGAAGTTTTTTTTCAATAAACATCAATAAACACGTTTCTTTTAAACATACCAGAAGAGGTATTTTACATAACAAATGCTTAAACAACCTACCAGTGATCTAGTGACATCTGCTCCATGTGTGGCTGAATTAGTCTTTCGAGAGCTTGTCATACTCAGTGGCAGCAAACCAAACCTTGAGGGGGGAGGAATGTATAATTATATATTTAAATATACACAAATTAAATATTTAAAAATATAATGAATTCAAAACTAAATAAATGGATGAAATCATTATATTTAACGAAAATAATTTCATTCAAATATAATAAAAAACAAAGTATAAATGAGAAATTCAATTTGAAAAATAGTAAAGTATAATTTTACTTATCTAAATGCATTTATGAAGTTTCTAACATAAAATATATTTTTATTATCTTGTACGATAATGAAGCACCCCAGCATGACAGCAATTAACTAGCCATAAATATATATAACAATGAGTTAAACAGTGTGAAGGGCAAGACAAGAGCTTTATACTCACCGGATCTGGCTGCTAGCCAAAGGAAGGATGTTGTATGGTTCCTGAGAGTTGATATTGTTGGTCCTAGAGATAAACTGCTTCTCTGTGCCAGTCAACAATCCTAAAAGCACCTAAAAAAAAAAAAACATTAGGACAAAACACTGTTCAATACAAAAAAGACGACAAACACAATGCCAATCTAAATAAGAACAGGCTAATTGAAATGTGTAAAACGGGGTTAGTGGGAGATAAATGGCAATGCTTACAGAAGTCCTTTGTGAGAGTCGGTTCAGGTTGCTGTTCAGATGTGGAGTGAAAACATCCAGGTCAAATGGATCAATGTGACTTTCCAGGGAGTCACAGACCTGCTGGATCCTTTAACAAACAGCAAGAATGAAGGAAAAGTGTAAGAGGTCTGCCGTTCAGGCATAAGCTATTCTTGGTGTAATCGGTTGTGCTTTGTTTTAAAGTTGGAAGGTCAAGTCACGCTATGATTGTGTTTTTATGACAGTTCATTGCTGTTGCTTCCTACTGAAAACGTGTGCCCATCCCTAGCTTGTGAAGAGGTTACCTTGGGTCTTGGTGAGAGCGGGAACTCCTACCCTCTTCAAGACGGGACCCTAGAGTGGCACTGAGATACCGAAGGTCAAACAACAGCTGCAAAGCTCTGTTCTGGGTCATGGGGAGGCCTGCATCCTAGAGAGAGACAGGGAGGAGAGAACGGCATGAGACAGAACAACAGACATTTGCTTTTTGGAATTATTCCATTACAACAGTGACTAAAAAGCAAGAACGGAAGAATAAGATCGTCTCACCTTGCTCTGTGTGTTCTGAGTGAGTCTTTCATACTCACTCACCACCTGGTCAAGACAACTCCGCAAGATGTCCAACAGAGTGACCTTTGGTAATGCGTGACCTCCAACCCTATTGACCTCAAGGCACAAATGGAAGAGTAACGACTGAACATACCATGATGGCTGTAGAGAGAGAAAAATGGAAAAACAATTATTTTACAATTAATATAAAGACATCCTTTCTATTCCATAAAACACTGTGCAATAATACATAATCCAGGGGGCCACAAGGGGGTGCTAGGGAGTCCGCAAAAAATAATATAATGCAAGTATTATACAAAATGTAGGACTTTATGAAATAATTAAACAAATAATTAAATAAAACATTTACAAAATTGTATAACAGAATTAACTGCTATTATTCTATTCTGTAAAAATAAGAACATTAATAATGCCACAAATAAATAAATATGCACTTATGTGCAAGAATAGTTTGTATTGATGTCTTTCATAATAAGTATTGTATTTGTTTATCTTTCATTAGATGGGTTGCTATACATGAAAAAAACATAAGTGACTTTTTTTTAAAGAGGTGATGCCTTAAAAGGGAATCATCATATTTCAGATTTGGCACTGAGGAGTTTGAAAACTCAGTATACAATAAGGTATAAAAATTGTGTAGCCCACATTTGGTCTCCTTAATGTATATATTAAAGTATTCATGTTAATAATAATAATAATAATAATATTAATAAAAGGAGAAATGTAGCTGTTACCTGCACAGGAAGGCGTATTTTGGACATTATACTGTTGCCTGACTCTGTTTCTTCCGGTATTTCAAGTTCCTCCCAATTAGTTGCAGTACCCAGGATGGATCCAGCAGTTCCTGCATGGAGAGTCGCAGCAAAGCTGCCCACAAGTGCCTGAAATGCATTTTGAATTATTCAATTTTATTGAAGAATATAAGCATTAAAATGTTAAAAGATATATGCCTTAAATATGTACTCTGCATAAAAATGTTATCATCAAGCATTATCAAGCTGGCGAATTGATTCCCTGTCCTCAGAATGTTTCGTATTGTCTTCATAATCTTACCCTGGTGAGTGCCGAGCTCCAGATCCCATAGGCCTCCATGCTGCAGGAAAGAAGTTCCTCTTTCAGACAGCTCCACTTAGCCTGAGCTGGGCTGACGTCCGCTGCTTTGGCTGTGCTCCCTTTGCCCAACTTCTTGCCCTGTCGTGGAGTGCCTCTGCTCACCGGATCCATGCCTCCCTGCTTTCCCAGGATGCACTGTTTCAGACTAGGACACAGTTCCCCCATTGACTGGCATAGTCTGGCCATAAAGAGCACTGAACTTAAATGGCTGGGGCTGCTGGTCTGATTCTGGGCATTAGTGAGCTCAGCACGAACGCTGGCGAGGACATCCCTCACGCATGCCAGGCAGTGCTCTCTAAGAATGTCCTCCACTGCTCCAGCATCCATAAAGCGGTTAATAGGAGAGCTAGTCGTCACTGGGACCGTCTTTGAAGGCTCCTTGCCATTTTCCTCCGAGGGCAAGTAGTGCTGCAGATCATCTAGTTTGGCTTTGAGCTTGGAGTCCAGGGAGGAGCAGAAGGTCTGAACGCAGGGGGTGAGGGCCTGGGTCTTCATGGACAGGCCGCTCTTCTGCTGCGGGCTGCGTTGCGCTACACTCACCCAGGCGGTGTCGCTGAGCAGGTCGCCTTGAGACTCGGACCACAGGAAAGCTGCAACGTCACTCTCATACTGCGCCCCGCGGCTGAAAGTCCCAGCTGTGGCTTGACCCTGCAGATCCCGCAGGGCTGAAGACAAGAACTGTCTGGAGCTGCTGGAGATCCCTTCTGTGCCCTCCTGCGTGATCGCCTAGAGAGATCAAGGGTACATGAGTGCAGGAGGAGACGGGTTACCTGTATATATAAACTCAAGGTTTAGAGAGATAACTGACACCGCACCTTGGATGACAAGGCATGGTATTAACATTCAATGTCAGATGATTCGATCACAAGAAGACAGTGGTAATTACAGGTGTAAAGGGGTTGCAAAACATGTATATTAAAGCTGCAGTGTGTACATTTTAACGGCATCTAGTGGTGAGGTTGCGAATTGCATCCAACAGAAGTTGCAAACAGCAGAGAGTAGCCAGTTAAGCAATGAGGTTTCATTACAAAGATAGAGTAAGAAATTATGTTTACTTAATTATTCAACGAAAAGTTATTGCGAATATTATTGTTACTTGTTCATCATTGTGTCAGTGTTTTATTCGCTGACTTTAGCTAGTTTCTTTGCACGAAGAACAACAGTCACGAAACGCGTTTGTCCGTTTAGGGCTACTGTAGAAACATGACGGCGCAAAATGGTGACTTCTCATGTAAGGGGACCCGCAGTGTGTGTAGATAGAAACTGCTTATTCTAAGGTAATAAAAACATAACGGTTCATTATGTAATGTCTTTATACACCACTGAAAACATAGTTATGTATATGATTATATTGCATTTCTGTCAACAGATCCTCCTAAATATTACAAAGTGCACCTTTAATATATATATTTTTTATATACATTACATCTTCAGATTATTTTACACTACACTACAGTTCAAAAGTCTGGGGTCAATAAGATTTTTTTTTATTTTTAAATAAATAAATAAATATTAATCAGTAAGTACAGTTTAAATTGACCAAAAAAGAAAAGACTTTTTCACAGTTACAAAAGATTTCTATTTAAAATAAATGCTGTTTCTTCTGTTCAATAAATGTATCACGGTTTTCACAAAAATATTAAGCAGCGCAACTGTTATAAGCATTAATAATATTAATAATAACAAATGCTTCTTGAGCAGCAAATGATCATATTAGAATAATTTCTGAAGGATCATGTGACACTGAAGACTGCAGTAATGATACTGATAATTCAGCATTGACATCACAAGAATAAATTACATTTTAAAATATTGTCAAATAGAAAACAGTTATTTTAAATTGTAATAATGTTTTCACAATATTACTGTTTTTACTGTATTTTTGATCAAATAAATGCAGCCTTGGTGAGCATACAAAAAACTTATTTCAAAAACACCAAAAAAATCTTACCGACCCTAAAATTAACGCTAGTGTACATAAATACAATACTAATAATATTATACAATTACTATAATGATATTGTAATATTTTATGCAATTTATCCACGATATATAGAGCGTATTATAATCATGAATGTATATCCAGCATTTAATTTGGACATTGGGAAAGATGTTTTTCTTGTTCATTCAATGAACTAAAAAATGCACAAATTTATAGTTTATCAAAATAGTAATCTAATAATTAGAGCAACAGTCTTTCAAATTTTCATGTTTATTTTTATTTTTATATCTATATATTTGTGTGCCTTATTAACATGTAGTACCATAATGCCATGGTGAATTATGTATATAGTCAGATACCCTTCTCTTGAAATCTATTCACTGGTGGTTAGAACGGCAAACTTTCTCACCTGAATACCTGCATTGGGATCACCCAATATAGGTTAACTTCAGGTGTAAACACATCAGACCAGTTAAACTGGTTAAATCAGTTATGAGTACCTGAAGTCTCTGCAGGAAGAGCTGCTGCAAAAGGTCATCCCACAAGGCCAGAGGTCGTTCGAGGAGGGACAGACACACAGTACTCCAGTGTTGACTGATGGACTCGCTGCTGAGCAGTTCCCACACGGCATCTCGAATCGCAGCCAGACCCTTTAGACTCTTCACGTAGACCAGAAGGCTGCTGACTCCACTGCGGATATCCTCCTTACAGCTATTACAAGAAAATTGAGCGTATAAAACTAATCATTTGAGAAATGTAAATGAACATTTGTAGGAGGGACATACGTATCGATCCACTGCTGCAGAGTGTCTCTGAGCTGCTCTCTCTGTATAGGCTGCGCTAGTGTCCGAAGGACAGGCTGGAAGTTCATCACTGAAGGGGGAAGGTATTTAAACCAGCTTCCTGTGCTCATCTCCTTGTCCAGAACCTTCTTATCTTTCCCTGGATTTCACAGAACATCAAAAAGGTTCTTTTAGGCAAGTTATTTAGACTAAGACACATAATGTAAAAAAACAAGGTGTCAGGCTGGATCGCACAGTGACATAAATTTACTTTTCCATTAAAGAGGCCCCTTGTAATTGATTTCCAAGGAAATTTTTATTAACTTATTAAATGTATCTGTGTTGACTTATGTCAGATACGTAGGCCTGGTTTCACAGACAGGGTTTAGATTAAGCCAGGATTAGGCCTTAGTTCAATTAGGACATTTAAGCAGCTTTTATAAACGTGCCTTAGAAAAAAACATTACTGATGTGCATCTTGAGACAAAACAATGGCAGTGACATATTTTAAGATATGCCAGAGCAAGTGGCTTTCAGATAAAACAGCTCAAACATGCATTTTAGTCTGGGACTAACTTGAACCTTGTCTGTGAAACCGTGGGATAAAGTTAACCAATTACTTCAAACAGAATACTATAGACTGTCACCATTTATGTTCATTTGTACAAACTGTTTAATGCTGCTCAAAGATGGCATTCAAGTATTTACATAAATTGCGTAAATAAAGTATCATTTAGAAAATCAAGACTTTACATTGGTAATTTTAGTAGCATGAAAAACAAACGGTTATTTAAATTGGCAACAAGTGAAATACAGAACGTGAGCAAAGAACATCCCCACTATGACTTCTAGTGCGAGTTCTGCACGACATCTACACTGTGAAATGAATCTCTTAATTACATTGTATCTGTTATTTATGATGATAGCAGGATTTGCAAGAATTCAGAATTCAGTCAGCGAGCAAGCGCACTGAACAAAACTCCGTATCTGAGACCAATCTAAACACCTTTAATTGGCCATTGCACTCGTAAGCTCGAGCAGAAGAGAAACGTGTGATTGGTTATAATGGTCAATGCAAAGAAATGTGTAAAAAGAAATCTGATGCAACGTGAGCAGATCTAATTTTAATGCCGCAATTAACACTTTTCATTCATTTTCACATTTCACTTTAACCAAGACAGCTGTAATAGATTTAGCTTATTGTGCAGGGACATTTTTTACCCCCTTATCTTGAATTTGGGGGTAATTTTTGTTTCTTTTGGTGGCATTTTTGCTCCATTCATTTCTGATATTGCTGACCCCTTAAAGCAGGGTTCACCAATCTCGGTCCTGGAGGGCCGCTGTCCTGCAGAGTTTAGCTCCAACCCCAATTAAACACACCTGAACCAGCTAATCAAGGTCTCACTAGGCATACTAGAAACTTTCAAACAGGTGTGTTGGAGCTGGTTGGAGCTAAACTCTGCAGGACAGCGGCCCTCCAGGACCGAGATTGGTGAACCCTGCCTTAAAGGCACACTATGCAGTTTTCTGTTTTTGTCAAACAGCGACCCCTAGAGTCGCTTGTATTTAATGTTACTGTCGTAAATACCACTCGCGCAGAGCCGTCTCTGCACTCACGGCCTGATCCCTTCCGCCCTCTATACCGGTACCTGTTCAGTAGGATGGAAGCTGTAATGAGTGGAAATAAGGTGTAGCCCCTTTAAGAGCTGCGCGCACCGTTGAACTGTCGGCAGTCTGTATTGTATGTGCACCTCGAACAACCCGTGTATGCGGGTTATTTCAGTTTGATGCTCGTTCTTATCCTACTTTTGTTTATCAAGTAAAGCTGTGGACGGTAGAACGGGTGACAGACAGTTACACGAGTTCGATTTGGGAATAAAGTGCAAGTTGTGAGATGCCAATCGCCTCCGTGAGTCTGTCTGGCCTCTAATAACTTCATCTGTGAGCTATCCCTATTGTGTATATGTGCAGTGCCGTAAAGCAATTCGTTACATCGCGAGACCTGATATCACGCGATACTTTTTGACGCTGAGTCCAGTGTGATTTTTCGGCTCACAGGCGCTTGGGGGCTGCGCGAAGACCACCATTCAATCCGAAAAAAGTCATATAACTATTCCAATGACTCCGAAGCTGTTTGGTTAAGGTAAAAAAGTTACTTAGTTCACCTTTAAGCATCCCAACGTAATGGTAAAATGGAAAACTCACCAGAGGATGTGTTGGAGGTCACATTCTCCAAGGTGGTAAAAAGTAGGCCACAGCCCAAACCGGTATCGGACACTTGGCCCTCCGGAGGCACATAAAACACAGCGTACGCCTGATACAGAGTGGTGACCAGCAGCTCCACCAAAGAACAAACCTGTGCTTTAACACCAGCACCTAAGAGAGGGACAGCAGCATCACATCTGTATAAAGAACAACCAGGTGCAAATGTAATGATATATATTCTAATCAACCAAATAAAAGAGAACAAGCTAAACTATTCATAAGCCAAAAGGTTATTCATATTATCGAGCTCATTCACCGTGCTGGGGCTGATTGAGCAGTTGCTGAATGGATGCTTTCCTAGCCAGCAGGAAATCAGCAAGAGCCTGTCGAGGGGAGCTGTCCTCCAGGAGCATGGTGGAGACCAGCGCTTCAGCGATCGCTTGATCAGACACCGCCCTGCCCCGCAGCACAGACTTACTGTCCAATAAGATTGTAGACCTACAAATAAAAGGCAGCTAGCTTTAGGTAAGAGCAATAAACTCATCTAAAAGATGCCTTTTTGACAGCCTATAATGTAGTACAGTGTACCTGAAATGACCTGCAGCTGCGACCTGACGCACCAGGATGGGGAAGCGAGAGAGGACGGGGCTGTATTGATGCCCTCCGCCCTCCAGGTGTAGCTGGCTGTGAAGGTGACAGCACAGCAGGTAGAGCTGAGTGGCCTGCAGGTACTGCGAGGACTCCATTGCGCTCCAGACCCGCTCAGGGATTTCCAGGAGGAGCTTTATCTGTGACGCCATCGTATAGAATTTTTCCTGGGACTGTTTCTGACCCTGCCAGGAATAAAAATACAGCTAATGAGCATTTAACAAGTGAACTCTGACTTTGGGATTTATTGTATATATTGATAGAAACTGGGGTTACGTCTTTTTTTCGGTGAACGAATGAAAACTATTGAATTGCCACAACTGTCAAAAATCTAATCCATATATATCACTTGGATATTGTGTCAACACTGTAAGATTTTATTTTTGACAGTTGTGGCAGTTCAATAGAGTTTTCATTATTTCACCTTTTTATAACGTACAACATTTCTAACAAATATTTGACATATTGGATTTGTATCTGACGGTGACCCATATCGATTGACTAGAAAAGGAAAGCAGCACCCAAACATAGGGGCGAAGCTGAATAAAAGAAGTCAGAATAAATACAAAAAACGTGACATTTTCTGCATGCTGTTTGTTTTGTCCCCGTGCTCCAGAAAGAGAGTTTTACCTCTGCTTTGCCGCTGGACTGAGGGGCGTGTTTCGCCTGCTTTAGTTTGTGACAGTACCGGTACATGTCCTGGATGGACTGAACGACACTTTCCGAGCACTGTCTCATCTCACCGATAGTGTCAGCAGCATCGATCAAATCCCGGTAACGTTCACCGACCATCTGTCGAAGTTCCTCCTTTTTATGCTCTATCTCTCCGCGCACTTTCCTCTCGATCGCACGGATCTCATCCGTACCGTACCGTTCAAATAAAACGGTGGGGTCTTTAATTTCTGAAACCCGAAGAGACTGGGCCGGTACCGTAGCCATCTCTTTAAAACTGAGCAGAGAACTGCAGAAATAAAACCCGGAAGCACGAACAGCTCTCCTTCCACGTAAACAAGGGGTCATAGGTCATTATGAAGGGAGACAGCGACCCCTTTAGTGGATGTTTGGTACTACAACATACATGGTATGTTGTTTTCGCTACAACTACACACACACACACACACACACACACACACACACATATATATATATATATATATATATACGTATATATATATATATATATATATATATACGTATATATATATATATATATATATATATATATATACATATATATATATATATATATATATACATATATATATATATATATATATATATATACATACAGTAGAGGTCAAAAGTTTGGAAACATTACGTTTTTTTATATTTTTGAAAGAAGTCTCTAATGCTTATCAAGGCTGCGTTTATTTGATCAAAAATACAGAAAAAAAAACAGTAATATTGTGAAATATTATTACAACTTAAAATAATAGTTTTCTATTTGAATATACTTTAAAAAATAATTTATTCCTGTGATGCAAAGTTGAATTTTCAGCATCATTACTCCAGTCTTCAGTGTCACATGTGTCTATCACATGATCCTTTAGAAATCATTCTAATATTCTGATTTATTATGAGTGTTGGAAACAGTTCTGCTGCCTAATATATTTGATGAATAAAAGGTTAAAAAGAACTGCATTTATTCAAAATAAAAAAATATTTTCTAATAATATAAATCTTCTTTACTATCACTTTTTTATCAATTTAACACATCCTTGCTGAATAAAAGTATTGATTTATTCAAAAAAAAAAAGAAAGAAAAAAATGACTGACCCCAAATTACTGACCAGTAGTGTATATTGTTGTATTTTTGGTGTATTTTTTTTATTTATTTTTTTACTTTTTATTCATCAAAGTATCCTAAAAAAGTATCACAGGTTATGAAAAAATATTAAGCAGCAGAACTGTTTCCAACTTTGATAATGAATCATCATATTAGAATGATTTCTAAAGGATCATTTGATAGACTGGAGTAATGATGCTGAAAATTCAGCTTTGCATCACAGAAATAAATGAGAATTTAAAGTATAATAAATTGAAAACCAATTATTTTAAATTGTAATAATATATCACAATGTTACATTTTTTTCTGTATTTTTGATCAATGCAGGCTTGATGAGCAGAATAAACTTCTTTCAAAAACTTTAAAAATAGTAATGTTTCCAAATATATATATATATATATATATATATATATATATATATAAATTAAAATGAATAAACAGAAAAAAATCACCCTTCAGGTAGAATATATGTATTATTTATTTGTATTAATGCTTAGAGCATACATAACAATTCCAGGGGAATGCACGATAGAAAATGTCATTACATGTTACAAAAAAACAAAACAAAACAAAAAAATCACAATGTGGGTTATAAGGGCTCTTGAGTTGCTGGAGGTAGAGTGGTGTATTGGTGGATTATTGTGGCTGCTAGATCCCTGCTTTGGCGCTAGATCCCTGTAGTTTTGTACAAGCATCGCACTTCCGCAAAATAATTTCAGAGGCTGAGCAGCCTTTATGAGCAGCGCAGTGACAGACAGGTGGAGCGCCTTAACCCGGAAACTCGACAGAGCAAAACAACAGGTGAGTGATCGAGAATCCTTCGAAAAGTTACACTAAGGCGATTTATGAAAATGGAAATAAGATAATTAGGACGATTATCAATTATTTTAGATTATATCCGATTAATCTACCTGAGGTTGAAGTGCGATCTTTGATTTTCATAATATTGGTAATTGTAAGATTAATTGCCTACTTTAAAAGCGAACGATAAAATATTCCAGGATTAATAAAAGTGTTAAAGCTCAATCTGTCGCTTTAAACTGAGTAAACGTATGAATGAGTTCAACAATGGCGTGACTAGAAGCATGTCATTTTCTCTTTTAGTTTGTAATGTCTTAATTCACAATACACTCTTCTAAAGTTTAGAATATAGTTTATATTCTCGTTGTGGTTAATCTAATTTCTTTTGTACGAAAGACTATAGAAAACAACTTCCTGTTTATTCAGGATGTCATTTGAGTAGCCTACATTTGTGTATTGAACAGGTTGGTTTAGTTTATGGGCATCTGGGTTTTATTTTCTTAGTTTCTGTTTTCAAAGTATATGGCAACAGCATGTAATTAATATCGTTCCCTCCATTTAGGAATCTTCGTACCGAAGTCATGGACAAGAATATTCAACAGGATTTTGAGAACCAGTTCAATGATGTGGTCTCAAGACTACAATCAAAGCAGATGTTTCAGTCAGATTGGGACATTGCCTCCTTTGCAGTTTTCTTCATCTTTATAGGCAAGTTAAATTAAGTAAAAAAAAATGATGATACATAATTAAGAATCATTAACACAATGTTAAATGTTCATAGGCATGGTCCTCTTGCTGGTTCTTTTGGTTCTCATCCGCTGCTGTTGTTGCTGCTGCTGCGATGAGAAGGTCAGATTTCTACTGTAATCTCACAGATTACGTATCTATAGATTCATGAAACGATACATGTCATGACAATTGTGGTAACAGCTACTGTTTCCACATTAAAGCCAAGAAGACAGAAGGTGGGCATCGACAATATGGGAATGGAGCCATGATTTTCCAGAAATGATGGGAACCACTACATTCAAATCACTCACAAAATAACAATTATGTGAATAGCTTTTTATATCACTTATGCCACCTAATCATTATTTATACTTGGAAAAGGTAATTTTATAGAGGAAGAAAATATTTTAGGTAGATGCTTCCTTATAGGGGTGATAAAAGGCCAAACCTTTCCCAACTGTGTAAAAATGCTATTAATATTTACCCAGGACATCACATGACTGAAGTTGCGTTTGTCCATTACAGATTCCTATATCCACAGATCCACTTTCTAGTTAAGCACTTTATAGCAACATTCCTGGATGAAATGAATGCAGGCCCTTAACAAACAGCCTTCATTGACATTTTCTTGTTTTTAAAGATCTTTTAATCTGAAGCCTGGCTGTTACTGGTTATCCCAGATATCCCAGCCACTCAGCTAACACCTTGAATTGAGTTTTGAGTGAATTTGTTTAGTCTTGACTTTTAAATCTGAAATGTAATCATTACAGAACATACACACTTTCTGAAAATATCTAAAAATGAAAATGGTTTACCTTACTGCTAAAAGCTTTTAGAAGAGGCAAACAGATTAAGCAATGTTTTATTTATGATAACGAACCAGGAAAAATGAGTATGAATGTTTTGTGTATTTTTTTTTTTTTTTTTTTTACAATGTACCACCTTATTATAAAATGCAGACTTTGTAAACCAAAAATAAATCTATTTAAAAGATTAATTTCAGTGAAATTCAATGGCATTGAGCAATTTTTTTTTTTAATTTGCCTGTATACTAAGTACTTTTAGACAATAGCATTGGTCAGTTAATTCAATCGAAATCATTTTTTGAGAACTGGGACAAGAGCAAGGTAGTGTTCATAAAGTATGTTTATTGCACAGAATATTCCATATTAAGTGTGAAATATACATTAAAATAGCTTAGGTTTTACTTAAGCAATATTCAAATTGTCATGCATGAAATGAAATAAAAATTAGGACTCAAATTAAGTGCATTTAACATGAAATAAATAAAAATGTGGCAATAAATAAACAAGGCTGACAGTAGAGTAAATGAACTACCAACACAGATAAACCCTTTCTGTAACAATCACAAACCCTGAACATTATCAGATAAATATCGATCAACATAATCATAGAATGATGATTATAAGATATTCTCAGGAATGTGTGAAGTTTTAATGGAATATGAAGCCCTGACATCTTTCAACGTTATCATTTAGTGTTAATATAATCATTCTACAAGTTGAGTCATAGTGGCAAATATACTGTTGGTCATTTATGCACATTTATAAGCATATGATAATGGTCTCAATGCTTTTTACTTTGCTGCATTGATGATAGTCCCTGGTATTAGATGATTAATGCTCAAGTGTTAAACTTACAAGCCCCTGGATTAAAAGTAATAAACACTGGTAAAATGAGTTTGAAGGGATCTCTCAACAAATGAGCTGGAATATTTTCACAGGCTTTGTGACAAATAAGAACAAAAGCATTGTGTATTGTCTAAACCTAAACACATTAGATGAGGTAAGCTTCAATATAGGCAATATTACTGACAAATACTCAACACTGACAATGACAAATACTGCATTAACACAAAAAACTAAATACCTTCATCTAAAGAGCCTGTTTCAAATGAATGCATCCAGTCCATAAACTACGCAAACTATCTCTGCTGCAGTACACATACTGAACAAGAAGCACACAAAATGAATACATCGGTCATATAGTAAATCCACAATAGATCTCATGGAACTCGTTCACAGAATTTTTTTTTGTTCCTAGAACATCCTAAAGCATAATAATTATATCATTTTCATTATCATTCACTCTTGAGTTTTGGTCAGATATAGCTTAAAATGGTCTGTAGTTCCAGAAACTAGAGAAGACAGAAATCTGCAAATAAAAGGAAAGAAATGAACATTAGATAATCTAAAGTATTGATTACAGCATTCCATTCAGATCTGCTCCCATTGTGTCAAAATGTTTGCTTTGCTTTTTGCACCGGTTGAGCATTATAATCAATCAATCAACTTCAATGGTGAATCACAGGCCAATCATTAACAACAAACGGTGAGTTTTAACTGGACAGAGCCACATTTTACTCTACTGTTCAAAGTTTTGGGTCAGCAAGATTTTTTTAAAGCAATTAATACTGCTGTTCAGCAAGGATATATTAAACTGATCAAAAAGTTCAGTAAAAGACTTAATGTTACAAAAGATTTCCATTTCTTTTGGCTGCTGACAATTCAGTTGCACCATCACAGGAATAAAATTACATTATATATAAACACACACACAGTTGTAATCGAAATGATTCAACCCCCCAGAATAGAATCCCTCAAAACAGCACAAATCTGCAAACCAGGTGTTGTCTCAAGCACACCTGATGCAACTAATCAAGGGCTTCATTAGTTGCACCAGGTGTGCTTGAGCCAGAACACATAAAATACATGAACTAGCTAGGTTTGTTGAGTGTCACGTTTGACTGCATGTTAGAAATATGTCTAATGCCGAGGTCACACTGCAAGATTTTCAAAGTAGTCGGTAGTCACTGTTCTTTTCACATTGCACGACTATATGGGGTAACATTTAGTTGCTGGTGTGTGCGCACTGCACGATGGATCGGCGACAGGAGGTTGCACACCGCGTGACTTAAAAGAAAGAATCGCTGACAACTGTCTGGTCTGCAAACTACGTTTCACAACCAAACACGCGAGATGTGTTAAAGAAATAACGCAAGATCACGCGTGCGTGAGACCGAAATTGTTATTAAAAAAAGATAACCTGCAAGAAGATTGTGATCTAAATTGTCTGTGCGCTGATTTGCAGCGAAAAGGAGAAAAAAAAAAAAAAGATTATGTAGGAGGAAATGGTTGGGGAGACGAGGGGAGCAAGGACTGTGTGTTCTGCAAAGAGATTTGGGGGTAAATAAATAATGTGCTGCTGTTGCTGCTGGTCAAGCAAATGTTTGTGCTTTGTTTTGGTTTGATATAATAGTAAATATATCTATTAAAATACTGATATTCTGGTCTATAACTCCTCCCCAAACATCCTGCTGTCCTGTTTCTTGCTCTCTCATTGGCTGTAGGTCATCACCGATGTAGTTTTCAGTCAGAACACATTCACACAGCAGGATTTTGAATCGCCAACAGCTCCAGATACTTAGCATGCCAAATATCTCACAGGCGAATCTTTCAGATCACGTCTTTGATAATTTACACTGCGCGATTGTCACTCATGTGAATGAGCACCGATTTGCCTATGATTTCGGGCATTTGTCGGCGATCTCACAAAACCTGAACTCGGCATAAGTCAAAAGAATGGTCCAAAAAGTTAAAGAGAAGATATCATCGCCCTTCACAAACAATGAACAGGATACAAAAATATAGCGAAGGCACTAAATGCTCCTAGAGACCCTGTTAGAAGCATAGTTTGCAAGTTCAAAGTTAAAGGAAACATGATTACACTAACTGGACGGGGCAGAAAAAGAAAGCTATCAACGGCTACAACCAGATTTCTCAGAAGGCAGGTTCAGAAAAACCCTCGAGTGACTGCAAAAGACCTGCAGCAAGACTTGGTGGCAACAGGCAACAGGTTTCAGCTTGTACAGGACGACGCGCACAAAACGCATGCCAGAACTCCAAGACGTACACCACTACTGATCCAAAAGCACAAGAAAATTCGGCTCCAATTTGATCAAAATCATGTAAATAAGCCACAGAAGTTTTGGGATTCTGTTCTGTGAAACAAAACTGGAACTTTTTGGCCCTGTGGATCAGCGGTATGACTGGAGGAAGAAGAATGAAGCATATTCTGAAAAGAACACTGTCTACAGTTCAGCATGGTGGTGCTCGGTGATGCTCTGGGGCTGCTCTGCATCCTCTGGCACTGGAAACCTGCAGCGTGTGGAAGGCAAGATGGATTCATTGAAGTATCAGGAAATCCTAGGAGAAAACGTCATGCCGTCTGTGAGGAAGCTGAAGCTTGGGTGTCATTGGACCTTCCAATAGGAAAATTATCCCAAGCATACCTCAAATTCCACTAAGGCTTGGTTGCAGAAGAAGTCATGGAAGATTCTACAGTGGCCATCACAGTCACCTGACTTGAACCCCATAGAAAATCTCTGGTGGGATTTGAAGAAGGCGGTCTCAGCACGCAAACCCAAGAATATTACTGAACTGGAGGCCATTGCTCACGAGGAATGGGCTAAGATTCCTCAGAAACACTGCCAGAAGCTGGTGTCTGGTTATTCATCTCGTTTGCAGCAGGTCATAACAGCAAAAGGGTGTTCTGGTAAGTACTAAAGATGCTTGCCATGAAGGGGTTGAATAATTTTGAGACTGCAGAAGTCATTAAAAGTTGCATTTTTTTAGTTGAATTTGGGGAAACCATTTGAAACATCTCTTGTGTTGAGCCATTTCAATTACTTTTGTTTGATTTGTTCAGTGCAAACAGCTGAAAGTGTACATTTTGCCAATAAACCTTAAGCACTGTATTTTAAATACACATTTTAAATTGTAATAATATTTCACAATATTACTGTTTTTACTGTGTTTTTCTGACCCCAAACTTTCAAATGCTTTTGAATGTTTGACTTTTATGTTCACTGGTATACTAAAATGAGTTCTGAAGAAATACCACCAGACACATTTCACTCAAAAACATGCTTGAAAATCATTGACTATCCTAGTAATTCTATCAAAATTCTTAATCTTTAACAGTAATAGTAATAATAGCAAATGATAATATATCTATTAATATTATTATTTGCTATTATTACCATTACTGTTAATCTTGATAAAATTACAAGGATTGTTACAAATGTGATTACAATATCAGGGTAATTATCAACAATTATTCTTTTTGCAATAATCGTTCAGCCCCAATTCTAAACTGCCAAGTGTCTCTGATACCCATCTGATGTCATTCTGTTACCATGCGATGTTCTTAAATTGTGACAGTGCAGGTGAGATTATATTTGTTACCGTATCAACAGGCCACACCCACCTTATCTTTGAGCTGCTGACAGAGCTGCAGGGAAATGGTGAAAAACACCAGTGTGTCATTCAGCCATGGCACTACACACTCCACCTTATGGATGTGGCTCACCTCGAACTTGGTGTTGTTGTATTCGCTTGAGGAGAAAATAAAATAAGAGGAAAATGACGGAAAACCTTCATCAAACAGACTGTTTAAAAAGAGCAGACTGACACTGTTATGATTACTGATGATTACAATTATGATACTGTATGAGACTGACTGCTGGTGTTACAGCATGAAAACAGGAAATGTGATAAGCACTTACAACATTGCTCCTGGATTATGCACTACTGAACTTCCTGCTGATTTGAAGTTCTAACAGAAAACAAAATGATGCATTTTAAAACAGACATTCATGTTAAGCATGACTGTAAAAGACATGCAAACTAGTTGTTTTCATATTCAGTGCTTATTTTCAGATGTCTTGATACCTTAGTACTGTTAGGCTGCAGCACATGTAATTGATACACGGTCAGACACAGTTTGCTGAGATTGATATAGAAGTTCACCATCACATCCCCAGGCATTGGAGGTGTGAACATTTTCTAGAAAGAACAGGAGAAATGTTCATAACAGCACATGGAGTATCCACATTTAAATAGTTGAAGATCCACATACGAACCATCAGGCCACTGGCTGCGAGCTCAGGAAGAGTCATGCTGGCCGGGGTCGTGAGTCTGTTACGGGCTCGGGTCAACTGAAGCATTATCGCATCCATGAGCTGAAACACAAATGATGCCAAGTGCAGTCGTACTTCGCATACAATACCAGTGAAAATGTTAAGACTGTTTGTAAGGAAAGAATGTTCCTATTCCTGAATAACCTGTAGCGCACAACACCTTCAAACTTACTCATGAGAATGTTTACCACATTAAGGAGACCAGGGGCCGGACTCAATAAATAAAATTCCTCTTAACTGCTATTTTCGTCTTTTTTAAACTTAAGAATAAAGTTACCAATATTTTGTTTTCTCAAAAACATTTTTAGGCAGTGCCATATTTTTAGACAGGAATGAAAACAAGGCTGTGAGGGATTGAAGTACAGTGCGTCAGTGGTTCATTCTGTTGTTTAACAACATACCGATTGTTCAGCTCATGAAACGTCTTTTCGAAAATAAATTCAGTAGACAAAAAAAAAAAAAAGAAAAGGTTTTGAAAGTTGTGAGTTATACAAATTATGTGATCTAGGACCTTTATTTAGTGCGTGCCATTGTAAAGACTAGATTTTTGTGAATCCGGTTCCTGGACAACAATATGCAAAATTTAGTGACATGCAAATTCAACAGCTAGATGTTTTTACTGGTGAAAAACAAACCTTATTGACTTCAGCCCCAGTTTTAAAGTGATAACTCTCATCACGGCTGCTTAGTAACTGCAAGGCCTGATTCACATGGTTTCGGGCGTCCTGGATCTGAGGAGAGGCAGAATGCGTTTCAACAGCTATTTTTATGAGAGAATAATATCAAACCAAGGGAGAAAGAAACATTACCTGCTGCAATTTCCACTGTTTATCATCTCGGAATGCAAAATGCATGACTTGACTGCTTTTAGCGACTTTGATATTAATATCCTGCAAAGAAAAAAAATTGCCCATTTTATATGATAACAATAACAATTGAGCTGACATAATAAACTAAACTGCATTGCAAGTGTCTTTGCAATTCCACTGGTTGACATCAAGTTGATCTTTTGATGAATTTAATTTAGACTCACACATTTTAAAAACTCCAATTAATATACCAGAATCAAAACAGAGCCATTCATTTCCATGATGTTGTTAAACATACAGCCTGAGTCAGAGCTTCCCCTTGTACCGTCAAGACTCCTTTAACCTGGTCCATTCTAATGAAAAAGAAATCCTCAGATGTACACATTCCCATAAAACTGTATTCATACATTATTGTATTCTTGAAATCTAACATTAACCAAGCAGAGTGGACACATTTAATGGATCTTACGTTGAGCTGCCCAGAATGAAGTTCTCTTGTTTCAGTTGTCCTTCCAGACCTGGTGATGGCATTGAAAAACGCCTTGAAGCCTCCTTTGGGGAAAATCACACAAACACTATTATTAATGCACTTTGCTTTGCACAATAATACGGAATTAATTTGTCGTAAGCCATTTGGCGGAAGATACCTTCAAAATGTCCTGCAGCTGTTTCAGCACCGCATGCACCTCTTCTTTCAGCAGCCAAGTAAATTCCTCCTCCTAGAAACACAACTTGCCTTAAAGACATAGCCATAAAGTCATGCTTTACTCACCCTCATTATGTTTGACTTTCTTTCCTTTGTCGAACTCAAAAATAAAGATGTTAGGCAGAATGATGGAGACTAAAACCCTCAGTCATCCTTCACTTTCACTGCATCTTTTTTTTTTTCTATACAGTGAAAGTCAATGGTGACTCAGGCTCCTATTCTGTCTAACATTTGTTTTAACAACAGAAGGGTTGTAAACAATTTCTGAGCGAATTATCCCTTTAATTCTGTTGCATTGCTGGGAGATGATACAGTGGTCAGTAGCAGCACACCGACATCAATACATAAACTGAACAGAGCAATGATAAGGCAGAACAAATCACTGTTTCGATTGTTTAATCATTCACACTGGGATGCATTTAAACTTTGTCCCTGGAGCTTCGCTGCAAAACTGCACCAACAATCTCAGTCTGCATCGTAAAGCAATATGCACATATGCAACTGCAACGCACCTGAAATCTACAGCTGAATATATGGCTGTTCATAATAAAACCATAACGACTTCGCATGTCTGTAATGCATCTGGTCCATGTATTTAAACACAAATTAATCTCTCACCAGCACAGTCCTCTCTGCTTGACTCGCGGCGGTCATTTTCGCTAATTCAGACATAGAAGATAGCTCTGCTCCGAGCATTACAATTCAATAAAGCTGTCCAAAATCTGTTAAAAATGACCTGAGCAGTCAGCTATTTAGTGTGACGGGCTAGAGGATCACACATAAACAATTAGGCTTTTGACACCGCCTCCTTTCCGCTCCTTTCTCCCAAACTTCCGGTTTGTGTAGCCTTGAAATCTTCCGGCTTGGGGAGGATTGGTTGGAGCCTGGAGGATCTCCCATTTATTCAAAATCTACTTGAATATTTATTTCTGTAAATTAAAAACAATAAATAATTACTATGTAATGGCATTGCAGTTTAAAAAAAAAAAAATTCACTTAGTTTTACTGCATTTTTGTGTAGTGTTGATGATTCCAAATGGCGTGACAAAAATTGTAGTTCGTAACGTAATCCATTACATTACACATTTTAGTTAATATAATCTGACTAGTTTTTGATTAATTTTAGATTACTTTTGACCTTATTTATCACATTGAATTGAACAAGATAATCTTGTACCATGGTGATATATAAATACAAAGAGAAAGAGAATGTTCCATTATTTGTTCCCAACAACATGAAGTGCATTAAACATACGTCAGGTTTTCCCAAACTGGAGTTCGTGAAGAAACTGCATACATTTAAAATCGAAATAAACAATTATAATAAAAATGTGTTTGTGACACAAAAGCCTTCCAAAGACATAGCAATATGGTTAAATGACTTACTGAGTGATAATTCAAATATTAATGTGCTCGTCAGGAGTTGATTCGATATAGTGTTGAGAAAACACTTCTTAAAAGTTAAATGATTTTTGTAAATCCAGTGGTCAAATGCTATATGGCCTCTCAATTTTCCATGTAATTATGGCCACATGACTAGTGGCTGGCCTGTGTGTGCAATTTTACAAAACTAGAAGACTTTCTGAATGTATGTACTCTAAGCAATATTTAAATTGAAAACAAATGATTTACTGCCATTGTATGAATAATATGTAATCAATAAAAAGAAACTAGTCTGATTAAAAGTATTTCAAATGTAACAATCTGATTAGGAGTACTTATTTTGTGTAATACTTATTTACATGTAATCAGTTACTGCATGCATGCATATGTATTTGTAATATATGGCATGTATTATTATTGTTAAGAATTATTCGTGAACAAAAAACAACAACATAATATGGACATGAAAGTTGGACTTTCGGTTTGTTTATTCAGAGGGTTCAGTTGACCGCACAAACAAAAAAGAAAAGAAATTTCACATTTACATGAAATTATAAATAACTCCGATTATAACACCAATACCTTCCTTGCACAACTGGAATCAAGTTGTCAGTATGTCATTACCAACTGTGTTTAAGCCACAAAAATCAAACCATTTACAGTAAATAAACCCATTAGCTAAGACAAAAGAACAGCATACAATATTAAGACACCATGTTTAATAAATTCAGTAGAGTCAAACTGAAAGCATGTCAATCTATGTGTTCGAATAACCCAACCCTTTCATGGGGATATATACAACGTCTTAATCTTACAGAGTCCTTAGTAAATCACAAAATTCTCATCTATAATCAAGCATAATCAAAAGTCTTTTTTTTTTTTTGGCAGAACAACAATTTATAGAAAATTAATCACCCTGTATTTGTTTTGAGTTTTAAACAAAATACCAAAATGACCAAATTATACGCCACTGAATTTATGTCTTGTAATATAACTTAAAATAAACTAATGCAGACATAATTTAGGGGTAAAATGCAGCGATACTTGAAACTGTTTTACATTTTTCTTTCTAATGAGTCATAGCGGAAATTAAAATTTACAAGAAAATCAAAAGGCAACATATCAATTTGCCAGATGACTGGCTTGGACAAAATATGAGAAGCCCAATTTAAAAACGTTAAAATAAAAAATAAAAAATAAACTTCAAATGTCAAAATTATTTTTTTCACAGCCCAGTTGAATATCTGTGATACAAATCCGACCCTAAAGTAGTCAAGATGGAAAACAAGTTGTTCCATTGCGGTCAAGACTCTATTTTTAGAATTAAATTCACTGTAAATGAAAAATAATTTCAGGATCTTCTGAGTTACTGTTACACGCCCAACTTAAAAAAAACACTGCATTTCTGATAAGGCAATAAAAACAAAAATCAATAACTAGTGAACAGGGGACCTCCAAAAACGAGAAAAAATTAAATAAAATGTACAGCCAAATTGCACCTGACATGATGATGATCTTTAGAGATAAAATAAATAAATACATCTATCTTATATGGGTATTAAGGCAATGCAGTGGCTTTTATCTTCGTCGTGCTCCTCAAGTCTGTTTGTGATCAGAACTTCATACTTTACAGATTTCTGAACATCGAAAATTACAACGAGGGAATTAATTTGTAAAGATATGAAATGATAAATAAAAACCTAGCCTCTTCAAACAACACTGCATTGTATGCAGTAGCCTTAACAAAATGCGGATATAATACACTGCACAGTCTATCATAAAAATAATCATTCGCAGGGAGTTTAATAACCTCCCATTGAGTGTACGTGCAGCAATATTACAGTCAGTGCAATGCTCAGATTAGGCTGCTAAAGAGATCCCATTATACATGGGAAAACATATCACTGGTGCCCAACAAAATTCATCAGCAGAGAAGAGAAAGACAGAGGAACAAAGAAGTAGGTGAGGTTTGTGGTCTAGGACAGAGCACATCTACAGGATTAGTGAATATAAGCTCTGTAGACTGCAGACATGTCATTGTCCGACTGGTCCAATGCTTTTGCTCTCTTGTACACCTGCAGAAGTATGAAATAATACATTACTTTAATGGAAGTATACGCAGAAATTGCATTCAGCCCTTGAGAAAACATTTACGGTTTTAATTAGGGCTGGGCGATATGGCCAAAAAAAAAAAAAAAAAAAAAAATCACGATACTATTTTTTTATATCAGTCGATATCGATAATTATCACGATAAAAGTCAAATCTTTATTTCTTTCAAGTTTAAAGGCAGATTTTTGCTCTTAAGTGAAAGTTATAGAAACCAGAGCGTTAATTGTGGTTTTAAACTACTCTTTATTGTCAGAACATATCAGGACAAACACTTGCCAAACTGGTGAACATTTCACAAATCTGAGGTAGAACATTCAAATATTTGTCATTTTTCCTTAACAAAATAAATATCTTTATTAGACAATTAGTTTCTTAGTTTCTGCATGTGCTAATTTTTATTTGGTAAAATGTAATATTCTGACTGTTTGAGTTTTATTAAACTTAACCATTGGTCATCCAGTATCATGCATTAAGATCATGATAACCTCACTCATGGCAAAATGTAACTATGGTTTCTATGGTATTTGTATGAAAAACAGTAGCCTAAATACATTATTAAATACTGTAATTATATTCCATCAGTCCTTTAATACATTGTCTACATTAATAATATAATACAAATCAATATGTATATCCCACATTTCATGGTGCAGTTAATATTACTAGGCTAACGTTACAGTAAATCCATGGTAAATGATGGGAATTTGTAGACGGAAAAGCGTTCTGCGCACAGTGTTTCTCCTGTTTGTCAGCGCTGTTTCATCTGCCTTTAAACTGGTTTAAATCACTGACACATTTGTGTTCTTCGCTGAACTCAAGCACTTCTCACTGGATCTCGTGACCGAGACCGATCAGAGTAAAAGCATCTGGTCTAGTGAGCTCGCGCTGCGCTGCCGTTTGGAGCCGAGTGGATAAATGGTCCGTGTGGCGCGCGGTTCAAATGAGTTTCGTTCCGCTTTTGGCGCATAAACATTATCGTACATTTATCGAACTCTTGATATCGTTTTACCGAGAAAAATTATATCGCGATAATTATAGCTTTCGTTTTATCGCCCAGCCCTAGTTTTAATGTTACTGATTATTTACATATAAGCTGATATAGGTATTTTATGGTCGATATTGATAAACAGCAAAAATTTAAATTCAATATTACTACTACACACCAAATAATACAAAAATAAACCACTAAAAAGATATTCATTTGGAGATTAGCTAATGATTACATTTAAGCGTGTTGTTATATAATTGGTGCTTTTCAATATGAACTTTGTGAACGTTAGATTACAACAAAAGGTAATCGAATTGTAAAAATAGGGAAAATGAGCAGCACAATAAAATATCCAATAAATTAATTCACAGATGACACTCCAAAATAATCCATTCAGTTACCAAATGTGGTCTTACCTCATTTGCAGCAGCCGCCATTGGTGTTGGATGATTTACCGAATCTCCCATTGAAATGGCTAATCTCAGATCTTTCTGAATATGTTTCAGGTAGTAATCAGGTTTGAAGTTGCCCTGCAAGATATCTGCAAAGAAACAATCAAATGATAAATTAATAAAGGTAATTTTTTGTATTTTTTATTAGGGCTGTCATGATTCCTCAATTAAATTTGAGTACTCGAATTTAAAAAATCCTCGATTGCAATTTACCCGTGTCGAGTAACCGCCAAAATACCAGAAGTGGAGCATTCTACAGACGAGAATCCATGAACCGCATTATTAGACCATTTTCAAAGGCTGCACGATGTATAAAAAACATTTAAAAGCCATACTATAGCATAGTGCTATTGTGAATTCACAAAAGCTAGGATTTAAATAAATAAATATGCCCTGCAAGTTTATTATTCACTTACATGCGTGTAGATTACGTGCGTCTCAGAGTGGCTTTGTTCACAGTAAATGCTGCTCCACATCAATTGTTATCATTTACATGCGCATTTCTGCATATGCTGTGAGTTTAGGTTGCTTATAATGTTCATCTGGGAACGCAATGTGTGCCATTTCATCATTTTCTAAGGTAAATCACTTATAAACTTACACAAACACAGGAGAACACATCAATAGTTTTCTAAAAATGCTAAATGTTCATCGCGATTTCAAAATAAAAGTTTAAATCTTCGCTCTGAGTTTGCATGTTTAATGTCCACATATTCTTGTTCAAGAAATTACAGTGGTTATAAGTGGAAATTACAATTATCTGCTGGGTAAAGTGCAACAACAACAATCACCCTGGTGCCCTCTGCAGGCATGTGTTATAATACATGTACATAAGATGATTGTTAATATATATATTATGTATTTTAACAGTGTTGCTCTATAAAACCATATGATTACTTGCTTTTGATTCTCTATTTGAACCAATTATTATTGCCTCTATTATATATGTAGTTGAAGTCATTTTAAAGGCTTAGGTGTGTTTTTATTACCTCAAATAAAAAAAATATTACTTGATTTTTAAGATTTTATTTTTGGCGTTTTTGCCTTTTTATATTAGGATAGGACAGTAGTTAGACAGGAAGTGAGGAGAGAGAGAGAGAGAGAGAGAGAGAGAGAGAGAGAGAGAGAGAGAGAGAGAGGGGGGTGGGGGGGGGTGGGGGGGGGGGGGGGGGCACAGGATCGGGAAAGGTCCACGAGCCAGGACTCGAACTCAGGTCGCACGAAGCGCAACGGCGGTACATGTCATCGGCTCCGACATGATTACTTGAGTTATCATCAAAATAACCGACTGATTACCAAAATAATCGTTATTGACAGCCTAATTTTAATAGTTCCAAAGGTTAAATTGTCATAGTGTTGCATCTAGATTCTAATAGTTACTAATAGTCTAAAAGTTTTGCAACGTTCCTAAATTTGTTCGCAATGGATGACTAAATAACAGAGTTTGACTTAAGGTTACGATCTCCGAGCAGCACCATGTTACAGAAAATGGTTAAAGGCAGGAGGATTCAAAGGCAGCAACTTACAACTTATAACTACTAGTAACTCTGTGACAACTACTATCATAAATGACTAGCATAAAGATCAACAAAATACTTCATTGTAATCACTTATGTTTAGTAGAATTTTTGAAACATTTACAAGTAAACCTACTCTGGCATTTCTGGTCCACAAACGTGCTTGCCATTTGTCCGTGGCAAAGAATATCCAAGAATGTTTGTTGTGACTGTCCTGTGGCCTGCGCCAAGGTCAATCCCTCTGCGATGGTTGCCATGAAACTGCCTTGAACCATGTTAAGGATCAGCATCATTCTTGCAGCATTTCCTGCTTCCCCTGCTTCGTTGGAGAGGACAAAGTTAAAAATCACATAACATCAACCTCATACAGCCACACGCCACAAATGAAAGGTGGCAGTACCTATGAAGAAAGACGTCTTCCCCATTGCCTGGAAGCAGCTGCTACAATCTTCATAAACACTACGGTCTCCTGCAGCAACAATGACCAGCATACCGTCATTAGAAAGTTGCTGGCTGCCCGAAACTGGGGCTTCTAGGAATCTGCCGCCTCTGGACGTGATGACCTACAGATTCAAATGAACCTTAGTTACAGACTTCCTCCGTTCATATCCCCGACAGACTCGTCTGGATGATGTTGGTTACCTGTGAGAGCTCTGTGATGGTTTCTGGATCAACCGTGGACATCTCCACGTAACATTTGCCTGGTCTGATTCCCTGTAGGACTCCACTAGGACCTAACACAAGCTGAACAGAAATAACACTGTATATGTAAACCAAAGAAAAGCAGCTTGACAGATTGAAACAAAGAGAGCCATT
The DNA here is from genome assembly GCF_949319135.1 of Squalius cephalus. Taxonomy (NCBI): domain Eukaryota; kingdom Metazoa; phylum Chordata; class Actinopteri; order Cypriniformes; family Leuciscidae; genus Squalius; species Squalius cephalus. The sequence continues at coordinate 35,796,047 of NC_137122.1, read as the reverse complement.
TACAAAACATTGACCTACATCTCTGGCAGCTTTTGGGTCTGATACGCAGGAAAATGTGATGTCGCACATGGACACAACCTCTGCAGGCGTTCGTCCTAATCTGGCACCTTCTTGGATGAACAAATCACACTGCAGAATGAAAAAAAAAAAAAAAAAAAAAAAAAAAAAAAAAAAAAAGTTGAAAAATCATTCAAACTTAGTGTAACTTCAGAAAGCGACTATATTTAAACCCCTCTGTTTGTACCTTTTCTGCAGTGCGATTCCAAACGGTCACAACATGCCCCATCTTCAACAAATTAGAAACCACACCACTTCCCATCAGTCCTAGTCCAAGGAACCCTATCCTGTTGTGAAAACAAATAAACTACATTACAAACATTATAGGTACTATCAGTATAACAATTTAAGTGAAGTTTAAATAGGAAATTAACTTAAATTTCAGATTTAGGCTACACAGTATTTTCTCTAAAATGAACCTGCTCATTAGAGTAATCTGTTTGTTAATCAAATTACACTGGTTGCGTAGAGCGCTTGTTTTTGCATGCAATCAAAACACGGCTCAGCAGAACACGGTGACATCCGCAGTACAGGAAGCTCTGTACAAACTGAAAACAGGTCTGGGGATTTTAAGAATGTAGAGTCACTGAAATGAAGATTGCAATCAGTGTTATTGTTAACAAAAACTATTAATTTTTTTACCGAAATAAAGTATAAATATTGAAAGAAAAATGTGATTATTAATTATTATTAAAAATGAGAAATATTGCCTTGAAACCTAACTGAAAGAAGTTGAAGTATTAAAAATACCAAAAAAAAAAAAGCTAAAAGATTTTACTAAAATTAACATTTTTAAATAAAAGCTCATTCAAAATATGAATGAACACTATATTAGTGTATAAATATTAAAATAACAATAGCCACTAGAGATGCACCGATTGATCGGCTGGTGACCGGAATTGGCCGATTTTCACGTGATCGGCCATGACCGGCGACCGGCCGGTCAGTCTGACATATGCCGATTGTATGCCGGTCAAATGCACTCGGGCGCCGCATGATTAACCTTTTGAGCGGTGCGGTCTCATATATGGGATTTTATTTCTGCGCCCCTGAGAGTACGGCGCCACATTTAGAATGTTCAGTGACGTTGCATAACTGCCAGATTCAAACTGTGCTTTTGCGCGTTGGCTGGCGCTGAGCCAGAGTCGGACGCGTTCAGCGCTGTCATATATCACAACTAAGCAGTGTTTTCAGCCTCATAATGTTTATTTTAGGTTTCAGATATTTAAATACACATAAACACGATTAAAACAATACATTAGGAGTTTGTAAAATACACAATGTCTGTGGAAGCAGCAATAACAATCTATTCAAATATAATTTTCCGACATGTGTTATTCATATCAGACAAACATAGTGGAAGTAACTATAAAGTTTACTCTATTCTTCTCAGTTCACCGGCCACTTTCTTGCATTTATTTCGGGAGAAACTGATGAATTCACGTGCTGTAAATCCGACTGACAGGACAACATTGCGGCGCCGGTTTTTAACGACCAAACACACTCACTTACACGTAATGTTATTTGAGAATCGGAATATCAGATAGGCTAGTTGATGACATGGTAAGTAAGTTTGCGAATATTTTGAATAAAAAAAGGAAAAGCGAAATAAAAGCGACACATCTGTCATACAGTATTATTGTGGCCGCGGTGTATCGCGTGACGCGTCGCCATGGAAACATTAAAGGGAACGTTCGCCTTGAAAAAACTCACTCTGGGGGTGGGGGTGTCAGTTAGAATATTTTAAACTTGAAAGGGTTAAAGTAAAGATCGAAAATAAATATTTGTGTGTGCTGTAAAGTGATTAGAAAATAAATAAATCGGAATCGGCTAAAATCGTTATCGGCAGGTCAAACTCAATGAAAAATCGGAAATCGGAATCGGCCTAGAAAACTGTAATCGGTGCATCTCTAATAGCCACATTTCCATTACCCCGCAAATTGAAATTGCGAATTGAAAATATGCCCAATGAAAACATGTCAATTTCGCAAAAACTCCCATATATATCGCAAAAAAGTTTATATGCTCGCATGAGGTGGTTTTTCAGAGCAATCGAATACAGGCGAAGGAATAGTTTTTTTTCCGCATTTACAGGTCACCTGGCGTACGTAAAAGTTGATCATTCTTTAAAGAAGGCGCAGTATGTTTGGACAGAAGACAAGAGTTCTTTGTTAAACTCATAATTATGGGAATACTGGATTCTAAACAAAGAAATGCCACAATTTATCAAGACATTGAAGCAGATAGGAGGGAGAAACACTCATATGTGCCACTCCCAAGAATAAGGGGCTTTCCTTGCCATTAATGTGTGGATAACACCTACGTCTCCTTCGATTACAAATAATGGCTAGTACGGTGGCTGGCATATATACGTAAACCTACCAACATCCGTTGCCATGATTTTGGAAAGACTTATCGCGAGAAGGGAAAAAAAAACTACGTTTTTGTTGCAGAACATCAGTTAATGGAAAAGCCACCATTTCGCAAAAGTTTTTTTATATTGACAATTAGAAAATATCGCAAAAGTTTTGCGCAAACCTGTAATGGAAATGCGGCTACTGATCACGATTAATTGGAAAATGAATCAATAGCCTAAAATAGCACAGAATACTGAATAAACCTTTATTTCTAAGTTTTTTCATTTCAATGTGGCCCAAATTTCAGACCACTAAAAATATGATTCTTTATTACCTTTTGTCTGTAGGAGTAATGCTGCCATTGATGGCTGTGCTGTCTGCTGCTTGAATAGATGTTGATCTTGTGTCCTTTTCAAAAATAAAACACAAAATTATTACAATTACTAAGCAATTCTAGCCGGCTAATATATCAGGTTACTGAAGAAACCGCAAGCTGTGAATTTCTAGGCAGTGCTCACCTCCTCGATTATCTTTAAACGCTTGGTGATGGGCTCCATTGATGAAGCTGGCTGTAAGGAAAGGGGAGGGGTTTTTTTTGTAAATCAAAGTCAATTCAACATTCATTTCAGATTTTCTAGAAAGAGCAAAAAACTCTTGCACTCAAAGGATCCTAGATACAAATTAAGGTGAAAACACCAAGTAGAGAGCCAGGGAAGGAAAACCAGGTGGAAACCCTTTGGCCCAACAGTCACAAATGATCTTAAGTGCATGTTATTTATTACTCTGCCAGCTTCCTGTAAGGATTGCACTTATATTATCCTCTGCTGTCATGTCACGCGGCTCATACTGCCATATCTGATGTGAGAGCCAGGAGCAAAGCCAGTGTAAGGAACTGAAAATCAAGTTATCATGCTCAGTTTCAGTTTAACTGAAACTTATACAGGGCAAGAAAACGGCTGACACAGCCTACATGAACATTTTTTGAGAAAAGCCTCAGGCAATTAAGATCTCAGTGTCTCCTTTTTGGAGATATAAATTTAAGATCAATTTGTTCTGACTGTGGCGCCTGAAAGCAAAAGGGCAGAAGGACAAGCAAGAAAGAAATGTTCCTCTGAAGAGGAAGTGCCAAGAGGAAAGGAAGAGTCATTTCAACAGTTTGCTAGTATAACTGGCACATGAACAGCAGCACAAGAGTGACTTGGCCGGGTGTCTCTGCTGGCTGAAAGCTGTATTTATTTGAGCAAAAATAACACAAACAGTAATATTGTGAAATGATTACAATTCAAAATTACTTTTCTTTTTTAATATATTTTAAAACGTAATTTATTCCTGTGATGCAAAGCTGAATTTTTAGCATCATTACTCCAGTTTCACATGATCCTTCAGAAATCATTATAATATGATGATTTGCTGCTCAAGAAACATTTCTTAAAAATTAAGGATTCTTTAATGAATAGAAAGCTCAAAAGAACAGCATTTATTTGGAGTAGAAATCTGTGACATTCTAAATGTTTTACTGTCAATTCTGATCAATTTAATGTGTTCTTGCTAAATGAAAGCATTTAAAAAAAATCTTACTGACCCCAAATTGGAAGTGTAAATGTTTAGCCAAGTGGAGTTCTGTAGTAAAATAACAAGTGTTCATTTTGGACCCTGACCACAGCCCAGACAAAGACCTTTTACACATGACTTCAAAACCATAGCCAAAAATAGGTTAAGAAGTACACGTCAGCTCATGATTAGAGGGTCAACCCATAAGCTCAACAACAACATACTCTGTTCTGATAAGTAACAAATTCAGTACAACTGCCATGCTGCAGATTTGGCCAAATAGCATCGCCAGAAGCAGTTTGGGGGAGGGAATTATTCAGAGATTATTAGAGCAGCCATTGTGTGCAATGTGCAAGAGACAGGGGTAAGGTTGCACTAACTAGAAAATCATTTAGCATCCCAGTAAAATTGTCTCCTTACCTTCTCAGACTGGCTGAGCAGAAAGTGATGGAAATGTGGGTCATCCTTTACTGGCTATAATGGAAGAGAGTTAAATTGGAAACTATTCTCCAAAGAGACTTACTGACCTGAGAGCCGTTTAATCTGCAACTAATTAAAGTGACATGGTGGAAGGTGCAACTATACAGTGAAGGAAAAAATTAGGGTATTTTCACACCAGCTCAATTTAAGTGACTTAAAAAAACCTTATTGGATGTGTTTGTGCAGTTGCTATGAAAATTCACAGCTGTGACTGCACCTAACTCCATCAACCAACCGTGGATAAGTCTTACTGCTAACTAAAAAAAAAAAAGAGGGTATTTTATGTGAAGAACCCATAAAAGTGCAGAAATAAACTGTGAATGTAACCTACACTGCTCTCCCATTTGAATCCTGATACTGTTCCAGCGACCAGCCGTTGTACAGAGGATGGCTCTGGGTCAGAATCAGTCTGTTCCTTAAGGGAAAGAGAGACACATTCACCTTGTGTACAGAATGGCTTTATCTCATGAAACAAAGCCCTAAAATAGCTGCATCTCTACCCAGTCAAAATTGACAAGGTGGATGCATTGGTCGCACTGCAAAAGATGACATCAGTCTCAATGAATGGGTGGGTCCCACTTGACAATTCCGATACCAAAACATACAATTGTAACCTGACTCCACAGCAGGTGCAACAGCAAATGGCCTTAGCAAAGGACTTTGGTGAAGCTGACCAAAAAAAAAAAAGCGTCAGGTTATAAGGTCTAACCCTTGCCCTCCACAGTACCATTTAATGATAAAGCATTATCTCCCAACCTTGTCCGACGAGCCACCCTTAAAGGCGTCTTCATCATCCTCTTCAATGATCTTCATTGGTTTAGCTGCTTTACGCCCTTTATCTGACTTGCTTTTGTCATCAGAGTGTGTCTGTAAAACAAAAAGTTTTATGCAACATGAGCAATTATTGCTGAAACACTTCTACCTACAAATTCAAATAACCTTTTTACACCTGGTACCAATGTATTCTGGGTGTCAATCATAACAAGTGGACAACATTAAATAAAGGTTTAGGTTTGTGATCTGATCGCTCAGATTCACAGGTAATCCTGGGCAAAACAAATAATATAGTATGGTTAATAGTGGAACTTGACTAAACAAATGACAAACATTCTGTTCAAAACATGCTGTTTACAGTGAGATTTATATACTGTTCATTTTTATTTGAAAACAACAGCATACTGTCTCCGTGATATGCTTTTTAACAGTTACACACTGGTGTTGCGAGTCATGAATCTGATCCTCGAAATCTGCTCACAAGTGGTGACATTTAAAATGCACATTAATATCAGGTGTTAAAAAAAAAGAAAAAAAGTGATGCGTCTCGTGGTCTTGATGTCCTGTTACTAAGTGAAACCAGGCCCTTTAGAGTAACATTTTGCCCAAAAATAAAAATTTACTCACTCTCATGTGTTTCGAAACCTGTATGACTTTCTTCTGTGGAACAGAGTTATTCTCAAAAATGTTAGTAATGGTAACTAAACACATTTGGTGCTCACTGACACCCATTATATGGACAAAAAAAAGACATCTCTCGAAAGATCTACTTTTACATTCAGCAGATGAAAGAAAGTCAAAGGTTTGGAACAACATGAGGGTGAGTAAATGATCATTTTAATTTTGGAGCAAACTACCCATTTAAAAAAAAAAAAAAAAACAGCAGACAATGTGATTCTTATAGGCCTTGTTGACACCTGGTATTAAGATGTGTTTGTCAACCCTATCACAAGAGGGCGGTGCTAAATAAATTAGTCTAAAACATTTTAAACTTGTCCACTTTCAACCAGATTGCTTTGGTAGTGTAGAGGCTCATGTGATAGAACATGTTCAAACAGATTGCCAACTCGCCTGATACGTAATTATTGTGGGACGTGTTGAGAGAAAACACACTAATTCAAATTTCACTGCATTTACCAAAACATGTTAATTACGGCTGAAATCGTAGCTGCTTTTTTATCATTTTCATCCTTTCCCGATCCTCGTAATCTGCATAACACGAGCCGTTCAGTCAATAGTAATCGAGTGCTCACGCGAAAGTGATGTACAGTGAGATGAAATAAGAGGGGAGCATCTTGAGGAAATACGAACAGTGCTCACATTTGAAATGCATTTAATACCAAACAGTATGCGTCTCACAGACCACTTGTGATGGAATCACTGAAAACCAATCATAATACCAGGTGGAAACAGGTCTTTGCAGGCAGGGTAGTTGATTTGTTCCAGTAACAGTTTTTGTTATGCTGGTTGAAAGTCTCTTCACATCCTGATAGCAATCACTAAGTTAAGTGGTCTATATGTACTGATTTGCATCTCGTCTGTGGAAGGCATAGGACCATAAAATGTTCGTCCAATCATTGTTTTCGGTCCGATACGATGCCCTACTTGCCTGTCAACGTATGCATTTTCATACCGCCGTACACCCTCCTTGCGCAGACATCACACGTCATCAGCGCATTTCATGATATGAGTTAGACAGACGTCAGTCACCAAGCAGCACTGCAACTGAGACAGCAGCCATAGTTCCTCCTGAACCAAAACAACGAGCTTATGCTGAGTTCACACCATAACTACTGTAATTTGGAAGAGACGGAAACCCGTGATGTTATACTCGGAGGGGTTTGTGACTCAAATCTATGCGTTTCAATGGCAACACAATCAACGCCGAAATGAATTTGCAGTACAGGTAAGAGCTCTTTAAGTTGTTTATGTTCATTATTATTGTAATGTTATATGCTTTGAGACATGAGGTAATTTAACGCAGTCTCTCGTGACACTTTTGTTTGCTCCTTGCTGTGCGTGTTCATGTGTTTTGGAGGAGGTGTGGCTTTGTAGAGCGCTCTGAAGGGAGGGTGGGATCTTATGCTTTCAAAACAATCTCTCCAAAAAAAATTACCTACCCTACCCTTAAATTTGTGAACATACTAACCTGATCTTTCCCCTTGGCCTTCTTTAGGTACTCCTCAACCGCATCAACAGCCTGTTGGAAGCGCTTGCCTTTGTTTATCTTGATCATCTCCTCTTTGTGGGGGTGGTACGGCTTCAGCTGCTCTACCTTAATCCAGGCGCTAAAATGGCAACGCATATCAAAAGTCAACATCTGCTTGGTTTAAACTCTCAAAACCTCTGCAAACAAGAGGAAGTGATGGCTATCATATATATTTTTTTTTTACTCACTGATCTTCAGTCCCAAAGAACTTCACAAAGAAACATTTTTTGCCTCTTGGCTTTTTCAGATCCTTCGGAGGACTGACGACCTGAAAACACAATGGTTGGGGATTAGTAAATAAACATTATCCACAATAGTCTACTGATTCAGTAACTGTATCTCAAGCTGCCTACATAAAACATCATTTATTTACACATTTGAACGTTTAATTTGGAGCATTTTTGCTTTGGTTGGATTAATAGCAACCAAAAACTCTTTTAAGATAGCTAGGTTTTGAACACAGCCGGTTGGTTCGACCTCTATATGCATTATCCACCAGCTGACCACAGGAAAAACAAGTTCAACTCAATCGTTTACATGCACAGGTCTCACCTTTCCTGGCCAAGGTGGATAGCGTCCAAGCTTACCCCTGAAAATATATTGAGAGGAGAAATTAGTGTTTTAAATGACCGTGGCTCGATTGAGAGTTTTAATAAAAGAAAGCTATCGTGCCTCGAAACTAGCTAAGTTAGCTAACGTTAGTGTATAGCGTAACCCGTTTCGATCCCATCAGCAAACAACCATCTTAACTGCACTTAAACTTGTATTATATTCCGTATTCATATAAAAACACAGTTAAAAGTAAGTTGAAACCCCCCTGTAGCGTTAAACACATTAAGATCAAGTGTTTTCCTCCCCAAAAGAGCATGGAAAGTAATCGTTAGCGTGCATGCTAAGCTCTCTCGGTGTTTCAGTGTTTGGCTTGACGACACATAAACTGGGCCATATGCTCGATTTTTAACTAAAAATGTGATTGCAGCCACGATAATTTGTCTTCCACGTGCTCGAAAAAGGTATTCAACCTTGACGTGAAATTAAATTGTAAAAAGTTAAATTTGTTATCTCACCAAACCAGATCCCCGATCCTGAGATGCACGGTCGCCATCTTAAACTGTTAGTGAGAAACGTCGCACTGAATGCAGGGAATGAACACACCCACTACACCCATCACCCATCTAACGTTACCAGTAACATTACAAGCGACGCGACAAAGTAGGGCGCTCTCGTCTCATTAGTGTAGATGGGGATAGCTCTTTTAATTCATGTAACAGTTATCTCTAAACAGCTGGTCCTGGACATGAGAAGTTATACAAAGTTTAAAGTTCTCCAATGAGAATTCAGATAACCATCTTAAAGAGAAATATGAATTTACAACAGTAAGATTTGAAAACGGAAACTGTTTGTTCCCGAGTCAAGTTTATTACATTAGTCAAAAATAGTTAAAAAACAGTTTGTCCAATTGTGTAAAAAGTGTGAAAATTACTAGCTATTTGTGTTTATTTAGGATAAAATGCTAGCTAAAAATGTAGCATTAGGATAACGGAGGCCATTTTATTCCAAACATTTCTATAAATGAAACTCCCTATATATGGCACTAAACACAATACAATTTGAGATGTCATGGAAATGGCACTGTGTTATACTGGTTTACACAACAGTTTAACACAAACCTGCTCAGATTTAACTTTTTGCAATTAAATTCAGACAATATCAGCTTTTGATAAAGCTCATGTGAAATTACAAAACTGCAGTTGTGGTCATAATCCACTTAAAGGTAAGATCATCAGTCTGAATGCTTAATTCATATTTAAGTCTACTTTACTGCAGATTATCAACTACCCCGGCTTATAAAACCCCCTGTGGTGAAAATCATGTTTTTAAATGTTGTTTATATTGTCTATGTGGTGTTTTTAATATGCTTTAAAGGGGTGGTTGATTATGATTTCAGTTATCTAACTTTAGTTAGTTTGTAATGTTGCTGTTTGAGCACAAACCAACATCTGCGGAGTTACAACGCTCAAAGTTCAAAGCAGAGGAAGATATTTGCTTTGAAAGAAAAACATTTTTAAGGACTACAACGAATAGCTGGTAGGGACAAAAATAACATTCTTCCCGGTTTAGTGACATCACTAACCCTAAAATTTACATAAACCCCACCCCCAGCTCCATGCTGAGAAGAGGAAGAGTTGTTGTACTGCAGCACATTTGTGAGTCTGCTCAAGCTGTCGCATCTGTCTTTTCACATGCAATACAGTACGTAACACAAATGCAACTCTGTAGGCATCTTACAACAGTTCCCACACAAGCAATTTTATAGATTATCATGACAGAATATGCTAATTAAAGATAGTTAACTCCACATCAGCAACATAAATTCATCAACTAACCATTCAGAAACGTCCTGTTGCATTCTACACGTTGTCACTTCTTCTTGAGTCTCTCCATCATTGTCCGACTCCAGTTTAAACATAAAAGGCAGAACAGTTTCTGACATTTTAGTGTATGTCTGCGTGAGGTAATTGGAGCTGCTAACACACAGGAGCTCTTGAAGCTCCGCCCTCTGTGCCTGGAGCAGCAGCTCATTTGCATTTAAAGGGACACACACACGAAACAACACGTTTTTACTGACCCTCAAAAAGGGACAATTTTAACATGCTGTAAAAATTATCTGTGGGGTATTTTGAGCTAAAACTTCACATACACACTCTGGGGACATCATAGACTTATTTTACATATTGTAAAAAGGGGTACTATACCACCCCTTTAAGACAAAACATGTGCAAATTCATGTCAACACCACTGACATGGTGTTTTCTTCTTAAAACTGCAGTGAAAAAAGACAGTCAAAAAGGTTTGAAATCGTTGGTGTTTCTTACGTCACAAACTACCTTGTAACCAATCACGTCATCGTGCTGGCAGGCTTTAGCATATCATCATTACTGTGAAGCAGGGGAGTCTCAAGATAGGCTAGGTTATCCCTGTATATTTTTCTGTTGATATGAAAAATCGTGTACATTTAGCAATATAGCGGGTGTATATGATGTATATTACACGTTATGATGAACTATATGCCTTTCTCCACTGATGTTCTATGGTGTTCAAAACATTTGAAGGATGCTGATTTGCAGAAGGCAGCTGTGACTCTGAGATGGTGAACGGAAACATGGTTTATGTAACATCAGCAACATATTATTTGCTGTTTGATAGTCGAGTAAAAGGCTAATCATATAAATTACCGTTACTGTCCAATGTTATAGAGAACGATACATAAAACACGTTACCATTCTGATACATCAACTTGTGGACGACCCTGGAGTGAGTGGAGTTAGGGCTCATTTGCATATTCATGGTTAGGCGTATACTAAATGAAGCAAGGGTGTAGTTACATTTAAGCTATTTTAAGGCATGAATACTTTTTTCACACGAAAAAAACTTCTAAATATGCCTTTTTGGCGATCAAAGATGAGTTTGAATGGATACAATTATTGACTTCAGGGGGGCTTTAAATTCCTGCAAAACAAATTTCAAAACAATTTTTGGTAACACTTTATTTTACAGTGTCCTTGTTACATATGTTACATGTACTTACCATAGTAATAACAGTAAATTATGCATAATTACATGCAACTAAACCTCAATCAAACCCTAATCCTACCCTAACCCTATATTAAGTACATGTAGTTAATTAATATTACTCAGTACTTCAATATATAATTACACTGTAACAATGACACCTTAAAATAAAGTGTAACCCAATTTTTTACTCTTTTTAAGAGTAATATATTTTAAGTAATCAAAATATTTTCAGTCTGCTAATTTATTGTGTAATATTTGGTAATCATTTAAACCATAGATGAAAGACACCCAATGGTTTTGTGAACTAAAAAGTGATTGTAAAGATAGTTTGAGCTTTTATTCCTTTATGATAAAGATGAAGGGAAAGAACACGCAGTACTCAGGTTTATTCACATTTCATTCATGTTTTAATCTCAAATCAAACACATGAAAGGAGAATAGATTAATCTGACTAGTGAAAAGTGCATGAAAAGCGAGATAGGGCTGTAACTTTATCATTAAGGCGCATACTTTATATGCATGTCTTAGATCAGATTACAGTGAAACTGAACTAGATTTCAGTAATACATCCTCAAAGTGCTAATCTTTAATGAAAACACTTCAGGAATAGTGATAGAAACATTAAACCAGATTCAGCACCATGACCATAAAGGAACACCATCTTGCATTGATATAAAAATGCTTTTTTAAAATAAATACATACTGTATTGAGAAAGGGAAAATAAAAAGAGATTTTCGGTGCAATTTATATGCCTCTGCCTGACAGCATGACACCGAACTCCTGGATGCTTATCTCTTTGTTCTGATATTGTTGCAGCTGACGGTTTGTGATGTTTCCTGCCCTCAGAGCTTCATCAATGGCAAACTTCTTGCCTGATTTTCTGTCGTGGAGAACAGAAGACTCGCCATTCGGACCCTTGACGGTGATCTCCTCCCAGTCGCACTCTTGACTCTGAAGGTTGACGAACATTTTCCAGTCGATTAGACCAAGCTTGTAAGCCTCCTCAGGCCTCATCTCCTTTCCGGTGTCTGGATCGATGACGACAATTGAACGGCGGAGGTGACTTTCTCGCTGCTCCCTCTTCACTCTCATTGCAGAGAGACTCTTCTGAAGCTTTTCAATCTCTTCGTCCTTCTCCATTCTGATGCGTTTAAGGTCAGTGAGTTCTCTTTGCAAGGATTCCAGTCGAATTTCTAGGTTCCTGCTATTCTCCGCCGGAGAAGACGCAGTGATTTGTCTGGTTTCTTTTGATGTGATCTGGATTTCGGATTGAAGCTTCCTTAATTCGTTCTGTAGGCGCTGGTTCTCCTGCTGTAGCTTGTTGCTTTCATCGCGAATGTAGTCGACTTCTTTAGATGATTTTGTATTGGTAAACTCTACCTCAGAAAGCTTAGAGTTTAGGATGATAATCTGTTGGTCCAGCTCACGACGTCGCCTTTCCTCTTCTTCAAGACTTTTCTTCAGCCTTATAATATCCATCTCGGCATCTGGGTCTCGCTCGACTTGGACTTTTTCGGTTCGCACAACTTTTTCACGCACTTCCGTTCGCTCAAGTATTTCTTGTTGCTGCAACAAGGCGTTGTACTCCTTCTCCAAGAGCATACGCTTGTGCCTCTCCTCTTCAACCTGAAGACGAAGGATAGAGTGCTCTTTTTCTTGCTGAGGGTCCTGCTGGAGTACAACCTTTTGCTTTACTGTAACCTTTTCTCTGTTTTCTTTGTCCCTAATCTCTAGTTCATTGAGCCGCACTCTCAACCTCTGAATTTCAAGCTCAGCATCTCTGCGTGCTCTGCGTTCACGTTCCAGCTCCTCAAGCTGGAGTTCCAATTCAGCCTTTTGATGCTGGAGCCTTATCAGCTCTTCTTTCAAGATCTCTCTCTGTTTCTGCTCATTGTTGATATTTAAAGTGAAGGTGTCACATTCTGACATCAGGATTGGATCCCTCTCCATCTTCACAACTTCTTGCTGGACAAACTTTTCCCTCACCTGTGACAAGTCGATCTTCTTGAGCCTGATCCTTTCTTCATTTGCAGCCCTTTCGTTTTCCAGGTCCAAACGTTTCCTCTGTTCCTCAGACAGTTTCCGCTTGAGACTCTCAATCTCCTCCTTGGTTTTAGGGTCTTCTCTGTATTGCATGATCTCATTTACGACCTCCTTGGTCTGAATCTGAGGCTTGGTGTCTTTCCATCTTTGAATCTCCTCTTTGAGTTGGAGGATCTCCATCTCGAACTTCTCTGTTTGGTGGGATTTATCCACAATTTCATTCCTGAGTTTCTCCAGTTCTCTTTCTGTTTCTGGGTCAATCTTGTATTTGACGACCTCTTTGATTATCTCTTTGTATTCAATTTGTGGGCCTCTGTTTCTTAGCATTGTCAGTTCATCCTGAAGGGACCTCAGCTGCTGCTCTGAATCTCTGCACCTTCTCTGCTGCTCCACCAGTTCAAGTCGAAGATTTGCCACCTCTGTTTCTGCCTTCGGATCAGGTCGAACAATCTCACGGACTTTCTCCTGAATTATGACCTTCGACTTCTCTTCCTCCAGACTGGTAATCTTGCGGTTAAGGTCTGTTTTCTCTCTCAGTGAGGTGCTGCGCCTTGTTTTTTCATCTTCATACTGTCTTCTCAGATTCTCTACCTCTCTCTCTAAAGCAATATCTTTCTCAACCTTCACGACTTCTTTGATGGAGATCTTTTCCTCAGCCATTGCCTTTTCTTTTTCAAGACGCCTTAATCTCTCCTCCAGGAATCGAAGCTCATCTTCAAGTTCTTTTCGGGTGTTTATTTCTTTTTGTTTCTGGTCAAGCAACAATCTGTACTCACTCTCAAGCCGAGGGTCATTTTGAACCTTAATGACTTCCTCCTCAGTGATTATTTCCTGCTCCTTGCTTTTCTCCTCGGCAAGAATAGTCACTTGCTTTTGAATCAGAATGATTTCATTCTCTCTGACCATCTTTAGCCGCTTGACTTCCTCTAGCTCTTCTCTTAGTCTCCTAAGATCTTCTTCCTGTCCCCTGTCCTTCTCAATGCGGAGCACCTCTTTGACTGTATACTGCTGAGCTCCCTCTTTCATTTCGGTCTCAATCCCACGCAGCTTTATACGCAGAGTGTCCAGTTCACTCTCTAAGACACGAGTGGTCCTGCTTTCATCTAAGAGCTTCTGCTGGATCCTGTGATATTCTTCATCCAGTTGAGGGTCAGGCACCTGCTTGATGAGCTCTTTCTTGACGATAGTATCCTGCGGTTTCTGGCCCTCTAGTAAATAGATGTCAGTCTGTACACTTTGAATTTCCCTTTCCAGTTGGTCTCTACGCTGAATTTCTTCCTGAAGCTCTTTTTTGATTCTCCAGGGCTCTTCGCCTGGGGCTGATGATCTCACAGTCTGGACATCTTGCTTGATTATTGAAACTTCTGGTTGCTATAAAGAATTATAAAATATTGAATGTGTATAATAAGTAAAAAAACAAAGAAGTGCTGTCAAATCGATTAATGTATATGTTTTTGTATACATATATATGTGTGTGTATATATATATATATATATATATATATATATATGTATATATATATGTGTGTGTGTATATATATATATATATATATATATATATATGTGTGTGTGTGTGTGTGTGTGTGTATATGTATATGTATATGTATATGTATATGTATATGTATATATATATATATATATATATATATATATATATATATATATATATATATGAGGCTCTGGCATAGGTCCGACGCAGAAGTATAAATCAGCCTTAAAACTGATAAGACTTTTTACGACCCCCAAAATGAATTTGCAGAGAGTTGTGAATCTCACTTAATTGAATATATATATATATATATATATATATATATATATATATATATATATGCACATATATTATGTAAACACAAACCTTTATGTTAGATGTGATTAATCGCGAGTAATTGATTTGACAGCACTAAAAGGCCATGCTTATATCATGCTATTGTTATATCATAGCATATGATAATGTGTTTTACCTGGTTAAGAAGGCTTTGAGCAAACTCAAGGTTCTGCAGTCTCTGTTTGTTCACAGCATTCACTTCAGTGAATTTAGCCTCAATTGCAGATTCCTTTAGAACACAAGATGTTTAAACTTCAACAGTCAGAAAAACTGTTCTCATTAAAAAGACTATAAAATGTTCTAATTACTTGATCCAGGAAACTGTTTACTTTTCAAAAATATTCACCTCTCTATTCACTTTCAAGGCAGGAGACTCAAGTCTGGTCCTTTTGTATGTCTGGGGAACCAAGCCATCTTCAAGGTCAAGGATGGATTTAAACCGCTCTGCTTCATTTTCATAGTCCTGAAAGCCACGGCACAAAGGAGTTCACACAGCTTTGCATAAACATGATAGTAGGATAATTCTCTGCAAGTAATACACTGAGATTTTAGTACCTTGACTGCTTGCTGATAAAGCTGTGCATTTCTTGACACATTGTTCAGGTCTGATTCCTTTCTTGTGATGTCAGAGAGCAGAATCTGTACATTTCAAACATGGTTTTGGTAAATAAATATAATTTGTAATATTACAATGCAACTATTGTAATGACGGAAATGACTATAGAAGTTACTCTTTGATTTTTCAGTTTTGTATCAATCTGTTTGATGTCATCAGTTTCACGTGGCTCATAGTTTGGTACTCGAGAAAGCCAGTTATTGAGGTTGTCGTAGTCATTGTGGTAGTTGGCGTAGGCGATTTTGGCTCTTTGCAGACTTTGCGATCTGTAAATTTTTAATAATTCTATTAATTTCAAGTTGTATAAATTAACATTAATGTATGTATTATGAACAAACATGAATTAACAGTGAACAATAGTAAATGTATAAATGAAAATGGATTATTAAATGAAGTTCATGATACTAAATTTAACAACTAATATTAACAAATTGCTGTAAAGTGTAACAAACACTAATAGGGAAAACAATTCATTTTAGATGCAATATAAATAATATAAAATCACAGAACGCAGTATTCTAAAGACTAATCTGAATTAAATTCTTATGACATTTTTTTAAAGTACACTCGCATTTGAAATAACTTTGGTTTATTAATATGAACTCACCTGGCTTCAGTCTGTCTGTTCAGGTTGTCAAAGCGTTTGCTGAGTTTCTGAACATCAGCTTCTTGCCTCTCAATATCAGGGCAATGCTCTTGCACTTTGCTGGCCATATTGCTGCAGCTGGCCTTGGCATCTCTCAGGTTCTGCTCAGACTCTGTGATAATAGCTCTTTTGCTCCTTAGCTCAGATGTAATGTCCTGGAGACAAGAATACATCAGACATCAATCATGAGTGAATCTTGGAAAAAACATCAATCATATAGCAGGGTGTCCGTGAATCCTAGTGAATCTTGGAAAAAAAGATCATGAGAAAAAAAAAGTGGCATGGATTACGAAGCTTACCGCCAACTCGCGCTGGGTCTTCTCCAGTGAGGTGGGGTCGGATGGGGCAACCTCCTCTCTTGCCAGTTTGTTTTCATAGGTGGACAGTAGAGCTTTGCCATTCTGCAGAGAATTCTCCAGCTGATAGGAGTTCTGCAGTCTACAAAAGTACATTTTTTAGGCTCACAATTCAGGTTCTCATTTAGCATGACATTCTTGAATCCCGTTGTAAAAAAAAAAAAAAAGTGTACTTACTTGTCACCTGCACACTTCAACAGCAAATCGACTTTGTTGTATTTTTTGTTAGTCTCATCCACCTTGGAGTAGAGCTGTGGTGCACTTGAACATTTGGGAGAGGATCTGAGGAAAGTCTCAGCCTCCTGCAATTTTGCAGACTTTTCTGGCTCTATCTTGCGAACAGCAGAAGTAATGTCCTATGAAGAAAATACTGGATTAAGGCAAGGTCAAAATGCCATTTGCCACTGAAATACAGGGTCAGGGTCATTTCAGATGCTTGCTCACTTTTACACATTTAAGTCTACTGTGTTGATGATAGACGAGAACAAACGAGGTGTATGTGCAGTTTATTATTCACATTTTATTGGATTTGAATGCCTGTTATTTTGAATACCACCAAGAATGATAACTATAAAGATAACGGTAACACTTTAGTTGAGTCCAATTCTCACTTTTAACTATTAGTTTTATTAGTTTCTTATTAGCATGCATATTACTAGGATATTGGCTGTTTATTAGTACTTATAAAGTACATATTAATGCCTTATTCTGCATGACCATATCCTACATCTCTAATCCTACCCAATGTCTAAACTTAACAACTACCTTACTAACTATTAATAAGCAGTAATTTGGAGTTTATTGAGGCAAAAGTCATAGTTAATAGTTAGTTAATCGTGAGAATTGGACCCTAAACTAAAGTGTGACCAAGATAACTTTAACAATAGCTATATTAGATTCCACACCGGCGGATGATATTGTTCTGTTGTTTCTTAGTGCATGCTGCAGTTTATGTTGTCTGTTGCTTTAACTGTTTGAGGTCTTAAACCAGGATGGATTCTGATTGGTTTTCACTGCTTTTATCGTTCATCAGCTAGAAAAAATTATTCTGAAAGCGATTCCAATGAAATAGTTTCACTGTGCTGCTAATCGATATAGCGGACTCTGCTATCCTTTTATATTTAAAATTATTTTTAAAAGTACATCTTATCCTATGTCATTAACTTTATAGTTATCGTTCTTAGTGTCAACGAACCTTATGACTATCAAATGTGCAATCAAGATTCAAACTAACATTTTTATTCTTTAAAAGTGGACATCACCAAAAACAATTGAGAACCACTGTACTAATGTGACTGAAATATAATGATAATGAATATTATTAGAATGTACTTTTTATAATGAGCACATTTAGTCAGACACATGACACTTGTTGTCCACTACAGAATTAACATTAAGACACCAAACTTTGTACCTTTATGTCCTGTAGCCTGTCAGAGCTGTCTTGAACAGGACGTGTTTGCTCCAGTGGGGGGCGCACTCGAGAATAAATGGCCTTCTCCTGCTTATCCAGATCACTGACCACTTTATCCAGTCCTGCCATCAGCTGACGGCATTGCTGCTCTTGTTTATCTGAGGATGGAGGTAAGAATGAATGAAGTATTTAACTCTCTTTAAGAGAGCTTTGCATCTAAGTTTATCATAACGTAAGAGACAAACCTTGACCTCCTGTACTATCCTTCCTTAGCTCTGACAGTCGTGCCTGTAGTGCAGATTTGCTACTGGCTACTTTCTGTTTGATGCTTTTGTGCTGGTTTATCAGACTACAAAAAATGTTTTCATATTAGACACAACTGACACATTTACGCATGACATATACAGATATCAAGGAATACCCACTTGTCAGCAACGGCCACAGCCTCAGGGTCGGTTGGCGGGATTATGAAGCACACTCCTGGAGCACTCATGGTGCGGCCATTTGCATCCTTCACGTCCCATTTGGGCCCATTGTTCTTGAGCAGGGTGTACTGCTCCCCTCGCAAAATTGAACCCTGTGTCGTTCAAAATAAGCAAAGTAAGCTCTGTTTCAACTTGATATTGCAGCTAAAAAAAAACACAAATGTGAAATCCGTACAAAATCCCCTGCACACGTCTCCAGAGGTTTATATGAGATGAATCGTTTGGGTGAAGGCCGTCTTAAGGATTTAAATACATTAGATGGGGGACGCCGAAAACCCGAGCAGAGACAGAGTGTAACGGTTTTCTGTGCTTACTCATGATAATAGCTGATGTTACACTGACTGGTATTAGCGGAGCTCTAAGCTGCATGCATACAGTGAGCGAGAGCTCAAACTCCATACCTCATTAGCCTCGTATTCACACAGAGCCTCGATAGGAAGCAGTTTCTGAGGAGTATCCCTGCGGTACTTCAGAGGGAGCACCTGCAGGCTGCGCTTCTGAAGACCTTTCAGACGCTCGTCAAAATGACCCATGGCCTTTGCCTGATCCTGGCAATACAAACACAGACAGCCTTAGATAGCGAAGACACCTTTTAATTCATTAATCATTTAATATACACATTATATGAATTAAAAAGAAATTCAATATAGGTGCCAAACTAAACAATATATTTACATCCAGGTCAGCAATGAGCCCCTCCATCTGGTACATGTCTTTAAACTCTGGATTATACTTCTGGTTGATCTCGGTCTCCAGGCGCTTCAACAAATCGTTGGTGTCTCTTGCATCCTTGTGGAACTGTAAAAAAAAAAGAAAAAGGAATAATGCAACTGATAGCAATATAGAATATGGAACAGGAAATTAGTGTGTAAAATGTAGACTGACTTTGTGATAGTCATCCATGTTCTTGAGGTGGTTCTCTTCACAGATGAGCAGGTTGAGGTATTCCTTCCAATCCGCATGCACAGCATCCATGTGTGCCTAAAACCAAGACATGTTTTAGAATAAGCATTTACGGCTATATCACAGTAGTATGCGTCATCTTATTATTTAGATAGAAATTGCCATTTTGAGAATACTTTAAATGATCACATTTGATTTAATTTAAAATGTTATTTTTCATTTTTTTCTTAAGTTTAGTTTATTTACAGTCATTGCAGTTTTACCTAATGTGTGCTAGCCCAATGTCTTCCTACTTTACCACCTGTGTTTTTATGTTTTTTATTTTATTTATTTCTTTATTGGATTTTTTTTAACAAGTGTAACAAGTGTACATATAAAAGTGTACCCATTCGCCACAAGTTGAAATTTCACAGGATTAATTACCCAAAACAAACACAACCTCAATGAATTAAAACATTTACATACATAAAACATACAATAAAACAGTAAAATACCCTGAAAAAATGTAATTATAAAGAATAATACATAAAAACACAAACACATTTACAAATAAATAATTTAATAAATAATAAAATGAAATAAATTGAAAAAATAAAACTGTCTACAGAGTCAGCAAGTTATCAATTAATCATTATAGCGAACGGCTTGTAATATTACCCCAATGACATTTTTTCCCGGATGGTTCTGCTCAATAAATTCCTCTCCATCTTCATTCAGCTGGGTGACGGTTTTCTCCTTAGACTCCAGACACTTGCTGATGAAGTTCTGATGAAGATGTCAAGCAGCATGTTAAAAAATATTTATAAGTAGTTTATTTATAAAGTAGGAGGTTTGAATCATGAAAGCATATTCGAAAGTCTTAGTGCCATCGAGACTTGTAATACCAATCATTAAATGGCTTCCAAGCCTTACCTCGTACTGCCTCTTTCGGGCAGGGTAGTCCAGGTTGTTGTCGCTCCAGTCATATGTGATTCGCTCATCAGCTTGCTGGTCCATCCAGTAGAGCTCGTTGGTGCAGCGCTGCATGTAATCTCTCAGACTGAGCAGGTTCTTCTGACGTGCTGCGGAGCTCGCCTGTAATGGACAATTGGTGAAATCCACAGTGTTTTTAGACATGTGAATTGACAACTAACTCAGTCTTTTACTAGTACAACTTCAGTGCATAACTAGGTAGCAAATTAAATCCAGAAAGTGAAGTCTCACCAGTAGTTTGTTGTACTTCGCCTGCTGGCCATCCAAACCGTCCTGTTATGCAAGTAAGCAAATAAGTCACAGATGCCACTCGCATGACTGTTTAAAACAGTCAAATATTTGCATTTCATTTTAAAACCATAAGTTAAAAAAATGTACCCGGTCTGCAGTGATATACGGAGCCAATGCCTCCACTTCACTGTGGAAAATATTGTGCTCCTCCACTTCATTCTCGATGGTGGGCAGATCTTGTCCGAATCCTTTGTTGTTCAAATTTGCCTACATCCAAAAATATTTGACCATGAATCATTTGCATTTGAAATCATTTATTCGAAAGAAAGAAACAGAGAGAGGTATGCTTAGATACACACCAGTTTCTCATCAATCATCTTTCCCCAGTTGACGGTGGGAACCTGCTCAGATCGTCTGACGTTGTAAATGCGATCATGATCATCGCGGAGCTTCATCACACGCACTCGCAGCTGTTTCATACTTTTTCATAGAGGAGAAAAAAAATGAGTCATCCATAATCCCATAGCATAAGCATTCACAGCTTATAATTCTGTTTGCATGGCATATAGCATGAGATGCTATCAGATATTTCAGTTTGAAGGTGGCTATAAAAACGTACTCCTTCTCAATCATCTCAGCCTGAGGGTGCTGCAAACGGGTGGCTTGGGATGCATCATCATCCAGGCTTTTCAGTAGCTCCAGTGAGTTCTGGATCCTCTTGTTGGTGTCCTCCTGGTACAGGGGCGGCTTGCCCTCATTGATCTTCTTGATATCCTAGAAACGTCAATGTGCAACACAATTTATGATAGTTATGTAACAATAGTTAAAGGGATAGTTCACACACACACACATTCCAAACCTGTATGACTTTCATCTGTGTAACACAAAAGATTTTTTGTTTTCTATATCAAGAAATTCAATGAGGCCCAATGTTGTTTTGAACGCCACTGACTTTCACTGTAGAGACAATTTTTTTTTTAAAGATTCTTAAAAATATCTTCTTTTGTGTTACATAGAAGGAAAAAAAAAGTTTTGAATTACATGAGTACATAAATAATAACAATTTTGGGTGAACTATTCCTTTAAAGATTATTTTTCCATTGGTATACACCAGTGTTGTTAATGCTAACTAAAACTATTAAAAATGATTTCTTGAATCATTAATTGAAATAAAGCTGGGATAAAATAAAATATAAATATTAGATGGAAACATTAAAAAAAAAAAACTTAAAAAAAACTTAAAAGAAAATTAAAATGTAGACTTGGCAACTAACTGATATCAAATAAGTTGAAGTTGAAGTACTAAAATGATTGAAACTTAAACTGAAATAATAATAAATTAAAGCTATGTAAAATTATTTATAAATAGATAAAACAAAAACGAATTAAATGACAAAAATACATAACAAAAATCACAAACTAAAATGTAAATGAAACCTTTTTTTTATTTTTTTTAATAAAAGCTAATTCAAGATACTGATAAATACTACAATAGTATTTAAATAATACTAAAGTAACACTGGCATAAACTTTCCACTATTTTAACCCAAATAACCCTAAATGGACATATTTAAAGATGACATTAACATGCTTAACGGCTTTTATTTGTAATCCACGGACGCGTTTGCTGTACCTACCCTATTGAGATTCTGTTCTGTCTCAATGATGTTCTTTTCCACCTTGTCTGCATTCCTCTGCAACTTGTCAATCAGGGTCACCAAATCAGTTTCAGTTGGTCTGAGGTGAAATTAAAGGAAATTAGTTTTTGTTAGTGCAGTTTGATATAGTTACAGTGAGCCAAATGTACAATTTTCGGTCTGCATTTTCCCAAAATACTGCAGCAAATGTAGTAGATTTGTTATGTTGAATCTCTGGCTGTAGAACATAACACCTCACTTCACTTATCTGTCATGCTGAGATGCTCTTAAAATAAATACAGGACTTGAAACACTTTCATTCCACATCATCTGGCACAGACTTCAGATCTGTTAAGAGAACCTTGGTGCTATCAAAAAATATTGTCTCAGCTGAACCGTACTGAAAAAAATGCAGAAATGCTGTTCAACATAACTGCAGCCTAGCACAGTTTTAGTGCAGTCTATGAATTCTAGAAAAATACAGTGTGACAGTGCACGGTGGACATGACTAAACTTGATCAGAAAACAAATGATGCACCTTGGGCCGTATTTGCCTTAAGGACAAGGCATGTTATTTGAACATACAATAGCATGAATCATTAATAATAAGGTTAGTGCATGGCAGTTATAAATATCTTAAACTGATTAAAATGATAATGTCATGAATAAGAAAACACAACACAGTTTTGTGTTAATTTGAGCTGTAAAACAACAACAACCGTAGAACTGAGTTATGAGTGAGATATGTAAATGATAATGATAATTACAACAAGAAGGTGGCTTTAATGAGGGCGTTAGAAACTCAAACGGGTCTAACTGGTTTTATTCACACATGCAAGAAGGTTAAAAAGACTGTCTATGTCACCTCAAATAAATGAATTTGTATGTGAAACCCATCAAAAGGTGTGGCAAAACACAGCTGGACTGTTAAAGAAAGAGATTATGTTACCAAATGCTGTTGTAATTTATTTAATCAAAAACAACCATTAAAGCAAAATAGAAAAACAAAGCTCAATCTATCTTTTTTTTTTTTTTTTTGCTGTCAAGAGAAAATTATTTAATCTGATTCGAGAAGAAGCTCTGGGTCTGGCAAGTAATTAGGCCTATTTGATGCTCGCTTCCCTTCCCTAGAGTTGTTCCCATGTACAAAATGTACAAATGCAAAAACATAAACTATGAAATCCGGATATCTTAAGAACAATGTTATGAAATAGACTAAGGTTTTGTCCTTTTATAGTTCACTGCAAGCAAACGGCCCATATCTCTGTACGTCATGCCTTGTTTCTGTTAAAAGCAGAATGACAAGTCACAAAACTTGGCACATTTGACACTGAGGGACCCATTGCGCGTAGCACAGTCAAACGACACCCAAAGATGACCTAAACAGAAAACTATGAGTTTAGGAAAACTTTTTTTTTTTTTTGTACATCTGTAACCAATAAAATAATTTTGACTCAAACTGAAACCATATTCCAAGAGTAAAAACTTCCATAGTTGCAGTGAACTACCCTACTATATAGAGTCCTGCAGGAACAAAGCTCGAGGCAAGACTCGTCTATCAAACCATTAGTAGTTTATGCTTGTTTGAACTTGAAAGTGTCACTCTGATTAAACTTTTACCCTTAACCAATCAACATTTCCTACATATGTTGACTCCAGCATGTACTAATACACATGTAATTTGAGAACTATATGCAACAAGATATAATATAAAATATAATATAGGCCAAATAATAATGTTGTTTAGTGTTAAATAATATTAATAATAGCCTATTGATATTAACAATAAATAATAAATAATAAAACATAAATAATACATTTAAATGATTACTTTATATTCCTCTAATATCAATTTACATCAGTCTACTCTGTTTAGTACAGAATAATCACGCAAGTAAAGCAATATGGATCTCAGTGAAAAGTTATCCAACCTGTTACAGCGCCACACCCTTTACTACAGTAACCGCACGTCAAGCAAGCCCAAAGCAGACATTTATATTTTAAATTTCAGGTTATATTGTGCACCGTGGCTAATGTAGCTACTACAAACCAAAGATAATGAAACGCGACAGAGTTAAAACACTCGCGCGCGCCGCTCCGTACGACTCCTCAGTGACGCGAATGAAAGTCCTCATCCCAACAAAAACGTATAAGTGTATCCGGTTGCCACCGACCTTTTTTCAGTGATGGTCGCAGTGCTCTTTGCAGGCTTTTTCTTGAACATGATGACAGTTGCGGTGTTTCTCCAACAC
The DNA here is from genome assembly GCF_949319135.1 of Squalius cephalus. Classification (NCBI taxonomy): domain Eukaryota; kingdom Metazoa; phylum Chordata; class Actinopteri; order Cypriniformes; family Leuciscidae; genus Squalius; species Squalius cephalus. The sequence continues at coordinate 35,771,663 of NC_137122.1, read as the reverse complement.
CAGTCTAGCTGTTAAAATGGCTCAGATAGGATCCCACTCTGGTGTCTGTCGTTCAACTACCTGTAGCGTCTTCCAGGACAGCTACACCTCACATACAACGCCCACAATGAACGAAACCGCAACTATCCTCCCACGAACAGGAGCTCTCAAGGTTAGCCGTGCTAAAAGACATCAAGCCCATTTAAAGCACGGGCTGGTGTCCGCCCCTTTCTGAGAGACATACCTGCAGCCTATCGAAACAGAGGCGTCGTCCCTGTTACTTCTGTACTTTCGTGGGATACATTTAACAGTGCAAACTTTTAATCAATAGTAGGCTATGTCTTTTCGTTCAGAAAAGTAAGCAACATTGGCGTTTATTGTGATTATGTGGATAGAATTGTGGCCATAGGGTGTGTAGCCTAACTAAGGCTCAGTCCACAACAATTACGATACTTTTGGGTATCTCATGATTTAAAAAAATAAATAAATTAGAAGTGTGCTTGAGGCCTATTCAATGTTTCATAAACTATCATTTAACATAAACTTATTCAAAATTATTAACTAATTCTGTTCAACATTTGTTAATTTAGCCAAAAAAGGTAGAATTACAAAAATATATATATATATATACATTTTTAATTTAATAATATTTTAATTTATATACAATATTTTAACATTATAACATAGTTCAAACAGCATTCATCATAACATGATTTTGTAGGAATTGTAACTAAAGAGAGTACCTATCAAAAGGAATTTGATCCAGATGGATTGCTTGGGTTCCTAACAGATACCCCATTTCAAGGGAGGACATGATTTTTCACTCGGATATACATCAAAATAGGGATGAAAAGACTATTGCAACTTCCGGTTCATGGCGACTTTAATTTTGATGTTTATTTAATGTTTAGCTAGAAAAGGGCAAATAAAAAAAAACTTTTAAAAATTATAATGACTCTTGCTTCTCATGTAAACAAAACATGAACGCATGCACTACAGTACAAATTAGCATGTCTTATTTATTGATGGCTTTTGTTTTAGCCATAAAGTTCTGGGTGGACATAACAAATCTTTCCCTCATACTAGAGTGTCAGCTTAACAGAGAGTTTACATAACCAGCCCGACTTTTGTTTGTGATGCAGCTACTTTGTGAGACTTCGCTTCATGAAGAGTTTTAAAAGCCAGACCTTTTGTTAGACTGATTGCTGATGTGCTTGTTAAACTGCAGAGCAGTTTTCATTTGTATAGCCATTGTACATATCTGAAACAGATTTAAAACATCACAATTGTCTCTGAACAGGGCCTCATGCTAAGAAGTCAGGGGACCCTTCTTAATGCCAACGGAGGAAGAAGTAATGAGAACCGGGTATTGTTGGATGGATGGCTAAACACTGAGTCATCAGGGGTTGTGTGTGTGTGCATTTGTGTGTCTTTTTTTACTGTCTGTTTTTGGATGGAAGCAGATGGAAAAGCAACAGCAATATTAGTTTGGTGTTCAGTATCTCTCTTACTATTCAATTTTCCAGCATGCCTGAGGTCTCATGCTGTATAAATAATGTATTTTTCAAAGACCAATTCAACAGGTGTCAGGTGAAGATTGCGGTGTAATCACACATAAACCATAAAGCACAAACAAGTAAACAGAGCACAGGACAAATAATTTCTGAGGGCGTATAATTTCAAGTTGACCCAGGATGCATTTTGGTTATCTGAAGTACAGTTAAACATGAATGAAAAACAAGAATAATATTACACAGGGTTATAGCTGAATAAGTGCAGTAGACTAAAACAAATAGCAACATGTCCACAGGTGTCAACAGGCTTTAGCCCTCAAATACACTGATCAGCTGCATTGACCTCAAACCAAATTCAAATATTTGAATATTTTATGCTAATGTTTATGCTGCTGTAACTACCTGAATATCGTCAGACTCAAAGAAGCTTCGAGCCTTTTAAGAACTGTAAAGTGCATATAAACATGTACAAGTGTGAACTAGTGTGTTGTCACAGTTGGTTGCAAAAACGATGACGAGAAGGATCTAATTGCAGCAGAATCAAAGTTTATTAAACAAACACCAAAGTCCCTTTCAAGGAAAGTCTGTTCACTCGGCGGCCATATTTGCAAGGCCTCCAGGCAGCTATTTCAGGCATCTCAAAAACTGCTTGCCGAACTCACAATTAAATAACATATTTCAAATCAGCAACAAAATCTGACATGAACGGTCCCATAGATACTGTTTGTGCTCAAATAGCGCTAAAAAAACGTATTTTTCAGGCTAGGCATGTGCAGTCCTAATAGCGAGTCTCAGGTTTCTATGGGAACCGGAGCTTCTTACTGCAGCTGCACTGATTCAATGACTTTACCAATCAGCGATTGGCTCTTTTACTTAGAAGCGACGTATTCCGCCATATTGCACGTTGCAGTTTCTCCCATTCATAAGTGATATAATAATCTATAGTCTTTGCAAACATTCAGAAAACTAGGAACTTGAAAACAGAACAACTGGTGTAATCGTGACGAGAACTGACAGAAACACAGGGTAAATGAAACTAAATTAACAACAGGTGTAGCCTAAAACATAAACAAATCAATGAGAAAGCATAGCAATGAACTAAAAATTAGGACACAGAACTTTACACATATAGCAAACCCAGACAATCCCTTACATGTTGAATACTGTCAGAAATAAAATGTAAACTATTAAATTGCTTTTAGTTAATTGAAATAAAGCTGAAATAAAATATAAATATTAGATAATTTTTTTTAAATTAAACTTAAATGAAAATATTGCCTCATGGCAACAAACTGAAATAGAATAGGTTTGAGTTAAAATGACAAAAAAAATTTTAATTTAAAAATAAATTCAAGCTAAATAGAAATATAAAAAAAACAACTAATAAAATGACAAAAGCACATAACCAAAATGAAAATGAAACCTGAAAATATAAAACAAAAGCTAATTTAAAATATTATTAAATACTACAATAGTATGTCACTAAAATAACACTAATGTGTATGCAATTAATGTGATCTGGGGTCTGGGTGAAGCAAAGGGGTGCTAGGGGCTCTGTGTAAAATGTAAACGAAAAGAAAACTATTTTTATAATGTATTTTTGGGTCAGTCAAAGTTGAAAAGAGCTTTACAAATAAATCTGAAATTAATTAACAGTGTTTCTCAACAATGGTTTAATTTTAAATTTAAATTTTAAAAGTAAATATTTTTCAGATAATATTTTAATAATCAGATTTGCTTACAGTACAGTGACAATATATTTAATTTGATAATATTGTTTATGATAAATCTTTACATTTTGCAAAAGTAAGTGAAAAAATATTTAGTATCCTGTAAAAAGAGCCTAATGCCTGACGCTGCAGAAGACATGAAATGTGTTATAGCAGCCTATCTTACTATGGATATAATGAATACAGCTGCGTTGCAATATTATCACATCTCTAAAGGAATGCCCGAAGATAAGCTACAACTGTGGAGTCCTTGTGTGAAATTGGCTAAAAGTGAACACAGTCCATTCGAAGAGCTTAAATATTAACTTTGACATGCAGCCATACTCCTCAAACAGTGTTTATATAGAACACTTCCTAATGATCTTTATGTGCGAATGGGTTTTTGTCTATCATTTACATTTAGATCTGCACCATATTAGAGTCATTTTCATTAGCTGCAGAGTTACTTCTGTACCTGATGTGCTTGTATCAAGTCTCTTTTCAATTGTTGTTGCCACATTCTAGCTGCTACATATTCTACAAGTGAAAAGGGCAAGAAATAAATCTGTCATCACACATTATATGCAAATGAATAGATATCTGCATGCACTGCTAATGAATAATACTGTAATAATACTGTGTAAGTGGGTTTGGAACCAGGAATTTATGAAACAGGTGAAAGGCCGGAATTCCCTTACACACCCATAGTGAAGGTGATTTTGACGGACGTGTGTGGAATATTATGTGAACACAATTCAGCAGCGAGACCTGTGCTGCCAGATTTGAAGTACCGTAGTGTATTTATACTTGTGGGTTTCTTAGCATTCCTCTGCCAGGATGGGCCTGCTTTGGAACTCATCACACATAATTCAAAGTTGTAACGATGAGCTTGTGTGCAATTAGCCATAGTGAAGTAGACTTTTTAGTGGTTGGGGGTACAAATGACCGTTCATTCTCCTCTGGGGGAGAGTCTAGTCTGTGATAAATGTGTATGGACTATGGGGTGTGTACTGCATTTCTCTCAGTGCAAGGTGCATTATCCAAACATGGGTGGAGAGACCAAAGTATTTTAAATATGTAGTTTTGAGCTATCAACCAAATAGACTGCCCTACCAGACAGTTAAAGAATAAAGCATGAGTCTCATATCAAGGATTTCTTAAAATCCTCCACTAAACAGTATAACATTTGATTAAAACATGAAAAACCAAGTCACTTATATTACATTACCATATACATTTATAAAACAAATGTAGAAATTACATTCTTCAATCTTCTGATTTCTAATGAAAGAGGAGTGTCGGTTTTTCCGGGTGTGAAGATTTAAGGTTCAATGGCAGGAGTGTCAGCACCTGCTTTGTTAAATACACAACTGCATTTTCTAGTCGCTAAAGGTGTGTCGCGCAGTTTCTCTTTGCAATATGTCCCAAAAAATGCACCTAGAAACCATAAGATGCAAATATGCTAGCCATCCGCTGAGGTATGCTAGGACATTGTTGGTGACAACATGGCTTTACAACTTTTGTCTCTGAAGGGGATACGCTTTGCAGTCGTAAAGTCTTGCATTACACCTGTTTTTCTTTCAGATAAAGGTGACACTTGGGTAGACATATTACTTATCCTCCCTTTCTTTAAGCCAAAGAGGAACATTTACAAAACCACTGAAAATGCTGTTTCAGTGAGAGGCCAAGAAAGGTCATTACTTTAAATGTTCTGTTTCAGCTAAAACAGTAATTCACCATGTAAATGCTTTAGTCTGTCTGAATTTGTACCATTTGGATGATTCAGTTTGTGAAGTTGGTCGAACAGACCTAGAGGTGAGACAGAAGTGGTGCTCAGCATGTATTTCATCCTTAAAACAGTCTTTGTGTCACGTACAGTTGGACAGACGGAGACTGTAGCTTTGAGACTGCACATGTAAACGTACTTATTTATTGACATTGGGATTAATGTCACTCCAAACTTATTATTTCTCTGCATTATTCACCTTTTGGAACGGGCAAAAGAGGTACATTGTCCATTGTCAGCAGTGATGCACAAAGCACAGAAGTCACTTTCAAACCAAGTAGTTTTTTGTTGGTTAACGTGGGGAAAACTTGAACCTGATGCGAAATTCCCAGTCACGTAAATTCCAATTGAAATGACTGGATATCACCCATGAAATTTCGCCAAGCAACAGTGACCGCACCCTTAGGGTTCAAGTTTTGTTTGGTTATCGTATTGTTATCATATCGTATCATATAGTTTTGCATCGTTGGGTTATCGTTACCAGTACAAGTTTCTATTTTCTATAAAGATTCTGTTTAACTGTGTTTTAGGTATCTCAGTACTACATTTCCATGCTGTTTCGGGCATGCAGAGTGAGTCCAGCCTCAGAGAATGGCTGAATCCTCCCTGAGACTGTGGACAAAGCAGGAAGCCAAGGCTCAGTGAGTTTGAAAACCCCCCAAAGACCCTTTGACACACAAAACTGCTGTGTTGCAGCAATCCTGTTATGGCCCAGCCACAGTTCAGCAAACCAGACTGGCCATGGTCTCAAATCCCCAGCAGAAAATCTCAACAGAGCAATAATTTTCAGCCACCATTGGCTAATCACTCTATTTATCCCTTCAGAATTTGCTATTGTTTTTGTCTTGATTAGAAATGCCTGATTAGAAAATGTACAGCTGAAAGTGGCTATGTCAGTGTAACAAGTATGTATAAAAGAGTAATGGAGTGGCATTGACACATAGAGTACAGGTGACAACCACACCCAGGTCAAGAATGAGATTCAGAACGAACCTGCTTGGCTGGGTCTGATGACAGAAGGTGCAGCCCCACCTACATTCTACTACGGGGAGGGTCTGAGAAAACCAGCCAATCCTGCCTGGGCCCAAGCCATTTCATTTATTTAGAAAGAGTGTTAAACATGCTTTTTAAGAAGCCATAAGTGTTCTGTGTCCAATATGATGTGTTATTGAAAATGTCATGCTGTCGAAAGCTGTAATTCCTCTCTGCTTGCTTAAGACGGACAAGGAACATTGCCTTTCAGATAAGGAGGAATGTTGACAGAATGACTGTGAACGGCAGTTATGTGCACTGATCTACTATGTTATCTAAAAACACGCTGCCACACCCTTTCTGTCACTCTCTCTGTCTCTTTACGCCGCACGTGATCTCATTCAAAGTATGTCAAGCATTGTAGTCAGCATGTAGTGGCTCTCTTACTCTGATTTTCTTTCCTAGGCAGGATGTCAATATCGCTTCCTCTCAGACCTGCTGAAATGATGCACAGCAGTGTGTAAACATACTGATTAAGTGCCAGTCATCTGCAACTTGCGACACACTTTAAATACTGAGTATAAGTAATGTAAAGTATGTATGCCAGGAGTCCTGAGGATGACATGGCTAACTGCACTGACGTCTCACTAAAGTTGTCTCAGCAATTAGCCTGTAGATGTGCGCTTCCCTGCGTTACCAAACTTCACCACTAGGGGGAGATTTGGAAAAGGTGCATCAGGTACTAACACCTCGAAATTTTGCACCATCATTTAGAAAACAGAATATACAATAATATGCTTGTTTGAAGCTAAATAAGATACATTTAAAGGCAAATTTGCGATCATTTACCATCTTATTCTGGGATAATGTATGATGGCCAATAAACTGAATAATTTTTACTTGAAGCAAAAGACTCAAAGCAATCTCTTTTACAATAGTTTTCATTGTAAAACTGTAGTTAAGAGAATACCATATCATACTAAATTATTGTTTCTACAATAAAATAGTGGTAACTTGATACAGTCACCAGTGTCCTCCTCATAGACAGATTCAACAGCCTCTTTTTTTATAGTGTGAAGAAAAGAAAGGCCAAACAGAATTCGGTTTGCAAACAGATGCGAGACAGAACATAGATCAGAATTCTGTATGCAAATTACATTGATCGTTAATGTTGAAAATTCTTTCCATGTAGGCCAAATGGACATTTTCTGATTTTAGTTTTGTTAATAAATTTATAATAAATTTAAATTTAAACTTAATTTGTTCTAAAGAACAACAACAAACAACAAAGAGTTTTAATTTGACCAGGAGTGTTGCTTTGATTCATATCATCTTATTCAAGCTTCTTTACACTATTTGAGTCCTTGGCCTCTATTAATTTATTATGATTGTACATTAGTAACAATAACTGCAATAGGTGAAAGTGAATACCATGGTAAATGTGTGTAACGGTTTTTACTATGTCAGAGTTACTGAAGAAAAAGACAGCAAATCCTATTTCGTTAAGACTTGATGAGTTTACAGTCACACACAAATCACTCTCCTCACTTCTCTGGTTCATGTAGGCCTAAATGAAGGAGGAGTTAGTAGTGTCCTTTATGAGTTTGTCACACAAAAGGTGACTGAGCAATGACTGTGTACTGTAAGGCAGAAAATGGCAGAACTATAAAGCACAAAACAAAGTGGGACTAGTTTATTTATTTATTTTTCATCATATTTTATACCCATGATCCTTCTTGCATGTAAAAGGTATTGCAGTTTCCTTTACATAACTGAGGGCCTACTGGTTTTGAGTCTAATTAAGTAGCCTAATTACAAAGAGTGATGGGTTATGCACCAAAATAACAAATGTAGACAGGTTTTGATTTGACTTACGTATGAAGCTACAGGGACAGATATTGGTGTTACAAACAAATGTCTATGTGAGGAAATTGGAAACCCTTCTGGTGTTTAGGCTGCAGTGCAGCGATCTCTTAGAACAGGTCAACAGCCGCACTTCATCTCAATTACCTGAAGCTGAACGGTCATTGGCTTTACCTTATTTTGGCTGCACATAGGCCTAGACAAAGTTTATATCTGTACTAACCAATCAAAGCTTAGTTACCTGATGCCCTAAAATGCTCTCTAGGTAGACAGGTCATGGTTCTTGAGAGGCAGCCAGAGACTCACACATCCTAGTATAACCTACATACACAGACATTAGCCTACCTGTAGTTTGGCAAAGTCAAAGTAATGTGACCAGAGGGCTGTCGACAAGATGTAGATTTTGTAACAGACGACCAGGTCAGCATGAAAACCACGTGTTTTACAGATTAGAAACTGGCATAGTTGAGTCTCTCTCTCTCTCTCTCTCTCTCTCTCTCTCTCTCTCTCTCTCTCCCCTCTGGCAGTTGCTGTATCATTGATTTAATGCTGAATGAACGCTGACTCTTGAGCGAAGCTGCATGCGCGAACCACAAGCATGACATGAAATCGCGGTGATGTGTCTGGTGGTCATATTTGGAGGAGGCAGCAGCATATAATTCCGTTTCCAGAGCAGGCTATTTCAACCTTAACGTTTGAGTTGGATGCGATGTCCTATCTGAACCCCGGGGGAAGACAGCTCGAGCGTTTTGATGGACTTTCGCTCATTTACTGGTAAGAATTGAATATGGTTTTAGAGTTTTGCATGCTCTCTATTATTTCCCACCTTCCCATTGACATTAAATTAAACTCTAAACTTTACAAGTATTCATGTAAACGACTTAAGTTTCTAACTGTGTATATGTGACAAGTAAAGATCAGCATTATTAATGAAGAGCATGTAGTAGCCTACGCTACATACAGTAGGCTACCGGTCACACACCGAATGTTCTTGACGACGAGGTTTCGCTATTTCCACAAAGTAAAGGTAACCGTGAGCATTTTAAAACATATTCCCGGATTAACAAAGATTAGGTTGGCTACAGATTTGTGGCATTGACATTTTTTGAGTAATGATAATAGATATTTTGGACAGTCTCTTTAAAAACTGAGGCGTCAAGTTCGTGCGCAATGTCTGTAATAGCCTGTAATTATTAAACAAAAAAGTAGGCTACTACTGACAAAAACGTGTTGCGTTTATATAGCCTGTACAGATGAAGTTATACGTATCTTCATCTTCTTTTAGAACAGGGTTTTTTTATGCCAAGGACCCCACAGATAATGATCCCTTTGCGAGAGAACCTGCAGCCGGTTATTATAGGCTATAAAGGTAGTTTTATATTTTCATATAGGCTCATTTGTACTGAAAACTCTTTTTGTACGGAAAATATTAAGCCTTATATAATAAAGCCAATATGTTGTTATAGCAAAATTAAATAATTGTTGTAAATAACTGATATTGTCAGTGTAATAAAGCAAAAGAGACGATGAAAACAATATCTGGATGATGTTTTCTATGTAGCCTATATTTTCTACCCACTAAAAATAATGTCAAATGTTAAAACTTTTAAAAATGACTTTTTACATTTAAAAACCGGGGCTGATAAAAGATTAGTGATTAAAATTGATTTCAACAAATGTTTTGGAATGCACATGAACAGTATTAAACGTAATTAATCAATTTCTTAAGTTAACACGATAACTTTTACAGTCCTAAAATTGCATTTAGGTAAATTGTCTTTTTTTCCTCTCAGATTTTTCGTGGATGCCCAAGCAACTCCTTGAGCCTTAATGGGGTTCCCGGACCCCAGTTTGAGAACAGTATATGGCAGTTTTTTGTTTTGTTTTTTGTTTACATCTAAGGCATTACCCAAATATAGAGGTTAAGTAAGGTGAACACACACTCTGAAAGGATTTTAACACTGTTTGTGATTGTCAGCAGCCTTCAAGTTCAAATGAAAGTCAGTAGTTGCATCACCAGTATCAGGCATCATAGCAGGTGTGTGATTGACAGGTGGACACATTCTTGAATATTCTACTGAAGGCACATTCATTTAATATTATAGCCATGAAATATAGGAATAGCTGGTTGCGTAGCCTACCTGAGAATGAATCTGCCCAGTGACGTGCTAAATTTAGAGTTTGGTGACCGGTACTTTAGTGACGACCTGAAGAAACAGTCTGAACAACTGAAGCATGTTGTTTGCAAATGTAACAAAATAAAATCTTTTAAATATAACAAAAGCTGCATGATATTATAACACAAGTACAAGTAGTTTTCCTCAAGATACTACAGTTTAGTTGTCTTTTTTTATTTTATTCTCTTTTGATGTTGTTTAATTGTACATTGAATGAGTACTTTAACTTGAAGAAAAGAAGTCTGTATTTTGATCTTTTTCATTTATTTTTGTCGCTTTTCATCACTTTTTCATCAGTAACTTCTTATTCTATGCTAAAATCGATGCTAAAAACTTGAATATAATTTCTACTTGAGCATTTATGTATATCTGGAGGAAAAACTTAAACAAATGTACATGTGTAAATAGTCGATCCGATCATGGACATGGTGTCCGAGTCTCAGCATTGTGTCCATGTGAGCGCTGTAAACCCAAACACATGTCCTGTCACCTGAACACCTAAGAAATTAACCTTAATGGATTTAAGATACAATCAGTGTGTTTGATGCTATATCAGCTCAACCTCACGAATGTGATGACTTTGTATACCAATAGTTTTACCTTTAATCAATCAGTGCATATAGTGTTTCACAAACAGGGCATTGTGTCCTCGTGTTCTTAACGTTGTGGATTTGCGCTGATGTTACACTATGAAAATTACTGCGTTTCTATTGGCTTTGAATTCCTTATTTGAAACAAATATGAACCAATGCATGTGGCGTACAACATCATGCTTCTGGTTTGTGTCTTTGTACAGACGATGTATGAGGCTTCAGAGAAGTTTTTGCAGCATTTATCTCATAGCCAGCATAGAAGTTTTGGATCTGTATAAAAGTTTTGCAGGAAAGGGCTCCCTCTACCAGCCTGCGTTTTTTTTCAGTGTAACTGCAGGAATCTGTGATTTATGTCAATGTCTGTGGATTAAATGCTCGACAGCATTATAATGGCACGCTATGTGCCTTCTACACAAATAAGGGGTCATTAAGAGTTCAGTGCGATGTTTAAATGCAGTGTAATCAAATGAAATATGTGCAATTAATGAGTAGAATCATTTGTGTTGGATGCAAACTTTGATTATACAACAGACACAGACAGCTAACACCTAAGACATATATATATTTTTAAAACATTATTTTAAAGCCTTGATTTTATACTTTGACAACACATCCTATAGCAAATCTTTATCTGCATGGTTGTTTTTTATTGATTTAGTTTTTGCATGTTTTTCGCTAATAACCATTATCAATGGTTGTATCAACATCATAATTTTGCCGACTTTGCTGTTTTGTTATCTTGTTTGTCAGAGTCCTGCCTAATAATGAGGTCTTGTTAACCGGTCTGTTGCATCAGCTTTGTTGTGGTTTATTGATTTCTACGCTATTTGCAACACTGTTATAGATTCATAAAAAAACAGGCATGTTTTTACATTAGTTGACCTGCAAAGAGTCAGCTTTTGTACTTACCAGAAAAAGAACATAAACGTATACATTATGGTGCACCTATACGTAATATTGACAATACACCTTATTGTCATTAAAAGTTTATCTGTCATATTATGTCATATTATCACCTGCAGGTGATAGGTGCCTGGGAAAAAAAGACCATATAAGTAGGTCAAAAAATCTACATAAAACAAGGAACTCCCGCACACTATCAGTACTTGCAAATGAGTATCAAAATTTTATTAGCAACGTTTGGGTCATGATGATGTGGTGTTAATTATGTATTCAGTCATTGAGGCTAATTGGTTACAAATGGATCTTTACATTGATTGGTCATGTGATTATTTTAAATGGGATTGAGTTTGAATGTTTGTATATGCCTGATGAAGGTCGTGAGACCGAAACGTTGCTAATACAATTTTGATACTCATTTGCGAGTACTGATAGTGTGCGGGAGTTCCTTTTTGTAGATTTTGTCGGTTTACAATATTCTGTGAATATGTGAATTTTTCTCTTCTCTGATTTGATCAAAAATTAGACCATTAATAGACTTGTTGGTCCAAAGCCGTCTCATTAAACAATAATCTCTGTCCTTCCGTAACATGAGAAAAACAATTTCAACAATCCCTTCATGATTGTTCATCCCATTCAGTGTTGTTTTTATGCTGACAGCATCAAGCATGATTAAAAGTGGATAATGATATGTTGTGACATTTCCTGGGATGCGCTTCTGTTTGTTACCTATGGAGGGCAGTCATGGGCCCAGAATGCAGCTGTTAGTAAACAGGTCAGACTGGCCTGTCAGACTGTTTCAGATTAACCCATTTCACCACACTCGGTGGTCCAGCATGGAAACTTGGCTCCTGAGTAAAGCTGCCACTCTCATTTCCCATTCTTCATTACTGCAATGGGTGGCACGTTTACTGAGCTTTTCCTAGATGAAAAACAAGAAGCGGGACTGGCCAAAAACGGTTCGCTGTTGTGATTTCTCAATGTGGACTGGATTATCCGATAATCTGATAACAACCCACTGTGCAGATTTGGTGATTAAACTTCTGATGCAATGGGTAGTTGCCATGGCTGCTGGAAGGAGAAGGGATAGTATTTGTATGTGTATTGTGCATAAATGTATTTGCATACAAAGACATGAATACATTTTTTCTTTTGAGGGGCTGACATGATGTGCTTTTTCGATGTCCTTTGAGTGTAAATGCTCTTTTATAATATAGATTTGTTATTCAAACATTGTTTGAACAAACATTGCTCGAACAAATATTAAAAAAATTACAAAGATTTATCCAACTACAAAAAGTGAAATTTTAAAGCTACACTGTGTAGGATTTTCTCCCATCTAGCGGTGAAATTGTTTATGACTACCAACTGAATATTACTTTCTAGCCCCTCCCATTCCGAGGGCGTTTTAACTCCTACGATGGCCGTATTATTTCAAATCTGCCGGCAGTCGCGAGTAATCTCCCCCTCGCATTCGTCACGGTGCCACTGAGTGTAAAAGCGCGAAAAGGCGAAGCTTGAATTTCCAGGTATGTCCCTCTTTGGCTAATGTATTTTCAAGATGGAAGCGCAACATGGCTGCCGCCATTCGAGCGACTCGCTCGTATGTATACTGAATGGCAGATTCTACGCTTACGAGAATACTTGATTAGTTGGTGGAAGTAATTACACATTAATGAGCACATATCATTTTGAAAGAACAAAGTGTTTTTTGCTAAGAATCAACTTAAAAAAATATACAGTGTAGCTTTAAAATTTATTGAAAACTAAATCCTAAAATGAAGACAAACACGTTTTTAACAAAACTATGAACAAATCCAAGAATTTATTTAGAAATCCAAGAAATCCAAATGTATTTATTTAGTAAGTAATGTGTTTTATATTATGTACTGTATGTATTTTGTTTTTGAGGACTCTTGAAAGTGTGAAATGCATTTATATTTGTCCTGTCTGATGTCTTTCACGCCACAGCTCAGGATTTTAGGACTGTGTGATTTCATCAGTCAATCACTATAAGCCAACAAGCAAAGATGACAGATATCATATATCATTCAAATTATTATCCATGCAGTTTTCATATTACTTGGGATAATATTAACTATGTAGAATATTCATACTTTTAACTGCAGGATCATTGGAATTAAAATACAATTGCATTATTTTACCTTAAACATTTATCCACACAACATATTATTTATCAAATATTTTAACCACATTTTTAACCACAACCATCATTGTGCCTAAAATAAGTATATGATTTTCATGGCACTTGTTTGCTCCACCAATATATATGCATGTATTGCATGGTGGATAATGCCAGTGTATTTGTTTACAATTCTTACAACTTGTGATCAGAATGAACAGATTGAAGACAGAAAACAATATTTTCCCTTGGAGGACATCCATTTCAGATATGCCTAATTATAATCTATATATATATATATATATATATATATATAATCTATATATTCTATGCCAATAAATGTAGAAACAGCCCATATGAATTAAGTCTCTGCATCATGAGAAATCACATGGACAGGCAATCTGTCATGAATCATCATTCATAGGATTTACAGCTTCAGTGATTTAAGAGGGGTGAAGGGCTGTTGGCTTTCTGAGATTCTTGAGTGGTGAGATAAATGATACTTCGGAGCAAGATTTAGTGAAATTCACAACATTAATTTAATAGTCACCTTCATCCAAAGCTTGAAAAAAACTACAGCACAATGTAAGTACTGCAACTGCAACATACTCTTTTACTCACTCGTTTTGTTGTGTTGTCAAATATGTTAGAGCATGTTGCGCTATATAATCTGCCAGTGCCTGACAGGCAGTGTATATCAGAGGTGGTTGGAGGGTGTTTTTAGTGCTGGTAGAATATTATATGAAAGACACTGCAGACACAGCATAAGTGAGTTATATATTCATAAATAGTTTTGTCTGATGAATAAAAGATGATTTCAGTTTTTAAAATGTAGGATTTTTCAGGCTGTTCTCGGTGACATTTCAATAGCTCATCTCAAATTGTCTCAAGCCTTTGCTAAGCCTTCCAGTGCTAAATATCTGCCATTCTGCCTGAGCTTTACTGTTCTGCTATTCTCGGGAATAGCAGATTCTTGAATAAAGAACAGCTGTCTCCTGTATCACAGTGGCTGCTCTGAAAGGATATTTATAGCCTTTTAGTATCAGGCTTTATAAATGTAGGCACATTTTGCCTTTTTAGAGCAAATGAGATGAAAACTGTACTATTTCAGTCGTCACAGACTCATGGTAATAATACATAGTATACAAATACATCAGTAATACACTAGTCATGATTTTGAACACTCATGAAGTTTGACAGGGTCCCTAGTCCCTACGCAGTGTTCACTGCTCCCTACTCCCTGAGCACAGGATATCTGTTAAAGTTCACTTCCCTTAACAAAATGTGTTCATTCAGAACACCCTGCAACGTTATCAAACAGACGAAACTCAAGTCACGCATACTAAAGGAGGTTTGATTCCAATATTACATTTATGTACATAAATATATAAGGCTATAAATTACCATACTTTCATTTAATATTGGCATCCTTCTATCTCGAAAGACAATGGAGACATTTGTTGAGTTACAGCACCTGACTGTAGAGCCCGTTTCTTGAAAGACGTGTTCTGTTGCAATTACTGCAATTGAAGATCATGCCTGTCTCATTGGATGTTGGTGTAATAATGTATATAATACATCCATATAAATATTAAAGGGATTGTTCACCCAAAAAAGAAAATTCTGTCATCATTTAGTTGTTCCAAACCTGTATGAGTTTCTTTCTTCTGTTGAACACAAAAGAAGATAATTTGAAAGAATTTGGGTAACCAGCAAACAGTTGATGGGTCCCATTGACTTCCATAGTATGGACAAAAATGCTATGAAAGTCATTGGATGACGTCAAATGTCTGGTTACTGACATTCAAAATATCTTCTTTTGTGTTCAGCAGAAGAAAGAAATTCATAGATGTTTGATACAAAAACTTGAGGGTGAGTAAATGATGACAGATTTTTTCTTTTTTCTTTTTTACTTAATCTAATCTGTCAAATTCAAAAGCCCTAAACTAATTGATATGTGTGTTGCTATAGTTAGATAAATTGGTTATATTAAATATGTATTTTTATCTTATTTAACCCTAAATGATTGTAACTGTCGCATCTCACTTCGGATTGGAATCTTAAGATGGTGAAATACCCTTTTAAGTCCACTTCGCAGCACACTTACGGTTGAATGGAGCCCACTCCTCAACTAAGCGTGTCAAATAAGAGAGACATACAAAATGTGGGGAGGCGTGAGGACTGGAACCCCCTGCCCTATTCGATTATATGTAAGTGTGAACTCGTGAATAGGGATAATTCACTCAAAAATGAATTTTATGTCATCATTTACTCCCCCTCATGTCATTCCAAACCATTGTGGTGCACAAAAGAAGATATTTTGAAGAATGTTTGGTGCCCATTGACATGGACAAAAAAACCAAAAAACTCTGAGACAATTCTCAAAATATCTTCTTTTATGTCCCACAGAAGAAAGAAAGTCATACGGTTTTGGAATGACATTAGGGTGTGTAAATGATTTTTGAAGAAACCATTTTTGGGTGAACTATACCCTTTTAAAAATGTTTTACTTTCAATGCTGTATCTCAATCAATGCAAAGGAACCCAACCGTACAACCAATCAAACAGATTGCACACCTGTATGCACACAAAAATGCTTAAGATTTGTGTAGGCTACTATCTTTTTATTTATTTTATAGTCTACAAAAACATACATTTCTTCAGTTTTTTTTAGCCAAATCACTCTCTTGTAGTTTAACATTGGATAAGGTGTCTGTGAAGAGGGGCGGTTGAGGGTCGGGACCCAGGGATCTCGTGGGACCATGAATTGGCCCTGTACGCAGATGCCTGTCCTGCAGAGATTATTTCCAACCTGATTCAGCAGACTTGCCTGTGATTTTCAAGCTTGATTAGCTGGTTCAGGTGTGTTTGATTAGGGATGGAGCTAAACTCTGCAGGACAGTGGTTCCCCAAGAGCAGGGTCGAAGGCCTTTGCTGTAGACGGTTGATTGACAGGTTGTCCTAGCAGATTATTGTGCACTATAAAGCACTCTGCCCAGTCATGACTTGATATGTGAATGTGCAAATCACACTTGACATATTAACCTCATGAGAGAGTTCTGTAAGTCAGTGTATTTTGGTGTGATCATTTTGAAAATATATCTTATCATGGCTGTGTGTGTAAAAGCTAGTCCACAAATTACATCATTACAGCACAAGAAGACAAGAAGAACTCAAACTCAAGAAGAGTTTGGCACAAGAAACCTTAGTCTGGTCACACTGATTGTCATATGGTACTTGACAGACTGTGGACAGCAGCAGATACATTATTTACATTATTAACTAAGACAATAACAATAAATGCACATATTTCCTCTTCGCATGATAACATATCCAAGATTCTGTATTGTTACAGGTATGACTCAAACAACAGAAAATCTAAAGCAAACACTCCTAAGAAGCTTTTTGAACAACCCTGTGTACCTTGTTTTGGACTGTAGCTCATGTCGGACATGTGTCGAGGTAAATGACAGCGAGGAGTTGTCACACAGTGACAATGCATTTAAAGCAAAGTGTCACTCTGACTCTAACTAGGGCGCAAGCAACACTGTTTGTTGAGCACTAAATGACAATGATCTCTTTTAACAGGTTGTCTCTTCATTACATTATGCATGCAGTTAGTCTTTTCAAGGAATGTTTTTTTCAACCCACTTACTTAACATTGAAAATGTTACACGTATTGTAAGAATACAAAAAGCTGAGTAAATTTGGACAGTGTAATCCACCCATTGTGTAATTTTACCTCTGGTATCCGTGTATAAATCTGATTGCTGCGTGAGAGAAAAGCACTCTTGCTTCGCATGGGATGACCATAGACAATAACGCTGGCTAAAAATGGAAACGGTTGAGAGATTAAATATGTCTTTCTGAGTGGACAAGGATTTAGAGTTTTCTGCTTTTGCACAAATGTTGCCCCCCCCCCCCCCCCACCCTCCCAAAACATCAGCATTTCCTATTTTTTCATTTTTTTCATGACTCATAAAATAACTAATGGCAGTGTGATTCCACACCATCAGAGGTTAAGAAACCACAACCATCCTTCAGTAGGATACTGTAAAACTGAAAATATGTCATTAAGGAGCTATTTCTGTCTGACCTGACTCTTACCAATGACGTTTCTTGGTGTAACCAAATGTAGTAAGGTTGATTTAATGATATATTTTTAGATGTTGCCACCTAAGAGGATGCATGCAGCACATTTTAGAAGTATTTATTTTTATTTTTTATATATACAGTTTATTGTAGTAATAATATAACATTTATCTACTTCTTCACTAGACTATGGACTTCACCCTGTGTTTTGTCTGGAGACTCTGGATAGATATCAATAGATTAAAGTATCTTATCAGTTTCAATTCCCAAATCAGGTCTAATTTGATGCAAAAAAAAAAAGATATTTTTATAATACATAATAGAAATATATTTCTATAATAGACTTCAGCCCGGTGTCCTTGAAAGACCCCATGGATTGAAATAGCTTAATGTCAGTAAGACTTTGCAGCATATATCACGTTAAACCTTTAAAGTCCTTTCATAAATGTGGATATTTGTTTGGGAACCACCTGTTCAGTCATTGTTAAACAATGGCCAAAAAGAAAATCTCTACCTCTAAAATGTCTATATAAAAAACACGAGCCCCCATTCCTGTTGCATAAGATTTAATCTGTGGGCAAAGTTGGTGATGTTTAGGATCATCTGTATTAGAGCTGCATGTAGCAGTGAATCATGTGGCTCGCGCTGTGTCGGACCTCCGCGAGGCGCTGATCACGAGAGGAATGGGCATACGCTACGCGTTGCTGGATGCGCAAAAACCGCTTCAAAATGCCAACATTTTCGGTTATGTACAAGGGAGCAGTCATGATTAGCAGGTAAAAACGTTTGCTTTGTCATTTTGTGGTTGTTGGGCTCGTTTTTTTCAGCTCATTAGTTCCAGTGAGTGATAAGCGCTCGCGTGTTTTCGAGAGAAGCGTCGACACAAGCGCGCTGCCACTTTTGTCCTCTACTGAAGGTTTCGGTGACTTTTTGGTACTTTGTTTTACCTGTGCTGTGCTCAGGTGTGTCACTTATAAAGCGTGCTTGTTTCGTACTTACTAATATAACTGGTGAGAGAATGAAAAACGTGAGTAAAATGCGTTAAACGACGGTTTCTTCACCATTCTTTTTATATGCTAACCTACACATTTGCACCGACCGTAGTTACAGTGTGAAAAGGGCATCTTTGAATTTATTTGCCCGCTATATTTTGAAGAATTCAAAACACTTTAAAGGATGTACTAATAATGTGCTCTAATCACCCGGAGATTATAATGTGTTTGTGCGTACTCACTAAATCCATGCATACATGCCTCATGGAATTCATAAAACTTCCTTTATGTGCTTTTAGCTGCCTATTGATCAGAGGTTGGTATCAAACTTATTGATGCTTATGCTGCCTTCACATGCTATCAAAATGATTGTACTAGTTTACTAGTAAAAAAAAAATAGATATGAACGCCCTCAAGTCAAAATTTGAAGAGGATGAGCTCACAATCACGACTTGGCAAAGTCGTGCCTCAGAAGAAGCAAATTTCCGATAGCACCTGAAGGCAGCATTATACTATTAGGCATGATGTTAGGCATGAAGTTTGCTAAATTAAATGATTGGCTTTTATATTTTCATAATCATTAGCCTACACTAAAACTAAAAGAAATCATTAAAATATTATGAATATTTACTCAAGGTATTAGGGTGACTGTGACAGGTTTTTTTTTTTATTATTATTATTATTACCATTTATGGTAACGATTCTTGATATATAAATGCTATATGCGCATATTTTTTGTTTTTGTTTTCTTACTGTCAACAAACAAGAATTATTATTAGAATAAAGTAAATAATTAGTTTCAGGATTTCTGAATTCTTTGAATTAGAAATAATATTAAAAAAAAGTATGTGATATATTATTGCATTAAGCATATTTATTTAATATATTTAAATGATTGCAATAGCCATTTTATTAAAATCACAAGTTAACTTTAACAACCCTAAAAAGTACAATTTATATCTTTTTTAATTTCCACAGACCCCCTATCATTTTAAGAGGCTGTTTTAGAGGGCGCTGTGTTGGGGACAGCGGACACTCTTTGTTTATGGTTAGCTTGAATTTGAGCCTCAGATGAAGTCTTAGGTTCTGACAATCTAAAGTACAGTTTCAAGGACAGTGCATCGAGCCTGCAGGAAATACTGGAATGGATGCTTGTAATCTTTCTGGTGTAGTGCTGGTAAACAACATAAGGCCCTGTCAGTGTCCTGATACTGTATTTCCTACAAAAAGACAATATTTTGTTCTTTCAATTGCATAGTAACAGTGTTTCCATTGCCAACAAGGTTGAGTTCCTTTAATTAATAACATCAATTTACGTAATGATTTAAGTATGTAAGTAAAATTTAATCCCTGTTATGTGACTCAAAAACTTAATCACTGTTATGTTCTCAAAAATCAGAATCATACACAGTTTCTGAGTTCATTTGAAAGAGTAAATTTTTAGGAGCCTGTCCAAAGCAGGACATTCATGCTAAATAATTAATACTGATTCCCCACTGGAAATAACTGGTCTTGATGCTAATAACAGTCCACAAGCACAGCACGTACAGTGACATTTTGTTTACAATATTCAGATATGAACTGAATGTTACCTGCTTCAAATGTAACTGAATTCAGAGAGAAGTTTGATTCTTAAAAAAAGACCTTGATTATGTATCTGAATCGAACAGGTCTCACTATGTTACTAAGGTTTTTTTTTCTTCCATGTTTCCACTTTTTTTCTCTGTGCTGCACAGGACACTTATGGGTCCATATGGAGTAGATCGAGCAGTGCATTCTATGGAGTTTACAGACTGTGAGAATGGATTAGGTAAGTGCCTCACAAGATGTTCCTCTCTTTTAACATTTGTGTGTTTGTATAATTTACTAAATATCCTATCATATCTTGATATAATTTAAAACACTGTCTTCAGTCTGTGCAGACCACCTCAGAAGGCATTTTATTATAAATACTCTTAGAATGGTGTGGATTGAGACTGAAGGATTACTCAAATTTATTCAAGACCCTTTCTCACAGCAATCCTGGTAAATTACCGTAAAATTACCAGAATTACTTTTTCGGTAAATACACAAATGTGCTGTCAACGTCATTCCAACTTTTTCCCCGGTAAGATACCATTTACACATCAGTACCAGAATACAAGTAAACTCTGTGATGTCAATCATCGGAAATGACCTTTAAACGCTGAGCTGTTTTCTTCATCCTCCTGGATGAGGAGAAGTGCCTTAGATTTATTTTAGTTACTTTGTTTTCCCTTTTTTTCTGAGTGACAGTTGTAAAGGGATCAGTTCACAGAACGTGGTTTGGCTCTTAAAAACACGAGACACATAATAGTTACCATAGTAAGTAAGCACTGATGAATGGAAAAGAAGGCATGGTCTCGAGCACAAGACGCAGAGCAATGTTCAGATGTTCGTCTAGTGCATGTTTACATAGAAAAACAGTTAAAAGCAGCAGAATTTACCATAAACCGCTCTGACAGAACTTTATGGGCCTGTCCAAATACCCACACTTTACCACTTGTCTACGTACATGACTTATTTCCTATATTTGTCCCAAGTGGGCATGAAGACCGCAAGTGTGTGTAGAACTTTTGATTACCCAATGGGACACACTTATAGTGTTGTAAAATTGGTATTTTACAGAGTAAATATCTTGATTTCAATACTTTGCATCTTAAAATAAACGTCTAAATATCTGTTCAGTAGTCCTTATGTCAATTTAGTAATGGTGGTGCTTCTAAATAAGTGATACAAAGCAGTTGCAAATGTTGCACAAAATACACATGCTCATCTTTGCACCAATAGAATGTGCAACACTTTGGTTTACTACCAAATTATATGTAATATCTAATTAATTTTACCTACAGTGGAATGTTTTCCTCGATATCTCGCGATTTCGGGGCATGTGAGTTCCTGAACGTGATCTCTTAATGGTAATCTACTAGTAAAGACTGTATGTGCGAAAGGGGCTGTAGACTCTTCTTTATTAGCATCTGTGGTTCCATGTAGAACTTTTAACATCCATTAAACCGTTCCATTGCACAAAAGATGCTTTATAGTGGAAAAAGGCTCTTTAGATTATTAAAATATTCTTCATATTAAGAATGATATTTTAAGATGTTTTAATGTTCTTTGAAGAACCAAAAATGGTTCTATTATGGCATTACTGCAAAAGAAAACCTTTCAGAACCTTTGTCTTTTAAAACGTATGGCGAAGTCTCGAAGCAAACCGTTGGCATAGGTTTAGGGTACGGTTGTTTTCCAGTCTTTTTAAGTCTTGCGCTGTCTTCATTATATTTATACCGCAGCCTGATCTCCCTCTTCACAATAGATCAAAAACATTATTTGAAGGCAGCTCTAAGCTCCTTAAACCTGTCCTTCTTACATCCCAACTTGCACAGTCAACAATCCATTGTGTTACTAGACGATTCTGTTTTAGGAGACATTTTCATGAATACAGACTCAGGAGGGATGCTCTGAATAAAAACGTCACCACTAAATCAAATATTTTACAACGCATTTTTGCAATTCTATCAAGTACAGACTTAAAAGTGTGACACTGTGTTTTTTTTCTGGACACAGCCCTTACTTTGCATTTACTGAGTATATGAACAATTTTGAGTTTAAGTTTAGCTTGTGTAACCGGGTTGCAGTTCTTCTCATTAAAGATTCATCTTAAAGTGAATCCATTAATATGCAATATCAGCTCAAAACTCAATTAGTGCCAATACATTGTCTTTCTATTAATAACAGATAAGCCTGAAGCAAAAAGAGGATATTTATTATTCCATGAGTGTGACTAAACCGCGCGACCAAAGCGAATCTAAAGAATCTGTACTGTCCATCAAAGGAAGTGTATTCTGCTTCTGAACTGCCTGCAAATGAACGTTTTAGTGCTGGCAGGATGTCAATATTGTACATTTCAGTGTCTATGGAAATGTAAATAACTGTACGTGTGGTAAAACCACACTTTACGTAAAATACTTTCGAATACTCATGAGATTAGGTTGGCTGTGAAAGATGCTCATCTCATTAAAGGCTTTCATGCTTTGTTGGCGTCAAAGCTCATTCCTGTTGTATCAACAATTAATGGCCTGACAACACTGTCCAATTTGCTGTTGGTCTCTCAAATAAGGGATCTGCCATCCTTTCATGTTGGCATTTAGACAATGACTATATTCAATATGTTGTTTTTAAGATAAACCCTGAGTTTTTTTTACAGTCAACATGAAATGTGATCTAATGCTTCTTTGAAAAATAATAATTTTAAAATACTTTTAACCTCATTATGTTCAACCTCAATGGAGTAAAACAGAATTCCTGTGTGTTTAATGGATTCAGTGCTAAGCGCTCGTTTCCATAGCAAACCAGAGCGATGACTTTACCAATCAGCGAATGACTATTTTATTTATCAATATGGACTTATTCCACCATATTGATCCTTTTCACACTTCCAGGTTTCTCAGAAGCGGAAGGAGTCATAGTTGGGTAAACTTCTGTAGCAGTGAATGAGAGAAAACTTTAAATATAATTTTTGTGTTCCCATTTGCTCAAATAGCAAAAGAAAAACTCCCTGCAGGGGGATTCAAGCCTCACAGCATTTACCTGAAACTCTGAAAGTTGAAGTTTCTGTGTATGTAATGCTTAGAAGTAAATACTGACCAGAGTCAGTTGTAAATCCTAATTTTAGGGAGACTGGTTTGAACATAAGCTGTTTAAAGCCTCATTTATCTGACTTGAAATCAGACACAAATGGGAACACACTACAGCAGCTGGGCTGCACTATTTAGTCATCATGCATTTATTTGGATTACCAAAGTGAAAAACAACCGAAAGTACACTACCGTACTATACCTTTCTTAAAATAAGTCTCTTATGCTCACTAAGGCTGCATTATTTGACTAAAGAAAGTTCAAAACAACTGTATTTATTTGAAATATAAATCTTTTGTATCATAATAAATGCCTTTACTGTCAGTTTTGATTAATTTAACGCATTCTTTCTGAATAGAAGTATTCATTTTAAAAACTCTTACAAACCCCAAACTTTTGGACAATATTGTATGTTACAATTTACACAATACACACAACACAAAGTACATACAATTTTGAACATTTCTCTGAAATATTTTGTTCAGATCATAACCCAGTAGACAGAATATTGAAGCTTTGTCTGTTATATCACACAGTGCACAAGAATTGGTCTTATAATCAAGCAGTTGTCTATAATCAGTTCCCATAAAAAAGTCAAAGTTAAGTAAGCTTTATAACTATTAAAATGGCTTTTGGAATCTCTCAGAACACAAATAAAACTTTAGAGCTAAAGCTCTTTCAGCCTGCATCAGATAAAGCTGTCTAATGTTCATGGTAAACATGATTTATCTGCTCTTGTTTGGATAGAGAAAGAAGGAATCATAGTCTGTTTTGTCAGAATAACATTAGTGAATGTTTAGATCTTTCATTTCACAATCACCTGTCATCATTGTCAGTGAGTACTGGCAATGCAATCAGAATGGCCATAACATCCTGTTGTCGGGGACTGTGGTATGATTTCTGGGTTTTGTTTCAATAATTTGATTGATAAATACAATATCAACAGCAATATAAATGTAAGAATAATATTTTACAACGTCTTACTTTGAGTGGTGCTTTGTCTCTTCTAAAGGAATCAAAGTGATCGGTGGTGTGAAAGAACAAACAGGAGAGGAATATGGCGTTTATGTCAAGAGGATCTTACCTGGTGGCCTTGCTTCCAGTGATGGTAAGTTTTCTCAAAGATAGTTTATCACAGATTGAAAGGTCTTTTTTTTGCATCCTCACGTAATGACGTCAATTCTATCATCCCAGCGGATAAAAAAAATACATTCAAATAAAGGCATTTGTAATCATAACTTCAGTTAAATAATAGTAATCATCGTCATAATCATCTTGGATAAGTTTCTTACATTTACGTTTTGCAAATGAACCCTACAGGCGATGAGAAAACGTTTCATATGTTTTAAAGACATAAAGTGAATAAACTGGTCTTCATCAATTTTATTTTATTTGTTATTAAATAAACGTAGATTTCGCCGAATTCGGCCCCTCATTTAAGTCCAGGTGGCCGAAAGAAAGTTTGGTTCAGAGACGGTGCTATCACGCATGCTCAGTATCTCCAGCTCATGGGTTCTCCGTATCGAACGTGTCCGAAAGAAACAGTTCTCGATTCTGTACTGGTGATTCGAGAACCGCTGCAGCAACCAGTTCTTGCCTTGACTCGAGAAACTCTGTTGCAGTAGGCCTGTATGTGCTGAGCTGAGAACTGCTGAAACCTTACTATACAGTCGACAAAACTAACAAGTCGATGCATGTCTCCAGTATGTTTAATACGTTATATATTGATTAACACATTATAAACATTTACTAAGCACCCTTAAAACCTTGGCAAGAGTTTACGTCAAAGATTTATATCAACTTAGAAATTAAATTAGCTGTTCCTGAAAATAATGTTTTAGTATAATAATAATAAATGTTTCGTTTTACAATCATTCATTGTGTTTCCAATAATACAGAGATAAGACAGTAATTATGTGATAAACATGTTTTCAACATGTTTTATTTTGTTACATTTATTAATGTTCAACAATTAAGAAACATGCATTTCGTCCCCACGCATACTCAGCTCATCAGCTCATCGGTTCTTAGTGTCGAACGTGTCCGAAAGAAACAGTTCTCGGTTCTGTACTGGTGATCCGAGAACCGCTGTACCTGTACGTTCAGTAGTGCACGCATGCTCAGTATCAGCTGCTCGTGCTCATCACTTCTCTCAGCACAACATGTCTCAGTTCAGGGAACTGTTGGAGTTACTGCAGTAACATATACTCCGGGATATTGTTTATTTCGAGTCGGAGGGACTGTGTCAGGCATGTCCAAAAGTGAGTAACTGTAGTAACTTGTGGATCAGCGCTGACACACAAACTGTTTTGAACGATTCAGTCCGATTTAGTGTACTGGTTCGACCGGTTCACTAAAAAGAACCGGTTCAAAAGAACGATTCGTTCACAAACCGGACATCACTACTTCATCGAGCTATTTTAGACACTGTGAGAAAAGAGGTAATGAGCAATGCAAGTGTTTTTTGACCTTGGATGCATATAAACCTATTGTAGGAGACCTACAGAATTAGTAACCTTTAAAGTAGCATAATAGGGGAGCTTTATACATTTATCCAGGTGGTCTCCTAAAGGTTTTAAACAATGTAATTTATAGTCTCTCAAAACCTGAAAAAGAAACAGCTCAGAAAGACATGAATTTTCCATGCTGGTTTAGCTTTTAGACTAGCATAATCACATTGTTACCAGCAAAACCTAGGTGGTGAGGCTCAGGCTAGTCAACAATGGGAGGTTGAAATCTGCTCTGACCAGCGAGCTTGATTAAATTGCTTTGATCCACATTGTAGTCAACAGCTTTTGCTAATGAACAAAGTGAATCAATCTTGTTATCATGAATCAAATCATTTACTGTAATTGGAGATTAGCTTTACATTTAAACCAAAATCAGAATTTGAATGTGAAACAGAAATTCAAAAGTTAAGGCATAAATTTAGAAAGGAAACCGTGTCAGTGCAGCTGTTTACATTTCTATGAAACAGATTGTCTGTCTCACTGCGTATACCTCTGCTTAAGTCTCTCACGTGTGAAGGGGAGTTTAGCGTCATCCCTGTGCTTAGAGTTAATGCCCCTGACGGACTGGAATTAGAGTCTGTCTCCCATTCTGCTGCTACAGAGCACGGGGTGTGGGAGCTTATATGGGCGCATGCGCTCTGCGGGGTCTTTGCTTGTTTTTAGCCGTCTCACACGATTGCTGTTAGCTCGCCATTCAGAGAACTTAGCTAGCTTTCTGGCTGCTCTCTTTGGTTTAGTGGAAAGACATTATAAACATGCTGGTATTTAACTGGGAGACAGATATTCTGAGGGAATCTAGACAGATTTTCACAGTACTGACGATAATCCAGGGTGACTGTAAAATCGGATACCCGAAAAGTGGTATTTGGCTAAAGTGCTCTGACACAAAGTAAGACATAGGTGACCCCTTTGAGACTTTGCAGCTTGTTCCATTCCGGATTTGATTTGCTCTGACAAGATATCACTGAAGTGAAGATAGAAGACATAACCCTGACCTACATCTGAGAGAGATGTTCTTAATATGTCCTACGGAAATGAAAAGGTTTGAGGGCCGTATGCTGTCTCTTCTGCAGCCACAATTTGCTAAAACACACGAGAATTAGCTAAATTATGAAAATAAAAAGTGTTAACACTTGAATGATGGCCATCTCTTAAACCAAAATGCAGTTTGAACTTTTTCTGGGCTGTTTACACTTTTTATGTTGTATAAAGCTGTGAAACACTATCGTTTTGACAAAATTTGAGTTTATGGTCACAGCTAACAGAGTCAACAACATTAAAGTCATGGTAAATTTACAAGTACCCTAGTGTGACAAAACAAAAGTATATATTTCATTTATTTAGGTGATCAACATTAGCTGCTTATGGTTTTAGTTCTTAATTGCCTGTACTTTTGAATCTTTCATAGTGGACCACAGATTTAATGAGTACATATATTATCTTTCAAAAGTTTGGGGTCGGTAAGAAAATACAGTAAAAACAAATATTATTGCAATTTAAAATAACTGTTTTCTATTTGAATGTATTTTAAAATGTAATTCATTCCTGTGACGGTAAAACTGAATTTTCAGCAACATTACTCCAGTCTTCAGTGTCACATGATCCTTCAGAAATCATTCTAGTATAATGATTTGATGCTCAAGAATCATGTATTATTATTATCAATGTTGAAAACAGTTGTGCTGATATTTTTGTTGAAA
Source organism: Squalius cephalus (assembly GCF_949319135.1). Classification (NCBI taxonomy): domain Eukaryota; kingdom Metazoa; phylum Chordata; class Actinopteri; order Cypriniformes; family Leuciscidae; genus Squalius; species Squalius cephalus. Next base: position 35,744,078 of record NC_137122.1, on the reverse strand, counting down.
CTGCTACATTTTATTCAGGATACTTTGATGACTAGAAAGTTCAAAAGAACAACATTTATTTGAAATCTTATGGAATATTATAGATGTCTTTACTGTCACTTTTGATCAATTTAATGAATCTATGCTGAATATACATACATTGAAAGTTTACATTTCTTTAGAAGGAAAAAAAAGTACTGACCCCAAACCTTTTGATGATAGAAATGGAAAAAGATTAAGAATATTATAATGTAGTATGTAATAGTAATATGTTTGTCAAGTCATTTTATGGGTCTTAAAGGTGCCATGTGTAAGAATTGAGGTAAAAATATCCAAAAAATGAAAAGAATGAGAAGAAATAAGGGCGATGACGTCATTAAAAAAATGACAAGTTATAGTGCTGCAGAGATCTCAACCTGAATTAGCATGCTAAATTACTAGCCACAGCCCGACAGGTGTCATAATACCAGTTTCGGCCATGGGAGGCGGTATGCGGGCAACGTAACCACCAGCCAAACTGCAATACACGAATAACTCGCACGGCTTGTGGGCGTACTTGAACCTGATGTCAATCGTGTGGAAAGTACAGCCCACTACTACATTTCAGTTCAGGGAAGAGAGCGGAAGAATGGCTGAAGCCCATGATATAAGTAAAAATATAATAAATATTTAGTATTGTAATATAGTACACATATATAGCACAATACTCTCTATAGCTCTTTTTTTCTTGCCAACTACGTGACCTATATTATGTTTATTAAATGGCTTTCCTGAGATAAATCTGACATAATTGTTCTCCAGCTATGTTATTGACCTCTTCACGCTGATAAAAAACACTGATTGGTCGATATTATGTATGAGGAATACATTTTGGTAAGTTGTAGCCTACTGTATCTTTCAACAGTGTTCGTGTTTTTTTACTATTAGCTAGTAGAGATGGTCGGTTCATGTGCGCTAGGGATCTGTCGTGTAACATTTACAAGCGCCAAAACGGTATTTATTGTTTGAATTGCGTAATAAAATTGACAGAATCTGAGAGCTGAGATTTTTTTATATCATAAGTAACCTGCTCTGTCTAGTCTGTCGGTCTCCGTGTCCTCTTTGCTTCGCGATTTTTCTGTGCGTGAGAAAATTGATGTGTGGCGTGAGAGAGTGTGAAAAGTGTCAATTGCGTGTGTCTCACGGTGAATGCGTGAGAGTTGGCAGCTCTGGTAAGTTACGTTGGCGCCAGCTTGGTCAACATCAGCGAATGCTGTCTGTCAAATTAATGTAATTCAAACTAACAATAAAAATGTAATATGAACAAAATGAATATGAACATATTCACTGGTAAAGGTGAAGGGGAGTAGCTTGAAGATGTCATATTTCAAAATCACTTGACATCAACCAACGTTCCTCTGGAGTCAAAACGTCCTCTATTAGGAGTTGTCTCGGCTTCGGCTATGGCTCTAGGGTCGTTGTGAAGGTAGGGGCGGAGCATAGAGACTATGCCGTTTCTCGGTTGTTACTCTAGAGTAGACCAACTCACTTTCTGGAGGTATACTGCTCCCATCTGGTATGGAATGTGGAGTATGAATTGATTTTTTGGGGGACATTACACAAGGCACCTTTAATAGTTTTTATTTTGTAAATGTTTCAATAGGAAGCCTGCAGCCTGGAGACCAAATATTGGAGGTGAATGGTGACAGCTTGATTGGCGTGACAAGTGAACGGTACATACGACACTCTCTTATTTTTTTAATTAATTTGTTCTTCTATTCTCCATGTATGTACTTTCTGTGATAACAAAATAAATTAAGTCTTAAAATACCTCAAGGACTGTTTATTAAGCTTGTGTTCACTTTTACCTCTGAAACTGCAAACTGCAAAAATTTTAATTTTTAGCCACTTTAAAACACTTGATGCCTGATATTGTTCTTTGATTGTAGAGCGGTGGACATTCTTAGATCAGCATCCTCAACCAATCACATGCGCCTTCTCATTGCCAGAGATGAGGAAGCCAGGTAAGCCCCTGATCCATCCATTATAACATGTGACAATTCAGTGAAAATTCAGCTTTGGAATAAATTACATTTTAAAATATATTATAAAATAGAAAAGTTATTTTAAATTGTAATAATATTTCATAATATTACTGTTTTTACTGTATATCAAATAAAGGCAGCCTTGGTGAGCATAAGAGACTTCTTAAAAAAACATTTAGACCCCACAGAAGTGTATATGTAAAAAATAATTGAAAAAAAGGAATGTTTTTTTGTTTTTCTTTCCATCTCTAATGCTGATAGTCAATTTCATTGCCAACCTGCCACTTGGTGACATTTAATCAACCTAAACACTTGCCATCACTTAAACACACTCATCCACTGATATTGATCTATGGTTGTCTGACCTGAGTACATTTCATTTGAATGTCCACCCCTTAGAAGACACGTTAAATAATTCAATGAAAGATGAATAATTTTGTTCATAAACTAGATCTGACTGAGTTTTGGCAGTGCCTGTGAGTCTCTTGGCGAGCTATTCAAAGACGAGTTTCTGGCCCGCATGGCTCCCATATACTGTTCATTTCGCTCACTAGAAAAAACTATCAATGGAAAATCAGTATCACTGCGTATGGCAATGCTAGTAGTGACTTTTCACTTTTTAAAACTTCAGTTAAATTAGGTCTATTGCCTTTTAGTAACGAGCAATCATTTTTCAGTCATGAGCACTTTTAATGCTCTAATGTTTTTAATTTATTTGAAATAGAAATCTTTTGTAACATTACAAATGGCTTTACTGTCACTTTTGATCAATTTAATGCATGTTTCATGAATAGAAGTATACATTTCTTTTAAAAAAACTTACTGACCCCAAACTTTTGAACAGATATTTAAAAAACTTTTGAACAGATTAGTGCAAACACTAATAAATGTTACATTGTTGAATGTAATCTTTAGCAAATCTCAAAATAAATATGAGTCTGTGAGAGTCAGTGGAATGACCGCAGTGTACTTTTGAACTTTACACATAGACAGACTGGCAGGAGATTCAGTCCCATGTCTCTGGACTGGTAGGAGATTCAGTCCCATGTCTCTGGACTGGCAGCCCAGGGATTGTATGAATGAAGGAAAAAGCCATTCCATGCATGGAGATATGGAGGGAGCGAGTGCGAGGGAGAATGGGAACAGACTCACATTTTAAGCCATGATGAGATGAGTCCTTGCGTCTCCATGCTTTAATCTGCGTTCTGCCCTTAACCAATGCGCATTGAGGGGATTACGCCTCTGCCTCCATGCAAAGACCTCCGCTGCCTTCACTCGCATATCAACAACCTGGAAGTCTTCAGGGACCGAAAGACTGAGCGCAGCATTTCTGGGCTTTTTGTTTGTGTGTATTTATGAGGAAGATGGTTTAGAATGTGCATGTACACACAATGGTTTATTGAGACAGCGTTCATGCCTTTTAGAGTCAGCTCCTTACCATATGCATCACAACCTTGTGTGACCTGCTTCCCTTTAATCCGCACTGATAACCTGTCCTGAGGACGGAGGAAAAAGAGGAAAAAGCTCTTTTTGCATTGAATCACTCACTTCGAAAGCTGTCACTTTGAGTACACCTAGATATTTTAGGCTTAGAGTAAATATGATTCGGCTCTGATATGGAGGAATGCAAAGAATTATGGGTCTAGTTATTGAAGGCTTGGCTGTGTTTATATAGTCTTCTGAACCCACATAGTCTTTGTATTGTGGTTAAAACAAGCAAATATCTGGGATCACTCAGGGACACCTGCATGTAGGTAAAGAGGCCAGTGGCTGAGCCTGTGCACCAGTGCGTAATGAACACATGTCCATAACTGAATAAGGTTTGAGTTCAGTTCCAGGACGTTTCTGTTGACCTATATCTGACTTTCAAGAGGTGTCTGGTGGAAAAATGGCCTGGGAACTAAAGAGAACTCAGCATGTTTATTTTTACTCAATAGGCCAAAATCCATTTACATTGCTTTATCTTTCAGTAACAGAACAAGGATCTATCTATATATCTATCTATTTTCTAAAGAAAATATTTTTCTGGGACATATAATAATACATTTCTAAAAGTAAAATGTAATTATTATTATTTTTTTATTTTTTTTTGTGGTTGGACCAATGAAAATTTTGACAGGGAAAGTACAATTTTTAATTACTGGCCTTGTCGAGCCCTATATTGGCATTGGCAGTCAATCAGACTACTTGCAGCAGAATGAAACGTTTAGAGTAGATTTATAACATTGGTCATGCTTTTTCCTTCTAGTAATGATGTGGAATAATTTTAATCACTGAATTCAGCCCTCTAGAGAGCACCTGTATCTGCTTAGAGCATATTTGGATTGTGTAGATAACATGTGAACATAATTACATTCCGTCCTAAACTAATTAACTGACATGTTATTATTTCGGAATAGTGCAAGCTGTTACTGAAGTAAGGACTGTTATGTTATTTAGGTGTCTACATATTTTTAATTATTATCTTTTTGAAGGTTTACATTTTTTTTCTTGGACGGTTGCATTATTGTTATTTCTTCTTTTGTCTTTGTGTAGTCGAGAATTTGCAGAGCTCCTTGAAAAATATGGCTCGAACGGAAGCACAGGATCTACCAGGAATTCTCCTATTCAGCAAAGTATGTATATTCTCTCAAGTTTACATGAAATGCACATAATATAAATCTTTTTTTACTCATTCATTTTTGTGCTCGTGTTTAGAATATCTCTCTTTCATAACCACACTACTTCCTGACATGACAAAGGTTATGAAATGCTGATTCATGCAATATGATCCTCACAACTGGCTAACAAACGGGAGGAACAGAGAAAGAAATTCACATCATCATCCCTAACCATTTTAACTTCTACATTCATACTCTTTCTCAAATATAAATGAAAAACAGGAGACAAACAAACTGTGTTTTCAAAAAAACAATCTCTTTTTTTGAGGGGCTCAAGTCAATTATAATTATAATGTTTGGGGGAGAAACAAATCAGCCCTTGAAAATGGCTTAAGACAGCGCATTTGTCCATTATGCAATTTTGAACATCTGTTTCTGCCGGAGGAAAGACGCTTCACAGGAAAAGTTCTTGAGAACGGAGCGTGTGCTCAGTCTTATCCCTGCTCTCCCCTCTGTGTAGAATATTCTAATGATGTAACTTGCTTTAAGCACAGCAAAGAGTTTCATTTGAGTCTTTAATTTAAAAGTGCAAATGAGAGATTTACAGGAGTTATGTTCAGATGGCTTCGTCTGGACGTTTTGTGTTTGTTTTTGACGAATGAAGTTTCCGAGATTGGCAAAACTTGCAAACTCAAAAAACTTTGTATTCACTCAAAGAATTATATACATCTTTGAAGAGAATTTTCCGTTTGTTAATTTTTTCAGTTTTTGCTACATTATACAACAGTTAGCTCAGACAAACAGCCTTCCAAGAGTTCCAATATTAACTTTTATTAAAATTGTGGATTAAACAAGCCAGTGTTTTTGAAATGGATAACTTTATGGATTGTGTCACTGCCCTCTGGTGGTTATCATATAAGCTTGCATAATTACTAACTACGTAGTGTTATGTCAAGTTTGATCAGGTATTTTGTAATAATAACCAAATCTCACTTTTTGTGCCACAGCAGGCAGATACTTGGACAGCATATCATCGGGGTCTTCGTCCAGATCTCAGAGTCCTCTATTGCTTAGTCCTGCTGGATCTCAGAGCAATTACAACAACACAGGACCCATGCTACGCTCCCTAAGGTACTGATAACAAATGATTTAGTCTAGTAAAGTTTACATACTGAGTTGTTTAACAGTTTATTTTGATTCAGTACCACGCTGTACTTCACTAGTCATTTTGAGTATGTGTGTGTGTGTGTGTGTGTGTGTGTGTGTGTGTGTGTGTGTTTGGTTTCAGTCACCCAGGTGAAGGGGTGATTCAGCTGATATCAATCGCTCGCTCCTGCAGTCTGGGTATTACCATTGGAGGTGGCTCCAACAGAACTGATGGCCCTGCAGTTTTCATCCAGGAAGTGCTGTCTGGAGGAGACTGTCATCGGGTGAGAGATTGGCTCCCTTTAACAAACTGTGTGCCTGAGTGTATTTATGCATAAAGTGTTAGTGTTTTCACGCAGAAATCATTGATCAAGGATCAGTAATTTATTTGCACTGCAGATTTTGAGGGGTCTGATTCCCGGACAGATGACTTTCAGTTAATAGAAAACATAAGGTGGGTTCCATTTGACTGTAAGTGAAGTTCGCTTCGGCATAAGGAATAAGGGAACATCGATATATCACTTCACAGGATGTGGAGAGGGAAATTTAACCACCAGTCATTGCATGTCAGTCCAGTATTAAAGAAGTTTGTATACAAGAATGGTGGTGAAAATGAGTTGAGGCTCCTACATTTTGACTGAGTTTACCTGTCCCAGGTGTGGAGTGCAAATCTCATGATTACTTAAAAAAAAAAGATTAAATATAACCAAATCTAATATAACCAAATGTTTATTTTCATAATAAACAATGCAACAGACATTTATCACTCAGTGTAGCACTTTCAAAAATGACAGTATATATTAATTCAATTATTAATGACTTAATAGTTATAAATGCACATGAGTGTATTACATACACGTGTATTAAATGAAAGTACGGTCATTTATATTGCATTCATTTACTGAAGCATATTATGTCATCATATATTGTCATATTATGTCATCATTTGCCTGCAGACTCTCCTTTGTGTGCAATTTCCCTTGAAAACCATCCTGCTAGGTCTAAAATATAAACACTTAAAATAGGCCTACCATAGTGAATCAGAGTAAGACAAGTACACGGTTTGGAAAAAGGATTGATGATGTATTGACTAATTGTTTAAAGTTTGTTGAGCGGGATTTGTCACACAATTCGTGGAAGTGTTTTGTCTGAGCTGGAGAAAGAAACAGATTATAAACCTCTGGGAATCTTGCCCCCAATGCAAGGATAACTCAGCTTTTTACACCTTACCAATAAGCTTCAACACATTTAGCCATCTTTATCACTGAGGGGGTCAGGATTTAAGTGAGGATAACATCCTAGAATGTCAGACTACTACGTTATAGCCTGAGCCAGTGCAAAGGTTTCCTCTTAAAGTAAGTAGGTAGTAGGTATTAAGTAGGTATCTCCTGGAAATGATCTAAGCAATTTATCCCCTGCTTTACATTGTTTTCCCCAGTAAGTGCTTTTCCTGAAAGACAGAATAGGTTTAGACTCCGCTGGGCTGTTCTGGACATGGACAGTGCTGTCGCAGCAGACTCCAGAGGTCAGGTGCACCCCGTCTAGGGCATCGCCCTCCCTGTGGAATATAAAACTCCACAACGGGGAGGGGAGCTGTACTATTCACCTACAGGACTATTGTGCTGAAACTCAGATATTCAATATCCCTTAGAGATTTTCAGCGTCAGATTGTTGGCCATCTGTAACATCTATTAAATAAGGTCAGATCAATTTAGCCAGAATCAATGATCATAACTCAGAGCTTCCAATCTGAAATATTGTTACCATGTTTTTGGTTTGGTAGCCAGCCATTGGAATTTGTCTTTTTTTTTTTTTTTTTGAGAATCACTTTGTCTAGCCCTTAGTTTTAGTGTTTTCTTGCATATATTGGTGTCTCCAAACGCTAGCCTCATTTTTATTGTTGCTCATAGTTAGAACTTAGGAGAGGAATGCTGCAATAAATAACTGAATTGGTATTTAATCTTACTCAATATTCTTGTTGTGTCCTCCAGTAAAAATACACAAATGTTCAAAAGATTGGGATGGGTACCTTTTTTTTTTTCTACAAAAAAAGCATACAGGGAGTAATCATTTGATTTAACTAACCAGTAGGACTTAAAAAAAGTAACAATTATTTGCCGATATTGATACGACTCTGATATCCACCTTAGTTTTAACGTAGGAGACATTTTTAACTTGAATGTGCAAGACTTTCAGTTATTTTAGCTGTACAAAACAGCTTGTTATGCTACTTGATATTTCAAACATGGTTTTACAAACAAACAATTGCAAACAAATGTATTTTAATGGATTGTCATAATTATAAACACACTGGTTTGTAGTGCAAATTGTTCCACTGTTAACTGCAGTTGTTGTATTTATTTACCTATAGTGGCAAATGAATCAGAACTCTCACACATTCACAGAACATAGCTTACTTCTGTGTTGCAAAATAAGGTGGATATAGTGCATCCCTAAACCATCAAGCTGTGGAAATGGTTTGGAAGCGGATTGGATTCACTCGAATATGAGACTTTTGGCACAGTTGTGTAGTTTTAGTGACTTTTGTGTCTCTGGGGGGATGGAGTTGCTGTAGTGGTGTCCTCTGTAAAGACATGAGAGAGGTCTCCACCTGGTGATGAGTAGTGCAGTAGGTTATGTTCCTGCTGATGCTGTTGGTGCAGCTTTCTCAAACTGAACGTCTGCCAAGAATTGTGACTGATCAGCAACATTTAGTAAGGATCTTCATTCCTTTGGCCTTATAGGATGGACGGCTCAGACCTGGAGATCAGCTTATCGCCGTTAACAAGGAGTCGTTGATAGGAGTCACGTATGAGGAGGCCAAAAGTGTGCTCAATAAAGTGAAATTCAGGTATTCGCTCTGGTTCATGTAGCTTTACGTCTTTTGAACAATATTTAATAATTAATCAGTATCATTGTACTTATTTCTTTTATAGAATTTATTTCTTTTGTCCCTGTTCTTTACCTTTGAAGTCAGGAACAAGTGGTGGATATTGCCTTCATTCCAGGAAAAGGACCTTTTTCCAACAGCCCGTTGTTGCATAATGGGGTTCAGAGGGGGGTTGGAAATGGATACAACCCCAGCCGGTTAAAGGTTCATGTCCGATCTCCTGAGGTGAGTGTTTAATAGTTTACAAATCATGTCATGTCTCTGTATAATTAGTATGACACCAATATCTTGTTGTGTACATTGTTCACAGGCAATTTCCTTGTTATGGTTTTTTTTACTAAGCATGCAATGCTTCATAACTTTCTTCTCATAGATGCGACAAGAGGAAACAGTTCCAGTCCTTTCATCCTCCCCAGAAATCTGCCCTCCAGACATACAGGTTTCAGGTACATGTCTCAAAGGTTGGCTCATAACACCCTTAACTCTATATTAATGAGCTTTACAGCTAGTTTCCACCCTTTCTCATCACCCACATGAACAGTGCAGATTTTGTTATTCATAAGGCTAGTATTTCCATTTTGAAAGGAGTACTCTAATTTCATAACATTTATATCATATTATGTTAGTGTTTTACAGCAAACAAATTTATTAAAATATCTAATATATAAATATAAATATCTAAATATCTGTTAAAAAGTTTGGGTTCATTAAGATTTTTAAGAAATCATCTTTATTCAACAAAGATGTATTGAATTGAATGAATACTGGAAGTAGTTGCTCTCTTAGTTTCTGTACCTTGCAGATTGCACCTTGTGTCTCAGTGAAAGTAGCATCCAAAATGAACCAGTGCACAGAGAAACAGGATTTATTGCAAAGCAATTATTTATTTTGAGAGAGAAAGATTGGGGATTAGTCAGTAGCAGTGTTTGGATTTTAATCAACGGCTAGTTGCAAAGTAATCTCTCTGTGCTCCGGGGGTCGGGCATGTATGTGAGGTGTTGAAATTACACAATCAAATTCTAGAAGACATAACCAAATAAAGGAAGAAGGCCTCTTTCATGTTGAGTCAGATTGTGCTCTTATCTCAGTTCACAGCAGCTGGGTAGCTGTTTAATACAGATTGATTTGCTGTGCATAATGTGTAATCCTTTCTTGGGGCACAAAATGGGATTGATAAATTGTTATAGAAACCATACAGAGATAGCCCCTTAGGTCCATTTTATGCTATTAGATACTTTGAAGAAGCTATCTGTGTGGATGTTAACATGTCAAGTCACTTCTCCAGACACTGAGATCTTTGTATGCTTAAATAATGCCCCAAAATGCTCTGTATTTCTCTGCATAAAGGACCAAAAAGTATTTTGACACCTGTGGACATATCCAAAACATCGGAAGGTTGTGTATTAGATGCAAAATACCAAACCCAGTGGAATCTGCAAACAAATAATGCAAGACCTTCGAATTTCAATCCATTTTTTATCATTTGAAACCATTGAAACCATCAAGAAACCTTTTTTTTTTTTTTTTTTTTTAAATGTGTGCTGTCTTTAAAATAAATGCCTTTTGGTTTGATATTTTGACATTTGACATTCAGACATTTTTAAGTATGGCTTCAGTGTCCAAATACATTGTGGCTCCACTGTATTTCACGTTCACACTATGAATGCATGTCAGGCCCACTGAGATGTGCACCACCCACCTGTCCGTCAGGCTATCCCTGGCTCGCCCTTGAACCCTGGGTGAACCCTCGTGTTTACGAGCACAGTGTTCTAATCATTCATGACATCTATGAAGTGTATAGTGCTTAATTACCCATTTATCCAGACCAGCTGATAAAATCTTAGAAGAATAATGGGCACTGCAATCCTGCAAAAGCCCTTCTGGGAGTCCTTCCTGGAAAGGAAGACTGATTGTGCTCAGACTCAGACACATGCTTATCCTCATTCGTTGTCATTCTTTAATAATTGTGATTTGTAGAGATGTGGAGATTGTTATAGAATTCTGCTATTCAATGGAAACTGATGTTTACAACTGGTTTGCACCTAACATAAAGGCTAACTGTTATTTAGTTAAATTAATGTACTACACTAGGCTAAACATGAAACTATTTGAAAGTTGATTTAAGTGCTTAAGTTGTCAGATTTTGAGCTTGGACAGTAGATAGTTGAATTTCTGATGCCACCCATATTCACTTGAATCCTGTATCACTTGGCGAATTTTTGGAAGAATATCAAGGCTGCTCTTTCTCAAAGTGATTGGGGACTGTCAAGCACCAAAAAGCATCAAAACAGTTGTCTAAATTAATCATATGCTATATCCCAAGTCTTCCAAAGTCATATAATAGCTTTGTGTGATAATCTCCCCCCCCCATGATGCTCTGAAATGGACTACAAAAGTGACAAAATGTGATTTGTGTTAGGACCCCAAATCTAATGTTGCCATATGTAGTTTGAGAGTACTTGGGAAAATGGTGCTCAAGTTAAATGGTCACTTTTATTGTAGTTTTTTGTGATTTTTGAGCTTGATAGCTCACCATTCACTTTCATGATAAGGAAAACTGGCCAGAGAATTCTTAACAAGTTCACCTTTTGTAATTTCTCCTTATGTAAGACAGGAATTGATATGCATTTGAACAACATTTGGGTGATTTGACAATTCATATTTAGATGAACTATCCCTTTGATTAATAGTTATGCTACAAACATATTTGGCTATCCACATGCTTGCAATTCCGGTGGAACATTCGTAGAAGCACCATTAATCTGGATTGTTTTAGTTGTCCTGGATTGTGTACAATCAGTTCCACCTGTTAAATCCACTCCCCCTGTCCGAGCTCCCTGCTGTGCGTGTTGGTCCTGAATTACCAGCATTGAACCTGTCTGAGTCTGCGTGAGTCTGATGTGTCTGAGCTCAACCTGTCAGTCATGAGCGTCAGAAGGCAGCTAAATCCCCTGCGTTGCTTAACAATACTCACGCCACTGAAAGCACTGGCGTTAATACCTCTCTTTCTCTATCGCTATCTCTCTCGCCCCCTAGATTCAAATCCCTCACACAGTTCATAATCTTTATTGTATTAATATAATACCCATTCATTTGTTCTCCTACCTAGACAATGAAAAAAACACATTAAGGCCATGTTTTCCAAAGCAGCTAACTAGCTCTCACCACTAAATGCTGTAATGTGAGCATGACTCTTAAAGTTGGTGTTTTTTACGTCCCTTTTTCCCCCTCAGCCTCCACCGCACAGAGACCAGCCACTGTTTCCAAACCCAAGATCTCGCTGGACCCCCACATACGGCTCAAATCAGAGAAGCTTGATCTGGTAAGCCTGGGTTTACACAAACAGTGATTTTCAACCTTCTTTTTATTGTTACAATGTAAATGAACAATGTATACTCATTCTCCATGATACATGGACCAAGAAATTCACATTTATTTGTCACCAAAAGTATTTTGACAATTCCAGGGCTTTTGTGAAAAGTACAGATTACACTCCCGCCCACGGACAGTCAGATCAACAGAGGGTTATTATAAAACAGTTATTGTAAGGTTAATGTATTATCACTAAAAATGATTGTGCTTTGCCTACTCTTTAAACAGCGTTATGGTAAAAATGGTCCACTATGGCTACAGCTTTTGCACCTGTATGCTGTGGTGGGTTGGGCAGAACTGACAGAAGGCCATTTCTTTCAGTTTTGCCCCCTCCATTTGGCATAAAACAGTTTTCGTGGCCAAATGTTGACTACGTTTGGGTAGGATGTTTTTAAAAAAAATTTTAATACATTAAATAAATAAATAATGCTGTTAATTTAGGGATATATGTTTTATTAAGAAAAATTATGAGCGCAAATGTAATTCTCTTGATATATAATTTTGCATTATTCATGACTGCAATGACATTATGCTTGTACCTGTACTTTTAGTAATGATGAGTTTAAAGGGTTAATCCCCCATTGGAATCTGTACGATTGACTTCAAAAGGAGCCTGTATCTCAGTGCAAAGTAACTGACAGAGTGCTTATGTAGATAACCTCTCGTATCTCAGTGTCACTTTCCTCATAGATATCTGTCTCTGCTCTTTGTTATGGTGCAGTTGTTTAGCAGAGATTTAATTTAATCCTGCTGATCCTGGGGCTGACCCTAATCTACCGGCCCATTAATAGGATTAGGTCTCAATGGACGAGAGCACTTAAATGTGGACTAAAGGCACAATGCACACTATGTTAAGTGTTGCACGGACAGGTATTTGACATGGTGCAAAGTTTTCTATGTGACTTTATACTGTTCATTGCACTGTTCATCACGTTTTTCAAGCAGATGTTTTACCTGGTACAGGACAGTTTTCTTGCCATTGGTGTTTGAACCGTATATCTTATTTTTGTGGCAGTATCAGATTGTTGGTTCGGCCTTAATCTGATTAGCCTTATTAATGCCTTTTGAACTCTTATGGACCATAAGCCTGGATTTATTGTACGCCACTGACTTGACCTCTGTTACCACACTGCCATCTTGTGTATGTAGCAGTAGCATGACTCTTTTCAAGCTTGACTAGATACTATACAGTTGAAATCATAGTTGAAATCTGTCAACTCTTAAAATATACTATACTAAATATTTAAGGTTCAGTGTTCATAGTTATTTCATTTCATTTCATATATTTTTTTATTATTAGTTAACATTAGTTAATGTATTACTAACATGAACTAACAATGTCCAATCCATTTGTTACAGTATTTATTAATCTTTGTCAATGTTAGTTAATAAAAATACAGCTGTTCATTGTTTGTTCATGATAGTTCACAGTGCATTTACTAATGTTAACAAATACAACCTTTGATTTTAATAACGTATTAGTAAATGTTGAAATTAATATTAACTAAGATTAATAAATGCTGAAGAAGTATTGTTCATTCTTAGTTCATGTTAACTAAGGTAGTTAACAAATGTTAATGAACCTTATTGTAAAGTGTTACCGTTTTTTCTTCTTTTTTTTAAAGAAACATTTCGCACTCGTTTTGTAGTAAAATAATAATAAAATATTGGAAAATTGAAGTGAATAAATTAAAAGAATTTGTAGCACAGGCTTGTAGCACCATAATGATGAAGATTTTTGACCGTTTGATCATTTTGCAGGCTCTGTCGTACCTGGGTCTGGATTTAACAGAAGAGATGAGACGGCAGCTCAGAGAGAGTCTCACTACAGACCCTCAGGGAACGGTCTCATATGGAGGTATAGACACATTCTTAACATGATCCTCAGTCTGTCAACTACTGTAGATGCAGGAAATTTTCCTCATTTTCACATTCATATGGGGACTTATATCCCCATATTCATCACATATTTCAATATTGGAGATGAATCTGAAACAGGGGTCAGCAACCCTTTTGATCTGAGGTGCCATTTTTTTAATATTTCCTCACTTTTGAATCACCAGTATGAGCACATGAGACCCACTTGATAGGCAGTTTACTTGCACTGTTCCATAGTGCTTATAACTAAATTAAACAGGTTGCATGACGAAGAAAAACGGATTACTGCAGTTTATCGAAAACAAATCTGGAGTTTAGCACGCAATGCGTTGGATTTCAACATTACTGAAATAACTGAAAAAAACATTTAATATTAATCTCTCTCGTATTCATCTTCGGATGCCAATGATTACTGGTTCGGCTTGCGTGCCTAAGATAAGGTTACCATCCTCCTGAAATAACCACAGGAAATAATCACATTTTGACATGAACGGAAATACCCCTTTTGAAAAGGGAATCACATTCCGTATTTGGATATTGGGCTTGAGTTTGTGCTTTGAAACACTTAGAATGAGTTTTTAGAGACAGATTGTCAGGGGAAAAAAATTGGGTTCAGTACAAACTTAGACAGCTAAGTATATTTCCAGGCTGCTCTTGACAGGGAGTTACGCTTCACTCCTGAACTCCTCAGCAGGAAGATGTCACCTCGGCAAATCCTGATCAAAGTGTGTGGTGGAGCAAGAGTTCTGCCTGTTTTCTTGTACTTCAGCTGTGCAAACACTTACAGCAAGGGCACCTGAACATAAATATTCCCTCTAGATGCTCTTTCTCCTGTTATGAGGAACAATCTGGATATATTTAGCTGAGTGACAGGAGAAGAGACTATATGGCACCCACTTTTCTGTTCAGAAAGCATATGTTGACCTGAAATCACATTTTCAAATCTACACGCAGACTGGTCAAAAGTTTCGAATAACAAGGCTGCATTGTTATTTGATCAAAAGCACAGTAATATTGTTAATATTATTACAATTTAAAATAATTTCTATTTTAAAATGTCATTTATTCTTGTGATTTTCTTTTTCTTTTGTTATATCTTACTTTCCAAATTTTTGAAAGGTTGTGTATCACAGTTTTCACAAAAATATAAAACAGCACAAATCATCATATTAGACTGATTTCTGAAGGATCATGTGACACTGAATATCTGACAGTGAGTAATGATGCTGAAACTTTAGCTTTGCCTCACAGGAATAAATTACATTTCAAAATGTATTAAAATAGAAAGAAGTCATTTTTTTTCACAATATTACTGTTTTTACTGTATTTTTGATCAAATAAATGCAGCCTCTGAGTTCTTAATGATTTTGATTCTGTAATTGTTATAATCTAAATTTCTATATTTCTAGTGTACTTCTTGGCTATTTCTAAATATGCCTCTGTTTCCTTAATAAGACTTTGTGGAAGCCACCCGCAGTGTGTATCAAGAGAAGCTGGAGGAGGCGGGACTGGGACAGGGACCCTTTATGTTCTCGTATCAGGAAGCAGCTAGTTTGATGGACACCTCTGCCTTTCATTCCCCTGTAAGTAGACCCGCAGGATTTAGTATCGGAGTGCTTGACTTTGATTTGGGCTAAACTTCGGCACAATCCTCAGAGCACCTCCTCACATTTGAGACTTCACTTTCTCCTGAAGCTGAGCATGTCGGGAGATTTACTCAGAGGGATCTTAAAGGAGCTTTTCTCCCGCTCATAAAAGTTATCAAAGCTGTCTTTTGAAGCTCTTAAATACTTCGATTGTCAGAGTTTGCCTGTTTTGTAGCCTTGTGCCTTTGGATTTGTCTCACATAGATGTATGAGCACTGAATTGGTACTGGTTTCATTGTTTTTTTTACATTCAGATCCCAGAGGTAGGGTCACACACTTATGAAAGAGTTGTTTTAACAGTGTCACTCTCTCTTTCAGACCTATGAGTCAGAGTGCAGCTACAGCAGTGAGGAGCTGGAGGAGTTTCAGACGGAAGTCAAACAACTCCAGCTGCAAATGAAACAACTCAAAGTGAGTACTGAAATAAACAGGGGTAGCTGGATTTGGATCTGGATCTGGATTGTGTTGCTTCCTTCAATCAATATATAAGTATAGGACTATAATTGCTGACTGCAGGGTCCAAAATGAACACCCGCTAAGTGCCAAATTCAAGTCAAAATTGGCTTTAGTGAGTAAATAAACCAACAATTGTACAGTAAATTA
This sequence comes from Squalius cephalus, assembly GCF_949319135.1. Classification (NCBI taxonomy): domain Eukaryota; kingdom Metazoa; phylum Chordata; class Actinopteri; order Cypriniformes; family Leuciscidae; genus Squalius; species Squalius cephalus. The sequence goes on along the minus strand of NC_137122.1, from coordinate 35,727,940 downwards.
ATTAGTCAAATTGTAAGAATGATAGTCTTGACTGATTCACTTTAGAAACACCTGTCGCAGCTCGTACAACTTTTCCCTCAGTGGAAAACCTACCATCATGTTTAACTCCATGTTTCAACACGTGGAATATTCCTCACCTAAACCCACAAAACAACAACAAAAAATATATAGTATATGGAATAAATAGAATAGACAGAAAAAAAAAAAGAAAAAAAAAAAAAAGCAAACTTATGGAAGCTCATTTTCGCCAATAAGAAAAAAAGACTCATGCTTTGGTAAATAATAATTATGACATACTAAGTCATAATTATGATAGACTAAATCATAATAATGAGATAAAAGTCATAATTATGACATAAAAAGTTGAAATTGACAGAATTTTGACAAATCGAATTTGAGATAGTCCAAATTATGACATACAAAGTCAAAATTGATTTAAAATTTTGAAATGATGACAGTTGAAATTGACAGAAAATCTAAATGATGATTGAATGTCATAATTTCAACTCTTTGTGTCATAATTATGATATACAAAAACATGATTTATTTTCTTATGTGGCAGAAATGGGCTCCCATACAAAATAAAGTTTCATAACCTATAATAAATATTTTTAGTCAGTACATTTTGCACATTTACATTTAATTTACATTTGCATTACATTTCCATTTATGCATTTAGAAGACGCTTTTATCCAAAGCGACTTACAAGGAACAAAGCAATATGTCAACGAGTCAATACTATTCGTAATAAACAATGCCAGGTTTTCTGACAACTAAATAGAGAGAAGCTAGAGAAGAGAAGAAATGCAAAGAATATATTGTGTAAGTTGTGCATTGTGTTAAGGGTGTGTGGGGTAGTTAATTCACACATCATTGGTGTGGCAGAAAGTTAATTTTGGACCCTGGTTGACTTTCCATCAAATTTTGCTAGACTATGAGGTCCCACACATGACATGCAGGGGGAAACACAAGTTATCGTTGCCACAAATTAATTTATTCCCTCATTTTAGGTAAATTGTGGCCACAATTAAAAAACACAAGAAAACTAATTATTACAAGGGGGCCACAAATTAGTAAGTTGTGGGATCAAATATCCATTGGCCACAATATCTGTTTTTCTTCCACGTGTCATGTACGAGGCTCTGTACAAGACTAAGCTGAACATTTGTGCAAAAAGCTTTTGTGACATGAACATCCCTGACATTGCTCTCAGGTGTTACTGAAAGACACAGAAGACAGTAAGAAGACTCTGGAGGAGGAACTGCAGAAGACGGCTGAGGTAAAGCCTGGAAATAAACACGACTTCTTCTATGTGACTAATCTTAAATGTCTCAAAATATGGCATCCAAATATAAAGAGGCATGAGAGCTGATTTAACCAAATATATACTATCACAACATGAGCATCTGAACATTTGTCCACCCGTCAATTTGTGTGTTCCCTTATTTCAATGTGCGTGGATGAAACAGAAGGCCACGGCCACAGTGGAAGAGAATAAGTGTCTGAAGAGTAAGCTCCAGGTAGCAGAGGCTGTTCAGAGACAGACTAACAGTGCCGAACAAGACTACGAGCAGGTCATTCAGCTCCTGGAGGCTGAAATCAAAGATCTGAAGAACCAGGTAGCCGGAAAGAAACAGAGAGGACTTGAGGCTACCAAGGTAATTGGTCCTCTTTCATCACATCTCTTTGTTCTCTGAAAAATGATTCATATAATTTATATGAAATTTACAAGATGAAAACGTCATTGAGTTGCCAGGTGATTATCTAATTAAACACTGTCCAGTCCAGTTCATGACGAACACTTGAAACAGTGTTATTTTAGTATTATTATAGTATTTATGAATATTTTAAATTAGTTTTTATTAGGGCTGTCAAAAGATTAATCGCGATTAATCGCATCCAAAATAAAAGTTTGTTTTTAATAATGTGTGTGTACTGTGTATAATTAAATTTGTATATATAAATACACACACATGCATGTATATATTTAAGAAAAATGTTATTTATATATAAAAAATTATATTTATATATAATATAAACTATATAAATATATAAACAGTATATGTATGCAAATATTTCTTAAATATATACATGCATGTGTGTGTATTTATATATACAAAATAATTATACACAGTACACAGACATAAATTATGTAAACACAAACTTTTATTTTGGATGCGATTAATCGCGATTAATCTGTTGACAGCCCTAGTTTTTATTTTTTACATTTTCAATTATAATTTTAGTTTGTTTTAGTAATTTATTTGTGCTTTTTTGTCATTTTTGTTAGTTTTTTTTTTTTTTTTACATTTCTGTTTAGCTTTAATTTGTTTTTTATTTCACTTTTAGTTTTAGTCATTTTAATACTTCAGTAAAAATTAATTGTATTTTGCGTTAGTTGCCATGCAACATTTCAGTTTTTAGTTTTTGTCTAATAATTATATTTTATTTTAATTCAGCTTTAATTTTAATTAATTTTAAGTTTAAGGTTACGTATACACGACCGCAATGCAGCAAAAATGGAAACGTTTTTCCTTCGCGTTTTCGCAAGTTTCACGTACAACGTTGTCAAAATGGTCCCCGTTCTCACGGATCTGTGAAAACGACTAAAAACGCTGCATTATGCAGGCCAGTAGTTGACGACGTCAAGAAATACTACGCACCTGTGCACGTACACATTTTTCTACAGAGCGGCGAATACAATTCTTTGCTGGAGAAGTGTTAATAAACTCAGTGTCTTGAGCAGCACAAACACAGTCCTGTAGTCCGCTATTGTTGTTTTGGTTGTCAAGTACTCACGCATGCCTATAGACTAAACGTAGCATGCATGCGGATGACGTCACCGTTCTCACAAATTCATGGAGAAGATAACGATATCGTTTTCAAAAATGTGCTCTTTGAAACCTGTTTTCGAATGTTTGCATTTCTAGCCCCTAAAACACCACTGTCGTGTAAATGAACAGCCAAAACGCATAAAAGGTTTTCTTTTTTTAGTTGGAAAACGGTGTTGTGTAAACGTCCTCTTAGTTCACTTTAACAACACTGGTATTAAAGGCCATTTTTTTCACAGGAGGATGTGATGGATCTGAACAGAAAGTTCAACGTCATTGACAGCCAGCTGAGAAGGTCTGAACTCACACGGAAACACCTGGAGATTTCCAACAAGAAACTCCTTGGCTTTGCCCAGGTAAAAACAAACCACTTTTTGACTTAAAATCAGTTGTAATCTGTTGTATTTAGGTATCAGTGGTCCTTCAAGAACATCCAAGTTTATAATTTGCACTATTTTTACAGAATGTGCACAAAGTTCTCACCAACACCAGCTTATTTGGGATTGAAAATGGGTAAGTTTCTCAAGCCAAACACTTTGAAAGTTGCAGTGGTCCCCCCTATCAGTGATCATGACATTTCCTTCTCATCCTAAAGGAGCGCACGGGCGTCTCCGGCGAATGACAGCCCCGACACACCTTCCCCGATCCCCGACCCCGCCTGCCAGCTCGCAGCTGAGGCCAAAGAGCTCGTGGATGGTGTCTGCTCACTTTGCACTGAGGATCACAGTAAGTGAGAAATGTGCACTAGATCATCACCAGTTCTGGGCGTCTAATCTGAGTGGCTGCTTCAAAGCTCTTTCAGTCCGACTCTGTTTGAGTGCAGTGTGACTTCATATGGTAGAATGGGACAGTTTCTGGACTTTTTGTTCTAATGAACTCATTTGAACTTGTGTTGTTGTCAAATCTGTGTTGTCACACAAAATGTTCGGTTGTTTTGCAGCATTACCGCAGTACGTAGAGGGATGCGTTGTGACGGCCGAAGAGGACTGTGATTCAAAGTGAGTGGCCGTTATTGTGTTATGAAGCAATCAGCATTTTTCCCTTCAACTGCTGCTGTCAGCTGAGTTCAGCTCAGGCCAAATCCCGCTTATCACACTGCTACTTGCCACATAAATAAGTGATTAGACACGAAATATTGACTTGCGCTGAAATATTTTATTAGCTCTTTAAACGCAAAGCTTTCACTTAGAAAGCAGTTGCTAGCGTGGCAAGTTCAAGCTAGACGGGACATTTAAGGGATACGGTACAGTCATACCACTTAATACACGGTATTTCGCCACATAAATAATTATGGAGATAAGAGATATTGATCTGAGATGGAACTGTTTTAAAATCTTACCTGTTTATTATCTTATAACCCATTACAGAGTACTAACCAATAGTCGCAAAATGGCAGCAGCTGTCTACGATAGTCCACGATACCCGGATGACATAAATAATTGTTCACAAAATTTTGTGTTTTAATATTTTATTAGCTCACCAAACGTTCCTAGTAAACGTAAAGAGCTGACTTCAGTTACACAGTTGGGCCTGTGTTATAAGTTTTTACCGGTTGTTATCAGGGGATAACATACCGCTGGATGGCGCGATTGACCAATCAGAATCAAGTATTAGTACCACAGAGCCATATAATAATAAACAATATGCACCTGCAAACACACACAGATTCTGGAAATTAAAAGGCTGTAAAGACCCTTCACTTCTATTTTTTTTTTATAGTCTTGAATTGATATGATTATAATGATATTTTATTCATACGTTATGCTAATGTCTTCTTGGGGCAACATGTAATAAAAAAAGAAGTGTAATAATTGGCAACATTTTCATAATATCAAATATTTCATAGGAATATTGATATATAATCTCTTTCCATATTCACTTGCTTTGTCTCTCAAAATGCCTGATAAACATGCTTTAAGTCCCGTTGTCCACTACAGGGGACATGTATGAAATCCCCAAAACATTTTCCTGAAATGTTGATTTATGACAGTTTGAAAATTAGTCTTTTTCTTCACTCAAGTCTAACAGTAAATTTTTTAAAAAATAATTTACATTATGTAAAAATACAACTGATGTCCAATAGTGTCAGCTCTCACCATGGAAGTTGTGTCCTCTGAAGGGAATATGACATGAAAGAATGCACTCATAAACAACATCTTTCAGATTCAGTATCATATGTACAGTAGAATATTATAGATTTACGTAATACCACACATGATCTACAATCATGCTCTCTTTTTTCCTGTAGCCTCGTTCACTGGCCACAACCTCCTGTCCTCGGCGGTCCTGCAGTGGAGCGGAGAGGTCAGTAGAGCGTCTGGGACGGACAGACAAACCCGGCTCACTCAGAACATCAAGGCTAAACTGAAACTATACTGTGGAAAATAAGAGACTGTGAAGTTCTGCAGTGTGGTTTTTACTCCTTCAGTTCATAGTTCGACTGGAATCAGAGGCCTGAGCTCTACTGATCAAACTGATAACCATTTTTTAAAGCAGTCCATGTACTTATTTAACATGTAGCATTACTCGGTGTCATAATGTAAAGGCAGAAACCAACCAAGGGGATTGAAATCTGAAACACGAACGGCACTATTAACAGCAGAGGCGACTCTGAGATGCTCAAATGCGATTTCAAGCGTGTGCCGTGCAAAACACGAAGAGTTAGGAAGACGATCTCTTCAGAATGAGAAAGAGAGCATTCAGACGTATATCTCCCCACTGTAATGAAAAAACATGTGGCTGAGCAGCTGACCTCTCTTTTAGAGTTAGCTATATTATACAGTACATGTATTACATTTCATTTAGGGATTTTTGGGACAGTCCCCACTTTTCATCATTTGATATGATGCTTATTTGTATCTGTTCTGAGAAGTGCTATGACGTTTTGAAGATTTTATATTTTTGGTCCGAATCTTTTATTATGCAGACACACATAGACATGCTCGCTTCTAAGTACGTGGGCGCTCGCCGTCATAAAGCTTGTAAATCTTGCCGTCAAACCCTTCGATGTCCTCTTCATGTATTTGCCGATCGCGCCAGTCTGTGCTCGGACGCATTTGCGGTACAGGTCGGTCCAATGTCACCCAGCATCCACCGCACTACTATCAGGTATGGTCTGTTAAGTGCTTTAGGGGGGATCCTTCGTGGCTTGTTTCTGAGATGGACGGTAACTTTGCTCCATCTCAGTGTCCTCGTCACTGTACTGATAGTTCTGAGGGGGATTTTGGTTGTCATGGCACTAGAATCAAGTAATGGGGGTCATATTGCAGCGTTCCACCCCGAATGCATCCATTCAGCTGAACAATGCACATGGTTCAGGTTACTGTTTTCATAAGCTCGCTGTATTCGGCTGTTTTGTCTTGGCGTGTAGGATCTACCATCACCTATATCAATGTGTAATAAGCTGGTATCATTCATTTCCTGAGGATAGAGGTGTACGGTTATGGAGGTGGTTTGTTGATATTAATAACAGCACATGCTCTACAAATGCTGACATGTAGTCCTGTGATTTAACTAGATTGCATCATATGTGTGGCCTAAATATCTTTCTTGTAATGTTTTTATTAAAGTCAGAACAAATGTGTCATGTGTGTTTTTGTATAATTATATGTAGTGGAATTCTGTAGAGCTTTGGACACTTAAAATACTACAGGGTTTGTCTGTTATTTTTAAATCCACTCATGCTTATGTGCCAGTATACATTGTTGTGCCACAGCTGGCTCATGATAAAATATTTTAACATTTTTATTTGGCAACCAAGGGTTGAATGCTGAGACAGTTTTAATGCTTGTGTAATCTGCAACAGCTTGCGTGGGTCTGCTTTTTTTTAAAAGATATGAATATGCACATCTGTACAGTTTCTGTTAAGGATGCATCACTGAATTTGACCTTCCAGTAACCTTTATTTTTATTTATATATATATACATAAAAAAAATCACAGTTGCTGAAAAGATTTTTAGATGAAAAGCGAGTTCAAAAGAACAGCATTTGTAACACTATAAATGTCTTTATTGTCATTTAATGCATCCTTGCTGATTTTTTTTATTTTCTTTAAAAAAATAAAATCCTGACCCCAAACTTGAACAGTAATATATATCTAGCTTAAGGATAAAAATGCAATTATTGACCTAAAATATTGTTTTACTCAAAATATACTAAATACAATTTGGATTTTTGGTGGGAGAAAATTAATTAACAGAGTAATACACCTTTAGGAAAACAGTCAATAATTACATATTTCTAATATTTTAATAAAATAGCATGACCACTTCATTATTTCATGTTAATTATTTTACAGAGTACAAATTTCAAAACTCTTGAGTGTTGCACAAACACAACATTCAGAACATATTCACTGTGCATGTTGTGAAATTTGTACAGAACAATATGACAAGTCCAAATATTCCAATAACTTTAACAGATAACAGAACTCCATCTTTGAATGATGGTCAGTTTCCTACAAAATATTTTGTACAAACAGACACCGATTTAGTCATACCTCAAACTTATAACATGGGAAGTGATGCCCATTTACCAATGAAACACACCACCAGTTAATTACAAACTCTCCAATCCTTTCAGAACAAGCTGAAAATATTACAAAAAATTGCTAATTATCTCAGTGATAATTTAATAACAATAGTCTCGAGAGTCTCCTGAAAACAGAAAAAAAAACATTAGACTGTCAACTTGAGAACCAATGTTTCTTTCATTTTACTACTAATATAGCTAAAATATGCAACAAACACATTTGTATTATATGATGCAGTCTTAAAGTGTAGTAGAGTGTAAAACTACTGACAAACACTGGGGTCAGTAATGCTGGTGTGTCATGGCTCTAGAGAAAGATCTGCGCTAACACAAGCATTCCTTGAGCGCCCCCTCGTGGCGTGAAGTCTGTGACCAGCTGTTCACGACAGCAGTGGATCGATCAGAAAGGCCGCTGCAGGAAAGAGATGGGGGGCGAGCCCACACTCCGCGGACTGTGCAGATTGGAGTCATAAGAGCCCGGAGTCATGCCCATTATTGAGTCTCCATGAGGTGTTTCTCCATGCAGAAAGTCATCTTCCTCCTCCATAGACCCCTATGAGACGAGATCAAAGTGTTATTAGATATTCTCTGAGAATAGTTCATGAAAAATCTATTTGACACCCATCATTTAGTTTGTTTTAGTTTATGGAATATTGATGTATTTATAATAAACGATTTATCTATGGAAGTAAAATAATGTCAAATGTTTTTGAAACAAAAAGCCTGTTGAATTGCACTTCTTGAAAAAAAATAGGCATTGCATTAACCATGCTTGCATTTTAATGCATTGTATTTTTAGGGCTTGCATTTTTATGGGCTGAAATTCAACATGGTTGAATATTTAAGCTGTGAATATTTCAATTAAAAACATTTCAAACACATTTTCATTATTAAAAATGCAATAATCCATATTCACCTTTCATATTTCACTTCCAAAATACTCAAACTGTTTAAAAATACAACCTATAATATTCAACAGGCAATTTTCGGTCCATTTTATTTCGCTTTGAAAATTCGCTTCCACAAATTCGGTGGTTCAAATTCGACAGAAAATATTACGTTGACATCCATGAACTGCAGGAAGAGCAGTAGATTACCGAGCGTACTCTCCATCTGCTGTTAGTCGGCTTCACCAGCAGGTGGTGCAAAAGCTCGTGTTGTTGACGAAGACAGAGCAACAGTTAGAGCAAGCCATTCATTCATAAAACTCATTTAACAGCAATGCAAGTGTATTTGTGATTATTATGACGGCGGTTTTATGTCAAATTCAGTGTCTTCACAGTTACTTTCCCTGTGTAGCCTACAAGCATCTTATTGGGGATGTAGGCTGTAGGCTACTATATAGGCTCGATGGACTAAGAATATGAACGTAACGCGCAAAGTTTCATGCAGAGCGTTTCGTGATATACTGGCATAAAATCAACACTTGATCAATACTAACACTTTCTCTCCTCTTCTCTTCTCTTCTCTTCTCTTCTCTTCTCTTCTCTTCTCTTCTCTCTACAGTATAGTATAGTATAGGCTATGCCTACGTGTATTGCATTAGCTTAAACTGGGAAGAGTCATAGCACTTGCATATTGCTGTCCTCCTATTGTTAGTTTAACTGTAAATCGCTTTGGATAAAAGCGTCTGCTAAATAAATGACTAAATGTAGCCTAATAAATGTAAAATTGGCTTGACATTGGACATTCGCACATTTAGGGACCGTCTCAAAAGTTGCATAAAACACTAGCATACACGTTTCTAACTTCAATAGCAAACTTTAATTGAATAAATATAAAAAAATCCAAAGGGTGCGCATTATGCCTGACACTACATGAACACTTTATAGTTGGTTTTATGACTGTAAGTTGTTCTATTCAAATCCTATTGAAGTTAGAAACGTGTATACCAAAGTCGTATAGCCTACACTTTAGAGACGGTCCCTAAATGTGCGAATGTCCAACGTCAAGCCAACTTTATGCCAGTCTATCACTGGGAAACGCTCAGCATTAAACGAGTTTGGTCTTTTATATCACTGTAATTAGTCCATTAAGCTATACGTTAAGCGTTTTATATGTCCAGCTGGTGAATCCTTAAGTATTGAGGGAAACCCTAATAGCTTGCATGCAGCACATCGCCACAATATAAAGTTAAGGCAACTAAACAACCAAGAGAAATATATGTCAACCTCAAAAATGTAATATTGGATCTGTATATCCGCATCGGGGAATAACATTATAATATTGTTAACGGTAGAGAAAGATGCTTGTAGGTTACACAGGGAAAGTAACTGTGAAGACACTGAATTTAACATAAAACCGCCGTCATAATAATCACAAATACACTTGCATTGATGAGTTTTATGAATGAATGGCTTGCTCTAACTGTTGCTCTGTCTTCGTCAACAACACGAGCTTTTGCACCACCTGCTGGTGAAGCCGACTAACAGCAGATGGAGAGTACGCTCGGTAATCTACTGCTCTTCCTGCAGTTCATGGATGTCAACGTAATATTTTCTGTCGAATTTGAACCACCGAATTTGTGGAAGCGAATTTTCAAAGCGAAATAAAATGGACCGAAAATTGCCTGTTGAATATTATAGGTTGTATTTTTAAACAGTTTGAATATTTTGGAAGTGAAATATGAAAGGTGAATATGGATTATTGAATTTTTAATAATGAAAATGTGTTTGAAATGTTTTTAATTGAAATATTCACAGCTTAAATATTCAACCATGTTGAATTTCAGCCCATAAAAATGCAAGCCCTAAAAATACAATGCATTAAAATGCAAGCATGGTTAATGCAATGCCTATTTTTTTTCAAGAAGTGCAATTCAACAGGCTTTTTGTTTCAAAAACATTTGACATTATTTTACTTCCATATTTATCCGTGCACATATTTTGTGCGCCCACGTAATCTTTAATTAAAATAACATCTCTGATAAGGTGTTTACTGGCGAGAGGGCGGGGCAACCTGTCACTCACATGACATCACAACAATAACAAGTAGGGCTGGGCGATATATCGCATGACGTTGTTAGGCGCATCTCGTCAGTAAAGCCGGTTCCTTGATTAGTAGTAAATCGCCATCACCTGCTTTCAGATGGAGCGGCATTCACTACAAAGAGCCGTAGTTAACTGACAAGCTGAGCCATATCGCATTAATATCGCGGACGCCCAGCCCTAATAACAAGCCATAACCATCTAATCAATTCCCAATGAACAAAATCAAGTCCCTCCCTGCATTTTTTTCTTGTTCGAGAAGCCATTTCACTTGTATATACGCGTCACAAAAAGTCGGTATTTTAAGTATCCAAATGAAATCCTCTTTGTGGCCACTGTGAATGCAGGTCAGGGTCACCTTTCTCGCTTCCTTTTTGGGCACTTGAATCATACAGTCGGATGGCTCCTCCCACACCTGATAGATTGGCTCAATGAATTTTCCAGAGCTGTTGTAAAAATGAACAAATAAATAAATAAACATCCAGTGAACTTCTATTATTCCAGCACTGAGATAGATCGAAATGGACATGATTTTCATACCTTTTCAGGAGATATGGATCAAAAGGGAAGAAGGTATCCAGGGGGTTTGTGTTAGTGTACACAGAGTTGCCGCCCACTGAACTCCTCACCACTGGCAACAAGTGGCGGTTGTTCCGCTCAATGATGGTGTAACAGAACACGAGCTGGTACTTCCTGCCAACAGACGGGTGAAATTGCCCTCATTTGTCATGCATTCATTTCATAAAGCTTTGTTACCTGATGAACGCTCTGTGCTGTACCTGGTGATGGCTGCAAACATGTTGGTGACAGCAGGTAGACAGACCCTCAGAGGGTTGAGCTGACACATCACTATACGCTCTAGATTCAAACCCTGAAGATACGCCAACCCTGCAGAATGATCAGTGTTCACCATAAAGAAAAGCAAACACATTTGTCAAGGTCTTAGATATGTACTCTTCATATTCATGTTAATTCTTTTACAATTAAATATATAAACAAAACATCATGTGGTGCAAATAAAAAAGTAATAACATGCTTGTATTAATTCTACTATCATTTTATTATTTTTTTTACAACCTGAACTGACCTTGTTTTGCTGTAAAAAACATCTGATATTTTAAGAGACTTATTGACCTTGACACACAGTCATGAGAGGGTCCTCTTTATATCACTTCCCTTTTTTTCTGCATGTTGGTTGGACCACACGAGTTTGATTTGGCAGACAAACGTCACAATGAAGTACTTTTGTTAAAATACTTTAATAAAGAAAGGACTTTGATCTTTGAGGGCGCTTTCACACTTGATTCGATTGCCTGGTCCGAACTAGAGTTTAATCGCTCTCCCTCCCCCTGCTGGATTATTTGGGTCTAAACCACAGTGCGTTTGCATCATCAAAGGAGGTAACAACGACCAAATGCATAGCATTTCTCGCCTCACTAGTATATTAAGATTTTTTAATGCTTGGTTTTGTTTTCAAAGGGTCAGCACAACAGCACTCGCGTCTATCTTCCACACAAATGTACTACAAATGTTCTAAAGAACGCGGCAGTCCATTTCTGCTGAACTCGGGCCTCTCTGCTTGAAGTGCATCAGTCATGCTTGTCAGGAGGAAAGTGAGTGAGAACACACACAAAAGCAGTTTTAATCAAATCAAACATCATCAATAGCGGTTCACATTCGCAATTTAGTCCGATTGCGTTCACATCAGCTGCGAACCGTTAGCCTGGTTAAAACCAGACCATTCTCAGTAGTAACTGAGTTATGGTCTGGCAAAGCTGCATTAACAACTCATTTCCAAAGGGGCGTCACCAACGGACGTCGCTCAAATGCCTCTGGGCGCAATTGGATAGACCTAAAACCAATCAGAGCGATCGTCATCATGTAAAGCCATATGCTGCGTCCCAATTTGCCTAAGTTACACTACGCCATAAAAGTATGTACTCTTTTTGTGAAGAAAAGGTATTTACTTTTGAATGTGTAGCAAAAAAGTAGGCAAGCTTTGGGAAACACTACTTCGTCATCTTTACCGGACGGACCTGTCGCGTGCATCCTGTCACGTAAACTGCCCTGTCAATCATCGTGTCACAGTTAAAATCCTCTATTAAATCTAATTTAATTTCCTACCGTTTCAGAGAGAAATGTAGTAGCACGTTCATCTGCCAGTGGGTCTTTCATGGAGACTGTCCTCATGTGTTTGCAATTTGAATATAATAATGCATTTAAAAGTTGATGCGCTTCACCAACGGACGTCGCTCAAATGCCTCTGGGCACAATTGGATAGACCTAAAACCAATCAGAGCGATCGTCATTGTGTAAAGCCCGCCTCAACGTTTCTGATTGGTGCCGCGATTTCGACGGATTAGAAATGGGCTTGAATGAGCTCTTTGCCAGACTACTTGTAGAGCAAATCTAAATTTGCCGGAAGTAGTCTGGGTTTTCCCAGGCTAGCGAACCGTACCAGAGTTCACATGAACCGTACCCCAGACCACCCTTTTTATGCGGACTTGGGTATGGTTCACAGGTGCACACCCGAGTTCGGAAAACAGTGTTCACATCATCCAAACGAACCAACCTCTGACATCAGTTGAACACGGGTGTAATCCGGGTTCTCTTTATGAAAACGATCTCTTTATGAACTTTTTGAAGCGGCAAAGTGGTAGTTGCGTAGACTGTCAATGGAGGGACAGAAATCTCTCAGATTTCATCAAAAATATCTTAATTTGTGTTCCAAAGTTGAACGAAAGTCTTATGGGTTTGGAACGAGATGAGGGTGAGTAAATTAATGACAGAATTTTCATTTTTGGGTAAACTATCCCTTTGAAGAGGCTTTTTTTCTTCATTATGTTATCAGGTTATTTTTTTACTCTACAATTTTGACTTAAAGACCCTCAGAATATCTAAATGAATTTGAAATTCAAAATAAATTGAAAAGTGAAAAGTGGTCATAGTTTGTGCATGCATTTTTTGATAAATTAATGAGAGAAAAAAAAATAAAAACTTACAAATGATTTAAATTCCACATGTACTGACCTTTCTTCAGACTGCCCTCCAGAATGACGTTGTGCCTGAAGATCAGTGTGTAAAACACAGCCTGGCAGGCTGCATAAAAGGGGCCGTGGAGATTGATGTCACAGAATGCTTTGGATCCCGTGTCCTGACTGTCAATGTAAAGGTGCAGCCAGGGAACTAACAGGTCCAGACAGGCCTTGACTGTCCTGTGGAAGAGAGAGGAAACTCTATTTTGACATGTAGGTTTCAAATTATGTTTTGACAACTAAAGGTACCCGTGTCCAATCAAACCCCTTTTCTTTCTCAGACACCAACAAAGAGGCATTAATGTTCAATTACCTAATCGAGGTAACAAACCACTGCCAAGAAAGATGATTAAATATTGAACTCCAATGTATCAGATAAGATAAAACTGCATGATAAAGTCACTTACGACACTGGCAGAAACTTGGCTCTTGCCATGAAGCTGCCCATGTACCCAGCAGCGGCCTGTCTCAGGATGGGGGGCTGGTTGGGGCCTTGTAACAGCTTCCATAAGTGATCCAAAAAAGCTTCAGCCAAACCCTGAAAAAAAGAAAAGAAAATAGTTTTAGATGTCTAGGTATGCTTTTTGATTGTTTGTGAATGAGAGAGAAGTGGGACCTTACCAGATGGAAGCTGCTCAGGTAGAAGATGTAGTACTGCACGTGACAGGAGGCATGAGTGGGAAGCACCACCTTATCAAACACACACACCAGGTCTCTGTACAGAGCTTTGGTTTTCTCAATATCTAAAGAGCCTAATGAGATTTAAAAAAAAAAAAAAAAAAAGATGATGAATAGGAACATTTTATAATATTAATGCACATATTAATAATGCATGTCATTAGTTATATATTAATGCTGGTGTATTTTAACACTCTTATTTAAATGTATTTATATTCTGCAATGTGGCTCACACAATTACACATATATTACCATTCAAAAGTTTTGGGCTGGAGATTTTTTAATGTTTTTGTCTCCAAGTCTCTTATGCTCGCCAGTACTGCATTTATTTAATCAAAAATACAGCAAACACAGTCAAATATTATTACAATTTAAAATAAGTGTTTTCTATTTAAATATATATTACAATGTACTTTATTCCTGTGATGCAAAGCTGAATTTTTAGCATCATTATTCTAGTCTTCAGTGTCACATGACCCTTCAGAAATCATTCTAATATGATGATTTGCTGCTCAAGCAACTTTTCTTATTATTATCAATGTTGAAAATAGTTGTGCTGCTTAATTTTTTTGTGTAATTCGTAATAAAAAATTTTCAGGATTCTTTGATGAATAGAAAGTTCATTTGTTTGAAACAAAAATCTTTTGTAAGATTAAAAATGCCTTTACTGACCCCAGACTTTTGAAAGGTTAGATTTTCTTGTTTTCATTCCTAAAAAAAGGACTGAATGTGCTAACTGAGTTGCGATTAAACATTCTTCTTGACCGACATCCCTTAAAAAAAAAAAACACTATTGAGTTAATAAAATGGTAATTCCCTGACCATTAACATGGCACATGTCTTTAATGTAAGCCAGCAGGACAGTCATCATTGTGTCCAGTCTCTCTGCCATGGGATGGACCATTGCAGCTCCATCAGGTGTTGAATTCAGTGGAGACTCCTCTTCCTCATCCTGAATCAACCATATCAAAAGAGTAGATTTATGACTATTCAAACATTAAAAGAAAGACTATGATATGAATGAGTAAGCCCATTCCCTCATACAAACCTGCTGTGTTGCTATCAAAATAATGTATAGTCCAGAGGTCTTCAACTCTGCTCCTAGAGACCCATTGCCCTGCAAAGTTTACATCCAACCTGCTTCAGCTTGTGATTTTCAAGCGATCCTGAAGAGCTTGAGCAGCTGGTTCAGGTGTGTTTGAAGGAGCAGGGTTAAAGACCTCTGGTATAGACTACTTTTACGATAATCTTGCCTCTTTTTTAAGCGTGAAAGCTCCCGCTCACATTCACTGCAAGTAAAACAGTGACTACACAACATTGTTCAAGATTTCACAGAAGAAAGTCAGTCATACATGATAAATGTTCATTTCTTGGTGAACTATCACTTTAAATTAGTCTCATTGAGTATGGGCTTTTTGTGCTTTTATGTGAGTGTTATATATTAGTGTTTTGAACTCACCATGTTGAAGAGGCACTCATCCTGCGATGCTCCACTGGCATCTTGCTGAGCTCCACTTTCCACTTCTTCAATCTCACTCCGTGGTGCACTAACCTAAATGTAAAAAAGGTCATGCTTTTTTGGAAGAAAATGAATACAAAAAATGTAAAAGCAGCAGTCAAACATCTGCACGGATGCAAAGACATCAGTACAGTGCCGCTTACATCTAGTGTGAGCATCTTGCTGATGATGAGCTCTAAGATGTCTCTCCTCAGGTCAGGGATGTAGACCGAAACCCTCAACAGGTTGTGCACATAACACTCCTGAGTGGAAATGTAGCACAGCCTCAGTACAATCACATTCACACATGTAATCACATTACTTTACTCAAGTACTGGATTTAAATGCTGTGAATAACTCACAAGTGTTCTGGTGGACTTCTGCACAAAAGGGAACTTGTCAGAGAGGATTGGCATCAGGAATCGACTGGTTCTGAAAGAGCGAGGCAGTTTATTAGAGACTGATAAATATTTAAAAGAAGCTTTGGGGGCTTTTGTGAGACACTTACGATGGAACATATCTCGTAATCAGCTGTAAGGCTTGATGACACTGATCAAAGGTCCTTGGCAGATCTGTGTGAATTTGAAAAGAAACAGTGAATTATGGAGTGGAGTAGAAGGGCGATATGTGAGCCAGGGCTTTCACCGGGCCGGGCTGGACTAATAGCCTTGGACCTATAATGGCAGCGAGCTCAAAACCATGCTGCGTTTCCACTTTCGGGCCAGAAGCTCCACAGCGCTTCACTAAAACACGCCCGTAACACGCCTATCTGGAACAACGTCACACAAACCCATCATTTCACCAACAAATGGAAGTTTTATCAGAAAACTAATCAGAAAGTAATCACTGGATATGATAAAAGTGGCTGTTTTTAAACCTAAGCATCAATGTTTTACCACAGTTTTACAATAGTAAGTGATACATTGATCATAATGAATTAATTTGTGTCAAGACTGCGAGTTAGTCACACAGAAATAAAATGGTATTTACCGGTATTTCACAAGAGAGGACACACGTACTTAATTCAGTCGCGTCGGTTTGTGTTTATTTGAAGTCACAGGACAGTATGTTTACATCACATTTAGAAAATGATCATTTCTACAAATTTTCAACCAAAAATACGACCTGAGGAGCTTTAGCACTCTCTCCATTGACAGTCTCAATACAGTAATATTTTCAGTCAGAGAAACAGAGGAAGCTCCCGAAAAACCAAACTTGCTTAATTTTATGACACATGCGGACCTAAATATGGATATCAGACAGTCCGGTATAAAGAGACGAGACGTACTGAAAGATAAAATAAATACACGATTGTGATAGCCTTTATGATTTGTCTGAATTCTTCAAGCAGTCGTATTTACCATGTTTACTATGGTAATGGTTAGCGCACATAGTCACGGGTTAAGGTTAGGTTTAGGTGTAGGTCCTGGGTTATTATCGAGTTATACTATAATAAGTACATAATGTGTACATGGGAAACAGGACTGTAAAATAAAGTGCTACCAAAGTATTAATAAAACGGTACATCAACAAAAACAATAGTCAATAGGCCTGTCACGATCACAAATTTTGTGCTGACGAGTAATTATACAAATAATTGCGATTGGTGATTTAATTCTGTTTTGTTCATGTCACTTAGCGTGTAAACCTAATTTTTTTGTAATATTTTTAAATAATATTAATAATATATAATGCAGTCTGATTAAACACACAAGCCTTCATTTCATATGAAGGAAGACCTTTGACAATCTTTTGTACTTTATAACAGTGGTCTTTTGATGGCATTTTTTAAGTGCTTCATTTTTCATTATTTGGATGGAAAAATGTCATTGAAATTTAAACTGCACAACCATTGCAGTTATCTCAAATAATTGTGATTAGGTAGAATAACCACAACCATACGATGAATTAATAATCGTGACAGGTCTAATAGTCAATATCACAAATTGAATCACAAACCACAAGAAGTTATATAATGAAATGCACCAACTTTCATCTTCGTCATCAGAATCTGAAATATCCACATTTCCCTCTTGTATTCTTATTCTCTCTGGAAAAAAGACAAAACAACAGCATGATTTAAGTGATCTGAACATAGTGAATGGAGTGAAGCATTATCAAGGAATAATAATAATAATAATCTTACTTGGTGCAAAATTAGAGACGACCATTCTGAGACAGGGTCTGAGATAAACCGTCTGGGCCGACACTAGATTACTCAGAAAAGCCAGATATTCCTCCACGACAGCCTGACTGCGGCCGAGCCATGGCAGCTTCTGTGTGGGGAAACATGTTGTATGTTACAGCGAAAGTGACCTGACTGTATCTGATTCACATTTGACATATTGCGGTTTCACTCACCAAAACAACATATATTAATTGCTCATGATCCTTTCCAAGTTGTGTGACACAAACCCTGAATTCCTGCAACCAGCTGATAATTTGAGCATCCTACAATGAGAAATATAACAATGAGAAAGCAAATTTCCAATGTGCATGTGTAAACAAATTGCAGGATTCCCACACCAATCATTTGTGCTTACTAAATTAGGATTTGTATACATTATTTTGATTCAGACCGATTCGCCAATGAATCATTAAGGCTCGAGAGAATAAATAAATGAATAACAAACTGAACATCACTTTAACTTGAAATTGCTTATTAATAACTGATGAACTTTGCAACACTGCCACTATTATTGACCTGAATGGAGTCAACATTGACCTAAACTAAAACGAGGTGAACAAAATACTGAGCATGGGAACTCTGAAATATCCATTAAAAGCAATACTTGCCTTAATATCAGGATCTGAGAGTTGATGTTTTATCAGTTCATAGTCACTTGAGTCGCCCTGTGGACGTCACATCAGACATGTCAGGGCATGTTTAACAGACACTGATATGTATTAGCTTTATATTGTATTTATAATCTGGCCCTACTCGCCTGTTGTAGTTTAGCTAAAGTGTTGGCAACATTGCCTCCAAAACGCACAGTTTTCATCGGAGGTGAATTGAGGAAATCTCTGCCCTGACATTCCATTATGTATCGCAGAAACTCTTAATCTGAGAACACAAAAGAAAAAGATGTTAGAGTCAATGACACCTGACAAATGACAACAAAATCAACTTCACAATTCATTCAGTAAACTATAACCGCTGCCTCCATGTAACATTACACATGGTGGTAATGGTAAAGATCATCAATAAAAAGACAAACGCTGTATGAAGATTTTAAGCATCGTTAAAGACTGCGCGTAGTTATTAAAACGACTACATCACGCGAGTCAATAGATCACAACTTACCAAAACAAAAAACGTTTGTTCAAAACAAGCTATACATAAAACCGGCATTATAAGTGAAATATCGAAATAATCACATGCGCAACCATGCCGAACTCTTCTTCTTCTTCTCTTTCTGAATTTCATGGCGGTAGGCAAACCAGGTTTGGTGCATTTCCGCCACCTACTGGGGTGGAGTCAGTGAGAAGCGTTAAAGGACAATGAAAAAACTAAATAAAAAAGAATAAATAAAAATCTACATTCTTCTAATCAAATGTGTTTTCTTAAGATATTCTAATAAAGCAGTAGTCGCTTTTCAGCAAGTTCTTTAAACCAGCACACTTTAGAAGAACATGTTCAACAGTTTGTAATCCATATGCTGCTGCACAATCTTGTAGGCCTATTGTTTACCAGTTTTAAAAAGTGATTGATTCAAAGCTGTGTGTCCAATACGAAGAATAGATATTCTCCTGACTGATGAATTCTTAATGGGGTCTGAAGATATATGAAGAATATATCCTATGTTCAATATATTTTACATTTTTCAGACTTATAAGGGATAAAGAATCAGAACAGATTGAACAAGGCAAATGTAGACTAGCCTACCTCTTCCAAGTTCCACCCATTGAAGGGCCAATTGAATAGCAATCAATTCTGAGGAGTAAACAGATAAGAAATTAGATGTTCTTTCACCTATTTTAAAGTCCAGCTGTGATTCAGGATCTTCTGAACCATCATTTGAGTAGGCTACTCTTGATGTAAATATTGTTTCACCAACAAATCTTTAGAAATCTTTCTCTGAGGGTCATTTATTTCTTCCAGTAAGTGTAGATTGACCAACGGCATTGGACATAGCTGATATTGCCAATGTCGGACTAATTTCATAATCAAAAATTCATATAATGAATTCATACTGGCTACTTGTGAATATTCATATTCCCAACAGTTCATAAGAACATCTTTAACAGGGTGACTATTTTTGTGTCCTTTTACTGATATCCAGTAAACCATTTTCAATTGTTGCCACCAAAGGCATTTCTCCCATTTCCATCTGTAACAGCGCTACTGGTGATAAAAAAGCCCCACGGCGAATTCTTAAAGCCTGTGATTGTATACTTTCCACCTTTTTTATCTGTGATGCTGATGCAGAAGAATCAACAATGCATAATCTATAGGTTTTATAGATCTTAATACTGCACTATATGTTCGTATTAATGAGGTCCGGTTTAGCTCCCCAATCTGTCCCAGCCAAGCATCGGAGCATATTAGTTCCCTTCCTTCATTTATTTACTATATTTTGAATCTGTAATCCAAATGATGCCTTAGAGTCCATCCATGTTCCTATAAGAACTTGATTTCTGAAACTTGTTCTAAAACCTGTTTGTACAACCTAAGACTTATTTTCTTTTTAAATCTTTTTCTTTCTTTCTTGAAAAACATACTACATGAGTTTTGTTTATAAAGAATCTGAATCCCCAGATGTTAGCCCTTGCCGAGCTCTGCACACCCGGAAGCTCTCATACAGCTGCAATATTGTTATTACGGAAGTAGCCTGGCCCTGTCCAGTTCAGTTGTGATCTAGAAATGAAAGTTCTGCCACCTAGTGGTTTGAAGTGTGATAACTCGATAAATGCTTCCTCTGTATCATCATTAGCTGTTAGAAAGAACGGAGACAGTACATAGATATAAAATGGTGTGTCGCATTTTAGTCTGGCATATTATAACGTGTATATAATCGTATTATCATTGACTTACATTGTATGGACAAAAAAAAAAAAAAACTATAAAAAATAAATAAAACAAATTACTGAGACATTTCTCAAAATGTCTTCTATGTTCCACAGAAGAAAGAAAGTCATATTAAGGTTTGAAACGACATGAAAGTGATTAACTATCCTTTAATATTGTATTTTTGTGTGTGTGTGTAAAATTTGTGTGAGATCTAACAATTGGTGGACCTCTTACTGAAGACCTGACACATACAGGGTTTGAAAACTGTCACACTTAAAAGCTACAAAATATAATTTCTTATTTTATATTTTAATGTGAAATATGACGAGGACAAGAACATTTCGGAAGATTCACCCAAGATTTCAATATTAACCCATGCATGGTTTCACAGACAAGGCTTAAATTAGTTCCAGACTAAAATGCATGTTTGCACTGGCATATCGTAAAATTGTCAAAGTTTAGGAAAAAATATAACAAAGTTTAGGAATAAATCACCTTTCTCAATAAACATGAGAAATAAAGCTGTGAATCCACCTGAAAGCTGAACGTAAATATCTAGTAAACTGTTGTGGAAAAAGAGAGGACCGTCGTTGAGTTAACGATCAAATTGCCTGCCGCCCATCTGCTTCATTTACACCTGCTGAGTCTAAATTGGTATGAGCAAACAAAGATAAGAGGAAGCAAACCTAATAACACTTCTCACTGTCCAAAGGTTGTATACAGTACAGATGTATGAGATTCAATAAAAGCAGGAGACTAGAAAAGGTCTGGA
Source organism: Squalius cephalus (assembly GCF_949319135.1). Classification (NCBI taxonomy): domain Eukaryota; kingdom Metazoa; phylum Chordata; class Actinopteri; order Cypriniformes; family Leuciscidae; genus Squalius; species Squalius cephalus. Next base: position 35,706,597 of record NC_137122.1, on the reverse strand, counting down.
TTTCAATCATATGTAGGAAAATACACAATTGTATTTCTTTTGTCATACAGCCATTTTTTCTTTTGTCAGTGCATAATCTCAGTGTATAGTACAAAGTACAAAACACAAAATCAGTCAAATCAACAAATAATACAAAATGCCATTCAATTGTAAACATTTTCAATAAAAACACCAAAGTCCAAAAAATGATTGTTTCAACAGGAGAGAAAAACCAAACTCTGCTTCAATGCCATATGGTTGAATATCCTCTTCTGTAACCTGTCAAAATAAACAAGAAAATGTTCAAGCATTTTAATTTTTATTTGAAAAGTCTCTCTCTTGCTCTAAGTGTCTTGTTTGTTCTATATTATTTTCACTTACAGTCTACCAATATATTTATCCTTGCTGAACCCACTTAAAAACAAAATACTTTTTTTGTGCTTTTATACATTTTTCATACACAGTTTTTAAATACTTTTTGCTACTTTATTCATTTATATATTATTTTATTGTCCTTCAACATTCTTTATAACATTGTATGCAGTCACACTCAAATAAGTCTTCATATCGTGCAGAAAGAATATGAATAAAGTCTTAAATATGAAATAAATCTGTCATATTTTTCATTGCAGGTCTCCACTGTTGAACTGAGCTATTGTTGGTTTCATGGTTAATGTTTAACAGAGTGATATGCCCTTACTTATGATGCAAATACTTCCTCAAAGTCATTTCTTTAACGTTTTCTATGCCTTGTCCAATTTTCATACCATGCCAATTATTAAATCAAGAATAAGCGATGACACATTCATAAAACATTTCAACAAAGAATTGATAAACTGGTGATGTTGGTCTATTATGTCTATTATTGATAGAATGCAGACAATCAAACGTAATTAAAGTGTATTAACCTGTAGTTATTCCTGATGGTTCATATGACCTGTGTTTCTGTCACGGCCGCAGACACAGTGCTCACATTATCCTGAGAGGTCATTGCAAAAGCCACTGGTACTTGACCGCCTTCTCTTCTGTGCTTTGCTTGACGGGGAGCTGACCCTTGACCTCGGGTTCCCTCGTTTCTCCTGAAAGAGTTTCTGATTCCGCTCGAGAGGCGACTGGAGAACCTCCTGACAACCCCTGCCAAACCTCTGCCCTTCTTCAGCAAACCCACATCATCCTCAAGCTCCTCGGGGGGCACCTCAATATTACCAGTGTACCAGAAAACCCACCAGATGAGACTCAGGAAAATGATGATGGCGCCTGCATATATCAAAAAGTCATAGTAAAACAAATCTCCAAACACGCCAAGCAATAAAATGATGAGTCCAAATACGTCGAAAGCCACCGCGAGCCAGAACGCGCAAGAGCAGCGCCCGAGACCGCCCGGCGCTGCCTCCATCTCCAAGCTGTTTTTATAGTTATTTCGGTCGTTTGGGACTGTTGAATTGCCGAACAGCCGTCTAAATGAAGCGTTTGGAAGGATTTTAAAGTGTTTTCGTTTGTTTCATAGGTAAGCAGCGCGAAGGAAGGAGCTTTCTGTTACAACTTCACCTGGAAGGGAGTGGCATAGAGCGGTGGGTGCGTCTTAACTACACAGACACAGACTCACCTAGACACGAGCCCGATGCTGCCCCGAGTGTACGACACAACACTCCTCCATATAGACGACTGTCTTCAGGTATGGAAACACTTTCAAGTAGGCGTACTATAGTAAAGTATCTGAATCCTTCTCTGATCTTTTTTGGATGGCAGTGGTGTTTTTTTTAAAGATACCAGATTTTTAGTCAAAATGTTATTATATATTAACCATTTATAATATGATTATATTTAATATACTAATAAAATAATTTAAAAAATATGTTGTTATTATTATAAATAATTCTAAAGTACTAAAACAATGTGAAAAGTTTCAGAATTTAGTTTAATGTCTTTAATTTGTTTTAACATTTGTGTGTTTATTCATTTATTTATTTTTTTATAGTTGAGGCTATACCAATTGCTTTTCAAAAAGCATCATACTTCATGAGCCTGGTGGCAACATGATCAACTTAGGCTCCAGATGCTTTTGGGAAATGCATCCCAGGACTGTTTTGCTGTGCCCAGACAGCTATAATAAATGCTTAAAAAAATCCAGAAACGTACTCACATTTAGAAACATGAAAATTTAAATGTTTAGAAACGTAAACAGATTTAACACGTTTAGAAATAGGGACAAAAATTCTGTAATCCTTAATTTTAAATAAAATATCCTTTCGAAGTCCTGAGCAGTGTTGGAGAAAGTTACTTTTTAAAGTAATGCATTACAATATTGCGTTCCCTAAAAAAGAAACTAACTGGGTTATTTAGTTAGCCTACTAAATAAGTAGGCCTACTAGTTAGCACTTTTGCGTTACTTTTTCTCATCTGGGCTGGGCTTGCTTGATTGTCTTTCTAATAACAAAAAAAGTTTTTTTTTTTTTGGCAAAAAGGCCCTTTCACACCAAAAGTTAAATGAATAAGCCTCAGGCTGAAAGAAGTGCAAATTCACATCTGTACAGTGGAGTCTTAGGCAGTGGAGTCTAGTATTTATTGTAAATATACATAAATTGTGTACATAAATTCAAAACCTATGCAACAGTACACATTCAAAACCTATATTTAAATACCAGCACCAGCACAAAAATGTACTACAAATACATAAAATGTATATACAGCACACACAAATAAAAAAAGAACATTAAATTTAACACATAAAATTCAAAACCTACACAAATATGGACAGAATACACAAATTCATAACATTAAATCCTTTAAGAAATAAACACAACTTTATTAAAAAAAGTCTTCACTATACACTGATGTGTTGTTGTAAACATACCTTAAGTAATAAAACTACAAATACATATGTTGGCTACTGGACCTAATGATGATGATCAATGTTCTTAATGAGACAGCAATGTGTTGAAGGAACTCCTCCGGATATATTAAAGTTTGCATGCTACAAAAACTCCCAAATGGGTGCAGAGGTCTTTAAATAGTTTATGTCATTGATATAAATGTTTTTAAACACATCCATTGCTTGAAATAAAATCTTCTGTTCAACTGCTTCCACTGAATATGATAAAAACTTCACTAAAACTTTGTCCCCATGCATCAAGTCGTGTGGATCCTGGCTTGTCTCACTGTTCACTTAATGCACCATGTTAGTTTCAACCTTAAAAGAATAAAGAAAGTTCAGCTGGCATGCACTGTGATAACATCAACAGTGTTAAATTACGTAAAAGATACACCAAATCAGTGCTATATTTAATTAAATTATGGTCACTCTAATCTATCATTACACCTGCTGTTAAAGGGTTAGTTCACCCAAAAACGAATATTCTGTCATTAATCACTCAGCCTCGTGTTGTTCCAAACCTGTAAGACTTTCGTTCATCTTCGGAGCACAAATTAAAATCTTTTAGATGAAATCTGAGAGCTTTCTGTCCCTCCATTGACAGTCACCCAATACCACTTTTAAGCCCCAGAGAGGTAGCAAAGACATAATTAAGGTAATACATGTTACTCCAGTAGTTCAACCTCAATTTTATGGAGCGACATGAGTATATTCTATCCCTTAACCATAATTTACCTAGCCTGGGAAAACCCAGACAACTTCCGGCAAATTCAGATTTGTTCGAGAAGTAGTCTGGCAAAGAGCTCATTCAAGCCCATTTCCATAGCCTAGAAATCCCGGCACCAATCAGAAACGTTGAGGCGGGCTTTACACAATGACGATCGCTCTGATTTTAGATCTATCCAATTGCGCCCAGAGGCATTTCAGCGACGTCCGTTCAACTTTTAAATGCATTATTATATTCAAATTGCAAACACATGAGGACAGTCTCCATGAAAGACCCACTGGCAGATGAATGTGCTACTACATTTCTCTCCGAAACGGTAGGAAATTAAATTAGATTTAATAGAGGATTTTAACTGTGACACGATGATTGACAGGGCAGTTTAAGTGACAGGATGCACGCGACAGATCCGTCCGATAAAGATGACAAAGTAGTGTGTCCCAAAGCTTGCCTACTTTTTTGCTACACATTCAAAAGTAAATACCTTTTCTTCACAAAAAGAGTACATACTTTTATGGCGTAGTGTAACTTAGGCGAATTGGGACGCAGCATATGACTTTACACGATGACGATCGCTCTGATTGGTTTTAGGTCTATCCAACTGCGCCCAGAGGCATTTGAGCGACGTCCGTTGGTGAGGCCCCTTTGGAAATGATTTGTCTATGGAGCTTTGCCAGACCATAAAGTTACTACTGAGAATGGTCTGGTTTTAACCAGGCTATAATTTACCACCTTATTTACAAAATATTAATCTCCAACACATGTTCACAAGAGCCCCTCGATGCATGCGTGTTGTGTTGTCAACAATTAACAATTATGCTTTTTTCCACAAAGCACTCGCGTCAGTCCATAAAATTGAGGTTGAACCGCTGTAGTCACATGGATTACTTTTATGATGTCTTTACTGCCTTTCTGGGGCTTGAAAGTGGTAGTTGCGTAAACTGTCAATGGAGGGACAGAAAGCTCTCAGATTTAATCTAAAAGATCTTCATTTGTGTTCTGAAGATGAACGAATGTCTTACAGGTTTGGAACGACATGAGAGTAAGTAATTAATGACAGAATTAAAAAAAATTGGGTGAACTATCCCATTAACAAGCAGCAGAATCACTGAAGAAAATAAGAAATTGATGCATATGAGCCGTAGAGCAGTGTAATTTATCAAAGCTAATTTGATAGTGTTGCTTTTACTTACAGGCTGAATGAAGCTACGCTTCATTTCAGCATATGTTGGCCACACCAGTTTTCCATTTGTGAGGTATGGCGATGATGGAAGGATGTCAGAAAGGGGTTTAAAGGCAATTTCTTCATGATCATCTTTGAAAGACAAGTTTACAGAAAAAAAAAAGTTTTCATCTATCCACACGCGTGTGAACCTATTTCATATGCACTTAGACAACGCGAAAACGCGAGTAAAACAAACGATTATCAGTTTAAACTAAAGGTTAAAAGTCAATATAGTGTTACTTACGACTTACCAAGTGACCCAATATGTGTAACCCAACGTTTTTTTACTGTGTATGTTTGAATTTGATCATCAAAGGTCAGCAGCAAAGACATTGGTTAATATAATGAGATTAAATGCATATGTATATTTGTGTAATTTCACATTTAATTAATTATTGCAAGTTTGCTTACTATTGCAAGTTTTAAAAATGACTTAAGTGCCGTTCTTTGCTCTTTTCTCAAAGAAAAACTTAACTCCAAGTCCTCCAGAGTCGCGGCCAAAGCCGTTTTGAAAGACTGTTCGCCAGCAGCAGCAGTTCTTTGTTTTCAAGCAGGGAACAGTCGCAACTCTGTCGTCATTATGTTAAGCCCGCCCCGCCTACTCTATACACGATGTGATTGGCCTGACCCAATTTAGGTTTTTACAGCTCCGAAAGTCAACGGAGAGTTGCTAGACTACCCTGGCTGCAAAATAAATTTTGCTGCCGCTGGGGTGCGTCTAGATTTCTAGGCTAAGTTTGCATTACACCGTTTTTAGTCATTTTGAGGAATACTGAATCTTTTTGTGTGCAAGTGAGATGAGTCAATGCATGCTCACATATCTATAACCATCATATTTACACAACACCTCTGAACCTTTACTCCCAATTTCTGTACAGGTCAGTCAATAAAAGGAAAAACAAAGTAACTTGCGTTACTTATTTGAAAAAGTTAGCCTACTTTATAGTTACTTGAAAAAAGTAATCTGATTACATAACACACAGTACTTGTAATGTGTAACCCCCAACACTAGTCCTGTGCAAAAATATCATGTACTATGCATGTTGCAACCAAATAGTGCATTTCATGCAAATTGCATGCAATAAATGACTAAAAGTATTTGATCTATGGCAACATCCTTCTTAATTTGTCTAAAATATCACACATTTCAAAACCAAAATAAAAAAGCATTTTTGAAACTAATATGCTACATGTACACAATTTTTTTGTCTACTGTTATCAGAGGTCATATATAGCAGAGAGAAAGCACACAGCAGACATTTTTGCTCTTCTAAGATTAGCAAGCGTGTGATCCTGCCTAATCCAACACAGGCAATCAGTACCGGAAAAGCTGTTTATCTGTTACCCAGCATCACCCTCAATATCTCATAAAATCTATTAAGCTGTCGCGTTTCACAATTCTGCACGGTTAAACACCTCACCTCTCACATACACTTCCATAAAACAGAAACTTTACGGCTCATCTACAAACAATCTAACCACTGAATTCACTAAAATACATTTTGTAAACCGCACAAAGTAATATATAATCACATTAAAGATTTTTTTTTAATAAGATACAAATCTTTTGATGAGTAAATGTGCATGTTATGTAAACCTTATGAGTTTGTCTTTAGAAAGATAGTCATGTTTGGACGAAACACGGCATAGTATGTCCATTTTTGTATTTTTTGATAAATTAATAAGGTATTTGGGTAAAATGGCAACCTAATGTCAGAGCTGAATCAGGGCACACCTCTAAAACACCCAGCAACACCATACAGTGTACCATACCATAAAGACACAATTAATTTCCCTTCTGTAAACAAACTGAATCACATCAAACGTAAAACTATACAAAATAAAATGTTTGTTTTTTCCAGTATAAATATAAATGAAATCTGTGGACATGTTAATTATAAGTTAATTTAATATCACTTTTAATAAGATCATAAGTGACAAGATTTATAAACAGCCTCAATACAGTACTGTGGGACAGAACTATTCATCCGCAAAGGCACAAAGTTGTTCATGTGCGCCACTGTATTTCTACTTCTCCTCGTCGTTACTGCGAGGTAGAAGCCGTTTTTTGGGGGCCATGACCCAAGCGAAGGCCACTGCTGCTGTCCCATCCCCACTCTGTCGTGAGAAACATAAGAACGTGGCCCACAGGAATGCTGAACAGCCCATAAACGCTGTCCTCAGATAAAGAGGCATCAGAACAAAATTCAGAAACTGCAAGAAAATACAGATTATTCAACATGAATAGTCATAAGAATATTGACAATGCAAAGGATCAAGAAGTATTTATGGAACAGTTATCTGTGTATACATGGTGGTGACAGAATGTAGCTCTTACCTGCATGAATGGCCAGTACATTAGTCCAGTCTGAAATGTGCAAAAACATATTTAGAGTATTTGCCATACAAAGCTAGATGTTCTCAGTATCATTCTCAGTATAACCTAAATTTAGAACATTAACATGTTAACTTTACCACCCTTTGAACACAAACCCAAGAAATTACACACACATACATACATATATACAATTATATATATATATATATATATATATATATATATATATATACATACATACAATATATATATATATATATATGAATTTTTTGTGGAACTTGTATAACATGTTGATTAATCTTGTTATTACTTAGCTGCTACCTTGGGTAGGTAAAGTTTAAAAGGTAAAATGTTTTAAATAAAAATGATTACAGTTTATGAATACTTTATAGATTTTGGTCTCTTTTAAAGATGACACTTATGTCCGGAGTTTAACACATTAACACATAATACTTAATCATAAGTTATTGTATCACATATAGAAATGTACACTCTCAAAAATAAAGGTTCCAAAAGGTTTTTTTTTTTTTGGTTTTTTTTGCAATAATGCCATAAAAGAACCAATTATGGTTCCCCAAAGAACCTTTCAATGAACAGTTCTTAAAAGAACCAATTTTTTTCTTAGTGTGAAGAACATTTTAATAATCTAAAGAACTCTTTTCCACTATAAAGAAGTTTTTGTGCGACAGAAAGGTTCAATGGATGTTTGCGGTTCTTCATGGATCCACAGATGCTAATAAGTAACCTTTATTTTTAATAACAAAAACCATTCTTTTAACATTTTAGAAGAAATTAATGCATGTTTATATACCTTGACATGGACCCCCAGAAGAAAATCTTGGCTCTACAAACACTCAAAGTTGAACCTTAGATGGATTTTTCAACTACTGGCCATATTCGATTTAGACATTAATGAATTATCCTCTGTAAAAGAGGTTGATGATGGGCTAGCTGGTAAAATATGACATATGGACCTACCTTGTATGTATTAAAAAACTTTTCTCGCCAGTCAGCAAATATGTCCTCTTTGCCCTCCAAGAAACTCACACCTGTAAAGACAAAGAACTGAGGGAAATAGAACAAATAAACATGTGCAATATATGTGACAAAGTTGGTATAGCCTATTTACCTGTGTAGAAGACACTGGTCGCCAAAGGTGAAGCAAAAGTTTGGTCAAAAAGCAGTTTGCGGAAAATCATACCAGCCGACCTTCCAGGGAAACGATGTTCTAAGGCTCGTAACCAGAAGTAATTGAAGTTACCGTGGAAACTCAGAGCCACAATCGCCACGTTTCTCGTGTGTCTCCAGTCCATTTCATCTCTCTGCGCGATGCACTGATGGACGAAATCCCCTCCGGCGAACAAGCATCCGTACAGAGTCACATTACTGAGCCAAGGCAATACCTTTGCCCGTTTGAAAAAAGATTTTCTCATGTTCAACAAAACGACAAACGGTTGTATTCTGTAACCTTTGTAAATGATGTCGAAGGGCACGAAACAAAACGGTGACCTGACATTGACAGACGCCCGCAGCTAAGCTCATCAAATGACCTTTTGCTTAGTAGCTACAAGTCAAATATTCAATTAATTCCTTTTGTTTCTAGTCAGTTTGGTTCAATATATTTAAAAGGCACGGTAAATTAGAGAATAATAGTTTGACAGCTCATAATTGTGACTCTTGGCGAACATCTTTCAGAAACATTAGAAGATCATTACAAAGCACTGCCAAATAAAACAGATCAATCGATAAGGCTACTTTTGCTTCAGTCCATCTTCGTTTAGGCTATAAGGGTCAGCAAGGCAAAAAATAAGAATTGCGGTTCATTTATCCATTTAGCAATTAAATGACAAGGTTTCAGCGCGCGTTCATACAGTGATCACTGATCAGCAGTTTCCCGTACTTAGTGCTCAAATCCTGTGTTAATCTGCCTGCGCGCTCCCGCATGTTCAGCGGTGGCGCGCTTTAACCTGATCTGCTGCATGTAATAAAGATCGACCCACACTCAGTAAAACCAGTTACCAGATGTTTATATGCGTGCTATCAACACTCACTGAGACTTTTAATGTTTGAAATGTAAACATATTTCACCCTTAGAGGAAAACTGAAAACTTAACTATAACACGCTAATGTTTTTTTTTGTTTGTTTTTTTTGGCATTGAGATGATCTCATTTACAGGTCTACAACTTCACAATCATGCAGCACTTAATATGCATAAGCTTCCCAAAATGTTGTTTATTTTCAAATATTTACTCAATGTCTCAGGTTCTAAGCTCATCCCAGTGTGTTTTAGCATTGTCTCTGATTCTTGAACAGATGGTTAATTTATGTCGGATCTTTTGGCCTATGTCCGAATGGAACCGGTTTTGTAAAAAGTTTTTTTATATTTTCATTTTTTTTTTAATGTAGGCCTACATTTATAACACTACACTTAGTATTAGGTCTATATTACCTTTGCATCAAATTGCAAAAAACTAAATGGCACTGCTGTGAGGGTGTTTCAAATACAGCGGCTATGGGAGTGATGGTAAAGTTGACATCTCTCTCTCTTCTGATTGCCATTATCAGTCTCTCCATTTTTTACCTTTTTTTCTCTAGTTTTTCTTTTGCTATTTGAGCAATGGGAGCACAAATGATATATATATATATTTAATGTAGTCTCTCATTCAACGATATTGAGGTTTACCCAACTGACGACTTCCGCTTCTGAGAAATCCAGAAATGTGAAAACGGTCAATCCACAGTATTCATAAAATTGGCTGCATCCGAAATCGCATAGCCTACTTCCCTACTAGTAAAACAATATATGTGACAAAAGTATGTCCGAATTCACAGTATTCATAAAAGAGTTGGCAAAAGTACCCAGATAACCTACATCCGGCAAGATTTTGAAGTGTGCATACATCTTTTTTTACAGTCTATGGAGCATGACACTTTACTATCCCATGAGGCCACGGGAGAGGATTTATGAATGGCAGAGAAGTGACATAACTGACACTGGTATAGATCACATAATAATGACAACATGGCGAATGTAGTAGGCTACGTCTGGATTATATTCATACTACACATACTATATAGAACATACACTACCTGTATATTGCCCAAAGTTTTGGGACGTCTCGTCTGCCTTTACATGCACATTAACTTTACTGACATCCCATTCTTAATCTGTAGGGTTTAATATGGAGTTGGCCCACCCTTTGCATCTACAGCAGCTTCAACTCTTCTGGGACGGCTTTCCACAAGGTTTAGGAGTGTGTTTATGGGAATTTTTGACCATTCTTCTAGAAGCGCATTTGTGAGGTCAGGTCAGGCACTGATGTTGGACGAGAAGGCCTGGCTCGCTGTCTCCGCTCTAATTCATCCCAAAGGTGTTCTATCGGGGTGAGGTCAGGACTCTGTGCAGGCCATTTAGAGTTCCTTTCACTGGAACTAAGGGGCCAAGCCCAACCCCTGAAAAACAACCCCGCACCCTAACCCCCCCTCCACCAAACTTTACACTTGGCACAATGCAGCCAGGCAAGTACCGTTCTCCTGGCAACCGCCAAATCAGACTCGTCCATCGGATTGCCAGACAGAGAAGCGTGATTCGTCACTCCAGAGAACACGTCTCCACTGCTCTAGAGTCCAGTGGCAGCGTGCTTTACACCACTGCATCCGACACTTTGCATTGCACTTGGTGATGTAAGGCTTGGATGCAGCTGCTCGGCCATTGAAACCCATTCCTTGAAGCTCTCTACGCACTGTTCTTGAGTTAATCTGAAGGCCACATGAAGTTTGGAGGTCCGTAGCTATTGACTCCGCAGAAAGTTGGCGACTTCTGCGCACTGTGCGCCTCCGCATGTGCTGACCCCGCTCTGTGATTTTACGTGGCCTACCACTTCGTGGCTGAGTTGCTGTTGTTCCCAATTGCTTCCACTTTGTTATAATACCACTAACAGTTGACCGTGGAATATTTAGTTGTGAGGAAATTTCACGAATGGATTTACTGCACAGGTGGCAACCGGTACCACGCTTGAATTCACTGAGCTCCTGAGAGCGACCAGTTCTTTCACAAATGTTTGTAGAAGCAGTCTGCATTACCTAGGTGCTTGATTTATACAACTGTGTTCATGGAAGTGATTGGAACAACTGAATTTAATGATTTGGAGGGGTATCCCAATACTTTTGGCAATATAGTAGCGGTTGTGAAGTTATTAGTGCTTATTTAAAATAAGTCTACACTCAAGACTATGCAATTTTGGATGCAGCCAATCAGTTTGAATAAATCGGAGAAGAGAACCGTCTGTTCCGAACATCACCTATTCTTATTGAAAAATGGGTTATTAAAAACCCAAATAACAGCAATTTTACAAATAAAACTCATTGGAAATATTTTTTTTACAACAGTTTTATCCACACATACATTTTTGGTAAATACTATTTAATAAATCCTGCAAATGCTTTTCTTAACACGAATCTGGTTTGGTTTTGGTAAACAGTATTTTAATAAAACAATTAGCAAAAACCTTTCAAACAAGAACATGTAAATTAATTTGAATGCAAATTATATTTTGGTTTTAAATCACTATAGTTTTGATGAGCTCAATCATGGCTACAACAAAGTGAATTTGGACACGTTAAATGTATTTATTTAAACGTAATCATAAAAGCATGTGATTTCCACGCCGTGATGTCAGAGACCACGTGATGATGTACAAGAATAACTGAATCAGGTTTTTCGAATATTTTCTCTTCGAAAGAACCGACTTGCGTCGGAGTCCTCACACCACTGTACTGCATCATTACATGTCTTTGCGTTGGGGGTAAGGGGTAAACCAAGGAGCTCACGTACACGGTAAAGGGGGCGTATGTTTAGGCTACGTCAGCGCTGCCAGCGTGGAGCGGCATGACACCAGGAAGTAACTCAATTCAATTGACTATCCAAATAACCAAGAGAAAGGGTACCCGAGGTGGATTCTTGTGCTTTTTGGGTTTGCTTCCGTAAAATACACAGCAAGCGACAACGCACAGGGACTAGTCCCTGCGACTGGGTTTTCAACATTGCATGGATAAACCGCCCGTGAAGGTAATGTAGAGCAGTGCGTATCATTCCCTGAAGGACTCGCTCATTTGATTAAAGTGCAGGAAGCTTATTCACTGTCATTGACTCAGGGAAGATGATGCGGAGATCTACTGGATTCATTTAAAGCCTCAATCGAGTATTTGCTATTAGTGCATAAAGCTTGATACTCGCCGTCCTTTTTTATTTATTAATGTGAAAATGAAATTTAGGCTTTAATAGATGGTGGTCTGCAAAACACAAAAAAATGGTGGTCTGCAAACCACTTTCGTGTGCAAAGTATCTCAATTTCTCAAAACTGAAACAAATTCATGCGTTGTGTTAGAGCAGGATGCGCAGGAGGATAAGGCATGACATTATCTCACCAGATGAGTTCCCGAGTAATGGAATGAGCCTTGTCATCCGACAGGTTTTCATATCCTGTATATCAGGAATTATACATGTAGAACAGAGAAAGCTAGAATTAAGAGACCAAGAAGACTAATTTTATACAAGTTAGCACAATTCACAAAAGGCATTTATCAAGTCTACTTATAGTATTTTTATTATTTAGTCAGTGTTTAAATTGTAATGTTAAAAACGCTCCATTATCACAAATGGACATAGGCCTGAATGTTTTATTTTGTCTCACAGGCAGTGAAAGTGCCCTACAGGTGAAATATGAGTTTGGTTAAAGCATGAGGAATCATTTTATTTGATGTGACAAGAAATGTGATATACAGCCATCTCCATCAAGTTAGCAAGTTATCCAGTTTTTCAATGCAATGTCCTTCACGGGAAACCATATACACTTTACTGTGTAATTGTAGATGATGGACCCTACACTTGCTGAGATGGGGAACCATCTTTCTGGTGCCATGAAGATTTTAGAAAGTGGAAAATTGTAAGACCTTTTGCATTACAACATTTTCAGTAATTGTTGTTATTACATTTAAATTGCTGTTCCCTACAAAGCTATCCTTATGACATGTTGACAGTATGTCCAGGGTTTTGTTATACGTATAGTACCGCTGTATAACCATAATGTTGTGTGGATTTATTCAGGGAATCTGAACAGGGCAAAGAAAGAAGAAAGTTGAGTTGGAAAGACATTCCTGGACCCTTACAAGGAGAGTGAGTGGGACTCTAATACTGTAAATCACATTTATAATGTTTCTTGTCTTGCTCTGTATTTCATTGGGTTTCAAGTCAGTGCATATCAGCTATATTTACGAAACATTTCAAATTATTTCTTTTCTTCTTTCTTTTTCCATATATTTCCGACAGTGGACAGGATGTTGTTAGCATACTCCAGCTAGTCCAGAACCTGATGCATGGAGATGATGACCAGCAGGGTCATCGGTAGGTCACAGCATTATGGAGCTGTTTGGTTTGTAGACCTAAAACCAAGAAACAAATTCCTTAGGAATTTTGAATGTGTTTTTGACAATAGCAGTTTTCAATTTATACACTAATGTTTCAAAGTGTGGGATCAGTAAGATTTATATTTGCTCAGTTGCTTAACTATGTTCTTAAACTAATGCTTAAACTATGCTCAATATTAATAAAAGTAATTCATACTTTTGTTCAGCAAGGATGCATTCAATTTCTCAAAAGTGACAGTAAAGACTTGTATAATGTTACAAAAGATTTCTGTTACTGAAAATCCAGCTTTGACATCACAGGAATAAGTTCTACCGTAATATATATTAAAATGGAAAACGGTTCTTTTAAATTGTAATAATATTTTACAATATTACTGTTTTACAGTATTTTGGATGAAATAAATGCAGCATTGGTGAGCAATAAGACTTCTTCAAAACATAAAATGATCTAAAGACTTTTTACAGACAAACTTTAAATAAAATACAAGGCAGAAAAGTCTCTTAGAGTAATGTTATTCGAAGTTTTTTTTTACTCATTAACCAAACCTGTTGACGCCATAACAGAACAGCTCCATTATATTGCACCGAGAGCATATGTAAACCCCTCCGTGTGGTGTGATAAAACTATAAATGTCTGTTTAGCAGGATGCAGTATGTCGGAGAGCAGGGACACATGGCTCTGTTGGGACACAGTCTGGCCGCATATATCTCTGTCCTGGAACGAGAAAGATTGAGAAAGCTGACCACCCGCATCCTGTCGGACACCACTCTCTGGCTCTGCAGGCTTTTCAGGCACGTTCAAGTTCTCTCTGTAATCTCATGTGGTTTCGGGTGGATTTTCTTCTCCTTGTCATACAAACACATTTAAGTGATGCATAGAGATTTGTGTTAAAGAGCATTAATAAATCCATCTTTGGTTCATCTTAGCAAATTGTATAGGCTGTGTCTTTCACTTAAAAAAGAGTAGGAGGAAAAACATCGAGCTTTTTATTATAACAGTGACCCAGAAATTAAAATTCTGTCATTAATAATTAATTAAATGAATTAATTACTCACCCTCATGTCTTTCCAAACTCGACTTTCGTTCATCTTCGGAACACAAATGAAGATCTTTTTGATGAAATCTGAGAGCTTTCTGTCTCTCCATTGACAGCTACGCAACTAAAACTGTGACACTTCAAAAAGTTCATAAAGAGATCGTAAAACTAATCCATATGAATTGAGCGGTTTAGTCCAAATTTTCCAAAGAGACTCGATCGCTTTATATGATGAACAGATTGGATTTAGGCTTTTATTTTGGACAATTTAGGCTTCTTTGACTTAGGGGATTCTTTGACTTTAGTTATCAGCAGAATTGACATCTGACAGGAGTTACCACATCCTGACGCCTCGTGTCTTTACGTATCTTTACGGGATGTGTGTGAACGCACTCACAGATTCCGGAAAATCACTGGCAGTGTGAATGAACCAAAATCAAACAATCCGTGTATTTTCCGGAATCTCTGTGTGAAGGGGGCTTTAGTCTATTTTTTCCAGGGTGGTCCTATTATCACTTTACACAGATTAAAGTCATGCTTTGAACTTTGGTGATTTTTGAAGATATGTATGGTTTTAAATCTTCAGCAAATAATTAAAATATATTGTAATATTAAAAATTTTAAAAAGAGATGCTCTACCAACAAAAGAGGAGGTGCATCCGAAAATCTAAAATTCATGACATGTCAGATGAAGGCCTTGACAATGGCTGAAACGTCGCATGTTTTTTTGATCAATGAAATTGGATTTCTTCAAGAGCGAGTGTGGATCTTTTTCGAGAGACAAAGAACGAGAGACCTTTTTCCAATTTACAATGATTAAATGAAAAATCTTATTTCATCTAAATAAAAAATAAATAAAACGCTAAAAACTGCTACTAGGGAATTCAGGCATGAAAACATTGTAATGTACAGTATGAAAATGGAAATTCATATTGAGATTTGGTAAATATTAAAGGGGTCATCGGATGCAAAATTCACTTTGATGTGGTGTTTGCATATAAATGTGTCTTTGCAGTGTGTGGACACAACCACCATACAATGAAAAAATTAATTCACTCCTTTTTTTTTTAAATCCTTAAATCTAAACGCTCTCAATAATCAAGCCGTTTGGATTTTCTGAGCAATATGATGTCATATTGCTCATGCTCCACCCACGACCACTGACGAACTGTCCCGTATTAGCATATTTCCGCCCTCAGCCATTTGTATACTGTCCGCCAAGGCAGCACTTTACGTGTCTTGTGCGACAGCCCCAATGTAAGAGAGGGGTGGGGTGAGCAGTTGCTCATTATCATTTAAAGAGACATGCACCGAAACGGGTCGCTGTCAACAGAGCTGTTTTTGAGGAGGTAAAAAGGGTGTTGTTTTACACAACCATTGAGGAATTTTAACCAAAGTATGTTACAAACTTTACATGAAGACCCTAAAGAATCATACCAACTTGTGGAAAATGGGCATCCGATGACACCTTTAAAAATATTTGAATTCATTATTTTTCATAGATATGAAAATGGCTCGGCATATTACCATGAAGATGATCGTGAGGGGCTGCTGAAGGTGTGTCGGCTAGTTATTAATGCTCATTATGAGGAGTACGCTACAGAGGGCTTTACAGTGCTGAGCTCCAAACATCCTGTGATTTACCAAAGTGCTGCATGCAGACCTGGCCTGGGACAACATCTCTGCAGTCAGGTACAATGTCACCTCCACTTCACTTGTCTATGCTACATGATCTGAAATGTTTCACATTACCACCACACTATATTAAAAAAATGTGTGTGTGCGTTTGTTTAGTGGTGGATACTATGTGCTTTGATTTAGACAACTTTTTTTGTGTTTTCTTTTCAGCTAGGACTGCCTCTGTCAAGCCTTTGTATTGTGCCCTGTAACACCATGTTTGGCTCCTTGCATCAAATGGTAAGAATTTGTCTTAAAAAAATACAGTAAAAACAGTAAAATATTTATATTTTAATATATTTTAAAATGTAATTCATTCCAGCGATGAAAAAGCTGAATTTTCAGCATCATTACTTCAGTCTTCAGTGTCACATGATTTTTCAGAAATCATTCTAATTTGACGATTTGCTGCTCAAGAAACATTTATTATTGTTATTATCACTGTTGAAAACAGTTGTGCAGATTAATATTTCTATGGAAGCCGTGATGCATTTGATCAGGATTCTTTGATGAATAGAAAGTTCAAAAGAACATCATTTATTTAAAATAGAAATCTTTTGTAACTCTATAAATGTCTTTACTGTCACCTTTAATCAGTTTAATGTATCCTTGCTGAATAAAAAAAAAATTCACTGATCCCCAAACTTTTGAACGATAGTGTACATTTAAGAACAAATTAAATCAAGTAAAAGATAAACAAGGAATTTGCATTAGTGTATATGCAAAACAGTGCAGACATGTAACACATTAAATAGAAAGACAAATGGAATTGAAACTCTTTGTTCAGAAATGTGCAAGTAATGAATAAAAGATGAGCTAAAATGGTGTGTTTTTCTCTAAATTGTCTTATTACAGGATGTTGCATTGCTTGACAAGCTCATCAAAGATGATCGCGAATCAGGGAAAGTTCCACTGCTGTTGATAGCGAATGCTGGTCGGTTTGCTGTAGAACCTTATTTATTCAAGGAACTTAGTTTTTTGCATGCATTTATTGATAGTCAATTTTGCATGCGATCATTAATGTTTTGTTAATCTCTCAGGAACGCCAGGTGCAGGTCACACAGACAAACTCAGTCGTCTGAAAGAGCTCTGTGTTCAGTACAACATGTGGCTCCATGTGGAGGGGTTGGTATCAGCTGGTTATATGTTTATATGTGTGTGTGTTTAAATGAACAGATTTGATTAACAGATTTTGAACAGATATTGTTTAAATTGACTTTCTGTGGCATTCTTTTCAGGGTTAATTTGGCAACACTTGCTCTTGGTCAGATCTCCTCCACTGTCACGGTATGTTGTGGGTTTTTTAGCACTCAAATGCCTGCATTTTCTTCCTGTTGTCAAGAATGCGCTCTAATTTTCTCCCTCTCACTATCAAGGCGGCCACCAAGTGTGATAGTATGACTTTGACTCCAGGCCCGTGGTTGGGCCTGCCCGCTGTGCCCGCTGTCACTCTTTACAGACATGAGGATCCGGCCCTGGTAAGTTGGACCATTAATATAAGTACCAATTAGCATTATACAGCACATCATATGGAAATGTAATCCAGAGTTATGATCATACAGTGTGCAAATACCTCATGCTCTTTGTCTTGTCCTCCCTGCCGTTTGGGGGCAGTCTCTCACAGCAGGTCTGACATCCAGCCAACCAGTGGAGAAGCTTCGGGCTTTGCCTCTCTGGCTGTCCCTTCAGTACCTTGGGCATGATGGGATTGTTGAGAGGATTAAGCATGCCTCTCAGCTAGTGAGTACCCTGCCAACTTCATTTAGATAATCCCATGCACTGTAGTGGGCGTAAAGTACTATAAACACTGCAAGATTTACTCTGACCTTGTTGGGAATTGTTCTGTTTCTTTGTAGAGTCAACAGCTTTTGGAGCATTTGAAGACACTGGCTTCAATAAAAACCTCGGTAGGTCAACTTGTCTTGATCCATTCAGCTGTATGTCGGTACAGAGTATTTTACAGTTACACCACAGTCCTCACAAATAAGTATGTGAATTGAAAAGTATTTGAAGCTTCTGTGTATCAGTATTTCCTCTCTAGTTGGTGTTGCTCCATCTATTTAATGATAGTTCTGTCTTCACTCGCCCCATGTTGTTCCAAACTCAAATTCATTTTTCTTCCATGGAACAAACACTAAATTTAAAAGTATCATAAAAGTAGTCCATGTGACCTATATTCTGAAGCCATACGATAAGTTTCTGTGAGGAACAGATTCACTTGACAGCTTCGCTCAAATTCGCATTCACAGAAAATGCTTGGTGAATAATTACTAATAATTATTTTATGGTCTGTTGTCACACAAAACTATTGTATAGCAGTGTTGTTATTGTTAACTAAACGTAAAACTAAAATTCATTTTAATTAATTGAAATAAAGCTATAAATATAAGAAACACTTAACCTTAAAACACTTAATGAAAAGTAGAAATGTTGCTTTGCAAACTACCTGAAATAAAATAAGGTATTGTACGCTGTAATGCTATAATTTCTATATAAATAAAATTAACATAACAATGTTGTATGGCTTCCAAAGGCATAAAATGATAGTACACGAGTCGACTACTTTCAAGATACTTTTGTTGTGCTTTTTTCATTTTGGAGTTCGACAGCCCCAGTTCCCATTTACTTTCATTATATGGGAAAGAGCTGCCACGATATGCTTTAAAAATTCACCTATTGTGTTCCACGGAAGAAAGAAAGTCGAACGGGTTGGGTATGACTTGAAAGTGAGTATATGACCCAACTTTTCATTTACTAGTGACCTTTTTCTTAAAACGTTAATGATGATATCAGCACTGTCAGACATTTCTGCCATTTAAAACCATACTATATCACAGTGCTGAAATATGTCAGCTGAAAATGAATGTATCAGCTACCATTGGTAGATATTATTTACACTTTTTATTTGAAGCTTTTTGAAATTTTGCTTCTATTATATCAGTGGCCCACTTTTTCCTTTCAGTCAGAGAATCTAGGCCTTAAAATCCTTAAAAGCAAACACCTCTGTTCTGTGTCACCACCATTAGGATATCCTTGACAGCGAGGTGTCTCTCCTCGAGGCTTTGCGCATGGTAAAGAGCAGAGTGTTTTTCATATGTATGTTTGCGATGTGGTTTGTGACCGTCAGCAATGTGTGCAGCTCTTATTCTGTATACATAGTGTGTTAGTGAGCGTGGGTACCTTGGTTTCAGGATGTGGTGTCTCATTCCCGGGTCCCTCCCATCTCCGGGGGCTCGCTGCGGGACGTGCTGGGCTCTCTTATACTCTCTATTGTAGGTGGGACCAACCCTCTGCTTGCTTGATCCCACTCCACTCCTCCCTTTCACCTGCGCTGTTTCTCCACTGTTCCCTCCCTCACCATGTCCACCCATAAGTGCTGGTGCTCAGTTTAAAGGCTTTTACTCATGTAAAGGCCTGCCAGTGCTACAGTCATGTGCAAACAACATTTAGGAAATGTCACTTCACAGAGCCTGATGACTTGTTGGGCATCAATGCTGGACCTCGCTTTAGAGCAACGATGAGCCATGATGGGAAATAAGCAGAATTCTTTAAAATGGCCTTTGTGAGAGATGGAGCAAATTTGATGTTCCTGGGTGTAATACTAACAATCGAGTTGGTTCAGAATAAAGTTAATCATACGTTAGATGCGACTATATACGTAGCTATTACAGGAACCACATTACAACATTTATTTAATGTTTTTGAGAGGCTCAATGAAGTCATTTGTTCATAAAACAAATCTTATATTTGTTTAAAGGGCTTAGACAGAAAAGAGTCACTTGGATGATATTTTTAAGGTTTTATTTCCTTTATTATCCTTTATTTATCTGTTAATTTACGTATGTGGTGGTTAGACTTTTATTTATGAAAATGTCCATTAATCATGTAAGAAGCATAATTGAATTAATTATATGCTTTTCTTAGTTGTAGCAAAGGTTCCAGCAACACATAGACATTCCAGCAGCACTAATGCATGACTTTAGGTCACGTGCACATTGTCCAGATTGACCTGTCAAACCTGTAGCTAGCAAACAAAAAGCCTCTCCATGACATTGCCTCACAGCATTTAAATACTTAACCAATTGTCACAATAACATGTTAGTGCTCACAGCATGACATTAAGGCCTCCTGTAATAAATGCTCAGATGTGTCACAGGTGTTTTGAGACCCCGTCCCCACCCTCTGTGTCTCTCTGATGTTTGTAGGTGGAGGATGAACTGAATTCTCCCGTGGTGGTGTTCAGGTTTTCACAAGACAACAGCGCCCGTAAGTTTCCTTTCCTTGGTTGTGTCTATATGGTTCAATGTATGTGTGTGTGTATATATGAAGAGTTCAGATGCAAAAGCCTCTAAGTGCCATCTGAAATTTTCTTCTAGAATGATAATTTTTATCAACCTCGTATATTTAAGTTCAGTAATTTCACTTAAATGACAATTAATAGGTAATCTCCAAAGCCATTTAAGTGAAATTACTGAACTTAAATATACGAGGTTGATAAAAATTATCATTCTAGAAGAAAATTTCAGATGGCACTTAGAGGCTTTTGCATCTGAACTCTTCATATATATATATATATATATTGGTGGTGTGTATGGTTGCACTTTATTTTAATGTGTCTTTGTTACACTGTATTTATACATTTAAGTACTGAGTATTTTTTATTAATTAACTACATGTACATACTATAGGGTTAGTGTTAGTTGCATGTAGTTATGCATCATTTATAGTTATTAGTACTATTATTATAGTTACTGCATGTAACGTAACAAGGACACTGTAAAATAAAGTGTTATCCTTTTAATCAGCAAGGATGGATTCAATTAAAAATTAAAGTGACATTAAAGACATTTATAATGTTACAAAATATTTAATAATATTTCATAATATTATTGTTTTTACTATTATTTTTGACCAAGTAAATGCAGCCTTGGTAAACATAAGAGACTACTTTCAAACTTCTGAATAGTGGTGTGTGTGTATATATATCTCTAACAGCCAAAAACTCTCATTTTCAGCCTCGAGTGGCGGCTCAGTAGAAGGATATTTTGCGGGAGAGAGAGATATCATTGATGCCCTTAACAGATGGGTAAATGCTTCTCTCACTAACAGTATATTATAGGAAATAAGTAAGCTGTGAAATAAGTAAGCTGTAAAATAAGTAAACTGTGAAATAAGTAAACTGTGAAATAAGTAAACTGTGAAATAAGTAAACTGTGAAATAAGTAAGCTGTGAGCATGTATAATAGAATGCAGTGCGACATATATATACACCGTAGATGCTTTTCTTACAAACGAGTGACCCCGACTGCTTTGATCTGATTTGACAGTTGGGTGAGCAGTTGGCGCAGCAGGTTCCCCTCAGTGGCGTAGATGTGGTTGAGCTGGAAGATGAGGGCACATGTGTTCGTTTCAGCCCCCTCATGACCGCTGCAGGTCAGACATTTGAGAGATAATTAAAAAATCTGGAATACTAACACACTGACTAAGAAACTGGAGACAAACTGGGCGGAGCTTTTCTTATAATTATGTGGGTTATACTAAGAAGAATAGGCCTATATAATGTTATTTAAATACGTTTGAATGGCTGGGCAAACAAGCATATGTATTTATTCTGAGCATGGCAAGTAAAAGCTGTTTTCTTTGCCCAAAATTTCTCACACATTTTTAACAGGCTTATTTTGTAGTAATGAGACCTAATTCATGTTGCCATGTTCGTGCTAACAATGATGGTGATATATGTGTGTGTAGCCCTTGGCACTCAGGAGAATGATGTGGCGGCACTGGTGGAGAAGCTGGGAGAGATGATTCCAGTGCTGTGCTGCACCCTACGCTTCAGACAGGACTTCAAGGACGAGGTGCTACAGCAAGCTTCACTCTCATACATTGAGGACCTGAGCTGGCCTGGTCTTGGAGTTGTGAGGTGAGACTCTGGAGTCAAACCTCAATTTACAGGACATTTTACATTACATTCATGCATTTGACAGACGCTTTTATATAAATTGTATTTAATACATTTAGTGAGTTTTGTGTTCTCTGGGAATCGAAAGCATAACCTAATCTGCCAGCTGAGTTACAGGAACACGCTACAGGATACATTCACCCTAATATCAGATGTTCCCTCGTTCCGAGGAGGAAGGAAACTTTCCTTATTGCACGTTTCCACAGTGCCTGACAGGTTCTTTTGTTTGTTTGTTTTTTTCATCAGGTATGAGCCCAGAAACACAGACCTTGATGAGGATAAGAGACAACAAAGGGTGGAGAAGATCAACAGTGAATTGCTTAATAAACTGATGGAGCTTGATACAGACCTGGAGTTCTCTTGTGGTAAATGACTAATGGTCCCATGACTGACATTGCTTTTAAATTCACATGAATTCTGTGACCTCAAAACTGCTGTCTTGTGTCCAGGTCCTGAGTTCTGTGAAGAAACCAATTGCATATTTATTGGAATGGCAACTGAAGACCTGGATGTGTCAGAGTTGGTGGAAACTATAGGATCTGTTGGAAGAGACATTGAGGAAAGTGGAAAGGTATGCATTCTTTTTTCTTCTTCTTTTGGACAGGTGCTTAATCATTTGAGTAGACACTGAATATCAGATAAATAATTAGAAATAAAGCATCTGTTTGTGCCTAGTTGTTTGAGAACATGACTGAGGTCGTGAGAAGAGGCATTCAGGAAGCTGAGCTGCAGCTTCAGAAAGCCAATGAAGAGAAACTTATTGAGGAGGTGAGTGCATATGTGTGAGTAGACAGTGGACTCCAAAATTCTGAGACCAAAAAAACTTCTTTAACCCTGAAAATAAACAAATTTCAGGATTCTGAAATAGTTAAACCAAAGAAAGTTTATTGCAAGTTTCTGCACTTAATTTCTAGGAAAAATAAGTCAATATTACCCTGTTTCAAACACATTCGACCACATGAGCGTCTACACTACGAAAGCAATCCAGTCGAATGAATTTTCAGCTAACTCTGGAATTGGTCGAAAGTGGACAAGCTCAAAACGTTTTGGACCCTGTTTACACCTGTATTTAGCGTCGTCTACTTGTGATCCGATTGACCAAAACGCATCTTAATACCAAGTGTAAACAGGGCCTGTGTGACATTGATCATGTGACTCCTTGTTCAGATGGTCAAATGTTCTTGTTTCCGTTGAAGATGCTCTTTATATCATTCTCAAATCATGATGGAGAACATGATCATTGTGTTTTACAATAAACAAAAGAGAGACAAACCAAATAGACATTTAGAAATTAAGTTCAACTTTTCAAATTGTAATTCTGATTATATAATGTTTAATAAATTTTAATAATTATTACATATTACATATTTTTGTGAAATTCCTTTTCTGATTAAATAGACATTAAATCATTCCAATAGAGATTATGTTGATGTGTAATTTTTCTCCATTTATTTTTCAGGGCGTACTTCGACAAATTCCTCTAGTGGGCTCTGTGCTTAACTGGTTCTCCCCGGTTCAGGCCTCTGTCAAAGGAAGAACTTTTAACCTAGCTGAAGGTATATATGTGCTAAAAATGTTTTCTGATGAAATTGTCAAGAGAACTTGTAGTTTTCAGGTTTGTATAGTATTTATTTTTTCTCCATAGGTTGTCTGGACAGCACCGAGCCTGTTTATTCCATAAAAGCCCAGATGAATACAGAAGCTTCCCCTGACTCCCCCAAGTCCAGCACCAAACGGTTTCCAGGTAACATCTTGATCTAAGATCAGTATGACCCTAATTACACTGAATTACTCTTGCAATTACATTAGGTCTTTCATTGATGTTCACAGAACTCTCAGGTTAATCATACCATGTGATTCACAGGCCAAAAACTCTTCCGGCGGCATGGAGCAGGCTCAGACTCTATCAGTGATACCAGCTCTGTCAGCCAGCTCGAAGACTCGTTCAGGGAAACGGCACAGGTGCAGCAGGTCACTGATGTGGAGGAGGCGGAGGTCCCTCAGGAGAATCCTGCGCACATACCGGAGGATACAGCTTCATCCGACCAGCGTGTGCCAGAGGGACAAGAGACAGAGAGCGTAGACAACCTTAGATAAGACCACTCCGAAATGGTTGCTCATGAGGTTTGCTCTATATAACAGAGGAATATGCCTCCATGACCTTGATGCCTTTGAGCAAACCACTTTTGAAATTAAGAAAAGAAGCAGCTTTAAATGCAAATAACAAAACACTGGAATTTCATGAAAATAATGTCTCTGAATATATGTCTGAATCTCACATCCCTTATTAGTTATTAAATAATCAATTGCACTTTTTTTAAAGTTTGGTTAATCATATGTTATAGGGTCTGCTCACAGTTCTTTATGTGCACTGCCAGTATATTCTACCATTATGGGTGGCAGTACTTATGTTTTGATTTTGAACGCTTATCTTTGTCATCTACAGGC
Organism: Squalius cephalus; assembly: GCF_949319135.1. Classification (NCBI taxonomy): domain Eukaryota; kingdom Metazoa; phylum Chordata; class Actinopteri; order Cypriniformes; family Leuciscidae; genus Squalius; species Squalius cephalus. The sequence continues at coordinate 35,681,911 of NC_137122.1, read as the reverse complement.
CTGTCTGACAGGTTTTCTGATCCGTTTCCACACATTATTTACACAACGAAAGGGCTATTGTGGCCTTACCGTCATGATTATTAATGTCAAAATGTCTTGTTTGCCAAAAGCTGGTCTTGCTTTATGTGTGCTCTCTAAAGGCAGACGTATAAGAAGGAAAGTTGATGCTTGAAGACTCTGTTTCTTGCAGCTGTTTCTAATCAAACGATAGCCTTATTGCACTTTTATGTACAGAATGTCACACTTCAATCAGAACAGCAGAATATTTATTTATCCTATAAATAATTCTCTTGGAGAACATTAGGCTATTTAGAGACATGAGTAACATTTGCTATGTCTAAAATAAGTTCAAATCAAACAGTTACCCATCCAGCACTTTTGGTTTTACCAATAGTGAAATGATTATTAGACTGTTCTCACTGTGAAGAATGTTTCAGAGATGTCTCTTTGAGTAATTGTTACATTTTATTTCGGATGTTTATGAAGGCTACACATAATGTACTAAAATGAAGATCCTTATTTGTTGTTTACACCAATGTTAATGGTTTTAGCACACAAAAAAAGCATTGCTATTGGGGAAATGTTGTTTAATTTAGTGTATGAATATTGTGAGAAGAAATTCACTACAGTTATATCACATCCATCCATATTTTTGAGGGGCATAAAGTGCTCTTTCCGTAACTGTGCTTCCTTACTGAATAATGTAATTGTAGATCTGCTCATCTTTTTCAAAATGATTCTGTCTTAACTGGTGCAATAAATAAATGGGATTTTCTTTGGGGGAAATGAGTACTGACTTATTGTGTCAAACGCATAGACTGTAAAAAATAAAACGTAAGAAGAGTGTTTTTTTTTATAATTACAATTTTATTTTACAATGAGCGGTTATGTAAATGACAATAAAGAAAATGCTAAAATACGACTTTAGAGTGTTTTTTTTTAAACTGCCCTTAAGTTGTGATGGTATTTTTAAATAAATAATGTAATCGGCTAAAACGGCTGTTTTATTACATTAAAAGCCTATGAAAGTGACTTTAAAGTTAAGCTTCGAATACATTTTTAAATATAGTTTCATAAGTAAGGCGAACGGAAATTGGTTATTAGCTAGTAAAAAGAGGTAGTCGGGTTCATCCATAATGCGGACATGTAGTTTTGTCATCGACACCGCTCCGAAGCCTTTCGTGTTTTGCCAGAAGCTAAACTACTACACTTCCCAGAATTCAACTCGCTGTTGCTCCGCGAGGTCAGGGGAGTCGTCAGCGCACACGAGGACTCATTCCGAGCTCTTAGTCAAACCTCCCTTTCTCTCGCCCCTCGCTGAGAGACACCGGCTGTTTGATTTCAACCAAACGGGGGGAAGGCCATACGCCACTAACAGAAAGTTTTAACAACGCACGGGGTGACCTTAACAGCGGCTAAGGCCGGACAAAAAAGTGATCAAGTCAGTGGCTTTTAAGCGCGCGTGTGTGGAACAGCTGTGTGGCGATGGAAGCGATAGACACTGCCCCTGATTCCTGGGATCAGGAGGACGATGGCGAGGCCCAGGTCGACGTGCAACTTTCCAATGCTCTTACTACCACCCTTAACGTGGACGCCAAGCCGTTTGTCCCCAACGTGCACGCCGCAGAATTCATCCCGACCTTCCTGCCGAAGGGCTCCACGGAAACTGTGGAGTCAGCGGGTGAGTTCCCGGTGTTTTCACGTCTGTTAACCGCTTTAGCTGTTAGCCTCACACACGCTTGTTCGCATGAGCTTAGCATGGATGCTACATGAGAGTTACCGTCAACGGCTCGAAGCGGAAACGTGGCCAACGTGTTATATGGAAGTTAACAATCAGAAAAACTTGCTTGACGGGAATAATAAGCGTTCGTTAACACGATAATAACACTGTAACAGCGGTTCGTGCTAGAAAGTGGATCGTTTGGGTGGAGACTGTGCTTGTGAAGCATTTTTAGCCTTATAATAATATATACCTGGCTTTAAAGAAAGAGTTAAAAGTGTGTTCAAGTAGTTCTTTGGCTAACTAGAGAGTTAGCTGAAGCTTTAGTCATGTTATTGCCATTTTATTGATACTCGTGAACATACCGTTTGTTAGCATGGCAATAATCAATACTGATGATCAGAGGCCTGGCGCCTCGTAATCAAACAGATTCTTTCATTGCTTGATTGTTTGAGGGGTCTCTTTTGGCTGGGGTTTGTTTAATGGTGAGGTTTGCCCCCGACCCCCCATGCTGTCTTATTGCACACATGATGTGTCCTTATGCGTTGTGCTGTTATGGTGGAACAATGAAAGTCAATTGTTGTCCTTAATCCCCTTTGAGTATGACACGAGAAGTGTTTCACCTCCTAGTTTTAGATTAAATACTTTTATACCGAGTATTACCTACCAGAAAAGATGGATGATGTCAAAGCAGCTAAATGTTGCCACTACAGCCAATATTCACACTCTCACCTGAAGCCTTCGTGTTACCTGTTGTGTGTTTATAAGGTACACACTGGAGGTCTTCTTGGAAAGATCAGTGTAGCGTGTAATGGAGGTAAACGCGGTGATATGATCTGATCTGCTTGTTTAACTTTTCCCAAGCTTATTTGCATAAAAATAACCTCTGTAGAGACGGGGTGTTGTTGAAGTATTCTAAGCGATATGAAAAGGATTGTAAGAGATTTGAGAGTCTTAAATTTGACCGTGGGACTCCGGCTACAGAATTACTTCAATTCAGGATCTTGTCGCAAAATAACTAATTTGGACAAAAACGTGGGAGTTTGTTGAAGGATTAGGATCCTGCCCCCCAGATTCACAGACCAGGCTCAAATAAATGAGACTGAAAGCAATTTGCACTGACATATCATAAGATATGTCAGTGCCATTGTTTTGTCTCAAGATGCACACCAAGGCACGTTTATAAAAACTATTTAAATGCCCTAATTGAACTAAGGACTAATCCTGGTTTAGTCTAAGCCCTGTCTGTGAAACCGGGGCTATAACTTGTCTCTGTCTTACCACAAGTGGAAGATATGCTGTTCACATGCTATTATTACATGCATAGCGCAGTTTGTTGTCCTCAAATGTGTTTAATGTTGACAAGCAATTTCCATTTTTAGATAAGTATTCTTAGTAACTAGTAGACTGTTCTGTATAATTACAGCTATAAAAATAAGCATTTTATATTCCTGCAGGTCCTGATACGGATGCCAGTGTGGAAGTATCAGAGCCCGAGGGTAAGTAAATACCGAGAGACACCACCACATTGTTTTTCACATCCTCATAATGATGATAATCATACTGATGAGTCGGCAGCTAAACTGGTCAACCAATAAGAATTGTGCTTTTGGTCACATGCCCAGAGCCGCTGCTGTAACAAATCCACGATTTGGTAGTGCGCACAAACAGTATTTTGCTAAGTGATGATGCAGTCTTGTATTTTTTGATAAACATCATAGCGATTTAAAAAGAATTCTGAATACCTGTGTGGAAAAATTATAAATATTGTTTGACTTCCTTTCTTTTCTGACAAGCGGATATCAGAAATGGAAAGTGGGTTAGCGTATCACTTTTAGAATCGCAGTATTTCTGCTTTTCTATTCCAGCGCCACCTACTGTCAGAGAGTGAGTTTAAGGGTGCTTAGATTGTTCGGCGGCCGGTCAGTATCGACCGATAATTGTTTTAAATAGTTTCATCGATGGTCGATCAGATGACGCAAAACCCGCAAGACAATTTTTCTATGCACAGCTGAAATTGTTTCACTACTTTCGCCAGTCTTGTCTGGTAGTTCTACCAGGCATCTGATCATAAATTCGAAACTCCTTGCGGAGACATTGCAACGAAAACAACCCTACAGTAATGACAGCAAGAAACTTGGGCTGTGCGATTCTACTGCATTTCTTTCCTTCATAGCGGTGCGCTTTCGTTCCTCCCTAAAAGCCCAAACTTAACATCCAAATCAGCTAAATCAGTGATTGTCGTAAAATGCATTATACTGTTACTAAACTGCAGGACGTGCTCTAATGAAAAGTGAATCAAACTGCATTAAGCGTGAAAGAGTTACTGTTCCCCAAGCGGCTTTCTCTGTGTGCGCTCTAAGGCCGGCGACACACTGGCTGCGTGGCGTGTCCGTTTTTATTTCGGCTCCAATGTTAACAGGTTAAAAAGCGTGCATGCTAGAAATAGAACCGACGGCTATTTTTCACGCGACACTCAAGCGTGTTGGAAGCGTTTCCAGGCTAGATAGTATAGGAAAAGATGTTTATATGTCATTTTGACACAAATACATATTAATAAATGACATTTTGATGTTTGAAAGTCTCTAGGTTTTGACATAAATGCAGATATAAATGTAATTAAAAAAAATATTATCGATTTTCAAATATTGCACCTGTCAATACAGAACGAAATATTCTGTAGCCTATTTTGCCGTCAACACTGCCGACATTGTTTTTGCTGCTGTATATTTGTTTAACATGAAGTATAGGCCTTTCACAACTCTCTCCCCATATGTCGAATATATCACCAATGAGGCTTATCATATATCACCTAGCAGCAGCAGCGCCACGTCAGACACGTTTCTGGTGTGCAAAGACATAGAAAACGCCACACAACAGAAACGCCACGCTCACGCCACGCAGCCAGTGTGTCGCCAGCTTAAGACTGAGTGGACTAAGGGCTACGATTTTGAACCTAAATGATCAAATACACACAGAAATATGTCAATGCCCGGCTTAGTGAGTGTTCACTTAAACAATTGGTAATATATTAGGTGAACATAAACAGTTGGGAAATAAATCGTATGTGTATTAATAAATTGATCCATGCATTAGGTCCTAATCTCCTCTTAGAGAGGGAATTAGGATACAATACTTAATACAGTGCCACATATTGCACATGTGGCATTGTATTAAGTATTGTATCCTAATATCAAACTGCAGTATTAGTCAAAAAGGAAATGGCTGAAGTTGTTGACATACAACCAACTGTGAGTGGTCAGACGGTGTAAAATGATAATGTTGGTTTTTGACTTCAGCTCCACCCATGGAGAACGGTGATGCAGAGATGACAACAGATGACACCTGGGAGCAGAAAGGGAGTGAGCCCAGTGAGGCTGAGGCAGAGCCAGGAGGCCCTGGAGAAGACGAGGGTCAAGCTGAAGAAGACTCCCCTCAAGAGGAAGGAATGGAGGAAGAAGAAGTGCCAACACCTAAAGTAGCCCCCACACAGCCAAATGCCCCCAAGAAGGAACATGTTAACGTGGTCTTTATTGGCCATGTCGGTTAGTTTTTGCATATTGCATTTACATGATTGATTGATGCTGGAGTCTAGTGTCCTGTTTTGATTGACTCTGAAGGTTTTAACTCCTCTAGGACTCTTTACTTTTCGGTTGATTCTTATGAAAAGATTTTTAATGAATTGAATGAATTGAGATCATAATTAGTTTTAGACTTTTATCTAGATCTGATAAACTTTAAAAACCTTTGTTTTTGTTTGTTGTTTATATTATTCACTTGATTCATGCCATGAATATAGCAGTGGTAAATTATAAAACAAACAAACATGATTGCACAGTAACTTAATAAATTTGTTGCATTAACTTTTTGTCTTTAGCATCCATTTCAATTTCTTAAAGTGAGTAATTCTAGTAACTTGCTGGAATAGTTTTTGCGCTTGGCTCTAAATTGGTTGGATTTGTTATATAACCACTTTATTATTAATCACTTAACATCAAGGCAGCTCGGTTCATGCATTTCAGAATCATCATGGGGAACATTTTTAAAAATGTCTTTGGAGAACTGTGAATTGGCTATCTTTATCTGTCCTGGCCTCACACTGAATTTTTCTTATCTCGTATTCCTCCAGATGCTGGCAAGTCAACTATTGGAGGGCAAATCATGTGAGTTGTTGATTTTTACACTGTTTTAGCAGAAGTAGTTGGCTTTTCCATCCCCTGTTTCTGAAAGCCCTGCTTTCTGCCCATCCTCCACAGGTATTTAACAGGAATGGTGGACAAACGAACTCTGGAGAAGTATGAAAAAGAAGCCAAGGAGAAGAACAGGGAAACTTGGTAATTAGCTTAGTTGAGTTAATTTACCAGAACATCGGGTGGGTAATCAAACAGATTCCCCCCAAACATAGCTAAAACTTGTAACACTTCAGTGCTTTTTGTGCCTAGAGGTGGAGTGATTTTTCATAGTAAATATTTTTCTCAGGTACCTCTCTTGGGCTCTTGACACAAACCAGGAGGAAAGAGACAAAGGAAAGACTGTGGAAGTCGGACGTGCATACTTCGAAACAGAGAAAAAGCACTTTACCATTCTGGACGCACCAGGCCACAAAAGCTTTGTGCCCAACATGATTGGTGGTGCTTCACAGGCTGATTTGGCAGTGCTGGTGAGTCATAATGTTGAATAGGCACTGAAGGACTGCCCTGAGAAATATCCACTCATGCTACCTACAATTCAGAAAATCCATGGAAAAACCTGAGCTATGAGCAGGGCGACGTGGTCATGATACAGAAGAGGGCGCTGTTTGAATACAGATGTCAGACTCAAAAGGCATTGACTGTCACTCAGAAAACAGAAAAGTTTGTTTTTTGTTTTTCCATTCACTTCAGTCCCTGTATTAATTGTCACTTTCTCTCTCTGAAGGTAATCTCTGCAAGGAAAGGAGAGTTTGAAACAGGCTTTGAGAAAGGAGGCCAGACGCGAGAGCATGCCATGTTGGCCAAAACTGCTGGAGTAAAGCATTTGATTGTACTTGTAAACAAAATGGATGACCCAACAGTCAACTGGAGTCTGGAGAGGTCAGTGAATGGACATCTATATACAGAGGCGGCTGTTGATGTTGTATATTACTTTGTTTTATACTTTTTTTTTTTTTTTACAAAAAATGCGCCAAGTGTGTTCATTAATATTATTCACTGTTTGCACGTAGGTACGAAGAATGTAAGGAGAAACTTGTTCCATTTTTGAAGAAAGTTGGGTTTAACCCCAGGAAAGATATTCATTTTATGCCATGTTCGGGACTTACTGGGGCCAATCTAAAGGAGCCGGCGGATTACTGCCCTTGGTATACGTAAGTGTGCTGAGCTTGCTAATTGCTACTTTTTTTTTGTTTGAAGTAGAGATGCACCCATTTCAATTTTCTTGACCGATTCTGTTTTTTTGTTTTTGTTTTTTGTAAGTGTGACCTGCCGATACCAAATTTTGCCAAATCTGATTTCCTTCTAAGAACTGTAATTGACAGCATATACAAAAAAAAATCTACTTCTCTTCAATGCGCAATTTTATTTTCATAAAAAAACACAATAAAATAAGAACAAATAAACAAAGTGCAAACAACAGCACAAGCAAATGCAATAGAATAAAGAGAGATATGAAATTAACACTGCTTAAAGTTTTTCAGGTTGGTCTAAAAGTAGGTTAGTATTCAGCATTAGGTGGCTGTCACTTTAAGAGTTTATACATTGATCCAATATATATTTTTCTCAACCATTTTCGTTCCAAAACTGATTGTTTAACTGAATACTCGCCAAGACAGACATTTTAACATAATTTTGTATGTATGTGACACTGCAATAAAAAGTGCATGAATATTGTGTCTCACTGTTTTTGTGAAATGTGTTTGTGTACTATGGACAGAGGGTTACCATTCATTCCACATCTGGACAGTTTGCCAAACTTCAACAGATCAAGTGATGGACCAGTCAGGTTACCCATTGTAGACAAATATAAGGCAAGTAAAGTGCATGAACGTGTTTAGTTTTAAATTATGTTCTTTGACAACAAAATATAAACATTTGGGGACGGGGTTGGGGGGTTAAATGGTGAAATATTTTTTTCTTTATTTCTTTAGTAATTATTTTGCATTGTACTACTTTGTATGAATGCTTTGAAGTTCATATATCATGTATGGATGTGTGTTTTTGCAGGACATGGGCACTGTGATATTGGGGAAATTGGAGTCGGGATCAATCAGTAAAGCTCAGCAACTTGTGATGATGCCCAACAGGGTAAGAGTATGGTAACGTAACACTTTAAAGCGTCAGGTTTTATGACAGGAATTGGCTGAATGACGTATCAGTGCCTACCTCATCTGTGTGCAGCACACTGTGGAGGTGCTGAGTCTGCTTTCTGATGACGTCGAAACCGATGATGCTGGACCAGGAGAGAACTTGAAGTTGCGACTCAAAGGCATTGAAGAGGAGGAGATCCTGCCCGGCTTTATCCTCTGCAATGCTGAGAACCTTTGCCACACTGGGCGCACCTTTGATGCCCAGGTCAGTGAAAACTCATTTAACCTGAATTTAAAAAAAAAAATACAACACCAAAATAGACCAAAAATATATTAAAATAATATTAAAATATCAATATTTTTCTTCATTCAGTTCTTTGCAACAGAATCAGATTTAACAATTTTTTTTTTTGACCAATTCTAAAAATAATTTTTTGAGGGTAGCGTAATTTTACCAGCGATTCCCAGCACAGCTAAACCACTGTTTGCAATAGCCCCACTGTAACAGCACAGTGCGGCTATTGCAAACAGAAACAAGTCTACCACTGAAAAATTTCATGTCGGCACATTATTTGAGCAGACATTGCTTTTCCGGTGAGTGTGAGCGGTACATGAGTGGAGCGTTCGCTTGGGCTGTAAGCGACTGAGCAGAGAGCGCAGACACGGAGCAGAACATTGAGCAGAGCAAACTGGGTCCCGGTACAGACTTACTGACTCGACCTGAGTCGCTACAAAGTTGTGTGCCTTTGGAAGCGGAGCAGCTCGCCAAGTTACAAAAAAGGCTGCGAGAGAGTGAAACCTGAGCGCTGAACACTGAGGGGCGGCATATATTTATTGCCTTTTTTCTCTTTTGGCTAAAAACCGAAAATGGCATTTTCGGTGACTGAAATTTTGGTCCATCCTTAGTTCTATCAACAGTATTTCTGATTGCTCCATTTTTCTTTGCGTTTTGCTTTGCAATTCCACATAATAATTGTGCTTCTGTCTATGCCATTTTCAGATAGTCATCATTGAACACAAGTCAATCATATGCCCAGGTTACAATGCAGTTCTTCATATCCACACCTGCATTGAAGAAGTGCAAATTTCGGTAATGGTTGCAAATGTTACTCCACTTTTTTTCAGTTCTTACATTGACTTAATATTTGTGTGGAAATTCTCTTGTGAAAGCTTGCTGACTTGAGGTGAGCGCCCTCATTTACAGCTAGTTCTTTACCAAAGTGGTTTAAATGTACCTCTGGCCACTTCACAGGCCTTAATTTGTCTGGTAGACAAAAAGACGGGGGACAAGAGCAAAACACGACCCCGCTTCGTCAAACAGGACCAGGTGTGCATTGCTCGTTTGAGAACAGCTGGGACCATCTGCCTTGAGACCTTCAAAGATTTCCCTCAGATGGGACGCTTCACCTTACGAGATGAAGGTGAGTGGATATTTTCACCAAATGTGATTTTAACTTGCCTTCAACTCGGATTTGTAGTTTCTGTTCTGTGAATTTGAGGTCTGTGAATATTTACTTTTTTTTTGTATTTCAGGGAAAACCATTGCCATTGGAAAAGTGTTAAAACTTGTTGCCGAGAAGGACTGAAAAGAACGTTTAGTGGATCTGAAACGACTGACCGAGGCGGAGGTAGATGCTGCTACGGCCGCAGCACACTTCATAGCCCTCCTGTTCTTTCTCCCCTTCGCCTCTTGAAGACCAGCTTAAAAAACTTCTCTTAAAGAAATCTGTTTTTAAGCAAATGAAAATGAAATCAAGTCCACGTGTCAGCTTTCTCATATTGAGAGCTCAGCGATGCCATTGTTTTAGGTTCTCCCCCATGACCTGTTCCTCATCAATCTGCACACGTTAAATGGCAAGAGATCTAGCTCTCTTCCAAACTTTTTTTTATTGTTTTTTTTTTTTATATATAATTTTTCTTTTTTGCTTCCATCAGAGAAATATAATGGCAGCATATACAGTAACCGTATGGTGGACCAAGATTTGCTTGTTAACATAAAATGATTTATGAACAGTAAAGTTTGAATGATTAACCAATTGAAACCAAAATGTTAAAATCTTGGTTATACATGTCTCCCATTGCTTATTCCCATTTTGGTTTCTGTTCACAACGTTCTTGCAAAGTGCATGAGCGCGTTCACGTTATTAAAGCATCTTCTATGACAATAAAATATAAAATTGGGGAAAAATTTGTATTGTTGAATTTTTTTGTTCCCCCTCTTCCTTCACAAGATATTTTGTGCTATATGCCTGAATGTTTTCTTTTTAAAAAAGTGTGATGGAAATATTTGATCTCGGCCTTGTTAATTGAAGATGTTTTGGTGAAGTTTTGTCTTGTTTAAAGGGGTGGTTATATTGCCCTTTTCACAAGATGTAAAATAAGTCTTTGATGTCCCCATAGTGTGTATGTGAAGGTTTAGCTCAAAAGCTTAGGGGTGGGGTTCATGTAAATTCTAGGGTTCATGATGTCACTAACCCGGGAGGAATGTTGAGTAGTCCCTACCAGCCATTTGTTATAGTCCTTAAAAAGCGATTTCTTTAAAAGAAAATATCTCTCTTTGCTTTGAACTGTGAGCGTTGTAACTCCGCAGATGTTGTTTATGCTCAAACAGCAACATTACAAACTAAAGTTAGAAAGGCGAAATCATAATCAACCACCACTTTAAAAAAAAAAGTGTTGATCTGTGTTTTTTTTTTCTTTTATGATTTGGATTCCATCTAATTCTGCAAAAAAATTTGTTAAAATGATTATTTAGCACTGTAAATTACTAAATAGCTTGTGTGTGCGAGCTGCAGTGATATTTTCAGTGTTTGTAGATGGTATAAACCCCATGTCTTGTAAAACAGGGGCTTGTTATCAACTATGTTTAGCAATTTGCTTAAAGCGGATGCAATGTGCTTTTTGTATTTGTGGGCGAAACTGTTCTGAGACCTAAATAGGGCAGTGTAGTCCTGCTCCAGATGTTCATACTGACGCACCCACAGGGAGTGGCTTTCCCTCCACTGTATTTTGTGGGTAAATACAGTAACTGACTGACAGAAGTGGAACAAGAGATTCTGTATAACCTTTGAGCTTTCTGAGTAAGTGTACTTCATTTCTTTTCATTTTGATGTTTATAGTATTAGTTGCGTGGTAAGTTACTGAAATGACATTATTTTTGTATGAAAGCAATATTTGTAGTTTTTTTTTTAAATGTGGTTTTCATGCTCTAAAGCTGAGTTCATATAGATGATCTTGCATTTCTGTAGATCGAAATGCACTCCAACATATCTTCTGTCCGGACTGAGACTGATGAAGCTGGTTCATACCCTGAAAAGACTTCGCACAAAGGAGTGAAATGTGGATGGAGTCACTTTCAAAAGCCAGCCCTGGCCATCTTCATTGGGAGTCTTCTCTTTGGCACAGGCACTGCACTGTCCTTGTTGTACTTCACACAGGTGGGCAATGTGCCCTATTTAGTAGGACCTATATTCTTGTCTGTGGGGCTGATGTTTTTGGTCACTGGACTTGTCTGGGTGCCGGTCATTAAGCAGAAGATGATCCATACAGCCATGACCCAAATGAGCCATGGCAGACCTCTGCTACTTGAGCAAGGAGTTCATGCACAGTCCTGTGTTACCATTTCATAGAGACTCTGAGTTGTGGCTGTCGTTAGGAAAGAATTATTGTTTTATTTATAAGATGGCATGTAAATCATGTATCTTTATCCTGTCAAATGAGAATTTTTGTGTGTGTGCAATCTATAGATGTGTCTTCCGTTGGTTTTTTTTTTTTTGTTGGTTTTTTTGTGTGTGTTCCTAGCAAATCCCTACAACTGGATTAAAATGGCTTCGAATGCTCACCGCTGGGGTCATCAGAGGTCAGAATTAATTCAGCTCTCAGGGCCTCACAGAAAAAGCACAAATATGTAGGTCAGCTCCAGGAAAAACCTTTAGATTAAAAACACTAAGCACTGTTTTTGTCTACCATTAATTCATTTATTGATTGGTTATGATTTAATGTATTCAATTATTGAACATAATTATTGTTGTAATGTTAAGCACATGCTGGTTGTCACCATGTTCATGGTGACTATTGTGTATCTGACTTATATTTCTCCAGGTTACGTTCTCACTTAATTTTGGGGAATGGAACTAATAATTATGTATGATTCATAAACAAATTGTTTTTTGGGTGTTTTCAATTTATTCAATTAACCTGTTCACAAAAGGATTCGTTCACGAACACGACTGAATCGGTTTGAGCGATCAACAATTCACCGAAAACAAACTGATGATTTGACTGATTGGGCAAAAAGTTATTCAGAATAGCAGACATTTGTATAAATAAACAGCATTGCAAATAATGTTCAGGACATGATTGTGACACTGCTTTGTCAACGCATTAATGTAATGCAAATATTTAGGTTCTAAATGGCTGTTTATAAGAGCTGAATCATTGCCACATTAAATTACAATTATTGTAAAACAAACGTAATGCAATAAATACCAAATAAATATAAAAATGAGTTTATATGCCATGTCGTGATTTAAAGGGATAACGTTAGTTCACCCAAAAACTAAAATGTTGTTGCTCACCACCCTCATGTTGTTCCAAACCTGTATGAATTTCTTTCTTCTGCTGAACACAAAAGAAGATATTTTGAAAGAATGTTGGTAATCAAACAGTAGACGGCACCCATTGACTTAACGTTACATAGTTTTTTTTTTTTTTTTAATTCAATGGGTGCCGTCAACTGTTTGGTTACAAACATTCCTTCTTAACTGAAGAAAGAAACTCATACTGGTTTGGAACAACTTAGGGGTGAGTAAATGATGACAGAATTTTCATTTTTGGGTGAACTATCCCTTTAAGGTATCGCGTGATGACGTAAATTATGCAATGGCGTAAAAGAATCACGAAACGAATCGTCTGGAAAAAAATCGATACAATGAAACTTCTCATCGCTACAGTCAGTTATAAATATTTTAAAGGTTTCGTGCAGTATTTTTAGCGCCGTCTAGTGCCCGACGAAGATAAGGGAGGATCGCTTAAAACCATAGACTTTATAAAAACGTAACCAAACAACCAACCGTTGGCTTGCAAAATGATGGCATCATTACAAATCGGCCAATCAGAAGAAGGCATGAAACAAACCACGAGCTGAGAGTTTTTACACAACAGAAGGGAGAATCCTATTGTCACGAGTGTAACGTGCCAGAACATATTTTTTTTCAGTTATTTTATTTTCAAGAATCTGAAACATATTTTTTAGCTCAATATTGTTTCTCACAGGAAATAGATATTTGGAAGAAAGCAACTTCGAGCATTAACGTTACCCGAAGGTAAGTTGCTAGCTAGCGTGATGACTCTTGATAATGGTAACGTTAACGTTAATAGTTTCATCAGTTCGGCTCAGTATGAGATGTGTTAGTTAGTTATCTAAAACGCTCGTCACCATACTCTCAATAATATCGTTGTTGTAATATACAACCATTTAATCCAGTTTACATGTCAACATCTTCTTCATCCGGTGTCGAAGTAACGTTAACTGTTAGCTTCTAGTATCAGCGCATGAATCCACCGACAGTTAATAAAACTTTGAGTGGCTGGTTTGCTGTTAGCCAGTTAGCAGATAAGACTGCTGTCTTTACATGTTGAGAGGAAGTTGATGTATTCTGCGTCTATTAAGAATCATAATTCTAGCTTAACATGTTGATAATTTTATAGGAAACAGAACTGCATATCACTTTATGTTTATTGCACCGTTTGGGGAATATTTTTTTTGTCGTTAGCTTAGCTTGGGTTGTAAATCCTTAAGACGTCTTCAGGTAGTCTAACTGTTAGTCACACGGTCCTTAAATACTGACATATTGCTGCTGTTAAAAATGGCAGAGCAACAGTGAATTGTACGCCTGAGGGGAAATATCTCTAGTTTAGTAGTTTTTCAAAATCATCACAAGTCACGCCCTTCCTCTTCTGTTTTTCCTCGCTATTACAATAAACTGTGACTCGTACAAGAGGAAACTATTTCAGTGGTAAAACAGCTTTGTCTTGTCTCTTCTCAGTGCATGGTTTATGTACATAGATTGTGCTCATGTCTTATTGATATTGTTATAATTTATAATTTTTGCATTGCATTTTCAACTTGACGCATTTGTAAATCATATATACTGATATATTGATGGTTATTATTTTGCCAGTAAACCTGACTGAATAGCAATGAGTGAGCCTGAGCCAGCAACATTTGCATCTGTTGAACAAGAGAGGGACTACTGGAAGGAGCAGGCTGCCAAATACCAGCAGAGGTACATCAGTCTTGTTTTGTTTTTTTATTCAATCTGAAATTTGATCTACAACGGACGTAAAGTAACTTTAGGAAAATCAAGGCAGTTTTGCTGCTAAACACATCGAATAGAAACAAGTATAAGATTTTGCTTTACAACCCACACTCATGTTATTGAATGACTGTGTGTTCAGGGCTGAGGAGACGCTGGAGGAGCTGCAGGAGTTTCAGCAGATGAGTCGAGACTATGAGGTGGAGCTGGAGACAGAGCTGAAGCAGTCTGATGCCCGTAACCGCGAGCTCCTTACAGCCAACAACAGACTACGCATGGAGTTAGAGAACTACAAGGTACCGTGGAGCATCATAGACACATGGTTAATACAGGGCAATTCCACGCAAAACTGTCACATCCATAACGCCAACTAAATACAATGGCATTGTGCTGGCGTTATGGATGTGACAGTTTTGCGTGGAATTGCCCTACATTGCTCTTTTAGAAGATTTATGGTAAACGACAATCTCTTTAAATATCTGCATTGAGTGATTTAAAAGATTATGGGTCCATGGTACATGGAAAATATTCCCAAGTCACACCTTAAAGGAGAACTCCGGTCAATTTTAACATTGAGCTCATTTTTTTGTAAATTTGGAGTGCTGTCAGTACAGAGAACAACGACAAAAATCGGTGTTGCCTACACCGTGTTATCCTCTTTTTAAAATTTGCACCCTGTTGACTTAAATGGGGCAAGTTTTAAACCTGCTTTTAGCCTCTTAACATCCTTGATGTGTCATTACAAGTGCCCAGCCATGTGAGTGATTCCTTCGGAGTGAACGCGGGTGAATCTGACTGCAGTAGATGTGAAAGATATGAATAAAAATGAAGTTAATTCAGCCAGCGCACATACCCGTTTTTACATCCTGTTTTCGGTCAAAGTCCACAGTAGTCGATTGTCGAGTTCACGCGCATAGGTTTAGTACGTACGATCATGCGCGTGAACTCGACAATCGACTACTGTGGACTTCGACCGAAAACAGGATGTAAATACAGGTATGTGCGCTGGCCGAATTAACTTCATTTTTATTCATATCTTTCACATCTACTGCAGTCAGATTCACCGTGTTCACTCTGAAGGAATCACTCACATGGCTGGGCACTTGTAATGACACATCAAGGATGTTAAGAGGCTAAAAGCAGGTTTAAAACTTGCCCCATTGAAGTCAACAGGGTGCAAATTTTAAAAAGAGCATAACACGGTGTAGGCAACACCGATTTTTGTCGTTGTTCTCTGTATTGACAGCACTCCAAATTTACAAAAAAATGAGCTCAATGTTAAAATTGACCGGAGTTCTCCTTTAACAGTTTGCAAACCTGATATAGCTGTTATTGTTCAGTGAAATATTATTATATGGAAAATTGTTACTTATTCTTGTTTTTGTAATGAATCAAATTGATCTATTACCCCAAACATGTATGTAAACAACAGTAAAAAGCTGTAAACTGAATTGCTTTCTTCTTTCCCTTTTGGAGAGCCTGTGTCACTGATGTCTCATAAAGCACGTTAATTGTGTTTTATCTGTAATATTTGAATACATCTACAGCTGACTTTCTTACATAAGCATATAACCACAGATAAAAGCCATTTAAATCTTCTGTGACAGAGCGTGAACATCCAGAATGTCTGTCTGTTTTTCCCCAGTATTTAGTGAATAAACAATCGCACATTCACAGACAAACAACAGAGATCCGATTCAGGATGAGGAAAGCAGCTGATGCTTATTTCTGCATCAGTGTCTGGAGGGCATGGAGGCTCACTCATGATTTTACTTGCTGCTTATTGCAGAAACATGGTTGTAAAACCATATTGTTGATTGGGTTTCAGTCAAATTACATCACATGCCAGTTAATTCCTCTGAAGTAATTGCCTATATCAATATTTGTTGATAAAAGTCCCCAAATGTTGATAATTTAAGGATATCATATTAGAATGATTTCTGAAGGATCATGTGACACTATAGCTATGTTTATATGTTTATAGTTGAGAATTCAACTTATGCGCAAGATTGGAATATTGCATGAAACATTTGCGAATAAAGCATCCATCCAGTGAGTCAAATAAAACAAAATCTTCATTCCTGATAAACTGAAAAATCGAAGTTGATACAGTAGAAGAAGCCACTGTATATAATATAGGTCTATAATATATTCTATATCTCAGTATAACAATATAATGCAATAAACACGATCATGTTATCTTGCTTTCTGATTCTGTTTGGGAACGTAGTTGACGTTTCTGGCAGGTCAATTATTGTGAACCACTTTGACGACAGACTTTGTTCAGGCATTTCAGAATGACCAAAACATTTCAGATGCTATGCAACGAGATCGGTCTGCTGGTTGGTCCATTTATGCCTTCCCATCGTGCAGTCTCGTGACTTTTTAATGCGCATCGAGGAATTTATTCGGTAAATGTCCATCCTAGTTTATGCACATGTTTTCTTATAAGTTAAAAAAATGAGCGCAAAATGAGTCTCTATTGAGCGCATATTTTTTTATGTGCATTTTTAGAATTTATGCGCATCTTGACGCTTCCATCCAGCATTTTGTTTTGTAATGCTATATCCCAAAATGAGCATACAAATAGGTAGATGGAAACATAGCTATTGAAGACTGGAGAAATGATAGTAAAATTAATTCAACTATGACATCACTGGAATAAATTCCATTTTAAAATATATTCAAAGAGTAACATTGTTTTAAATTGTAATATTACACAATATTATTGTTTTTTTCTGCATTTTTGGTCAAATAAATGCAGCTTTGGTGAGCATGAGAGACTTCAAAAAGTCTTTTGTTAAAACTACAGTTAATTTTTCTTTCTCATTAAATGTTTTATCTCCTCTTGTGTGTGGTCTTGTTTACTAACAGGAGAAGTATGAAACGCAACATTCGGAGGCAGTCAGGCAGATCTCGTCTCTAGAAGGAGACCTGGCAGAAACCACAGCCATCAAGGACCAACTGCACAAGTATATCCGGGAGTTAGAGCAGGCTAATGATGACCTTGAAAGAGCTAAGAGGTGTGTTCGCTGCTTTTGCCAGTAAAAAAGAAAAATAATAATCGGTTATACATTCAAGATTTTAATGATTTTAACAATTTATTCCTAAAATCCTGCTCTTACAGGGCTACTATAATGTCACTTGAGGACTTTGAGCAGAGAATGAATCATGTTATAGAGAGAAATGCCTTCCTTGAGAGTGAGCTTGACGAAAAAGAGAACCTTCTAGAATCAGTACAGAGATTAAAAGACGAAGCCAGAGGTAAACTCAGTGGAAACCTGTTTGTATACACACCATTCACTCTTAACTGATGAACTTCTATTAACTGATGAACTTCTTTGATAGTCAGTAGTATAATCACCTGATTTGTCAGTCTCAGATGTTTTAACAGATTCAGTGTTTGTGAGCTGGTTGTTTGCTATCTTTCTCCTCGGGCAGATTTAAGACAGGAGCTGGCTGTTCAGGAGAAACAGGAGCGCAAGTCATCGATCAGCCTCTCTAAAGATGCAGAGAAGCCAGAGGCCACACCCGCAAGATCTGCCCTCCCATCTCTCCTCGCCACACCCTCCAGACCTCCAGGCTCAGGGAGTGCATTCAACACACCCTCAGCTTCCTACAGCAGAAGTGAGCTCAAACACATCACTGCCACTCATTTTGAACTTTTAAGAGTTAAAATGTTAAAGTTAAAATTGTTCCATGTCCAGTTGAAGGTCTGACTGGAACTCCGCTTACCACATCTGCACGGATATCTGCCCTCAACATTGTTGGAGAGTTGTTGAGGAAAGTCGGGGTGAGTCCAGCTGTAACTGTGAACATTATATCACCAAATAACACACTCTTTCAGGTGAGATGGGTCTGTATTTTTGATAAGAATGTTTTGTTCCTGTTTCAGAACCTCGAATCAAAGCTGGCGTCATGCAGAGAGTTACACATCCTTGAGAAAACACCCAGCCGTGCAGTAATTGGCCAGAGTACACCAAGCATTTCACGGGAAACCTCTGAAATCCCATCCAACACAAATGGCCTGTATGATGAGTCTCATAGTCTCACTATTAATTTCAGAACATCTCAATAATCAACCAGAATTATGTAGATTGTACCATATCTGGCTTGTTGCAATAATTTTTCTTATTTCTGTGTTATGTGTTGCAGGATGGTGAAACGGTTGGACTTTGGTACAGGATCCAAGATAATGCTCTGAATAAAGTGCATAAGCTTGTCTTTCGTTCCCACGTCATTGGGAAAACCAGTATTCCCAATACAGTACTATGGAAAAGCTTTATTTTCAGGAGCTAAAGCATATCTTATGCCTGAAGTCTTCCACTATCTGAGAAGGGTTCTGCTTGTACACTCATATCAACCCTGCTATTGTGTCTATAATGACTGTTCACCAGCTCTCTGACCCGTGGGCTGAAACTTTTACCTGTTGTTTTGCTATTGTGTTGGAGAATTGCATTGTGTTTTGCAGATGTACTAACTCTTTATTTCACACTTGTTTGTTTTTTATTTTTGTTTGTGTTGTTTTTAGGTATCTAATGATTATAGCAGTTTTGAAATGTATAATCTGCACTGTAATCTTGATTTGTTCTCTTTGGGACCATAAATTGGGAGAAGTGACTGAATGTGAGTCCATAGATTCACCTCTGCAACCCCATTATATTTGGCACTAAACTACTGATCAATGTCCAGTGAAACATCTACTGCACGTACTTATTGTTGGTCGCTGGACTGGAGAAATGTTGACTTCTGGTTTATTTTTTTAAATGTAGAAATACCTGGTTTTATTTTTTTTTAAACTAGCATTTTGATGAAATATGAGTTTGTTACTAATGGAATGTCATGTCTTTAGTGTTTAGAGATGCAAATGATGTTACAAGGAGGTGGGTGAGATTTTGTGAGCTGAAGCTGCTGTGAGCTATTGTTGCCTCATAAGGGCTGATGTAAGTAACCAACGTTAGTGTTTATGCATGATGAAAACCTTTTTCTTTCTAGTAATAGCTATTGAACTCCTCGTTTAAAATGTTAGTGCCATCTTTGAATTCAAAGAATTCTTTTTCTCTACAGTACTGGAGAGTAATTGCTTATCATATCATGCACTGAACGTGAATTTAATGTGCCTTAATTTTGTGGCCATAATAAGCTTTGCCTCAAAGTTAACTTGTGTATTGGGGAACTTACTAGCCCGAAAGGGACTTGCAGCTTCTCTTGCTATTCTTCCCAATGTATTAATTCTCTGATATTTCAGGGATTCGGGGATGAAGAGAAATTGAATTCTGAGAGGAGTTTAATCCCTTAGTTTTCACATTTTTCTCATTTTTGAGTTGTAGATTTATTTGAGTAACAAGCAATATGAATACTTCAGTGAAGGGTACAGATATTTTTATGTTAAAAATAGAAATGTAAGGAAGAACTGATACATTATACATATATCCACTTTGCCTAGAGGTACTAATGAACAATTATAGAAATAGAGAATGATGGTTGATGGGAAGATTTAGCACACTTGATTGCATCATCTCAGGGCCTCGTGTAAGCAATAACCTCAGTAAAGGTATCATTACTGTCCAAATTCTGTATTTGTCTCTATATGCACAAGGCATGCACAGTTGCCACTTGTATAATTGTCAACATGACTTTTCTTTGCTATTAATGAACCTAAACATCTGCAATATCCATGCATTCCTCAGCAAGGGCAATGCTTGTCTGTAAAATCATTTTGTTGGTTAATCCATAACCTACAAAATAAATGTCTAGTTAACAGGACTGATTATTTGACTCTTCTTTTCAGAAATATTATTGTTACAGAACGGACAGAACTCTTGGTTATGGTATTACCAAGATACCCCCCAATTAGTTGTCAGCAGCAGCACTGCAAAAGTTTGCATGTTGCACAGATTTCAATTTTTTTTTTTAACATTTTTCTACTATAAAGAGAGCCAAGTTTATTAAGAGCCCATCTTGCCAGCAGTGAATTACCCCTTTAATGCTTAAAACATAAACTTGACCATGGTACAGTGTGGTATCACTTTTTGGATCACTTTGTGGCATTTGGATATATACTATGGTACCTAAGTGTTAATGAAACATGGTATTGCTATTGAACATGTCCAAAAACCGTGGAGGTATGATACCATGAATTTTGTTAGTGATAGAAATCTGGTTGCTTGTAAAATCCTGGTTTCACACACCCCATTTCTGTTAGTCAGTTTGAATGAGTGAAGAACATAAGTACCAAATATAATTTTTAGGAGATAGTCAAGATTAAATTAGTTTAAATTATCATTCAAAAATTACACACAAAAAAAAGATAGTGAGAGGCTTTGGGAATGATTTCTTCAGTTGTCATCCTGGGTGCCGTTGATTGGCTCCATTTGAGGTTCCTCATGTTGACCCACAGGAGTAGCAGAAGGATATTCTGGCACCTCAGAAGTTTCCATCATGCTCCTGCGTGCTTTTCTGAAGCTCCCGCCTCCACTACGCCTTAATGGACTGCTGAAAGATGAATCACTGCCACGCCTGAGGAACATACGAGGAGATAAGAAACCACACATCTCCAAACATACCTCCTTCAAACGTGCAACCCTATGTCTCTGAATGTGCATTACTGCAGAACACAAAACGGAGGATGTCAAAGAATGTGATTCTGACTTCACATACATTACAGAAAGGGGTCACTGCAGAACAACCTGAGTTTGCTCCTGAGTGAAGACACTTCTCTGCTGAGGGCATTATTGGTCTCGATCGCCTCATTCAGCTCTTTCTGAAGTTTACGGCGAGCAGCAGTGGCACGCTGAGACTCCTCGTCGCTCTCCTCCACCTGTATCTTCAGCTGCCTTGCTCGCAGATTTGCTTTCTCAGCCTACAATGTGGATGACGTCAGTCAGAGTTTTCAGTGTCATGAAGAAGACATAGGACCTCAAATGCTTTACATGAATCCTTCATACCTGGTCCTTATGCTGCTCCATCTGTTTTCGTTCATCCTCTATCTGATTCATCAGTTCCTTTAGTTTCTTGTCCTTCTGCCGCATGGCCTTGGCAATGGCCTGTCTCTCCCTGGTGAAAGAAACTAGTTGAAAATCCATCTGTCTTTATAGCCAAATCTATATTAACACTGATGATCTCACCTGCTCTCATGGTCCAGTTGATCCTCCATTTGCTGTAACTTGGTGTCTAGGACAGCTACAGAGGCCCGTTGTTTGGACTTGACCTGTCCCTCCATCTCCAGCAGCTTGGTCCTCAGCTCTTTGTTCTGCCTCTCCATCTGCTGCCAGCCACTCTCGTTCCTCTGAGCATTGGAGCGTTCAATTTGCAGCTCATTGGTCAGTTGATCCACCTAGTTATAGATAAAATGATCTATGGTCTGGTATCACCTTGAAAGAACACATTCACTACAGCATCGAAGTGGATGAATGGCACAATAACACCCAATTACCTCCTGCACACTTCTCCGCAGTCTCTCACTGAGCGTCTCCGTATTTGCCTGTTCCTCATCAAGCTCCTCTTCCAACTGTTGGATCTTGGCTTCCAGGCGACGTCTCTCATCAGACATGCCAGCTCTACCAGTGGACAATCATTGCATATGGTGTTATTCCAGTTTAAGCATAATTTTTCCATTTTGCAAATGCTAATTCCCAGCTTACTTTCCAAACGAGCCGCTTGCTATCTCCCCTGCTATCTCATCTCTCTCTCGTTCAGCTTGTTTGCGAGCTCTCTCTGCTGTAGCCAGTTCCTACAAAGGCATTGACATTACAGTTGTATGGCAAGATATTTAAACTCATTTCCATCAACCACTTGATATCATGTATACCTCATGTAAGTGTAAGATTTCTGTCTCCATGGCTCTGGCCTTTCTCTCACATTCTCTTGCATCAGAAAGAACCTCCTTGTGGGATGCTCGTGCATCTTCCAGCTCCCTCTGGGAATCTTTTATCTGTGTCTGTCATGGGGAAGACAACTAACATAGATGAATGTTGACAAAGGCTTGGAAAACTAAAATAATTTGAAGGTTTGACCCTCTGACCTGAGTCTTGCGGAGTTGTTTAATGGCCTCGTCCCTCGCCCTGTTGATTGCGTCAACTTGGTCTTCAAGGTCCTGCAAATCCCCCTCAAGTTTCTTCTTGGCAGCTGCCAGTGAAGTTCTCATCTTCTGCTCATCTTCTAGCTCAGTCTCAAGCTCACGCACCTGCGTGCCAAGTGGGTAAATATAAGAGAATAATTACTATTGCTGATTGGGGGAGGGGGATGAGTCTACAACAAGTGCCATGCAGTTCAGATTCAGGAAAATCTATAAAGCATCGAGCAACAAAAATCAAAACAAAGAAATCCATATTCACCTGCTTGAGCAGTTGTTTCCTCTTCTCTTCATTTTGCTCCTCCCTGCCCTGCAGGTCTCTTTGAAATTGGACTTTAAAGGCCTGCATATTGACTTCCAGATGGAGTTTAGCATCCTCTGCAGTCTGTAATTCATCCTCAAGTTCCTCCATCTGAATTGTCATCTCTTCCACTTGAGCCTCCAATCCACGTTTGGCCTTCTCCAGCTCATGGACCTTTCATTGTATTTTTATATGCAACCTTTAGTAATCTAATTTCAGACAACAGCATCTCTAAGTTGACTAAGAACTACTGTCCAACTTTCATGTTACTATAAATCACAACTCACATTTCTGCCCACGTCATCCTTTGAACTGATCAGATCTTCCATCTCAGTCCGAAGTGCCTTATTAAGTTTCTCTAATTCTCTTAAGGAACTTTGGGATTCTTCCAGTGCTCGATTCAGGACCAAACATTTGGTCTCCTTCTCCCGTGCCTCTGCCTCTGCACAATCACGCTCTTGAGCATACTTGCTGGAGATGGTTTTCTCGTCCGAAAGCATCTAAATGAGGAAAAAATTAAGTTGCAGAAATTCTACTGTGGAATTTAGAACAAATTAGTTGAAACACAGAAGTGAAACCTGGTCAAATTTCCGTTGTTTCTTCTCTAGATTTGAAACCAGCTGTCTCTGGTTGTCCAGGTCCACAAGCACATCCTCCAACTCTTGCTGAAGATGATTCTTGTTCTTCTCCAGCTTGTCATAGGCTGCAGTTTTCTCTTCGAACTCTCCATTTGTGGCCTCCAGATCCCTCTGTATTCGTCTCTTGCTTTCTTCAAGCATTTGGAAATTGCTGGAGTACTCATCCAACTTCTTCTTTGCATCTGACAACTATAGTAGAAACAAACTTATTTAAACTCCTTCATTTGTACATTTTTATTTTGGCACAACTGATTGCCATATGCAGAGATGCTTTATGAAATTATCTTGTGTTCTTTGCAATTATGCAAGACTGACCTGCGTGTTAAGGCTGGAGACCTGTCTCTCCACGTTCCTTCTGGCTTCTGCCTCTTCCTCCATTTGTTCCAGCAGACTGTTTCGTTCATCCTCCACTTGACGTAGCCGAGTGGAAAAATTAAGTTTCTGACGGGTCTCCTCACCAAGTAACTCCTAAATAGGCAGACAGACTAACTAAACATTAAGTGTCAAGTGCTTCTCAAAATAGGTATTACAACTTGATGGTTGTCATAATTCTTTAGATCTGGGGCTTTTTTGAACCCCAATTATGATGACCCCCTTCCCAAAATATGAATGCAGCTATATATTTTCATGTAAAGAACCATTTAAGTGAAAAATAAAAATGTTATAAATATGTGTAAAATATTAATTTGCTTTATTTGACTTTCTATTTGTATGTTTTTTGTATCTTATCTGACAATAAAATAGAAATAAAAATTAGATTATACAACCTGTGTATCCTTGAGCTGTGAGTTGAGGCTGGCAACATCCTTACTCAGCTTGATGTTCTTGCTCTCTGCCTCATTGAGGATGCTATTCACATTGTTATACTCCATCTGAGAGATTTTACAAAAGACATCCATCAGAAACCTTGTACAGAAACCTTGCATTGTTTCTATAGTAATATTTTCAAAGTGTTTATTCAGAGAATACGTCTGAATGTAAAACGCACAGTCAGTTTAGACACTGCATCTCCAAGCTCTTCCCTCTTTCTCTCGCTGTCATTGAAGCGAGTCTGAAGGTCAGCAAGCTGGTTCTCCACCTTCTTCTTCTTCTGTTCCACATCCTGCTTTGCATTGCCCAGCGAGCGAAGGTCTCCATTCAGATCTACAACCTCCTTATCTAGAGCCTGTTTCGCCTTCTCCAGACTGGCCTTGGCCTGTGTTTCAGGTTCAGTTTCGGAAATAGAAATGTATTTACCTTTAATCATTTTGCAGACCCTTATATCCAAAGGATTTACAAACAAAGAAGCCAATATGAGATAGAAAACTGTATTAATGTTAAAAGTACCAAAACAGTTATTGCCTGTGCACTGCAATTGTCTTAAGTTATATGTCAACGTTAAGCAGTTTTCTTACCCGTTTGGATTGCTCTAGCTGTTGGCTAAGTTCATTAACAGCCTGAGCATGTTTTTGTTTCATTTCTTGCACTTGAGCCTCATGGCTTCGGCCTTCATCTTCTATCAACTTTTTCAGCATGGCCACCTCCTGTTCTCTTTTAGCCCTGTCCAAGAAAGATACTAAGATCTAGTCTATCATATCTTGATTTCTAAATGGTAAAAAGGTAAAAAATTACGATTTGAAAATCACCGTAGCTCTTGTTGCGCTGCTGTGGTGTCTAGTGTGTCCTCCAGTTCAGTCCTCAAGGCCGACAGCTCTTCTTCCAGCTCCTTTCTGGCCTTTTCTGACTTTCTACAAGCCTCCTGTCCAGCATCAAGTTCATCTTGAAGCTCTGAGACAAATCCTTCCATTTCCCGTATCTTTTTCAGAGCATTGCTCTTCTGAGCTGATTCTTGTTCCACGCTGGTCAATATAAAGATGGTCTGGTTACAATTTACAATGAGCAGTAATGCAATGTCTTTAAACAGTCATTTATGATGTAACAATATACCATGCTTGAAGTTCCTGAATTTCCCCTTCACTTCTGGCTTGTTGCGTCTTGAACTCTGCTATCTGGGTCTGCAGGTCCTTTAGTTGTTCCTGTACATCATTATACTCAGTCTCCAGTTTACGTTTGGCTTTCTCTACGTCCTGTCGACTCTTTTCTTCCTTCTTCATTCGAACTGTACAGACACACAGAATATTGCTTGACAGTGTTTACTACATTATTTGATTTGACAGATTCAATGTGACCATGAAAAACCTTCAAGATCTGAAATCATAGATTCATGTTTAGTCTTCAGCTTAGCCAAATTGTTGGATTTTTCTTCCTCCTCAGCAAGGTTGGAGCAAAAGTCAGCTAACCGATCCTCCAACTGTTGCTTCTCCTAAATACACAGAAGCAGCAGCCATTACTCAGATCTGATATTCGTTTTCCAAAAAAAAACAAAAAAAAAAACAAGTATAATGATCCAAATAAAACTATTATCTGGTCAAACCTTCTGCAACTTGCTGTTTTGATCCTCCACAATGAAGAGATCTTCCTCAAGTTTCTTAATCTTCCCATCCGCAGTGCCACTTTCTAGTTGAAGCTTCTGTCTGGCATCTTCTTCTTTAGACAATTGGTTCTCTAAATCCTACACATAGCAATAGATGAGTACAGATTTCTTATTTTCTTTACCCAAATCTTATGAGAGAAAATATAGAAATAAAAAAAAAATACTATTTTCAGTAAGATTATAACAATCTTATGTTTGTGACAAATTACAGTCTCATTATTGTTATTCCACTTGTTCATTAGTCTGTGATAATTGATCACTGCTCAACCTTGAGTTGCTGTTGCAAATTCGCCTTCTCTTGCTGAACGACTTGGCTTCGCTCCTCCTCCTCTTCAAGTCGAGCCTCCATCTCATGCAGCACGTCCTCCAGCTCTTGCTTCTTGGCCTCCAGCCGTATTCTCACCTCCTCAGATTCTGCATACAGCTCCGCCTCCTCCTGGAGCTTGGTCTGTAGCTGGTTCCTCTCCTCCACCACCTATTAAACATAAAATACACATACACACTCCAGTCATTCGTGTGTACTGATAGTGAATCAGGATGAATGAATGTTGCATTGTAGTTGAGTTTGGATCACATATGCTTCCGCTCTTGTACCTGGCTGTGTTTCTGTGTGATCTCCTTTAGTTCAGTTTCAGACTTCTGGGCAATTTCTTTGGCTCTCTGAAGCTCCTCCTCCTTCTGATTCATCTCCTCGTCTTGACGAGTCACCTGAAGCAGGGGTTTGACCTAAACGAAAGCGTAAATTGATCACAAAGTGACCACAATGGTATTTAAATTTACATGGATATGTGATGTTCTGTTTTGCACGCACTTTAGTGAAAAGTCTCCACCACTGCCAGTTCCTGAGTGTCAGATAAACAGCGCAGTTCCTCTGAAGCACTTTCATGGCTGTTAGCTGCTTTTGTTTCCTGCTGAATGCCCTGTAAAATTTGGATTTTAGGTAAATACAGTGCATGAAGATTCAAAGGTAGATGGTGTGCAATTATTTAGCAAGAACTCACTTTCTGCTAAGAAAGCCACGGGCCTGGGCCTGAAAGGCAATTATGATAATGGTCAGTTTCAGGTCACGTTCTTCCTCCAGCTGTGCCAACACTCCTGTACGGAAAAATATCTTGCTCAGACCAATCCGGTACAGGTTGGGGTCCAAGTCTAGATGTTTGATCTGATGATTAAAAAGTAGGAAGAAGTTGTCATCAAGGTACGATAGGTTATAAAAATTTCAGTACAGAATAAGAATAAGAAGATATTTGCTCAACTCACCATAAGGGTACTGGCTTGTTTTCCATCCATGAACCCTTTAGGAATAGCGCCTGCAGCTAGGACCTCATAGCTAGAAAATGATCAATAATTTTAATCCGTATTCTGCTTCATTAGAAACATCCAAATGTACGAACTCTATATTTTGAAATGATCAAGCATGTGTTTCAGAAATTACTCACCGCTGGCGGAACTCATGAAAGACGATGCGATTGGGGAAGCCCTGGCGACAGATGCGGATCCCTTCCAGTACACCATTACAGCTCAGCTGCTCAAGAACCAGGTTGGCATCTATCTTGCCAGCCTTAAGACAAAAACAGTGAAAAACAGACTCTATTTTACCATTACTTTTACTGTATATATATAATTCTCTTTAATTTTTACTTACTATACTTTTGAACTTTTAACTGGATTAAATATATTACTAGTTTAAAGCATACTCTCGGCATAAAGATGATAATCCATGTTTGAATCCCATATTACACACAAATCATTTGAAAGCTGCTCTTGTCTAAATTATTTAGTTGAACCAGTAAATATAGATTTGAATACCAATATTATGATATTTGCTGTGGCATACCCTTTTTTCATGGTTGGGAATGATGCAGCGTACAAAGTTTGGTTGAGTGTTATGGAGAGTCGTCATGAGCTTGCCAAGAGACTCTTTATACAGCTGTCCTACGGTGCGGAACATGCCTTTCTTGGACTTGGAAGCAGTAGGACCTGCGCTATCAGACTTAGCTATTTTAGCCATGGTTTCCAAACCCACCACACGGTCCACTATATGGGAACAAAGGGATTTCTTTCAAAATGCATTTTAGACCATTTAAAATCATGTGAGAAAATGTAAAGCTTCCTTTATAGAGCATACATTATTCTCTTTCTGCTTAAACAGACAAACAGATGTGAATCATGTTAGTAGGCCTATTTTTCCCAACAAAGACTCACCCTCCTTCCAGACATCCTGCACAAAAGCACTGGAAGAGTTACTCAGTAGGGCTGTAACATTGTCATTGAGTGGGTCCATGTTTTTCGTCAACCAAGATGTGCCATTATAATCCACCTAATTCAAATTAAACATTACTATTAGATTAGTCATAACTATATATATATTTTT
Organism: Squalius cephalus; assembly: GCF_949319135.1. Classification (NCBI taxonomy): domain Eukaryota; kingdom Metazoa; phylum Chordata; class Actinopteri; order Cypriniformes; family Leuciscidae; genus Squalius; species Squalius cephalus. Next base: position 35,653,731 of record NC_137122.1, on the reverse strand, counting down.
TTCCCATAATGGTCTCATGTTAAGCACTTCTACTGCTGCTTTACAATTGCTCTGTTCAGATAGATATATGTTGAAAACAGTTGAGCTGTGTCACTTTTGATGTATTTAATTGATTAATAAAAGCATTCATTTTTGTTAAAAAAAATACCTTGCCAGCATAGTGTTGCACAGTAAAGAAAGTCTTCTCCTTTAGATTTTTGGGTTTGGAGAATTTGCAGTGGCTTGAGTGGGTGTTTGTGAGTTTTTCGACAAAAGAAACATCGGTTGCCTTCGGAAACCAGCACTCCTCGTCTAGCAGAGCTAGGATACCTGGAGGATTGTTCTATAAGGGAGAACCAAAAGAAATGACACAACTGAGTAACTTTTACAGATGATCAAAGATTATTAGCTTACACTTAAAATCTATGAATGGTGTTGTTAATAAACTGACTGGTCTCTCAATGAGCTCAATGCAGGGCTGGAGGTCCAGGCCAAAGTCAATAAAATTCCACTCAATGCCTTCCTTCTTGTACTCCTCCTGCTCCAGGACGAACATTGTGTGATTGAAGAGCTGTTGCAGTTTCTCATTGGTGTAGTTGATGCACAGCTGCTCAAATGAGTTATCCTGGGAGAAAGGGGTGGGGGGAATGAAAGCCTCAAGTTGTAAAAGTTCATGTTTGGGTTTTATAAGAATTTTACCATGTCAGACTCACCTCAAAAATCTCAAACCCAGCTATGTCTAAGATTCCCAGAAAAGAGGCTCCCTGGCGCTTTGTCTTATCTAGAGCCTTGTTGACACGTGCCAAGATCCAGCGAAACAGACGATCATACATGGCCTTGGCCAAGGCTTCAACTGCAAAGTCAGCCTGATAAATGGACATATTATTTTATTATATAAATTCACATATATATTACAAAAATGTGTCCATCTTTTGTATTACCATTTCACAAATAATTGTCTTTTTGTTCACACTTTAGATTAGGGTCCAATTCTCACAATTAATTAACAATTAACTACGTCTTTTGCCTCAATAAACTACTGCTTATTAATAATTAGTAAGGTAGTTGTTAAGTTTAGGTATTGGGTAAGATTAAGGGATGAAGAATATGATCATGCAGAATAATGCATTAATATATGCTTTATAAGTACTAATAAACAGGCAATATCCAAGTAAAATGCATGCTAATAAGCTAATAGTGAGAATTGGACCATAAACTAAAGTGTTACTATATTTTTGATTACTAGTATAATATTACATTATTATAGTATAATTACAATACCCAAACAGAACAAGTAAAATATCTAGTCACATGATCCTATAACAGTTATGTATTATAACTATGGTAATACTGGCAGTGTTGCTTAAGATAAATATTATTTTGTTCAGAAAATTTACTCGCAATTGCTGTCCTGTGTCAAAACATGAGTGGAATTGTGTTTTAGACCAGATGTGGAATGCCGATTGAGTGTGACCTGGACGCACAAGTGGTGAGATACTTTGATAATAATATGATCGTGATTCGTACCAGAAGAATAGGGTGACCACTTTATTATGTCTGGTCTCTCTGTGACATCTCAGTGAGCTTTTATTACATTTTACACATGCACAGTAAAATGATTCAAGCTTTTTCTGACGTATCAGTGTTTTGAAACGCCATTTTCAAATGTATCCGGGTTAATGTAGACATAGCCACAGTGTGGTAATGCACCTGTTCTTTGGTCTGTGCCTTCTGTACCAACTCTCGCCCTACTTTAATGCGAGGAGTGAGGATGGCTTTGGTGAAGTCAGTCAAATTAATCCCCTGCAGATGGCACACTTTCTGTGCAGCTGGTGGATACATTTAACACAACATATAAGCATTGTGTTTCAGCCTGGTAAAGGATGAGAGCAACATTACAGATTAATCCTGTGATTGCTTACCTGTGTTGTCTGGCATGCTGGCCTGCTCCTGGTTTTTCTCTGCTTTGAACTCAATGTTCCCTAGCTGCAGCACAGTAGAACATACTTTCAACATGCCTAAAAGAAATGCAACACTTCATGTAAAACAGCACGAAAAGATTGGAGGTAATGTTATAATTGGCAAAGTTTAGTTAAATACCTATTCTTTCCTCCTCACTGAAGCCCAGGACCTCCATGGCCTCCAGAGTCTCAACCAACATCTCATCATCTTCCTGGTTTTGTACCTGCACGTGCCCAGCCACCAGAAAACGGTAGTTACCAAAGTCTTCTAGCAAGAGCTCGTCTGTGGAAGAGAATGATCGCTAGTGGTACAGTATGTCTGAAATGATGCAGACAACACTCCAACTGTCACAAACTAATTTTCTGCTTTTTGCCGAAATCTGTATTCTTGAATGTAATCACACAAGATTTAATAGGCAGTTGTTAAAAATACACAGTAAGTAGAAATTCTTGGTCCTCACCTCGCATTTTTTCCACGGCTCCAGCCACCATGTAGTAGAAGATGTGGAAGGATCTTTCGATTTTGGCCTGTCGGATAGACCGAGACTTTTCCAGGAGGTCTGGATTCATTAAGACATTAAGGTGAAAATGAATGTGCTTAAATTTATGGTGTAAAATCTGCATATTTTTTAGAAATTTTTGTTCTAATTGATATCAAACTCTTCATAAAGTTAAAGATTAATTGGAAGGGCTTATTAGGATACAGGTTTCAATGTATGCTCCAACGATGTAGCCAGTGTTGTCAAAGTTGATTTTAATAAATTTACCCTGAGAAGTTAAAAACAAAAGTTTTTCATACTAATGTTGATTATAATGATAATCAAGAAACATTCAATACCAAAACAATGAACTATTAACTCACAAATCTTGAGGAATTATCATTTTTGATGGTCTTTGCATTTCCAAATGCCTCCAGAATGGGATTGGCCTGCAGAAGCTGCTTCTCTAGCTCCCCCTGGACAAACAAAATGTCATTCATTGCCATTCAGTGCTGTCAAACCAAGAACTACTAAGCTTAACATATACCAAAAAGCTATTCTAATGTACTTTACATATTATGTAGTACAATTGTAATTGAAATTATTCAACCCCCATCGCAAATCAGGTTTATTGACAAAATGTACAGCTTTTTGCAATGAACAAATCAAACTAAAATAATTAAAATAGCTCAACACAACAAATGTTTCAAGTGGTTTCCCCAAATTCAACTAAAAAATGCAACTTTTAATGACTTCTGCAGTCTCAAAATTATTCAACCCCTTCATGGCAAGCATCTTTAGTACTGACCAGAACACCCTTTTGCTGTTATGACCTGCTGCAAACGAGAAGTATAACCAGACACCAGCTTCTGGCAGCGTTTCTGAGGAATCTTAGCCCATTCCTCGTGAAGACCGCCTTCTTCAAATCCCACCAGAGATTTTCTATGGGGTTCAAGTCAGGTGACTGTGATGGCCACTGTAGAATCTTCCATGACTTCTTCTGCAACCAAGCCTTAGTGGAATTTGATGGATGCTTGGGATAATTTTCCTATTGGAAGGTCCAATGACTCCCAAGCATCAGCTTCCTCACTGACGGCATGACGTTTTCTCCTAGGATTTCCTGATATTTCAATGAATCCATCTTGCCTTCCACACGCTGCAGGTTTCCAGTGCCAGAGGATGCAGAGCAGCCCCAGAGCATCACCAAGCACCACCATGCTGAACTGTAGACAGTGTTCTTTTCAGCATATGCTTCATTCTTCTTCCTCCAGTCATACCGCTGATCCACAGGGCCAAAAAGTTTTGTTTCATCGCTCCACAGAACAGAATCCCAAAACATTTGTGGCTTATTTATATGATTTTGAGCAAATTGGATCCAACTTTTCTTGTGCTTTTCTTGTGGTGTACATCTTTGTCTTGGAGTTCTGATATGGTTTAATACGCGCCTTCCTGTACAAACTGAAACCTGTTGCCTGTTGCCACCAAGTCTTGCTGCAGGTCTTTTGCAGTCACTCGAGGGTTTTTCTGAACCTGCCTTCTGAGAAATCTGGTTGCAGCCGTTGATAACTTCCTTTTTCTGCCCCGTCCAGGTAGCGTAATCACGTTTCCTTTAACTTTGAACTTGCAAACTATGCTTCCAACTGTGCCTCTAAGAACATTTAGTGCCTTCACTATATTTTTGTATCCTGTTCCTTGTTTGTGAAGGGTGATGATATCTTCTCTTAACTTTTTGGACCATTCTTTTGACTTGCCATATTTCTAACATGCAGTCAAACGTGACACTCAAAAAACAGTTTAGGTATTTCATGTGTTTAGCTCAAGCACATCTGGTGCGACTAATGAAGCCCTTGATTGCATCAGGTGTGCTTGAGACAACACCTGTTTAGCAAATTTGCGCTGTTTTGAGGGATTCTATTCAGGGGGGTTGAATAATTTTGAGACTGTGTCATTAAAAGTTGCATTTTCAGTTGAATTTGGGAAAACCACTTGAATTATTTGTTATGATGTGTTCTATTTCAATTACATTTGTTTGATTTGTTCACTGTAAACAGCTGAAATTCTTTCAATATACCTGATTTGCAATGGGGAATAATTTAGATTAAAACTGTATGCATTCTGTGCTACATATGAAAGTAAAATACCATTTCAGGTATTGGTTATGTTTAATGCTTATTGACTGACGTGTAAAAAGAGACAAGGACAAAGACACAGACATCCAAAATGTATATGACAAGAAGCTCAGATACTCACATATGCTAACTGGGATCCTTTTTGTTGCTAAATGGAAGCAAATAATAAACAAGTTAAGATGGAAAAGTGCAGAGTATGACTCCAGTTTGAAGGTTCTAGGAATTATTGTAGGAATTGTCTCGACAGCAATTAAATGAATTATTGTGTCTTGGATGTCCAGTGATTGCAAAAGAGAATCCAACAGTTGTGTTTGGTTTGATAAATGCACACCCACTAAAAATCACAAAGCACATGCCGAAGCACATCTATTATGGACAAAACCGTAAATGAAACCACCACCCATATATATACTGTATAGTAGCATTAATGTACTGCACCATGAAACATTTAAACACCCTGTTTAGTGCTGAAGAGTTTTTATCCTATCACAAAGATGTGACTATTATTCCAATACTGTTTTCAAATTCTCAACATTAATGAAGATAAGCAAAAATACTGTAATCATAACAGATAATGTATGAAGTATTAAATGTCAATGGGTTAAATGATAACAAAATTTGAACTCACAGAGCCGGTGTCTCTCTTCCCTTTGTGTGATGATGCCACAATAGCGAGGTACTGGATTACTTTTTTGGTATTTTCCGTTTTGCCTGCACCTGACTCGCCACTGTTAAATATACATAAAGAATACTGTCATTCTTCACATAATCATTAGCATAATAATTTACATATCAGACTGGTTTGCAAATATAATGCTATTGTGCATATAACTCTATTATTTTAGAGTGATATTTGAGCAGTCAAACTCAAGCTTGCAAATTCTTGCAAATCTATCTGCTGATCACATCTTTACTGAATGGTGCCTCACATTCACAACGGCTGCCAGTGAAAATGAGTGGATGAGCCTAAATGCTTTACCACAAGAGAACTCGTCTTATTAGGCCTCTAAATATCACAGTAATGGATACAAATTTTAGCTCTCTATGGAGCAAATAACATGTTGGATATTTAGAACTCACGTGCAGAGAATAGACTGGTCCTCACGCTCTGTGGAGAAAAAAACCCCAGAAACATTTGAACTCAGTACAAGGACAGGGCAAGAAATGCATGAATTGTCACAGTTAAGAACCTGAACGAGATTAACAAGGGGCCAGGCTGTCTAAACACAAACTCCACAATTGTTCACTGAAGGTCCCCACCTCTAAAATCTAACATATTCTAAATTGAGTACAGGGTGAGATTAACTTCAGCTCTTCTTTCCAAAAATAGCTGTTAAAAAATTCAATGAGAAAGGGAAAGGCCCCATGTATGGCAATTTTGATGGCTGTAATCCGCAGCCTGTGAGACGCAGAGCCCGACACACGCCCTCCAATACACAGCTGCCTGAGCTGGACTGAATAACTATAAAACATGAATCATCTTCATTCTTCATTGCTGTGTGCAAATACACAACATAGAAAGCATTACGTTTGGCAAGAAAAACATGATTTTTGTATCTTGGATGAGAGACCAAAATGAATGTTGCTAGTATTAAGCCTGTTCATTTTACTAACTGTTTGTATTCAGTGAGTTCAGACTGGTGGTCACCTTGCAGCATGTTTCTATAGGCATTATCAGCAACGGAATAGATGTGAGGAGGAACCTCATGACGCTTCTTCCCCTTGTACATCTCAATGATCTTCTCAGAGTAGATGGGCAACATCTTATAGGGGTTCACCACCACACAGAAGAGGCCTGAGTACGTCTGAAGAGTTAACAATAGAAATATCAAATATATGTTCAAGATATATGCCAGGAAGCTGCAATATTTTATACATTTTATATGTGTTTCATACTATCAGGGGTTTCAATTTTCAATTTATGAAATTATAAAGGCACCTACTGCATATATGGTCATGTATAAAGACTCATATGCTACCGTTTGGGGTCAGTAAGATTTTTTTAAAGAAATTCATTCTTTTATTAAGTAAAGATAAAGAAATGCTACAAAAGATTTATATTTTAATTAAATGCTGTTCATTTCAACTTTCTATTTATCAAAGAATCCTGAAAAAAATATATATCACGGTTCTCACAAAATATGGAGCAACACTGCTGTTTTCAACATTGATAATAATAAGAAATGTTTATTGAGCTCCAAATCTGTTTATTAGAATGATTTCTGAGGGATCATGTGACACTGAAGACAGTTAACCATTTATTAAAACATATAAAATCTGGATATTTTGTATTAAAATATTTACTTATTGCACTTTTAAATGTATTTACATAAAGAGAAACATTAAATTAGGTTTGTCTATAGCTCTTCACTGATGTTTTCTGCAGACGCCCTCACTTGTACCCTATTTTGAAAACCCTTATGACAAAGATAAGATCAAGAATAAAAACTTGTGCGGTTTCTACCAACTGAATAAGGTGAAGTTTAAATGCACTTACATAAATGAGACCTGAGAAATACCTCTCCCTGAGGTTGTGCAGCACTGAGGCCTCATTCAAGCAGGTCAGTGCAGCCATGTCTTCAACCTTGTTGAACTTTGGTGGATTCATTTTCTGGATGTCATCTTTTTTGACGGTCACCTTCCGTCCATTGTCGAGCTCAACCACCACCTCATTCTCAGTCTCTTCTTTGATGCTGGCTGACTGAAAACCTTCCTTTTCTGATGGTATCCACACCATCTTTTTGGTCGACCAATCGGCCTGGGCGACCCCAGTGTTTTTGAATTCACTGTCAAGGAACAGGAACTTGCTGCTGTCTTCGTTGTCTGGTTGCGTGGTCATCTTGAAGTATTTCTGTAAGTTATTCTGTGAAGTAATAAGAACTGTGTTTTATCTGTCTGTATTGGCTCCTTTGACACTGTGATGGATGTGCAAACATAGCCTCATTTTATAGGCAAACCACACAGCCATATCTTTGCCACTCATGGTCCACTTGTTCTATACAGCTATAAAGGTGATAATAAATGCCCCATGATCATCCCTTATATGGAGTGTGTCCAGTAAAAGCTTCCTCACACACCACTGACATACTAGTGTCAATTTATATTAGCCGTTTTGTATTTAGGTATCTGATTAGCATGACACATTTTCAAGTCATTTTACAGTCAGTACATCAAAGACATGTATAATCTTCTTAGAAAATATTTATACTGTTAAATCTAATCAAATTATGGATGTTCTACTGATCTCTGCAATTTTCAATAACCCAAACATTACAAAACTCTTTTTGTCTTTTCTAATTTCTACTGTTCCAACCTGCCAACTTAAAATATGGCAAATGTAAAATTATACTGATATATATTCACACACATATAAAATAAATTGATACTTACATGCTATGGTAACCTCTTCTTGGTTTTGCAGTGTCAGTGTATGCATAGAGCAGTATCCAAAAAATGAGTTCCTTGGATGAACTTTATTAATTTTGGAGTCTTAATTTATGGACAGCCTTAGCTTTGGTGGGTGGAGCAAGTCATTTGGACCATCCTACAGCTGAATTTATCTGAATAAACTACATGAGCTATTGGCCTATGCAAATTATGAGGCTTTTCCTCTGAAAGGCATGTTCTGTAAAGGTCATTAAACACTAAATGACTATCTGCCTCTGTCAAAGTGCCTTCACTGAAGTCATTATTAAATATTTCTGTTTAACCTGGTGAGCCTGGTAACTGTAGCGCTTATCCAATGGACAAAGACAGCCATAAAACTCATCAAGGTCATGTTTATAATTCAATTTCATAAATCAAACAATTTCTTTGATCCATAGTTGTCTAGAATGGCAAGCCGTTTTAACATTTAAACCCGAACACTTACAGTATCTATTTTCAAGGTGCGTTCATTCAAAATTACCATAAATACGAGATTCCGACTTGTAAAAAAAAATAAAAGAATTTTTTTTTTGTAAACTCTGAATTTCCCGAGAGCTCTGACTTGTATCATGTGATCGCTGTAGCCTACCATTTGACCTCTGCATATTAATTTTGTAGTTGATAGTGCTGGCATAAACACATAATTCCGAGAATGTGGACAGCTCGAGCAAGTAGGACGTCACAGTATTACGATATGCGGTCATGCATGCGGTGCAACTTAGTTCTTTTTTTTTTTTTAGCTACTTGTATATTATTCAAAGTAAAATAAATGAATAAATAAATAAAGTAATAGTAGCCTATATACAGTAGGTTCAGGATATCCTTTGTCTAAATTACTTGTAACTAATTTAGGCCTAGGCTACTATTTTTTTTAATTTAGTCAAGTATAAGACTATAGTCACTATTGGAATAAGGATCTGAGAACTATTTAGCCTATCTAGTATCATCCGCTGTTTAAATAGGACAGAACACATTTGAGTTAACCTTACCCAGCAGGTTGATTAAATTAGTTTATTTTTTTTTTACAAAGAATACTATTTATTTTCTTGCCACATTTGACGGTGACTCCTGTTACGTCAGTTATTAAATTGATAAAGTAACAACGCCCTCTATGCTTCAACTCACATACCACAGGTCCCTATCATCACCATAACACACAGCAGTGGTTATGAAACGGAGGCAGTGTAAACCCAGCACGCTATAACAGATCTTTCCTGCGGCGAATGGGTATTGATAGTTTCTGCAGTTTGGACGGTTCTGATCCGTTTTGGGTAAGTAAATAAACAATTCTACCGTCATGAACTATGTTTTACCGACGATATTGTTTTCAACAGATTGCCAAGGTTTGCCGGGTTTGGGTTCCACAGCATGAGACCCTGGCTGTGTCTCAAAACATAGTCAACTGTCTACATAGACAGCATTTTCTGTGCGTCTTAGGCGCGTTTGAACGACTGTTTCGAGGGCCAGATAATTTCTGGACATCAACTGCGCTCGTGAAGAGTTCACTTCGGATTGAATGCACCTATAATGCCGAATAATGCTGTCAAGGTAGTAGGCACTAGGCAGCTCACTATGATTTGAGACGCAGCCACTGTTGCTAAGCTAACCGGTTAGCCACACAGCAAACTACCATACGCATGCATAACTCGCCGGAGACTTCCATTATGTAGTGTTGATATTCCTCTATGACAATCTAACCGTCGCATATAAAAGCGATTTATAACACTGATACCTGCTCAATGTGTGTCTTTATCGCCATGTGAAGCTTAAGACTTGACTTGTCACTGCTCTGACTTGTTTTTGTTTAGCTTATTCCTCTCATACCAGACAGTATCCTTTTAACTAGAGAACTTGTGTCATTATTTGTCATATTTAGAAATAATTAAGCTTCGTTTTTTTGTGTTCCAGTTTGTGGAAGGTCTGACTGGTCAGTGGATTAACAGTGTTAATTGTAGTCTGACAGGTTTAGACAGTCAAGTTTGTCCTTCGCGATCAGAGGGCCAAAACATTAAATAGTAAATCACTCTGACAGATAGGCTAACATGCATGCCAAGAAAGCGTGTTGCTTCTTTTGAAATGATTTCAGCTGTTATGTTTACAAAGTCCTTTGTTTGTCCAAGGATTTAATGTAATGAAAGATTTAATGTAATGAAAGATTGTTTGTAAATCTATTACAACTTGTATTAAAATGTATTAAAACTATTTAAGTCATAGGGCGAAATAGTAATAATAGAGGAAATATAATTACATATTTTACATACACAAATTAAAGAATTTTAGGAACAAATGATCACAACCATATTATGACATTTTAATGGCAAGTCAGCACATTTGAACTTTTTTTTTGCATTTCGTAAGTTGATTTTTTATTTAATTTATTTTTACCATAATTGAAAAAAATAAATAAAAAAATAGTACAACTAATACTGCTATGTGGTATTTAAATAATTTACAACTTAAATAACATATTATAATTTTTATTTTATTATTAATTTTTCAAATTTTTCCTTGTCATAGTACTAGGAAATTGAGGGGAATTGTGTTCAAGTGTAGCTTTTTTGTTTTGCTTATTGTTTTTTCCATATTGTATTATTCAGTAAAATTAACCATCTTTTTACTGTAATTTAAGTGCATCAAATACTACCATTACAAACACAATGATTTTTAAAAAATAAATTTAGCCTAATTCTTCATGTTTTTTTCTTGTTAAAGTGATGTTCAGTTCTTATTAAAGTATATTTATGTAGCTTTTTTTTTTTTTGTTATACTTTCTGTAATAACTTTGCTATAATTCAGTAAATTCAAATATATTATCATTTACTTTAATCAAAAATATGTTTTTTCCTGGTTACAGTAATGGGAATTTGGGGGTGAAAAATGTTCTTGACAGGTTTTGAAAGATTCACATGATTGCTGTCATTACAGACAATGCTGTTCAAATGCATTTAGTTCAATAGCTCAAATGTCAAGAAAATCACATTTCATGTCCTGTTCTTGAGAATTTAGCAGAGTAGCCTTTTATGTATTGATCTATTATTCTCTTGCACATATTGATCTATTTTTCCTCCTCAGAGACAGGTTTATGGGAAGAGATGCTCCCTACAGAGAACAAGATTAGATTTTCTTTGTAAGAAAAGGTTCAGTACATTTTTTTTAGGCTTGTTTTGGATGTCACTTCTCAAAGGAGACTTTTTTTGTCAAGAGGCTGAAGACTTTCCTCCCTGCTCTATTGCACAGAAAAGATCCTTGACTTTGGTTCTCTGAAAGATCTGCTCAAGAGTTCTGGAGTGTTTGTTCCTTGCACACATCATTGGGTCTTTGTGTGCTTTACCATTCGGCCAAGAGCTCTTTGCCTACTGCAGTTGTTTCTTTGTTTCTAAGTTTCGTCCAAAGAATCTCCAAAGATGTAGAATAGAATGAAACCCCCCCCTTTATACTCTCATGTTTTCAGGATTGGAACCGGACATGGCAAACACACAATCCAGACCTGACACCATGTTTCCAGAACACACTGCTGGTTTGGATACCCTGCCTCTACCTCTGGCTGTTTGCACCGTTCTACATCCTATACATCAAAAGCCATGACCGTGGATACATATGCATGACCCACTTCAACAGAGCCAAAACAGTGAGTTTTAACAAACAGGATTCCAGTACAACAGTAAACAACTTGCTTTTATCTAGCAGCGTGCTTAATGACTGAGCTGTTTGAAGGTCATGTGACTCTCCTCCAACAGGTTATTGGGTTCACCCTATGGCTTATCTGCTGGGCAGATGTTTTCTACTCTTTCTGGGAAAGAAGCTGTGGGGCTACAGTAGCCCCAGTCTACCTAGTCAGCCCCACAATGCTTGGCATTACAATGGTGAGATCCATATCCTTTTATTTTTCATATATATATATATATGAAAATTACAAGCAAAGTAGTATAATTATATATATATATATATATATATATATATATATATATATATATATATATATATATATATATAATTATAATTATACTACTTTGCTTGTAATTTACTCTTTGCTTTGCATTTATTTCATATTCAAATGACATGAATGTGTTCCTCTTTTCTTGCCTCAAGGAATTTTATTTGCCTGATGTTTATAAAGTTGAAGTGTTGTGTAATTGAATGTGTTGTTATATGTTTTAGTTGCTGGCTACGTTCTTGATCCAGTATGAGCGGATGAAGGGGGTCCAGTCCTCAGGGGTGATGCTCAATTTTTGGCTGATTTCCATAGTGTGCGCTACAGTCACCTTTCGCTCCAAGATCCTGCTTGCATTGAATGAAGTAAATATGACTTTTGTGTTAAAACTGACAGTTTCTGCAGTCAGTCCACATTCATATGTGATATGTCAGATTTTTTTGGTAGTAGTTTCTTTTGTCATTCGAAATACAGTATGTGTTACATATGTAATATCACACAAATTGCATAGTGTCTAAATACACTCATTTTGGTTAATTCTCTTCTCATAAATTTCCTCATGTGATTTTCACTATGTTAAGAATTGTGCAAGAGTGAATGAATCAGCAGTTTTGAGTCCAGTATATTCACAAATGTGTAAATGTGTTGCTTATGATCTCTCATGTGTCATATGGGTTCTACACCGCAGCAGAGGCCAGGTTTCCTGTTTCTTCCTACACTGACAACTAACTACTCATCAGTTTCTGTAGAAGAAAGTCTCTCAGTTTTACGCTGACTGTTACATCATTACTATAGCAACCAACACATAATTAATGATATACAGGATGTTGAATAAACTGGACAAATGGATCATAGTTCACCAATTTAAAAACCAAATCAGATTTGTCTGTAATGCGAGCAAAGCCTTAAAGTGTTGTTTGATCCAACAGTCTTTCTTTTCAGCCTGCCAGTGTGGATGTGTTCAAATATACCACATTCTACATATATTACACCATGCTGCTCATCTCTCTGATCCTGGCCTGCTTCTCCGACCAGCCTCCGCTCTTTTCACAGGCTGTCAAAGATTCGGTTTGTGAACTTTACTTAATGGAGGTAAAGGAATGCTTCATTATATGGATGTTGAATAGTTGGCCAATACTGTGAATGTTTGTGTACAGAATCCATGTCCAGAGTTGGGAGCTTCGTTCCTGTCCAAAATCACTTTCTGGTGGATCACAGGGTAAATAAATAAAAATAATAACAAACAAATTACTGCGCTTCTAGAATTGCCTAGTGGTTAGTGCATTGCCTCTGACGCATGGAGGTATCTAGAAGTTGTAGTCTGACTCATGTAATTACTTGATCCCATTTGTCCTATAATTTTCTGTATTATTATTCTTAGTATTATATATATCAGAAAAATAATTTCTTCTGAGTATCCTTTTTGAAGGATCCTTCATTTTGCTGATGTTTTAAAGGGTTAGTTCACCCAAAAGCGAAATTTCTGTAATTAATTACTCACCCTCATGTCATTCCAAAGGCGTAAGACCTTCGTTCATCTTCGGAACACAACTAATGAAGATATTTTTGATGAAATCCAAGAGCTTTCTGACCCTCCATAGACTGCAATGTTATTACCACTTTCAAGGCCCAGAAAGGTAGTAAAGACATAGTTAAAATAGTCCATGTGACTACATTGGTTCAACCTTAATGTTATGAAGCGATGTGAATACTTTTTGTGCGCAAAAAAACAAACAAAAATAACGACTTTATTCAACAATTTCTTCCGTATCAGTCTCTGACGCTGTTCACGTTGTAAACACAGTGTAGCTCTTCTGGGTTCTACGTCAGAACGCTGGCTAGGTATTGGCTGGCTTCCTCGTCAGCATCACACACGTGATAAAAGATAATCTATAATTAGAAATAAAGTATTTATTTTTGGGGGGGTTTGCACACAAAAAGTATTCTCGTCACTTCATAACATTAAGGTTGAACCACTGTAGTCACATGGACTATTTTAACAATGTCTTCTTTACTACCTTTCTGGGCTTTGAAAGTGGCAATTACGTCGCAGTCTATGGGGGGGGGGTCAGAACGCTCTTGGATTTCATTAAAAATATCTTAATATGTTCCGAAGATGAACGACGGTCTCACGGGTTTGGAACGAAATGAGGGTGCGTAATTAATGACAGAAATGACATTTTTGGTGAACTAACCCTTTAAAGGAACACTCCACCGTTTTTTGAAACAGGGCTTATTCACCTTCTTTCCTACATTTAGATAGGTGGGCAAATGCATTTTTGTCTCAGTGCATGCATTGTTTTAGTTTGACAGGGTCGGCGCTAGCTTAGCTTAGCATAATGAATGGAATCGTAAAAGTGGAGTAAAAGTGATATAAAAAAAAAAAAAAAACCCAACTAATTACTTCTTGTGGCCTGCGTATTCACAAGTACAAATAGCGATGCAGATTAACAATAGGCGATTTCCTATGCAGATATTGACTTGGGACTATATTAGGGGGAAGCACAGCCGAAGCACTGCTACTTGGGCGCAGAGATATCATGCCCAAGTAGCAGTGCTTCGCCTGTGCTTCCCCCTAGTATAGTCCTTAATATATAAGTCAATATCTGCCTAGGAAATCACCTAGTGTTAATCTGCATCGCTATTTGTACTTGCTGTGAATACGCAGGCCACAAGAAGTAATTAGTTGGGGTTTTTTTTTTTTTTATATCACTTTTACTCCACTTTTACGATTCCATTCATTATGCTAAGCTAAGCTAGCGCCGACCCTGTCAAACTAAAACAATGCATGCACTGAGACAAAAATGCATTTGCCCACCTATCTAAATGTAGGAAAGAAGGTGAATAAGCCCTATTTCAAAAAAGGGTGGAGTGTTCCTTTAAGCTTGTATTCAAGCTGGATGTTGTTTCTTGATAGTTAATTCACGTCCCATACTTTTCCTCACAGATTGATGGTGAAAGGTTATAAAAGGCCTCTGGAGGAGAAGGATCTGTGGTCGCTCAACGTGGAGGATAAATCTCAGAGAGTTGTGCCACAGCTAGTGCGGCGCTGGGACCAAGAATGCAACAAGGTCAAAAGGTTAGACTCAAGGAGTTACCTTTTTTTGTATTACCTCCTCAAGGAGGTACATCGGTATTTTTTAAATGAAGTGTGTGGGTTTGCTGCTCAAATTACTAATCATCTGGTTTGTTTATGGTTTTTGTGCTAGGCCAGTAGATAAGACACTCTACTCCCCAAAACGAGCAGCAAGGGGCGAAAAGAAGGATGGACAACCAATAGAAGAGTCCGAGATTTTGCTTGCGAAAACCCTTCTGAAAACTGGCGATCCGTCCCTCTTCTGTGCTCTCTGCCGAACCTTTGGACCCTACTTTCTTGTCAGCTCTCTTTATAAGATTGTTCATGACATCCTGATGTTTGTTGGACCAGAGATTCTCAGGTATGAATCTACAGCATCAAAATGAGCTATTTATGTTTTCCAGGTGTAATTATTCCCATCTGTGTTGTGTTCAGGAACAATAGTACTCTGCAGGGGAAAGTGCAAGCCTTCCCCCTGTGTTTTCACAGTCATGTGGTTAGAAATTACTTTAACTCTGTGGGAACGACAGTCAAAACAACAGCTGTGGCTCTTAAAAAGAACTCCAGTGAAGAGTTAGTTTTGGCATGCTGGAAGTCGTGCCATCAGATTGTGCACTGGACCATGTTCAAATCCTCTCTAATCTTCTTAATATATCACCTGAACTCTCGGCAGTAAGCCTTTAACCAGTTTGCCCACTTTCCTCACTTTCCTTTCGCTTGAATCCAGAAGAACTGCATTCTGCTGCATGAAACATAATTGACGTATCAATTTTTACTCACGTGAGTTCTGTCTTTTGTATCTTAGGCTGCTTATCCAGTTTGTGAATGATTCAAGTGCCCCTACTTGGCTTGGCTACTTCTACACCACCCTGCTGTTTGTTTGTACCTGTTTTCAAACCCTCATTCTGCAAAAATATTTTCACGTTTGCTTTGTGACTGGCATGAGGTTACGTACGGCCATCGTTGGTGCCGTATATAGGAAAGTAAGTGGGCTCTTATTTGATAAAATGTGCATAACATGGTGTAATAAGGTGTTTATGCACATTTGGTGTGTATTTGTTACATCACATTTAGACTTCAAATAAGGCATTGTCCAATGTGAATGTGTCATACTTTAACTTTCAGAACACAAAACATTTTATTTATTGAAATAATAAAAAAAGAAAAGAAAAAGAAATGCAATACAAAATCTGACTTTTAAATTTCATATACACTGCAGTTCAGAAGTTTGGGATTGGCAAGATTTTTTTTTAAAATGTTTTTGAAATAAGTCTCTTATGCTCACCAAGGCTGCATTTATTTGAACAAAAATACATTAAACAATTTATACCTGTGAATCAAAGCTGAATTTTCAGCATCATTACTCCAGTCTTCAGTGTCACATGGTCCTTCAGAAATCATTCTAATATGATGATTTGATGCTCAAGAAACATTTATTATTAATAATGTTAAAAACATTTGTGCTGCTTAATTTTTTTGTGGATAATTTTTTTTCAGGATTCTTTGGTAAATTGAAAATTCTAAACAGCATTTATTTGAGTTAGAAATTGTTTATAACACCATACATGTCTTTAATGTTACTTTTGATCAATTCAGTGCATCATTGCTGAATAAAATTCCTTTTTAATGGTAGTGTAGATTTATAATGTTTTCCTTAATTTTGTCTAGGCCTTGGTTATTACCAATGCTGCCCGACGAACATCCACGGTCGGAGAGATAGTGAATCTGATGTCTGTAGATGCACAGCGGTTTATGGACCTCATCACCTATATCAACATGATTTGGTCGGCACCTTTGCAGGTTATCCTGGCCCTGTACTTCTTGTGGCAGGTATGTGCCCAAACAAAGGTGTATTGGCATGTTTAATTTGTGTGCTCATTTCATTAAACATCAGTAATACCTGTTTTTTTTTGCTCTCTTTTTATTATTATTAGAATCTGGGTCCTTCTGTGCTTGCTGGAGTTGCTGTGATGGTGCTGATGGTTCCCATAAATGCAGTCATTGCCATGAAAACTAAAACCTACCAGGTTTTTAACCTCTTTTCCTTTATTTGCTTCCATTTCATTAATCAAATCATCATTGTTTAATCTAATACACTCACCCACAGGTTGCTCAAATGAAAAGCAAAGACAATAGGATCAAGCTTATGAACGAGGTGCTAAATGGCATTAAAGTGCTTAAACTCTACGCATGGGAACTGGCGTTCAAAGACAAAGTGTCTGCCATCCGGGAGAGTGAATTGCAGGTGCTGAAGAAGACCGCTTACCTTGGTGCTGTGTCCACCTTTACTTGGGTCTGCGCACCATTTTTGGTAAGTGATTCATTTGACCAGACTTTCAATCTTACATGGGCTCTTCAATATGCCCATTGTTTTTGATGCTACCTTATGGTTGTAAGACATTCACTCATGTGATCTTGTTTCTTTCACAAAGGTTGCCCTCTCCACATTCGCAGTATACGTGTTAGTGGATGAACATAATATTCTGGATGCGCAGAAGGCGTTTGTTTCTCTGGCTCTGTTCAACATCCTGCGCTTCCCTCTTAATATGTTGCCCATGGTCATCAGCAGCATGGTGCAGGTATTCCTGTCTTTCTCCTTCTTTCTCTCTCTGTTTCTCTGTTTTTCTTAAAGCTGCATGTAAACCTTATAATAAGAATGTGGTTTATGTTATGAGAACTCAAAAGGTTTTGGACCCCGAACACAGAGCACTTGTGATCTTCTCAAGCAAGAACCAGGAAATCGTTGTCTGCCTAATTTTGAATTATGATCATTAAACCTATTGTTTCTTTAGGCCAGTGTGTCTTTGAAACGTCTGCGTGTATTTCTGTCCCATGAAGAGTTGGATGAAGACAGTGTGGACCGGCCAGCCATCACTGGATGTAAGTTCAGTGATTCACAAGCAGTTCAAATCTACAAAAGACCCAATGTGCTGTGTCCTGTGTTGTGCTTTTTCTAGGATGCTGTGCATGTTTGACTCTCAAAGCTCTGCAGTCCCCAAACTGTTTCAACCGACAGGGGGGGAAAAAGGATTGTATGAGAGAGTAGCACAGCTGTTCGATGAATCTGTGGGTTTAAAGTCATCTCATGTGTTTTGATGTTCACTTAAGAGACTTCATTGTTGTTTCCTGCTCATTCAGCTCCTGACTGCATTAGGATTGCGGACGGAGCTTTCAGCTGGTCTAAAGGTGACCCCCCTACTTTGAAGAGGTAACATCAATTTGCAAGTACTATATGGTACAATGAATAGCATCTTGTTCAATGTTATAGAGTACTAGGGATGGGAATTGAATGGAATTTTTAAATCCTGCTTCCGATGAACGAATTTTTATTTTTATTATTTTCGAAGAAGCACCACCCTCCCTCCACAATTAGTCCTAACTAAACAAATACAATATTTTTTATACTATTTGTTACAATAAAGAGCTGTTAACGTAATAATGTCATGAAATTCATTTGATTTTGGTTCTTTTTATTTGGTTCTCAATTCCCAGCCCTATGTAGTCCTCTACATAAATGTAGTTATACTATATTCAATGCATCAAAATGACTTTTAGCATTGACTTGAATATTGCGGTTACTTAGAGCAGAACTGGTGAAACGGGCTTCTGAGGACATGACAGGCAAGTACATGTGCATGAACCCCGATACAGGAGAGCGTCAATCGCCAGAGGAATTGTAATCTGGTGAATCTCCATCGATATTAATGAGAATGATGAAATTTGGGTTGCCGAATTCCTTTTAATCTTAGCTTGATTTCTACCTCATCTACTTCAAATCATGCATTAAACGGTTTAATTTGTCTTGCATTATTGTTCACTGTAAATTCAGTTGTTAATATCAGTACACTAAAGGATTTGCCCATAATCTTCAATCAGCAATGAAGTGAATTAAGAAATCCTAATGAATGAATGAAACTCCTTTATACCGTTTTGACACAATGCCGCCTGTGTCCACATGATGTTTGAACTGTTTGTTGTTCATTGTATCTGCTCTTGTGTCAGCGTGTCTCTCTCTCTCTCTCTTCAGGATTAATGTGCGTATCCCTGAGGGGGCGCTGGTTGCTGTGGTAGGGCATGTGGGTTCAGGGAAATCCTCTCTGCTTTCAGCTTTGCTGGGGGAGATGGAGAAGCAAGAAGGAAATGTGTCAATCAAGGTGCAGACTCAAGCTACATATCTGAAAACAGTGGCTCTTTTAAATATGTAGTGCAATGTTGTATTCAAGTTTAACAGAATATACACTGGGGCTCAAACATTTGAGACCCCTAGGGAAAATGCTTATAATTTTGCATTATTATTTTAATATGTATTAAATGTAATTTACTATATATTACATATATTAATGTTTTATATTAAATATATGATCATAAAATATTTCATGATATTTTATTACGTCATTACATTAAATTAGCTTCACATAAATGTAATGAAAGTTGAACTTGAATTGTCTCAGTATTTGATTTCTTCCCTTCTAATGACAGCAACACTTTAGCTGCATAAACTCCACATGATTTGAAAATGATCCAAAAAGCATCTCAACTTCAATGGAAGCAAGAACATCTGACTGTCACATAATCAATGTCCCAAATATACTTATTTGATTTAGAATGGTGCAGAATCTGAAATAATTGTTATTCATTGTATGTCATACATTTCTTTGTTTTGATTTCTTAAAGACAATGTCTTAATGACATTTAAGGTTTAAATAAAAGATAAGAGCCAAGGCTTTTGGAACCCTCTGTGTATTTGGATAACTGTAATAATGGGATAATAAAGAGACACATTGAGTGTCTGACTGTGTTTTTCAGGGCTCTGTGGCTTACGTGCCTCAGCAAGCATGGATCCAGAACGCCACCCTCAAAGACAACATCTTGTTTGGACGGGAAACCAAAGACAGCTGGTACCAGAAAGTGGTGGAGGCCTGTGCTCTTCTACCTGACCTGGAAGTCCTACCTGGAGGAGACTCGACAGAGATTGGAGAGAAGGTAAACAGATTTTAGAATGATTCTTACATTTTCTCTTAACCAAGTACGATAGAAAAGTGCTTGAAGCTACATACCATCAAAGGCTGATTTTAATACAACAGTCAAGATTCTATAGACAATACATGCAGTATGCACGTTTAAGTGTTCGTTTTATTACACCTCTTCTTCATCTTCTAAATTTAAATTACAACACATAATTTATAGGTCATTTTATCCACCTTATTCCAGACGAGCTTACTGCATTTTGAATTATGGGTGGAACTTCCATTCAAAAAGACTGAAACGAATCATTTTAAATCATAAGGTTGCCCTACAAATAAAGCTGATCCGTCAGTTTTCCTTCATGATTTATTTTCAGACATCATGAGAATAACATAACACTTAGCATTTTAACATGACATGTTATAACAAGAATATTGGCAATAGCTCTTTTCAGTCACTGCATTCTTTTCCTCATGATTCTTTTCTTTTTTCCCTTTGCATTCCACTGTAATATGTAATGAATGAAAAATGACAACATCTACTGCACATTTGTGGTCTGTTCTCCCGATTTAATTTACGATATATCCCATTAATAATTCACTGGAATGCACAAAGTATGAAGGACTAAAAATGACAGAACGAAAAATAAATAAATAAATAAATGAAAGTAGAAATAAATAAATAAATGCAGAAATAATAGTAAAAATAAATACATTTTGGTAATATAAATGGCTATTTCTGTATTTTTACATGTATTTATTTATTTATTTATGCATTTCTATATGTATTTATTTATGTATTTATACATTTATATATTTATGTATTTATATATTTATTTATTTATATATTTATATATGTATTTATTTATACATTTATTTATTCCTACATTTATTTCTGTATTTCCACATTTCTACATTTATTTATTTCTGTATTTCCACATTTCTACATTTATTTATTTCTGTATTTCCACATTTCTACATTTATTTTTCCCTGCGCATGTATGCTAATTGACCAATGGCTAACCACGCCCCCTCCACTCACTCAGTCAACATTCGGTAACAGGCATAGTATGGCAGCTGTCACAGTCGGAGACATTTCACAGGAGGCAATTGATGATTTTTTGGAGACAGAAAGATTATATATCATCTCGATGTCACCAAAAGGGCCTTAAATATGCATTGGAGGGTTATATTAATAATTTTATTGTTGAGAAGGTCGATAAGCTTCAGCTCCAGAACAAAGATTTACAGTTCACACTTCACAGTGTAAACGTTATAGTTTGGTGCTATTTCGCTTCAAACGCTCGCTTTATACGCGCGTCCTATTCGCTTTGGATTCAAAATGTTCAAGCGTCGAACTAGACGCGGATACGCGCGAATTTGACGCTCTATTCGCGTTTGGTGGGAGCGCAGAAGAACAGGCTGCGATGTCAAGATTGCATGCTGGATGTGTGTGTGTGTGTGTGTGTCAGAGAGCGGGCGCCGGGGCGCGATCGAACAGTGGAAACATAAAAAACATACTCCATTTTGTTCATACAGGACATAATTAAAACTGCAAAGTGTTTAGCCTAGTACTTATATTTGTGTAAAACACAACATTGTGCTTTTGTCAAACTGTAAAATCTTGTCAAACTGTAACCTACAACTGTACCCAACCAAAATCACACACACACGCTGTTTAAAAGCTAAAATGACAAGAAAAAACATAAAAACGAATGAAAACTGATAACCGCAATGCATTGCAATGGACGAGGAAGCAGAGAATGTCCAAGTGTATTGGGTTAGCTATGCGTACTGTGATTGGCTCATCGCGTTTGGGGGCGTGGCTTAGCCATTGGTCAATTAGCATACATGCGCAGGGAAAAATAAATGTAGAAATGTGGAAATACAGAAAGAAATAAATGTAGAAATGTGGAAATACAGAAAGAAATAAATGTAGGAATAAATAAATGTATAAATAAATACATATATAAATATATAAATAAATACATATATAAATACATAAATATATAAATAAATGTATAAATACATAAATAAATACATATAGAAATGCATAAATAAATAAATAAATACATGTAAAAATACAGAAATAGCCATTTATATTACCAAAATGTATTTATTTTTACTATTATTTCTGCATTTATTTATTTATTTCTACTTTTATTTATTTATTTATTTATTTTTCGTTCTGTCATTTTTAGTCCTTCATACAAAGAATCTCTCGTTTTTCTCCTCAAATCCTCACGTCTCTTTCCAGGTTTGTTTTCACAGGTAAATGCAATTTTGTCAAAATGACAGAAATCACTTTGAAATAGTATCACGCAATGCTGAAGTTAATGAACATTTTTGATTAAGGCAATGTATTTTACATAATACAGATATATATTACTACAGTGATATTTAACCCGTCCGTTATTGCTGTGGAAAGAATCGCGCTTTTGGGATTATTCATGGCCTGTTGAAAGTACCTTGTTGATGCCTGTTGAAACATTTTTCGCGCGAAAGGTCATTTTCTTCCTGCATTGAGCCAAAAAATCTCCAGTTCAGTAGCACTTACATATCTGGTAACATTTTATTCCTAAAAACATTGTGAACATTGTGCCTGTTAACAGTATTTTCTGATTTATGGAGTGATAAAAATGGACATCCAAAATCCAAAACTTTTACTTCTACTATTTCAGCAAAATGAAACAAGAATTTTAAACCTGGCTTTATACAAAGCTCAGATTTCTGTACTAGAAATATTTATTTAGATAATGCATCATATGCATATTAAAACTTGGAAAACAAAACAATTGTCTTAATGTATTGCGATGAATGAATTGGGAAGTATGGTGATTTCTTTTAATTAACATTTTTACCCTATTCACCTGTGGTGTCTTGCCTTAAAAATATAATAAAAGATAATTGGGTTAATCATGTGACACTGTGATCTTAGGGTGTGAATCTGTCTGGAGGTCAGAAACAGCGGGTGAGTGTGGCCAGGGCTGTGTACTGCAACTGTGCTG
Organism: Squalius cephalus; assembly: GCF_949319135.1. NCBI lineage: Eukaryota > Metazoa > Chordata > Actinopteri > Cypriniformes > Leuciscidae > Squalius > Squalius cephalus. The sequence continues at coordinate 35,630,778 of NC_137122.1, read as the reverse complement.
TGTATCTGTTGGATGACCCGCTCTCCGCCGTGGACGCTCATGTAGGAAAGCACATCTTTGAGAAGGTCATCGGACCTCAGGGCTTGCTACAGGGCAGAGTAAGGCCATTTCCCATGCATTATCGAAATATGTATACATCTCTTATAGACATTTTACATCACGCATGGTGCTTTTTTCAGACTCGGGTTCTGGTGACCCACGGGCTGAGCTTCCTGCCCCAGGCTGACCTGATCCTGGTGATGGTGGATGGAGAAATCACAGAGATGGGCTCTTATGCCGAGCTTTTGAGCAGACAGGGCGCCTTCGCCGAGTTCCTGCATATCTACTCCAACAAAGAGCAGGAGGAGGAGGATTCGTCAGGGGGAGGTGAGGCTAGCCTCCTCATGTCTGAACTTTTATGCTTTCATGCATCTGTCCTTTCACAAAGCCATTTCATCTGAATGATTACCATTGTTCACATTGCGTGTGATCTTTCCCCCCCTAAGTAATCCATGTCTAGAGATAAATCTCCTTTTGTCTGTGTGTATATATGTCTTCATCTCCTTGTGTTCCTATTTTTTTGTGTCCCCTCTGTTGGCTCTTCAGAAGAGGGAGGGGAGACAGAGGACGAAAAAGGGAAATCTGAAGGTTTGAGGGTGTAATTGGTCCCCGGGCCATATAAATTGAATAGGTTTGCACGTACTGCATGTTAGAGTAGGGCTTATTATACAGGTCTGAAATATTTGAGGTTTAGAGTTAGATTCCTTAGTACTTTCCAACTTCATTACCTTTGGATTATAGCTCACAACCATTAAATATTTGATTGAAAATAGAGGAAAAAAAGAGTATTACAATTTTAAATGAATATTTTCTATTTTAATATATTTTAAAATGTAATTCATTCCTGTGATGGCAAATTTGCAAAGCTGAATTAACATCCGTCTGAAATCATTCTAATACGCTGGTTTGTTGCTCAAGAAACATTTCTTATTATTATCAATGTTGAAAACAGTTGTGCGTCTTAATATTTTTGTGGAAAGTATGATAATGTATTTTTTGATGAATAGAAATAGAAATATTTGAATCATTTAAATATTTTGTAATCCTGTACTATCATTTTTGATCTATTTAATGTGTCCTTGCTGAATAAAAGTATTAATTTCTTTATAATCTTTCGGACCCCGAACATTTATACATTTGTATTTTAGCATCAAAAGACATTTAATTCAACATCGTATTGCCTTCACATGCTGCTTTTAATGAAATGTTCGGAAGTAATTTAAATATATAAAATACAAAGTATATAAGTTACTATATTTGATGCACACGATATAAGCTAATTTCATTTCAGACACACAGGGAAAGGTTTTATAGTATGTGTAGGACATTTACACTCATCACTCTGCTAGAATGGAGCACTGTTAATGTGCTTCAACCTTTGACCTTCACCAGTCTTGTGTCTGTCTTGTGTCTGAGATGCTCGGCACTGTTACAGCGCAACCTGCTGGTGATTCTTCTAACTGTGACCCACACCTCTGAGCCTAAAAACATTGCTTTAGCGTTTGTGTTTTTGTTAGACTGTCTCTCGTTTCAACTGGCCTTAGAGGTGTGGTTGCTTAGAAGCAAATTATTATAGTCTTTTACTGCTATTTTAAATATAGACGTTTGTACTCAAGGGCACACTGATGCTCTAGTTGCTGCTTGATTACAAACATTCTTGCAAACAATTGTGTTGTTGCATAGGCGCTTTTGAATTACATGACTTATAGATAATAGTGAGAAAGGTTGAGTTCTGTTAGTGGTATAGGTATGGACATGGAATGGCATGAAGCATGCAGGAAGATGTATGTAATTCTATCTAATTTAGTCAATATTTTCTCATCCACAGATGCAGTCCCACGTAAAGGACTCGAAAATGGGGGCCCTGCTGCCCTGTTGGGGTAAGGAAGCGCTGATGTCTTTTCTAACTCATTTCTTTGTTCTGAATAAACTCTGTGTCCAGACCTGTTGCGACGGGACCTGCAGCGAGTCAGTTTTTCTGTCTTGATTTGTACGCTGCATTCTGTATATCCTCCTGGGACCCAGGAATAGACTTTTTGTCCACTGTAGTGGCCATTACATTTTAGTGAATTTCTCTGACACCATACATGTCATATTGAATGTCTGGATGTCCAGTAAAGAGCACATTCAGGGCTTTTCAAAGATACCAAATGTTTGGAGGTTTTACCATGAAAACAACTTCTCTTTGGTCTTTAAAAATGACTGACAATAATTTAGTGATCAAAATGTTGTACTCTTATGGAAATATGAGAATATTTTGTAATTATCATTTAAATCTGACTAATTTTCAAAATTTTAGCCCATAACATTTTCCTGAAATGCTGATTTATGACAATCAAAATATGACTTTCTGTTACAAAACAGGGCATTGATTTCATACATGTCCACTGTAGAGTACATCAGGGCTTAAAGCATGTTTATCAGGCATTTTTAGACACACAACAAGTGAATAGGGAATGAAATTATACATCAATATTCCTATGAAGTATTAGATAATATTATGAAAATGTTGGCAATTATTACTCTCATTATTACACCTTTTTTATTACATGTTGCCCCAAGAACAGATTAATATGCAAATTAGATGTATAGATACATTGTATTGAATGGCACTACACAATTATGCCCATTTTACTCACATATTGCATAAAGTAAAATGGTATATCAATTCATTCCATAATATCTTTCATAACATAGTTTAGAATCATCTTTATAAAAAGTTTGCTTAAAAAAAAATCCTGAAACCTAAAAATTGATTGGTGAATAAAAAAATAAAAAAATCCCATTGTTTTTGCTTATATACATGTAATTTCATGACTCCTGGTGGACATAGCATAACATGAATAAAATATATTTTTTTTTCTCCAATTGTTTCTTATGTTCTAAACAATGTAATGACGAAAAACTTTTTCTTTCCTTGTCTCAGAAGAATAAGTCTTTTGAAGTCATATGACAGCTTTGTGTGGGAAACATATTGAATTGCAACTAGTTATTCACTGATAATTTCATTCTCCGTGAGAAGAACTGTTGTGGCCAAATCAGAGTCATTGAATAAGTCGTTGCTACATCTCTCATGAATTCCAAATTCTGTCCATCAGAATGAAAACCAAGAACGAAACCATGTAAACCAATGCATCAGATGTGCGCACTCGCTCATTTGTGCTAGATTCTAAAATGACTTGTGTTAAGGTTGATTAGGACACCGTCTAATATGTAACAACCATTTAACGTTTAAATCAAGTACTAATAATATTTTGACATTATTGACGAGCCTGGTGTTTCTCTGTGTCCTGTAGAGAGAGTCTGAACTCTCTAAATGCAGCCGGGACAGGTAAAACACAGAAGACTGAACCAAACGATGCTGATGCTGCAAAGAAGACCAAATCTGCAGAATCTGCCCGACTGACTGAGGCAGACAAAGCCAACACTGGCAGGGTATGAATCCACCGTCTCTATGTCAGGATGTGAGAGCATGATTCCCTGAGGACATGTTATTTGTTTTTGGTTATGGTCAATAGTTTCTCTCAAAATCATGTCAAGCCTTAATTTGTGGCACTTGAGCTGACTGGTTCCTTTTGATTCTGAGATTTTGTGAATGATGTTTGTTGTGCAGGTGAAGCTATCTGTGTTTTGGGAGTACATGAAGGCTATCGGCTTGCCCCTGTCCATCTTCAGTATCTTTCTGTTCTTCGGTCATCATTTGTCCTCTCTGGGCTCAAACTACTGGCTCAGTCTCTGGACAGATGACCCTGTTATTAACAACACCCAGCCCAACAGGGAGATGCGTTTAGGGGTTTATGGAGGCCTAGGACTCTCACAAGGTGATTTTAAAAGAACTGACTTTCAGTTGGTTGCATTTGATTGTATAAATTCACATTTTAAATTCCTGAAAACTGTTATTAATTTGGCTACTTGTACTCAAGGTCCAAGTGCATTACACAACTTCTTAAAAAGTTTTACCAAAGTAAAGCTTTTAGATGTAGATGTATATGCATATATGCTAGGATACAAGTCTTTGAGACCAAAGACCATATTGAATTGCTTTAATTGTAATATATAGACATTTAGCCAACCAATTTGGAGGTTGCAGTTTAACGTGAATATTTCAGTTCAAGAATTTCAGAATTTCGTTTAAAAAGTCAATAAAAAATGTAAAATATAAAAAGGTTTTTTAAAAATCTCTATTTCATCAGCACTGCCAATTAATAATAATAGTATTTTGTAAAAAAAATTGAATTCATTTTTAATGATAAAATTGTGTAAGAAATGTTTTCAATTCAATTTTTTACCAGTGGTCAAATTAAAAATACAAACATGTTAAATTACAGCCCCTAATATTAATGTTAATGCAATGCGGGTTTTTTTGTTTGTTTTTTTCAGTTAATGCAATTAAACATCCTTATTGTATCCAAATTTTGTTTTGTTTTACTTCTATGTAGCTGTATAGGTAATTGTTATGTAAATGTATATTTTATTGATTATTGTTTTAGTAAATTGGTCCAGAAACTAGTTTGATTCTGAAAAGCCAGCTTTTTATAATTTTTTTTTTCTTCTTTTCTCTCTGTGGCAGGCATTGCAGTGTTCTGCTATTCTGTGTCAGTGTCTATTGGTGGGATCTTAGCCTCCCGCTACCTACACCAGACAATGCTCTACAATGTCCTGAGATCGCCCATGTCTTTCTTCGAACGCACACCCAGCGGCAACCTGGTCAATCGATTTGCCAAAGAGACAGACACCATTGACTCGGTCATCCCTAGCATCATAAAAATGTTCATGGGCTCACTGTTTAATGTGCTGGGCTCATGTGCTGTCATCCTCATCGCCACGCCGCTGGTAGCCACCATCATCCCCCCACTGGGTCTGCTGTACTTATTTGTACAGGTCAGTCAGTTATTTTACATTCTGAATGCTAGCAACTCTTTACGGTAAAATAGATTTGAGATGGAGAGTTGCTGCTCTAATGTGTCTTTCCGTCTTTGTTAGCGTTTCTACGTGGCGTCTTCCCGGCAACTGAAACGACTGGAGTCTGTGAGCCGCTCTCCGGTCTACACACACTTCAATGAAACTCTGCTGGGCACCAGTGTGATCCGAGCGTTTGGAGAGCAGCAGCGCTTCATCAGGGAGAGTGACGGCAGAGTGGACCACAACCAAAAAGCTTATTTCCCCAGCATTGTAGCTAACCGGTGAGAACTCACAGAACCTCACTAGGTTTTAGGTCTCTTTTACTTCGGTGTATTAGTGTTTTGTTGTTTGGAAAGTTGAAGTTTTCTGTGTGTATTTGTGCCTCTGTGTCTTGGAGATGGCTGGCGGTGAGGTTGGAGTTTGTGGGGAACTGTATTGTGACATTTGCAGCTCTTTTTGCTGTGATGGCCAGGGACAGTTTGAGTCCAGGAATCATGGGGCTTTCCATCTCCTATGCGCTGCAGGTCAGTCTGACATCTACAAATGCTGAGATACAAGGCAGATGAAGTTCTTACTATTGTATTTCACACAGGTCACAGCATCTCTGAACTGGTTGGTGCGGATGTCCTCTGAGCTGGAGACTAACATAGTAGCGGTGGAGAGGGTGAAGGAATATGGAGACACAGAGAAAGAGGTCAGTGCACCCGCAGGCAGATTGTGTGTGATCATTCTGTACTTCTGTAGTCCAATCTGTGATTAGCCCGGTTTCCTTATCTCACACTGTACTAGAGAGATAAGGACAGTTAGCGCACTGGGAGGGGCGGGGACTAGTTCATGTCTACAAGATGAGCCACTCGTTTCCAGAAAGAATCTGGTCTCCATGGATTTTTTCTTTGCAATTATGAGGATTTTAGGTTGAAATGTATGTGAATGTATAAAGGGAATGTGTTTATCTGAGATCTTGTAACTGTTAATTTTGTACCATTTGTCTTTCGCTATTTCTAAAAAATAATTTCTTCACTAGTTCATTATAAATGGAACTGCAGTGTGACAGATAAAAAATTTTTTAAGTACAAATATGCTATGTTCCTTTATAATTATTACATACAATTATTAAACTTTACATTAATTGTATACACTACCATTCAAAAGTTTGGGGTCAGTCATTTTTTTAAAATTAATTTATTAAGCAAGGATGCATTAAATACATCTAAATGTCACAAAAGCATTCTTTTTCAAATAAATACTTGTCTTTTGAACTTTCTATCCATCAAAGAATCCTGAAACAAAAATGTATCACGTTTTCCACAAAAAATATTAAGCAGCACAACTGTTTTCAAAATTTGATAATAATAAATGTTTCTTGAGCATCAAATCGGCATATTATAATGATTTCTGAAGGATCATGTGACACTGAAGACTAGAGTAATGACGCAAAAAAAAAATTCACAGGAATAAATTACATTTTAAAATATATTAAATTAGAAAAGTTATTTTAAATTGTAATAATATTTCAAAATCTTACTTTTTTACTGTAAAATAAAGGCAACCTTGGTGAGCATAAGAGACTTTAAAAAACATCTAAGAATCGTACCAACCCCAAATGTTCGAATGGTAGTGTAATTAGCAGATTAAAATAGTATTAGATGTCTGCTATGAAATGTTATAGTTCATGTCAAAGTTAACTTTATTTACTTTCAATCATTTATTTCAGTGTTAAAGATGGATTGTTGAGATGTGATTGGTCTGTGCTGTATTGATGTCCCTGTTCACAGGCTGAATGGAGGTTGGAGAATTCAACTCTTCCTGCTGGCTGGCCGACAGTTGGTCACATTGAAATCCGCAACTTTGGCTTGAGATACAGAGAGGACTTAGAGCTGGCTATTTGTGATATCTCGGTCAACATTGAGGGAGGAGAAAAAGTGTGTGAAACCATTTCAGTATCTAAAATCTGTTCATGCTTTGACTTGATCAGTAAACAATGTTCATTTAGGAATCTTTTCACCTACAAAGTCAATCATGTATGTATGGTTTGTGTGTTTTTCTTAGGTGGGAATTGTGGGTAGGACCGGAGCAGGAAAGTCCTCTCTGACATTAGGGCTCTTCCGCATCATTGAGGCAGCTCAGGGAGAGATGTGTATAGATGGAGTGAACATTGCTGAGCTGGGCTTGCATGAGCTACGATCCAGAATCACAATCATTCCTCAGGTATTGCGCTTGAATAGACCTAAACACTCATTTAAGTCACTCTGTTATTGCTGTTATCAATAATACAGTTGTCACATTGTTGGTTTCCTTTCAGAATATATATATATTTTTCCCTGTTTACTTGCCAATGACAATTGAACTATGCTATTTTTGTTTGTCTTTTGTTTTTTCTCAGGATCCCGTGCTGTTCTCAGGTTCCTTGCGTATGAATCTGGATCCCTTTGATGGCTACACTGATGAGGAGGTGTGGAGATCTCTGGAACTCGCACACCTCAAGAACTTTGTGTCTGGCCTTCCTGACAAGCTCAACCATGAGTGTTCAGAGGGTGGAGAGAATCTCAGGTACAAACTCTTGACAAGATTCCTCCCTCTTTATCACTTGACTAATACCTGATCTGATTGTTTTTGACTGGATATTCTGGGCTTCAGTTTGGGTCAGCGGCAGCTGGTTTGCCTGGCTCGAGCTCTCCTCAGGAAAACCAAGATTCTGGTTTTGGATGAAGCCACTGCAGCTGTGGATCTGGAGACGGACAATCTGATACAGTCCACTATCCGAACTCAGTTTGAGGACTGCACCGTTCTGACCATCGCACATCGCCTCAACACCATCATGGACTACACAAGGTAATCTGCATACTTATTCTTTGTTTTTGTTCTATGAATTTGCAAAAATATCAAATAAAAAATACATAATTTAAAACAACAACAATTTTTTGTTATTATATAATAATATTTAATAAATATTTATGCAAATAAATATTTTTTTTTCCCTCAAGGGTGCTGGTTCTCGATAAAGGCAAGATGGCAGAATTTGATTCTCCATCCAGTTTAATTGCCAAGAAGGGAATTTTCTACAAGATGGCCAAAGACTCAGGTTTGGTCTAATAATTAGAGGGGCTGAAGAGCCCTCTGTTCATCTAGGACATTTCACTGGGTAGAGCCCATGGAGAGTGGACCTGGTGAGATGTGGACTCTAAAGGTACCTCTTCTGTGGGCCTGGAGCTCTTACACGCACACACACACACACACACACACACACAGTGTGAATATGACACCACTCCCTTCTTCCACTCCTCAGCTACTGTAGCCCTCCGTTTTTCAGTCGCATTTGAAAGGTTTCGCAGCTTTTGAAGTTTGTGTGATGCCAACATTTGGGATGTTTGAAACTAGTTTGATTTCCTCATCACTGTATTTGTTGTCAGTTTTCATTTTAAAGACTTCTAATTTGAACTCTAAACCACGCTTTTTCTGGTAGTTGTTTACTGATGGAAACCACTTGGAGTAAAGAACAAAGTTTCTCTGTGCAGTGTACCTTTGATGCAATGGTCAGTTGTATACTGACCAAACAGCTGCTGTGAAATCCCTCCATGAGCATGAGGGGCTTCATCCCACGCCAAAGTTCATATTTGAAGCTATTCTCATCATCAAAGTTAAGTTCTGTAAAAAGAGACATTTGAGTTTTATCTCCAGATAGCCATTGTTTTCTCTCAATTAAACTTTATTTATACTTTAAGAATATCTGTTACAATATATTTCTTTTTATTCATATAATATTATTTTATCATATAACATATTTATTACTGGGTATTACCCAATGATGGTGACTTAAGCCTCTTCTTACCATTATCATGCAGTAGAGGCTACATTGGCCTACTGCTTTCGTTGGTGAATGTATTTAGCTGCCGTATTTGATTTATGATCCTTGTTTACTGTTACTGTTTTTCAGTGGTCATTTTACCAAAAACAATGAATGCACTTATTGTTCTGTGTAAAAAAAGGTCAAAACCAATTTAAGGTCAGATACCCAAATTGTAGTAGTTCTGTAAGGACAGGTTGTCTTGCAGATTGCTGTAACCGCTGAGCTGCGTGCTGTGTGCTTCACTCGGTGTGCTGTATACCATATATCTGTTGAATGTACGCTTGAGTGCGCCATGTTGTTTCATTCATCAGTTCCTCCACTCTAGATCATTTAAGCCTTTTGAGTTTTTTTGTCAAGGCCAATTTTGTTTTTTTAAAAGAACTGATAAAGACAGACTTTAAATGAAAAAAAATAAAAATGTTACATACTGGTATGATTTGTATGTAAGCATAAAGGTAATAATTATTTGATATTTGTATACATGCACTAGTTTTAAGTGTACTTAGTTTCCTAAATCAAGCTATGTAAAGGGGACATATGAATAAATTTTTGTAAAGAGCCCATAGTCTCTGTTTTTCTCATCTTTTATCTCATTGTACTTAACCGTTTAAGAGCCTGTTCTTCTGAGAGAGAAAGAAAACAATTACTTTAATCAATACTACCAACATTTATTTTACTGAAGCGGTCCAGAGAATACAAATAGCATTTTCAAGTCTGACAATCACACATGAAGTGTGCATGGAAAGGTTATAAATATATAAAAATACAGTTATCATACAGTACAAAATACATAAATACTGACGTAAAGTTTTAGAGTATGGAAAACGTACTAGTATTAAAACAGACAAATTCTTTATAAGGATGACTTGCATTGTTTTTAACATGAATCGATGTTTCTCACATCATAAATAGCTTGCATCTTTCACCTTTATAAGAATTTAGGGTTTAATGTGCTGACATGATGATTAATAAACTCCTTCAAGTAGAATTGTGACTAGTTCTATAGCTGTGTCTTTTCAGAATCTTCTACAAAACTTCAATTTGACAGCAATGGGAGACGGTGGACATGGCTATGCATGCATACTGTCTGACCATCTGAAGTGTGCATTATTTTGACCTCTGCAGTACATTAATGTTACTCAAGTCTTCATTTTCTGAGATGAGAATGTTGACGACATGAGAGAATCAGTCTGTTCCTTTAGCATCTCAGACGTCATTTAAAGATTCAGCAGGATAATGCTGAAGCACACCGCTTCTGTAATACTGGAGAAAATGTGGGCACCTGCTCTTGTAGAACGGCTATTACGGACAATACCTCTTCATCCTGAGCTTTGTGCTTCTCTTGATTGAGAAGGCAAGACATGCCCTTTGGTAAGTACTGTGATGAAAAGTTTCAGGTAGTCTCAGAAGGTGTATTGGTGAGATGTTCTGCACCATTATTTTCATAGTCTCTCACGAGTGAAGAGTTGATTCTGTCACCGGTGGTTCTTTTACAGGTTCACACTAGCCCAGCCTCGCGGCACATTCGGTAGAACTGACCACGCTGAGAGATCAGATTGGATGGAGAGTCCATCTCTGTGATGTGCCCTCTGTCCATCACAATCACCCTGTTGGGAACAGTTGAATAGGACTTGGTTAGAACACTGTCATTAATCATAATAGTATTCTACTTAGAAATACATATGTGCACTTTTTTTGCACCTTGTGTAGTCCATGATGGTGTTGAGGCGATGTGCGATGGTCAGAACGGTGCAGTCCTCAAACTGAGTTCGGATAGTGGACTGTATCAGATTGTCCGTCTCCAGATCCACAGCTGCAGTGGCTTCATCCAAAACCAGAATCTTGGTTTTCCTGAGGAGAGCTCGAGCCAGGCAAACCAGCTGCCGCTGACCCAAACTGAAGCCCAGAATATCCAGTCAGAAACAATCAGATCAGGTATTAGTCAAGTGACAAAGAGGGAGGAATCTTGTCAAGAGTTTGTACCTGAGATTCTCTCCACCCTCTGAACACTCATGGTTGAGTTTGTCAGGAAGGCCAGACACAAAGTTCTTGAGGTGTGCGAGTTCTAGAGATCTCCACACCTCCTCATCAGTGTAGCCATCAAAGGGATCCAGATTCATACGCAAGGAACCTGAGAACAGCACGGGATCCTTGGGCAAAAAGGTGTGGTTGTAATTAAAGCACTCAATCATTGAATCTTTTTTTGAAAGTTTGTGTCATTGCTTTGCTATTAAATATTTTTCCATTTTCAGCTGTACCTGTGGGATGATGGTGATACGAGATCTCAGTTCATGCAATCCAATCTCTGCAATGTTTATCCCATCTATGTAGATCTTTCCTTTTGCTGCCTCAAGGATCCGGAATATTCCGAGAGCTAGGGATGATTTTCCAGCCCCTGTTCTTCCCACAATTCCAACCTGAGTGGATTAGATGAACGGCTTAGTACGTAATAAAAAGTAAAAACACAAAATGTGTTTATTTCCTCCAGATGTTATTTACTTTTTCTTTCTCATTAACACTGAGGGAAATTTCTTTCAAGGCCCAGTCAAGACCCCTGCGGTACTGAAGTCCATATTCCTGGAATCCAATGGATCCTGATCTGGGCCAGTGTGACGGGAGAGGACTGTCCTCGAAGGTCCATGGTGCCTGCGACAACCCAAGACAGACTTAGTGACCTCAAGAATGAATGTAAAAATATACTTTGGGGTCACTTTGCATAAAGCAATTTATGTGAAAAACAAAGCATTTAAACCAACATTACCTCCTTTTTTGTTTCGGCATATTCCTTCACTCGCTCAACAGACACAATGTTGTTTTCTACATCAGTCCATGCCCTCACAATCCAGCTCAGGATCCCAGTTACCTGAAATGTATTTTTTCTTGAGAACTTCTTCCCTAATAGGCAGAAAATAACATGCATGGCTTTTTGACTTGCTTAATGAGTTCCTTACCTGGAGAGAGTGGGACACAGCTAGCCCTACGATTCCAGGGCTTAAAGTCGCCCTTCCCAAAACAGAGAGGATAGCTGCAGCAAGGACCAGCAAGTTACCCAGAAACTCTAGATTTACTGCCAGCCACCTTTTGGAATAACATTGAAGATATTGTACAGAGTTAGATTGAAGGGCCAGGTCTAGTAACAAAGAATGAATAAGACTGAATCTGACCTGGTGGCCACAAATCTTGGGAAATAAGACGTTTGATTGTGGTCCACTCGGCTGTTAGCCACTAGGATGAACCTAGGCTGTTCACCAAAGGCCCGGATCACGCTGGCTCCTTGAACTGTCTCGTTGAAATGAGTATAGATGGGTGAACGGCTCACCGACTCTAGTCTGCGCAACTGACAGGACGTGGCCACGTAGAAGCTCTGAAAACACAGGAGAATAGATGTCAGATAAATGACTGGTGCTCCTTGTTATAATACTCTTGCCTGCTGAGCAATCTGTAGTAGCATACCTGGATAAAGACATAGAAGAGAGTCAGTGGCAGTATGATCACTCCTGCAAAAGGAGTTGCCATCAGCACGATAATGCAAACTTCCAGAAGTTTGAACACATAGCCCAGCATCATCTTTAGACCATCAGGGATCATGCAGTCAATGGCGTCTATCTCTTTCGAGAAACGATTGAGAAGATTACCACTGGGTGTACTCTCAAAGAATGACATGGGAGAGTGAAGTACATTGTTGAGAAGGTCCAAATGAAGATGCTGGGACGCAATTATTCCTCCAAGTGAAATAGCCACAGTCGTCCCAAAAATTGCAGTGCCTGCAGTACGACATCACAGTTAATCATCAAGAACAATACAAAGCCCAAGGATACTCCATGAAGGTTGAGAAATATAAAGGATATTTAACCCTGTGCAAAGCCGAGAGCTCCAAAAACACCAAGCTTCAGATCTGTGTTGACCTGAGTTCCATTTACAACCGGCTCATCTGCCCACAGGCTTAGCCAGTAGTTGTAGGCCAGGGAGGCAGCCTGCTGAAACGCATAGAGGAAGATGATGGGGATGATGAGGGCCAGGCCAATGGTCCTGAAGTACTCCACATACAGCTCCAGTTTCACCTGTGTGACCCATTATGAAGAATGTGTGAGGAACAGTACTCTGGATGATATAGTGCACTTTCAAGCTATATTATGGTGTTCGGAACAATGAAGGCCAAAGGCCTGTAATCAGGGGTTGAAATTAGATCTTTGTGGTGACACGAGAGCATCTGAAACGCTTGACGCTGTAGCTGAACTTTAAAATTGACCTTCCAATCCAATTCTCTGGCTGTTGGTTACATATGAAGGTATATTTTGATGTGTTTACCCATTGTTTGCAGTGTCTGTGGATGTGTCTCTATAACTTACTCGGCCTGTATGGGCTTTGTCTGCCTGGGTCAGTCTCCCAGTTTCCTCTTGGTCCTGCTCATGTTCTGTGTTAGATATGGCCTCCATGGTTTGTATACTGGCACTTCCCATGTCTCCACTTCATTAAATAAAATTGACAGAAAGGTGGATATGTATTCTTCAACAACGGTTTCACTTGCATTTTCAAAACTTGGTTACCTGATGAGTTGCTCCTGGGAGAGGTCAATTGAGAAGTCTGTCATGCTGAGACGAGAGACTGATTTCCTGGTCCCTAAAACAAAGTGAATCTGCATTTTTAACCATGTTAACATGGAAATAGTGTTATATAGTGTTTAGTCATTTGTTAAGCTGCACTCAATCTTTTTTATCTTACCTCTGTGGGTGGCACTTTCCTTGCGTTCGCAAACAGAAAAGGCTTGAACGAAGTCAGCAAAGGCGTTTTGCCTGCTCAAAAGCTCGGCATAAGAGCCCATCTCTGTGATTTCTCCATCAGCCATCACCAGGATCAGGTCAGCCTGGGGCAAGAAGCTCAGCCCGTGGGTCACCAGGATACGAGTCTGTTTTAGGGAGCATTATTAAATAAGCTAGTTAGTTCGTTTATTTTAAGCCTTTTCATGTCTGTTGCAGGGTTGGACAAAATTCAGAATTGAAGAACGTTCCCTTTTCATTTAAGAGTTGGAATTCAAGTTAAATTGTCCACATCCACATAAAGTTTAATTGGAATGACAGGACGAGAAATTGGCTAAACTACAATTCAAAGAAATTCAGGACAGGTAATCCTATCTGTCTGTCTAGCATGTCAACCTTTAAAGCTTTTTATTTTATTTTATTTTTAATCTAAACTTGCTTTTCTAGTTTAAAATCACACTTTGCATTTTGAATTTCAGTTTATTTTAATTCTACTTGCATTCAAATTGCGATTCACCATATTTTCCTACTTTAATTTAGAATGTAGCATTTCACATATTAGTTTTTAGGGTCACATATTTTGTTACTCATCTTACTCATATTATTTTAATTTTACCTTATTTTTAAGAACTCCATTAGGTCCAATGACCTTTTTGAAGATGTGCTGACCCACATGTGCATCCACAGCTGACAAGGGATCATCCATCAGATAGATATCAGCCTTCTTGTAGACTGCGCGTGCCAGACTCACTCTCTGTTTCTGACCTCCTGACAGATTCAGCCCCTGTGAACATTGTAGAAATGTAGTGGGAGTTTTACTCTGCTGGTATCCCTGCATATTTGAAATTTAAAATAAATGTGATTTATTTTTTATAGCTTTACACTTTATTCTATCATGTCTGGTTCAGACACGGTGTAACAGTCATTCTCAATCTATGTTTACCTTCTCTCCAATCTCTGTCGAGTCTCCTCCGGGTAGGATCTCCAGGTCTGGTAAGAGAGCACAGGCCTCCACCACTTTCTGGTACCAGCTGTCTTTCCTTTCATGTCCAAACAAAATGTTGCCTTTCAGAGTGTCGTTCTGGATCCATGCTTGCTGAGGCACGTAAGCCACAGAGCCCTGAAAGAAAGAGCTACTAATATTATATGTGGAATATGTGAATGATGCCAATATATTTTTAATAATGTTCCTGAATGATTTACTGTAACTGTGACGTGGCCACTTTTCTTTTCCATCTCTCCCAACATCGCAGACAGAAGAGAGGATTTTCCACTGCCCACATGACCTACCACAGCCACCAGTGAACCACGTGGCACTTTGACATTGATCCTGCAGAAATGAATCGTTGCCAGATTATTGTCTTCATATGCTTAGAAATGGTGGATCTACAAATATATATTCAAAGTCACCTACCTCCTGAGACATGGTGTACTATCTTTAGACCAGCTGAAAGTGCCGTTATCAATAACAACACCATCGACATCTGACAAAAGAAGGAAATGAATAGGTGAGCTCATGTTCCAAACCTGTATGACTTTCTCTACTCTGCAGAATATTTGAATACATTTGGAAGATTTTTCCATGCTCTTTTCAGTGCAGTTGCAGTGAATGAGAGTTTTCAAGCTTCAAAATACAAAGATACCATAATAAAAGCGTTCTATACAACTCTTGCACAATCACATTATATTTAAAATATTTTGAAGACATTTGAGTTTCATGGACTGCTTGAAGTCTATGAAACTTTGTGAGAGGCATAGACTAAAATTATTTTCACTGAAACCATGAAAATTCTAAAAATCCATGTCTTTTTCATGAGAGAAAAAGACAAATCCTTTTGGTTATATGGAAGAAAGAAAGCCATACAAGCCATGAAGGTGAGTAAATTGACAAATTTCATTTTCCACGGTATATTATTGGCTTGTCTTCAATATTCAGATAAAGTAGAGAGAAAGACACAAGCATTCTCACAAAAACTTCTCTTTGACCTTTGATATAAAAAAAAGTTGCATTTTAAAATGTGTCTTTAACACACAAAAATGTGGAAAAAGTAATATAAATATAATTACAGCTCCAAAGCTGAAAATCCCCTTCCAGTGACCACTGCATGAAATCATCATACGCATTTCAGCCACTACCAACACCCACCTCCTAGCCGCACAATTTCCTTGTAGTGTTTGCTGAATTACAGCATTTAAATGAATGTTTCTGACTGACTGACTGCCTGCACAAATGGCCATGTCTTGTATTAGAACTGCAAAAATATTCTTCAAGGTGGGTCTTTTTGGCAGATCAGTAACTCATTATTTTTGTTTTTTGAATGTCGGGTTTTGTTATGGCTTCCTGCATTAGCATTCCACCATCACATTGATAGGGAAAAATCTCTTTACTGCTCAACATGTATAACAATGTTGGTCATCTAAGGCATATAAAGCATTTTATAAGCTTCAGGAAAGTTTGAAAACAATGACAAGCTAATGCACTCACCAGGATTGTAGGGAGCTCTCTCCACACTATCTGGTTTCAGCTCGTCTTGACAGAGAAACTTTCCGAGACGTTTGAGAGAAACCACAGCCTTAGAAACAAGAAGAAACAAAGATAACTTCTTTTTGATAATTGACTTGAAAATACACAAATATATAAATACATAAGCGTTCAAAAATTGGAATTGCAGTAATGCTGCTCACCTGCATGGTGGTGCTCATTGCGAAGGGCAGTTGACTGAGTGGAGCTTTGAGAATATTGATGAGAGCCATGGACACAAAGACCTTCTGAGCATCCAGAACATGCCTATCATCTATCAACACGTACACTCCAAACATGGCAAATGCAATCTGAAGGCAAAGTGGTGTACAAGGTTACAATTTTTCAGTTGTTATAGGACTATATGAATTTGTTAAGATGATGAAATCATCCAGGAATTATGAAATGTACCAAGAAAGTTGAGGAGTTGAAGGAGGCGATCGATATTGAGTAAAGGATCTGAGACTTCTTCAAAGCATTTAGCTCTTTTTCCCTGTAGCCAAGAACACGTTCTCTGAAAGCATTCTCCCAGGCATAAAACTTCAGGATCTTTATTCCGCTCAAAATCTCATTCATAAGCTTAATGCGGCCGTCCATGTACTTCATCTGGACCTCCTGAGAGCAGAAAACAGGTTAAAACGCGTGTGAATTGAGAATCATGCAAGCAAAGTTGTTTACAAAACCAGAAAGAAACCAATATGGGCAAGTTTCAATTCTTTAGATGTTTCAGTCAAAGCTAATAAAGACATTTCAGTTTTACAACAAATACTGTGGTTTTTATGGACAGAACTGGACTGACTGGCCTCATGCTCATGTTTTAAATTATCAGAAGACATGAAGTTCCTGGGATGACACTGTGTACCGACACGACCTCGCCGCTGCCCGAATATTATGGAAATGTTATTTGACTCCATGGAAAAACATGGATGATACCTGGAGCTTGCTTCTCATTTTGGCAATTAACCCATTTAAAGGGAAGATGAGAATCACAGTGGCGATGCCAGCCAACGCAGATGGGCCGAGATGCTGTACAGAGATGAGACATTGAAATGAATGAATTTGAATTTGAATGAATGAATCTGCACTCTTAGAAAAACTGTGCAAATATTTTAGGACATCTTTATACCTTATTTATCCCCAAAACATTAGTAGTAGCTTACATATGAACACATCTCTTCGTAGAAGCATCACTTCTCACCTGCCAGAGGAAGAAAAGGCATAAGGCGATTTCAATCGGGGCCACCCAGACTGCATTGAAGTACACCACGAAATCCATGAGTTTCTGGGTGTCAGCCGAAACCAAGTTCACTATCTCTCCGACTGTACATGTTCTACGGGCTGCGCTGTTGATGACCAGAGACTGTGGAGACAAAAATGAATGTGAGAACCATTATATGCAATCTTTGCATTTCTTAGTAAACAGTTCAAAAACCTACCTTCCTGTACACTAGGCCCATAACTGCAGTTTTAACCCTCATGCCCACCGTGAAGCAGGTATACATGTACTGATGGTTGAACAGGGACTGCAGACAAGACAACAGGAACATCAGAAAGGCAAAGAGGTAACCCTTCCACAAGGGGGCGTCTTCATCCCTCACAAAGCCGAGCAGCAGGCTGAAGAACAAGAAACAGACATTGTTATGATTTACTGACAACCAAACAGTAGCACACCATTTTTGCTAGTTAAGTTAAATTTAATTTCATTTTGTCTTTATTTAACTTGAAATACAGCAAACCCAAGCCAAACCTAAAAAAAACCTGGGACTGAACAAATATGGCTGAGCCAAACAACAACCCCGGGCACATGCATCAACGTTTCTCAGAGTGCACGAACTGTAAAGGCGTGTTTTGATGGCCACAGTTCCTGTGGTTCTGGAGCAGTGAACCCGCCACACTGCTGTTGGCTAGTTATATGCCAGATGAAGTGGCTTAATTTGATGATCCAACTGCAGTTTCTTAGCATTTTTAGGGCTAAAGCTCAGCCACAAACAATATGATGCTGCAGAGAGCAGACTCTCCTTAGCGTTGTGGTGCATGGGACAAAATTAACAGTGTGTGGCTGTACCACAGCAGGATGTGGGGGGTGTTGGGGGGCTGGCTGAGTGTGAACTCAGTATTGAGTTCACACTCAATACTGAGAAAGGGCAACAAGTTCATAGACATTTAAGTTTCCCCTTACAAATTTCTGTTTTTGCTGCACAACAATTTAAAATGACGTGCCAAAGTTCTTGCTCTACATTTTCACATTGGCCTTACATACTGTAGATGTTTTGGTTTTGCGCACAAAGAAATGAATAGCAATGAAAAATATTTTTAAAAGGATACAATTTGATGAGATTCGACATTTGAGCTTGTCTTGTGCAGTAAAGTTTTGTAGTAAAGCAGTCAACACATTCATACTTTTATTCAGCAAGAATGCATTAAATAGAATTTTTATGAATGTCTTTACTGTCACTTTTAATCTATTTCAAATAAATGCTGTTCTTTTGAACTTTCTATCCATCAAGGAATCTTATAAAAATGGTTTCCACAAAAAAACTAAGCAGCACAACTATTTTCAACATTGATAATGATAAGAAATGTTTCCTGAGCATCGAACCATCATATGGTTATGATGCATACAGAAAACTATTTCTGATGGATCATGTGACACTGAAGACTGTAGTTATGATGCTTTGACTTCACAGCTGTAAATTACATTTTAATATATATTGTAATAGAAAACAGTTATTTTAAATTATAATAATATTTTTACAATGTTGCTGTTTTACTGTATTGATCAAATAAATGCAGCCTTGGTGTATGTTTTGCACTATACAGTATCACTGTATATGCCATGACAGAATTACTGCCTCTCTCACCTTAACACTTGTGGTATGGAGAACATGAAAGCATCTTGAATGACCAAACAGAGAGTCCCAGTCAGAAAGTAGGGGCCAAAGTTTTTGGCTAGTGTGCGTAGCAGACAGAAGCCTGAGCTTTGTTCTGTATGGAGTTTTCTGAGCAGCTGCTTCTGCTCGCTCAGCTTATAACCAAGAGCTTGTGATCCGTTCAGAGAGCTCCCTTGCCTGTGTTTGAAGGAGAGAACACAACACTTGTAACCGTACTTTAGTCTCTGGAATGGCATTGCTATAGCATTGTTGCAACAGTAAAAAAGTTGCACTTTGTTACTAATAATACAAATAAATCAGTAGTTATGAGCAGGCAAATTATGGATGTTACATATTTTACTGACTAAATCTCATACGTGTGCACAGTATAAATCATCATCCCAGGATGGAAAACATGCAGTTAAGGAAATAGCAGGTGTCTTACTGTTGCAGTTTGGCGCGTTGCTTGGCCCACTCTTTCTCTAGATCACAAATGATTTTTTCAGATGTATCCTCTTCACGTAGAGGCCAGAGGTCTTCAGCTTTTAAAGGTGAGCGGTAGCCCTTTACCACCAATCTGCGGAGCACAAATATGAGTGTTTCTCTATATCTCAGTGGGTTTTTATTCCCCAGACCTTCACAAGAATGTAATGAGAGACAAAAAGATGACTCTACCTGCCGTACCACCAGAAAAGTATTTTTGAAAGGAAAGAAGCATCCTCAACTGGACATGGATTCTAGTGCAAAAAGCAATATTTCCAGGTATTATTTTTTGACCGTTTTCCAAATAATAGTTTACTCATAAAAATAAAAGGAAATCAACATTGATGACACTCTACCTTTACATATACAGGTTTAAAAGTTGCTGGGCGTTTATCAGCAAAACAGCTGAGGATGAGCTGAGCCAGCTGGAGAGAGAAGAATGTGAAAAATGCCACGAATCTCATCGCATCCGCAGAGAAACCCTGAAACACACATGACTAGATATCAGTAGAATGTAGACAACAGTGTGGAGAACAATACAGTCGGTGCACTGATTTTTAAATTGGAAGCATAAATGTTTCTTTTTTCCATGCTTTTTTGTGTGGTGATTTTAGATAAACTAGTATAAAACATAACATTTCATAATGAAAACTTATATTGAATTTGTTGTGGTAAAAAGTATTTTTAATCAGCTAATAATTCATCTGTAAAATAAGTACCTTTCATGCTAAGTATATATATAATTGCTTATATTAATATATTATAATTATATATACATATTTTGTTTAATGCATGTTTCATTTCTTCATGAAAATTTGATCAAACAATAATTTTTAGATCTTCTGTAGACCTGCCAGGCAGTACTGAACAAAAAAAACCCACTTGATTTCTTAGGACAAATTGAATTATATGACGATACGATGAATTATTAAATAACCCTGCATGTTTTCATTCTCCCCTTCTGTGGAGATGCCATACCCGGCACATAAGTGATGCATGCACATTTGCCAGGGATTTCCCAAGGAGTCATTCGCCACATAACCTGCATGCTTCCTGTGGGACTATAATCCGTATTTCCTCTTCTGCCTGCCCTAGTACCAGGGCTGATCTGAGATCAGCCACCCACTTTGTCTCACCGCAGTGTGCAGAGGCGGGACTGGTGGCTGATGTGGGGAGTGTTCTTTTGGGGATGATGCCTGCTGTTCCCCGCCCTTCCTTTCAAAGACCTCAGCTTATTATAATGACCTAAATGTTCCATCAAACTAGGATTAATGACACAACAAATCTATTTATGAACACTAAATCATGGTATAAAAAATACAGACCACAGAGAGATCTTCATGCCAACAGACTGAGACTCTTCATTCACAACCTCTAATAGTAGAAAGTTATTGGTAATGGTGTTCAGTGAGTATTCAATCGGACACTGGCCTATGAAGCTATCTTGTCATTTTTCTCCTGGTATCCATGCTCTTGTCATATTTGTGCAGCCTATAGGAAAAATTGCACATTTTATTCAAATATTAACTTGTTGAAGATTTTGTTAGCATATTGCGTAGTAGTGTTCACACAATGAAACATGCCAAATTGTGCAGACAGTTTTTGGGCAGGCTATACAAATAAATTATGAACAAGTATTTTTATTTAATTAAAGGGGTGGTTGATTATGATTTAACTTTTTAAACTTTAGTTAGTGTGTAATATTGCTGTTTGAGCATAAACAACATCTGCAAAGTTACAACGCTCAAAGTTCAAAGCAAAGGGAGATATTTGCTTTTAAAGAAATCACTTTTTAAGGACTACAATAAATGGCTGATAGGGACTACACAACATTCCTCTGGGTTAGTGACACCACCAACCCTAAAATTTACATAAACCCTGCCCCAGAACACAATTTATGGATTATCAAGACAGAATATGCTAATCAATGACTAGAAGATAACTACACATAAGCTACATAAATTCATCAACTAACCATTCAGAAACGTCCTGTTGCTTCTACATGTTGTCACTTCTTCTTGAGTCTCTCCATCATTGTCTGAATCCGGTTTGAACATAAAAGGCTAAAAGTTTTTGAAATTTACAGTGCATGTCTGTGTGAGTGCAAGCTGTTGAAGCTCCGCCCCCTGTGCCGGGAGCAGCAGCTCATTTGCATTTAAAGGAACAGACACAAAAAGGTGCGTTTGTGCTCACCCTCAAATATTTACAATTTTAACATAAAAATATCTGTGGGGAATTTTTAGCTAAAACTTCACATACACACTCTGGGGACATCAAAGACTTATTTTACATCTTGTGAAAAGGGCATTATACCACCCCTTTAAAGATAATATTTATGAATTATAAAACACTTTTGCTTATAGAGGAATAATGCTGATGTTTGTGTCATTGTATTACAGTTTTTCGCATTTGTTGTTTGGGACAAAGTTTAACCACCCAGCACTTGATCTATGTGTGTAGACAGTGCATAATACAAGGTTCAAGATTTGTTAGAGAGAAAATATGCTGAGGCCTGGATCTGCTGCTGAAAGTTTTACAGGGGCCACAGAAGGCATCCATTCCCATGGACTTCTGACAGAAATGGTGTCAAATGGCCAAGCTACAAGAGAAAGTGGCAGCGCAGGCCTCTTTAAGAGTATGTAAACACAAGCTTCACTCAAATGGTCACAGTCCAAACTCTGGACACCACAATGCAGGATACTGTGATTATTTGCCTGCCCCACTTTATGCTTAAACAGTTTAGAGAAACTCAAATTGGTTAGGGAACATATCCTCCCACAGCGTGGTATGAGAGGACCAAGCACCAGTTATTTTGCTGTTTCTTTTGGATCTGCTGCTCATTGCCAGAGGGCTCATTTGGGGCACAACAGATCCCACCACAAACCAAGCTTCAGTTCCTATGTAAACGATGTCATCACTGAGCTGTATACGGCTTCATTACTTTTTTTTTTTTACTTCCTTACAGTATGTTTACTTCCTTACTGTACTTAAGTAGCCTAGATTTTACAAGTATCTGTTTTCAAAAGTCAGTATTTTAATTTTGGGAAACTCACTTTTACTACACGTAAAGAGGGAGACCTGATCTGGCTCTGACACACACACACACACACACACACACACACACACACACACACACACACACACACACACACACACTTTCTAATTGCAGGTCTCCCTCTTTACACTACAATACATTCCAAAGCATAATATCTTTGAAAGCGTACATTTCTTATATTTTAAAATCTTGCAGTTTTGGTCCATCAGACTGTTGTAAAGTGGCATATGGGTTGAGCCTGTTTTGTTGCCATACTTTTATCACTTTTGTTGAGGGGGCCCCATGGTGAAACGGACCAAAGAGGACCCCACCCAAATTAACCCCACCCCGGAACGCTATCAGACCGAGGGAGGGCCCCTCTTCCGCTACCTCACACTGGGCCCCGCCCCATGCTTGGAATGGCCCTGCTGGTAGCCACTTAAATAATATATATATATAACAAAATATAGCCCTAAAGATTATACATTCCAAACTCAATATACTGCCTCGGCATGTGAGCTACATATGTATTTCCCCTTCCAGTGTCAAGCTATTTATTGTTAGTCTGTGACAAGATGCAATGACATAATTATGGATCAGCAGACGAGATACAGACAGACCGATGAACACAGTAACAGCATCCGCAGACGTATGCGGCTTCTCCTATCTGTCCCAGAAAAACACCAGCGGCGATTGTGGCTGCTCTCGCCACTGCCTCAGCTTCAGACAAAGAGGGCATTGAGGGAAGTGGAAAGGGAAAACCGACAGGCCTGTCCAGAGAAGAGCACCATCTGTAAGCACTCTGTTTACACACCGCTGTGTTAGGCTCTCAGACACAACACAGTTAAATTTAGAGAGTGAGATTGAGTAACATTCATTTGAAAAACCATTCGAGGGCCCGTGTTACGCATACGTAAAGGGTGAACAACAAAGTTTGTCATGATTCCTGTCTTGTGTTCCCCTTATCTTGTGTGGACTTTTATGTTATTTTCCTGTTCTGTGCCATGCTTTGTGGTCGTTTGTAGTTTTTCTTGTTGATTAGTTCCTGATTGTTCCCAGGTGTGTCTTGTTTTCCAATCTCCCCTTGAGTGTATATATACCCAAGTGTTTCTTTGTCTGGAGTTATTTATCTGGTGTTGTCCTTAGTGGATGTTTCGTGTGAGTTGGTTTCAGTTCTGTTTTACACCGGCTGTGTTTGGATTTACTCTGGTTTTTGCCTGCCCCCTGTTGCCTGGATGTTTTTGTGTTCTTTTTTTAATAAACTGCCATACTGCACTTGGATCCTTGTTTCTGAAACACTCCGCGTTACAAAAGTATAGACATTTTGTATTGCCAGAAATTCCGAGATTAAGGCAACAAGTCAAATTAACTCATTTCTCAAAGCACCATTAATGGCTTTTATATTAGAAACCCTACAAAAAGGGGTCCAAAAGTTTGTGACCACAAGTATAAATGCTTGTATTTTTCCAATTGAATCTGTTTTATTGCTATTATTATTAGTAATACAATTATATTGTCAGCAGCACTCCTAAAATAGTGCAGAATCTTTTTTAGAATCCTAAAACTTTCTGGGGTTTAAATTAGATTTCAAATACTATCAGACATTTGAGCCCCTTAGTACATATTGGGTGAACTCAGGTAAACTGAGATGACAAAATATCTCTCAATTTTTATTTTCACTAAACTAAATTAGAATATGTGCTTATAATATATTTTTATACAGTCGTTTGGTATACTAGGGATATACAAACCTCGTCTATGATGGCTTGTATGTTGGCTCTGAGAGGCACAAGCGAGCAGACGATTGCCAGCGTCCAAAACAGGAAGAGAAAGACAGAGGACCGAAAGCCCCTCAGCCTCTCCAAGTGAATCACCAACACTGCCAGTATCTGAGGACACAGTTTATTTTAGTCAGTGTGCTAGTTGAGGTCAATAGAGAAATCCAACACTCACTAGAAGAAGAGGACTGAATACCATTAGATAGCTTAGACCTGGAGTTTTTGTTGATACATTTTGTATTGATTCTATGCAGGTAAGCATAAACTACTGTGAATGTTTAGTCTGTGTCAGGACTTTAAAATGGAGTTATCCATTTTATCCATCGGGGGAGTCATTTACTACAACCACTGTTGACACTGCTGTCTGCTGTGACCAGAGGTAAAAGAAGCTTATTTATCCTGACCCCTTCAGGAAACTTCTGCCAGACGTCTAGCCACAAAGAGATTTCTTCATTCAAGCTTAAATATAACAGATCATAAAGCTTAACTATCCTCTAAAAGAGTTCATTGAAAAAAGAAATAGAATTCCAAACATATATTTGGACCCTTATATTTCTGAAATCAACATGGTATTTCATAACAGTCCTTAATGGAAAGGGGAGGTTCAGGAGAATGGTAATATTGTGATTTACCATGGTAAGGCTGCGAATTATAGGGCTCAGGAGAAAGACCATGTGATGCTTGATATCTCTGCTCCTTTCCACCAGCAGATAGACCATCTCCAGGAAACCAAAGGAAGCCAGACAGAGACCCAAACCCTACAAGACATGTACACAGACTTGTAAGCATTAACTGCAACGTTGTGGTGTCATGCCCCCAAAAATTGTTATTAACTTGCATTACCGATCACAAGTTTTTAAAAGTCTCTTATGCTCATCTAGGCTGCATTTATTTGTTAAAAAATCAGTAAAACAGTATTATTGTTAATAAAAATAACTTTTCTACTTTAATCTATTTTAAAAGTAATTTATTTCTGTGATGTCAAAGCTGAATTTTCAGCATTATTCAGTCTTCAGTGTTACACGATCCTTCAGAAATCATTCTAATATGAAGATTTGCTGCTCAATAAACATTTCTAATTATCATCAATCTTGAACAGAGTTATGCTGCTTCATAGTTTTTGTAAAACAATCTTTTGTAATATTATAAAGGTCTTTACTTTCAGTTTTGATCAATTTAATGTGTCCTTGAATAAAAAAACTTTCTTGAAAAAAAATAAAAAAATAAAAAAATCTTCTTACCCCGAACTTTTGAAAGGTATGTGCTCTATTAGAATTGATTTACATGTCAACTGGGTCAAAGTGTATGATATGATATGATCTGTTTTATATGATCTTGTTAATAATGTCACTTATTTCCAGTGTTGGGATAACTCATTACAAGTAACTTGAGTTAAGTAATCAGATTACTTTTTCAAGTAACTAAAGTAACTCATTACTTTTAAAATTGTCAACAAAATACCTGAGTTACTTTTTCAAATAAGTAACGCAAGTTACTTTGTTTTCCCATTTAGTGACTGACAGCTCTCTTGTCACTCATGTTGAGACAAATCGAAGTGCAGAGGCGTTGTGTGTAAACATGATGGTTATTGTAGTCGACTAAATGTGAGCATGCATTTACTCATCTCACTTGCACAAAAAAAAGATTCAATATTCCTCAAAATGATTTTTTTGTTTTTATTGGTAAAGTAAGTGTTAAACTTTTTTCTCCTGCATCCTATTAATAGGATGTTATCCAGAACAGCAGCACAGCTAAAAGGTTTGTTTGAACTGCTCCCTCCACTGTACAACTGTGAATTTCCTTCAGCCTGAGGCTTATTATTTCACTTTAGGTGCGAAAGGGTCTTTACATTTGCCCAAAAATATAATTTTTTTGTTTTAAAAAAACAAGCCCTGCCCAGGTGAAAAAAGTAACGCAAAAGTAACGTAACGTTGCTTTTCTAAAAAAGTAACTTAGTAACGCAATTAGTTACTTTGTAAGGGAGTAACGCAATATCGTAATGCATTAGGCTATAGTAACTTTCCCCCAACACTGCTTATTTCTACATTGCCATGCACACAACAATAGCCTGTGGGTTTTTCAGGTGACTGATGCTATATTCAAGTCAGGGTCTTAGAGAGGTGGTAACTAGATTTTAGTCTCGATGACCGGTATGACTCACCGTCTTGGCACAGCAGAGGCTGGATATAGATATGCGTCCATTGTCGTAGAATTTGAGGTACAAGCAGTAGAAAGGGGCACAAACCCAGAGATAGAAACAGGGGAACCACACCAGTATTGTGTGCTGGAAACACTGGGTGAGGTCTGGATGTAGTGTGTACCATGTGACGTTCCAGTCCTGAAAACACAATGTTAAACCATTAGTCCTCTTTAACTTGTTACATGAGTGATTCTATAATTATTAATAACTAGGTGCAGTTTACAACTTATTCGATTTTATTCACTCATAGTGAATTACTTGGTGAACAAAATACAATTCATCAGATTGCTGGATGTTCATTGATGTTCCCCAGTATTTGTTCAGTCCAAATGGCTCTGTGTATTTGTGATTTATATTAGTTGTCTTGCAGTGTTTGCAACAGACAAATTGTGTGAAATTGCAGAGAGGTGAAAGGTAAAGCTCCTGTAATAAATCTTCACTGTTTGCCAAGTGGGTTTATGATGAGTATAGCTGGATTTGTCTTGGTTGTTATAAGTCATGATAGGAAAAAAAACTCTATGAAAGTGCACTGATCCTTTTTGAGGCAGTGACTTGACATGTCGTTCAAATGTCAAATTGAATATTTTTTTCTTTGTTTTAGCCCTAGGAATTGAATAGAACTTTTACGAAATATGTTTAAAATATTATAGTCATATCAGCATAAAAGCTGCTTTATATTACAACACATGAACAGTCAAATACAAATTTTGTAGATACCAACACAACCAGCACTTTTAATCTGCAGCATGTATTATCCTAGTTTTAGTTTCACAGCTTGTTTACCTGTAAAGATAATTAGGACAAAGTGAGGTACTATTCATTTTCCCCTATTCTGATTGTAGAAAACCACCAATTTCCACAAATGTAATGTACAAATAAACAAATTAATTGAAAGATTTCACTGTTGTAGGCAGATATTGTTTCCACTCAGAAGCATTGCAGCAGAACAAAAAGCATGTAGTGTGTACAAATATTGACATTGTAGAACAGTTTGTACAGTTTGTACACATCTGATAGATTGATAGTCTGCAGTGAGTGTTGCTTTCTTTAAACTGCATTATTTAAAGTAAATGCAAAAGTATTTCACAGTTGAAAACAAGCAGGCTTTGATATGTGACAAAAATGCTGTTCTGTGCATTTCGATTACATCAAAGTTGGACAAACTCAGTTTGAAATCATTGCCAACACTTCTCTCTCAAGCTGAATTTCACAGGCTCGTTCTATTCAGACATCAGTAATTCACACAGTATCTCTTCAGTTATTTCTGGCTTTTCTATGTTGGAAAATAGGCTGATGTCCAAACGTAGCTGTAGAGCTGTTATGTTACGTTTTATTTTCTTTCTTTTTTTTCTTCAAACTTTCTCTAGACTAATGAGAACTTGTTTGGCTGTGCCTTATGCTGTGGTTATTCCAGCAATGGCACAGCTCTGATAAATACTGCATGCTGGTTGGAAGGAGTCTTGTGGTATGGCAGTATATAAGAAGTGCACCTTTGGCAAGCCACAATGTAAACCCCATATACACCATGAGAACGGCCATGAGCACCAGGCTCAGCTTTGTTTAAGCTTGTTCGCTCATGTACATACAATTGGCTGATGGAGAAGTTCAACAGATTTCTGAACATATTCACAAGGTGCATTATCTGAACATATTTTCTCAGCCTTATGTTGTTCCCAACCCCATTTTTCCATGAAACACAAAAAGAAGATTTTAGACTGATTAAAGCTTTTACACTTCGAAAAGGATGCAAAACCACCATAAATATTCTAAAGTCATGCAAAAACTTTTTATGAGGAATAGACCAAAATTTAACTTGTTCTTATAATCTCTCCCTCCATTGATCTGTTCACTGTTGCAACCATATTTTTGAGTTATTGAAGGCTGGATCAGATTCATACTGGTTTTGTGAACTGGATGACCTGATTCTATTAAAGTCTGAATCAAAAGTATGATTCATTCACAAATAAAACGTCTTAAAAATTTTTGCTCATGAATGCGCCAAGGAGAGTTGTCAAGATTTTAAGTTTTGGTCTTTATTTCACATCAAGTTTTGCATGATTTCAGGAATGTGGAATATAGCGCAAAAGTCAAATGGACCACTTTTATGATGCTTACTTGGTGTATAATATGATACTCATGATACTCTTGTATGATATGATATCTATTTATTTAGACCAGTATCTATAACCCTGCAAGTGCAATCCAAACACACTCTGCAGGTTCAAGATGAGACACTCTGTTCATTACATTGTTGTTTTGGCCAGGATATATCCTCATCTATGAGGGGGTGTACTGTGGTCTGGGCCCAGGAAGGGAAAGAGATTCTCATTCATGTGGCAGCGCACAGCACTGTCACAGTTTTCCACAGGGAGGTCAATGGACACCGTCTTCTACCCATCCTACATCCTCTAAGACTATGTTTGCACTGGTCTAAACCCAATGACAACCACAGTCTCAGGAAGTGATTCAGAGTGGTGTGTGTACCCTTCCTGCAAGTGTAGGAGTACAGACTGCCAGTCTGCACAAAAAAAAAATGCTTTTTTGTTTAAAATTTTTACCGCTGATGTTTGGATTTATGTAGAGGAAATTTGTAAGGGTGGCTTATAGTTCACAAATCTCAAGTTATTTCTTTTGGAAATGGCCATCAATAAATGTTATTTTGATTGTGCACAAGCACAAGCAGGTCAAACAGTGATGCTGTCAGACATTCTTCAATAGACATGAGCTTATAGCCATGACCTCTTCATCTCATTTCACATGCTTTCCCAGCTAAAAATGTAATGTTCTAAGAATGTTGTTCTTATGTTCCCATTACATTATGAAAACGCTATTTCAAAAAGTTCTGAGAATGTTCACAATGTTGTTTTAGAAACAACTATTTTTTTCTAGGTTATATGAATGTTCTGAATAATGTTCCATTGGGTCAAACAGGATTGCACAAAATGATATTCTAACAACAGTAAAACAAAATAAGCAATAGAACTAATGAAACACTGGACAACTGACATTCAAGGAAAGTCAGTTCATCCGCGGCCATAATTGCAACTCTTATCTACTTGAATGGGGAAATAATCACAAAATCTGTTTTCCAAACTCACGTTTAATAACATATTTCAAGTCAGCAACAAACTCGGACATGAACTGCCACAAAAACATTGTTACTTCATATGCTCAAATAAGATTGAATAAATCATATGTTTCAGGTTGGTCCAGTCAGTGCACATGTGCATTGCCAAGTGTGAGTCTGGACACTAGCTGTTTTTATGGCAAGCTGAGTTTATACCAACTCTTTTATTTATAAGTTATGACTTATTTTGCCAAATTGTGTGTTGTATTTTCTCCCATTCATAGTATTCATAGTGTGCACCTTGGTACAGTATACATATACAGTCTTCTGATTACAGTTTTTCGCAGTTGTTTTGGTGCATTTCTCAGATCAGAAATGAAATTCTCAAAACTACTTGTTCAACCTCCACATCATAGTCACTTGTGCACATCATAAAAGCAGTTTCTCATTCTTTTGAACAAGTTGCGATTGCTTTGGTACATTCATGAAATTGATTATGTACAATTGTCTGCAGTTTCCTACATTATCAGTTGCTAATGCCATGTTGCTCAAAATGTATTAAATAGTTCTCTGTGCAATAGTCTTACCCCTCAAAACATCTAGTCATTAGTTCATCGTATAAGTCATTAATGCAAAATGGTTGATCTAGTAGTCATAAACTGCCAAGCATATTTTCTACACATTTCTATTAGACTTTTTGTAAATGTGCCATGAATTGATTGTGCAGGTTAATCTTGACATTCACTTATGAAGAGAATGTAGATCAATCAATGAGAAACCAGTTCTCTGAAATAGCTCAAGGTTGCATCTCATGAACCTTCTACAGTGCTGCATGCAAAAGCAAAAATACAAATGCAAAATACTTTCCTGTGTTTGCCTTTCTAATGTTGTATTTTCGCCTTTGTGCCCCTATCTCTTTTTCTTTTCTATATCACAATAATATTGGAATGTTTTTTTTTTTGTTTTTTTTTGTCAGACCATAGTAAAAGTTTAACTGTGAATCCTATCCAGTCTCTTTCAATAAATAACTTTTGAAATGGATATATGGCATACAGAAGAAGCGCAGCTTTGTACATTTCAATACAGTAACTGTCATCCAAACTGCTGCCATTGTTTACATACTAACAGAGTGCAGTGTTTCATTGACAACACGCATTTTGACTTTCTTGTTTGAGAACAATGACACAAGGACTTTTCATTCTGATGCCACTGATATTGTTATTGACATAAATACTTACTTTTGAGAGATGAACTAAAGATTTTGAGTAAGTTATAGGCTTTTGCAGGTAATCCAAGGTGTGGTGCTGTTTGTACGAATTGTTTTGAGAATGCACATACTTCTTTGCAAATATTAAGGATGATTTGAGAAATGCACCAAAGCGACTGAGAAAAACTGTAAACTAAACTTGATTCATTAACTGTTGATTCGTTATTATAAAACAACAATGGTCAAACTTTTCCCGTAGTGACTTTGAAAGAACGGTGCACTAATAATTTATTAATAATGTATTAATAAAGCCTGATATAGCGTTAAAAGTTTGGTCTGTTAATGTTACTGCAAGAACGTTTTGTTTGTAAATTTTGGCAGCTTTCTGAGATTGTTCCATTAGCTGGGCTGCAACTCTAGAATTTTAAAATCATCTACAAAATGTGGCGTGTTACTATTGAATGTACATCATTTGGTCCACAATCATTGTGCAATGGTAAATACTGCTTAATGATTAGTGTGTACCATAGAAGGCCCTAATAAATAATTATCATTACATCTGATTTTAAAAGAGCCTTGTATATTCAGTAATCTTTTATTTATTAACCTGAATTTCAACACTGGACATCTGTAAACATTGTTAAAAATATAGTTTAAAGTCCAGTTACATCATGCACTGCACACTTGCTGATACCAGCTGTTTGAATGTAAACACACATTTAAAGCATGTCAAAAAAAAGCTGTAAAAATATTTTCACACATTTAACAAATGTTATGTGTGAGCGAGACAGAATAACCATACAACTGAAGATTAAAGTTTTGCATTCTGTCCTGCAAGAATCTCAGTCAATGAATGAAAAATTCATGACTCACCCCAAATGTCTGTTAAAGTGTCAAAAACAATGATTTTTCCAAGAATAAAGGGGCATAAATAGCAAAAACTGATGACTGGATACAGTTCTTTTTAAGCAACCTTCATATATTTTAACTCTGTTTTAATAGGCTATTGAAGTGAGTGAGTTTATTATTCATCTGAGACTCACCCAGAGAGGGTCCAGGCCACTGAGACTGCAGAGGGTGTCCATCCAGGTTCCTCTCTTCTTCACTTCCTGTAGTAAATCCCTGCTCCCTGGACTCAGCAGTGTCCCACTCTCCTCTCTATGTAGTCTCTGTTGGCAGAGTAGGTGTTTTTGGTAGTAACTGTGCCTGTGTGTGTGCGTGTTTCAGCCCCTTTTTTGTAAGCCAGCCTCCCTTCTCCTGACTTGCGTCTCGTCAAAACTACAGTCTGAGTCCAGGTTTGTGTAACTGTCCTGTTTATGAGTGCTGGCCTGCGAGGTGGGTGGAAGATTTGGACTCTGTAAAACTATCTTCCCTGCTCTCTTTCGTTGCTCTGGCCCACGTGTGCCGAGGCCACAGTACCACAAACACTCCCCTGGAGGAGATGAGAGCGCCGTGGCCACACCCCGCTCCCCTTCAGGTCTTGCCTCTGTAAACTCCCCCAATCACACCCTCCACCCTGGTTTTCAATAGAAAGGGAAAATGTTTAATGGCAAGTGTGATTTGTATTCTTCAAGGAATGTGTGTAGTTTTTTAACAGGTGGTGTTAATTGCATTTTATGTGGGGTTTAGTGGGGCTACAGGTCTCCTTGAAGGAAAATGTGATTATTTATTTCTTTATTGTTATTATTCATTTGGGTGGCACAGTGGGTAGCACTGTCGCCTCACAGCAAGAAGGTCCATGGTTTGAGTCACGGCTGAGACAGGAGTCCTTTCGGTGTGGAGTTTGCATGTTCTCCCGGTCCAAATACACGCAGGTAAGGTGGATTGGATATATACCAAATTGGTTATGTGGCTTTGTATTTTTAATCACAAAAGTCTTGTGTCTAAACAGATGTGTATTATTTTTAGGGATTTACATAAATCTGTATCCTTTAAAAAAATGATTATAATAAATTTTAAATAATTTTACCAAAAAAACATAATTATCCATCATTGCACATAAGGACTGCATACTAACAAATAAGAATAGTGATTTTGGAGAAAATAAATTAAAAGGGCCTTTAAAGGGTTAGTTCACCCAAAAATGTCATTTCTGTCATTAATTACTCACCCTCATGTCGTTCCAAACCCATAAGACCTTCGTTCATCTTTGGAACACAAATGAAGATATTTTTGATGAAATCCGAGAGCTTTCTGAACCAACCATAGGCAGCAACGTCAGGCCCAGAAAGGTAGTAAAGACATAGTTAAAATAGTCCATGTGACTCCAGTGGTTCAAACTTAATGTTATGAAGCGACAAGAATACTTTTTATGCGCAAAAAATCTAACAAAAATAACAACTTTATTCAACAATTTCTTCTCAGTGCAGCTCTTCTGGGTTCTACGTCAGAACGCCAGCTCATGCGTGTGATGCTGATGCAGGAGCCAGCCAATACTGAGCCGGCGTTCTGACGTAGAACCCAGAAAAGCTGCACTGCACTGCTGACTAACCTTTAAGGGAGTCTTCAAATTCTATCTTTTCAATATTGCTGGCTGTAGGTGAAGATAAATAATGAATAAAGAAAATATCTGTTTTGCTTATTATGTTGTGTATAGTGAACATGTGAAGTATTATATCTTCTCCAGCACAGAGATGAGAATGACTCAGATGAGGTGAGTGTGTCCAGAGGTTCTGGACACACACACACGCACATCCCTACACACACACGCACACAGACACACACACAGTTCCCTTATTCCTGTACATATGGTGGAATTATGACATAAGCTTCTGTCTTTATTTTTCATTCAACTCCGACTTCACTGTACAGACAGTCATCAAAACAAACACAGGGATGTTAATGGTACGTTGGAAAAATCATCATTTACAAATGAGAATAGCGAACATTTGGTTGGTAGTAACATTTTATATTTGTCTAAACATGTTGATGTGGAGCAAATAACCACAAAAACATTTAATTTTCAGTGGAACTTATTGCTTATAAGTGTTTTTACAGTGAGACATTGCTCACTATTTCTGTATTCATTAATGGTTACTGTCACATCCTGTTTCCACGCTTAATGAATGGTCATTTCAGATGACAATGGAAACTTTCTTTTGCAATCATTTTCAGAAAGCAATGGATTTATAGGCTAAAAATGTGTGACCTGATAATTCTTTCCAGAATGCCCCAAAAATATGCAGATTGTCATACACACGACTAGTGAGTGACTTTTCATATGCAGTCACTGGAATTTTCCTCATGATTTATTGTGATGAATACTTAATTGTATGGCAGGGTAACTATACCGCGTTATGTTTATAGTCTGGGATGCATACATTTACAGCCAAAGCTCGAGGAGATGATTGTTTGCTGAGGCACTGGCCCGTGCTTTTGGCATTGTCCACTGAAAATGAAAATCACAACAGTGAAATTTGGCTGGAAAATTGCTTTGTGTCTTGAAGTAAACTGCAATTTCTCCTGCTGATTTTCTTTACAAGTAGAGTCTGTTTTACAGGTAAACAGGGATAACTGCAGGCTTTCTGACAATTTTTCAGGTCAAAAGAGTCAACAATAGGCGAGTCTATTTAGCTTTTTGTCTGGTTTTCTAGTTTTTCTGAACTACTTGTAAAAGTCTATGCAGCCCCATACATCTGAAGACAATGTTGCACAACCAAATCTTTTTTAACCATAAACAGGCCTGGAAAGTGTTGTATGGTTGTCAGCTGAATGGCATGCATTCTTAGGATGCTTGCTTTGAAAACCTCATTACTGAACATCCCTACAGGCCAGAGGGCAGTCACTTTACTTAAAGCTTGAATATTTAGTTATCGTAAATGATAATTTCTTGGTTTTTGCATTCACTATATGGAAAAGAGCAACTTAAATATTCTTCAAAGTAACACAAGTTTTGAATAACATGAAGGTGAGTAAATGATCTTCATTCTGTCCAAATTTTTTTTTTCGGTTGAACTATCCCTTTTAACACTTACAATGCTGAAGTCTTATTATGGTTATACTTTCAAAACGGTGTATTTCCATGTTTATTCTGGAGCAATGCCTTGCCTTAAAAATTTCCATTGTAAGTGGAATACTGTAAAAATGTTATTTTGTTTATTTTTACAAACTGAACGGCAAATCAAATGTGCGTATAAGAGCTTGTATCAGACATTTCTTCAAAAATACCTTTATAATGTACTATATATAAACATAATTCAGGCTTGAAGTAAAGTGTTACTTAATTTGTCTTTCCCCATGACCCTCGTGCTCTTTCTGTCCTGTTGTTGGACCCCTCTAATGGAACGCAATGCATGAACACTTCCCAAACCAAAACAGAAGGAGGGAGCAGACAGAGGAAGTGTCAGAAACATACAGACAGCTGCCTCAGAGGCCTCAAACGCGAGCTCCGCTGAGGATAACATAAGCGGCCTGTTTGCATAAGATGCTGTGGGAGGACTCACTGACTCTGGGGATGCAATGAGGAGATAGACTGTTTGGATCCCTGCCACCTCCACACTTTCAATTACAGCGTTTGGCTGCGCCACTTCTGGCTGGCCGCGAAAAAAGCGGCCTCCGCCAGACGGTCTGGGAGCAGCAACCATGCAGTGGTAAACCAGACGCAGATCACCTACACTTCCTCTGGCTTCTCGCGCTGCAGCAAACACTGTCTAGTCAAAATAATAGTGTATGTTTCTTTTTGAGTTCTCAGACAAAGTGTAAATATACTCACATCAGATAGAGACAGAAAGACAAAAATTCTTCTCATGAACAGAAAAAAATACTCATGTCAGAAAACTTTGTGGTCTTTTAGACCTCCGTTACACGGCAGTCATTCCCGATTAAGCAATATTGTACTGCTGTACTGAACATTAGACTGCAAGTAATCAGCCAATATACTGATATTCACAGACCAACAGCACAATTGCTGCAAATTTGATTTTGACAGTTCATTAAACAAACAAATTTATGTTGAGTGAATAGATCCGACAAAATTGGGCCAGTTTGTATATTTGTCTCTGGCCCACCAATGAAAATAGTTAGGGGCCGTTCTCACAAAAGACATTGCTTTTCTCTGAAAGCATGTGCTGTGTTTGTTTGACCATTACACTCCTCTTGTTGAGTAAAATCTCTCTAGACCTTGCGTTCTTCTTTTTTTTTATTACACTTAAATGCAAAAATGCGTTCTGTGTGAATTGAACCTGAACCTGAATTTAATCTATTGGCCTGCTTGAGGACCAATACTAAAAGTCACATAATGTAGGACAAAGCACATGAGATGATGAAATATAATGTTGCTCAACTACACGAGCACATCTTCATGAATGTAGTGTCTTTTATTGTTCCCATTTGTGCTAGCTTACTGTAAGTACTCCAGAGTTCATTTCATTACTCATCCTGTGGTTTTCACTGATTTGCCTGCCAGGAAGAGGTTTAAAGTGGGGGATGTAAAAAACAAAAAACACCTTAAAATGTAAGTTGGACTTGAAGGATAAATTCTAATGTACTTCAAAAGATTTACTCTTTCATTTGGACCTATATTCATTTATATTCTTGGTAAACAATAGTTACGTTTAACTCAAAATTCAGAGTAGTGGTCAACTGGTTTGTTTTTTAAATGTGGGTTCTTGAATTATTGCAATAGTTCCCCCTTCATTTTGAACATGATTAAATTATTGATATTAAACACTTCTGTTTCACTGCTAGTAATCAAAATATTTCTGTCTCCAAATCTTTATATCATCATAGGACATTTTCTGCTTTCTGACAGATTGTTCCACTAACAAAATATGCCCTTAAGAGTAAATGTCCTCACAGTTCATGCTGTGGTGCATTTTATATAGTTTGACAACTGTTAAATGAGCTCTGAATGCTAAAGGTGGAAAATTATTCTCTAGCTAATCAGTGATCTTGAGACTTTGTTTCTCTCATTACTCCTAATGTAAGACAATCTCATCTCCTCAAAGAACACCAAAAGTATCTTTCATTCTCAGAAACTGGTGTGTAGATGATTTACAGGAATTAGCCCAAAGGCAAAA
Organism: Squalius cephalus; assembly: GCF_949319135.1. Taxonomy (NCBI): domain Eukaryota; kingdom Metazoa; phylum Chordata; class Actinopteri; order Cypriniformes; family Leuciscidae; genus Squalius; species Squalius cephalus. The sequence goes on along the minus strand of NC_137122.1, from coordinate 35,594,056 downwards.
GATGATGACGCTCTTGGTCTTTTCAGAGGGTTTCAGAGGTTCAGACTAAATTTCCCTGAAGCTTTTAAGACAGTGCCAGTAACTGACTGTACAACAAAAGCTATTTCATATGAATTTATGTCCAGTATTCTACACACTGTATTAAGCGGTACATTTATATGAGGTGTCGATGATTTGCTTCTTGTTAAATTAGTTCTTGTTTGACTGATTGGTCATTATTTTGAATAAAAAAAAGCAAATATAACTAAGGTTATTATATTTATTTGCTATATGCTTTTGAGCTGGTATTTTAAAGGTAGGGTAGGCAATTTCGGGGAGGCTAGCAATAGCAAGTTAGCTTTGAAAGAATAAGATCCCACCCTCCCTTTACAGCACTCATAAATGCACATGGCATAGTCTGCAAAGCGTCACGAGACGAGAGACGGCGTTAAATTACCTCATGTCTGAAAGCACATAAGATTACAATAATAATGAACATAAACACTTACAGAGCTTTTACTTGACTGCTGCAGTTTCATTTCGACGTTGATAGTACTGACATAGAAACACATAAATTCGAGGCTGAGGACGTGAACAGCTCCAGGTTGTCCTGAGAACATCACGGGTTGCCATCTTGTAATTACAGTTATGACATGGTGTGAACGCAGCATAAGCTTGTTGTTTTGGTTCAGGAGGAACTGTAAAATATTTTACTGTTTGTTTGTGGCGCTCACTGTGTGTCTACAAATCCGCATAGTCTCATGAAATGCACTGATGATGTGTGATGTCTGTGTGAGCAGGGTGAGTGTAGGTATGCAAATACATATGTTAAAAGGCAGGTAGGACATAGTATCATTGCATTTGGACCGAATGCAATGATTGGATGAAATTGTTTTGTTTTTTTTGTCCAAAGACTTCCACAGAAGATATATGTACATATTTTAATACACTGAAAAAAAAATATTCGTTGAATTTAATAATTTTTTTTGGTTGCACCAAATTGATTTAAGCTTCATTTAAAACAAATGCATTAAGTTGAACTAAAAAATTGAATAAGTTCAACTTAATGCATTTGTTTAAATGTAGCTAAAATCAATTGTGTGCAACCACTTATACCATAACATTTTTTATTAAATTCAACGAATCATTTTTTTCAGTGTATTTAGACAACATCTATCATCAATTGCTATCAGGATGTGAAGAAAGTTTCAACCAGTATAACTAAAAATGTGTTTATAAAAAAAATTACCTACCCTACCTCTAACTAAACTTGTGTTTTATATGACAGCTGAAAAATTGTGTTAGTGGCGTGTGTAATTATATATAATTATTATAACAGCAAAATGACTGCAGGCATTTACGTGTTTTTACAGGTAACGTTCCACCACTCGTATAAGAAAATTGTGATAATGTATGTATTTAGCTCACTTTAGCAACTTGCAGAAGAAAAAGAACAATACTTTTGTAGTTTTAGACAAATTTCTGTTTACAAATGAGTAGCTTTCATTTTTCAGCTAATCTTTTCATTCATATGTGTGCATACCTGTACTTCGTTTTGTGCCTCTTTTGTTTGTTTTCTTGTGCTCTCACATCACAAGAGTGGGAAGACATATTGTGTAACACCATGACCATCAACAAATAGTTCCTAGCATGCCATTGGTGAAAGACATTTTCGCGATGTGGCATCCCACACTCCCCCTCTGACCACTGCTGTCTGTCTGAAACCACCACGCCATGGTCATTGTCCAAATGAAATACACTGGCTGACCTCAAGCCAGACCACATTTCACACCAGCAAAGCCGACAACACTCTTGGCCTCTCAATGGGTAACTGCAAAAACAGTCTAGTTTAACACAGTGAAACACTGAACTCTGAGTGTCTTTATAGACCTTGGTCTGACATACAGAACTTGAGCATTCTTCCGCTTTTTAGTGTCTGAACTTTGACTGTGCATTGCTTACAAAGTGTGATCTGGTTTTCTGCCAAATAATGCACCCTATGAGATTGTGCTACACCAACACAATATTTGCATTTTTGAATTAGAAATATAATTAGTTATACAATGAATAAATATGGCTATAATTGGCTGCATATTTCTGTATTATTAAAACAACTACAACAACAAGCAAATGCAATATAGAGCTATTACAAAACTAAACACTAAAACTAATTTCTAAGTTTTGCTGCCATCTATTGGCACAATAGCTACATCCTAAGCATTAAAGAGCTGCTGAGGATACTGTTTATAATAGCTTTTATTTACTGTTTTGTGTGTTGTTTTACTTTAATTTGACACAACAACTTTTTTTTTATGTCAATTGTAGTCCATTCCCAGGCTAGGGGTCAGCTTAGCCAGCCATGCAGAGGGGTAAGATGAACCATCAGCTCCTTGTTTTCCATATGTAGTAACGTTTAGGATGTTTAAAAATGAAATGGGGATTGAGGATGGCAATAACAATTATTTCAAACAAATAAATTGCCACTCTAAATTCATGCAAAATGAATGTATGAACACAAATGTATGGCATTACTGTTATATATAACTGCACATTTGTGGATAAACAATGAATCACATAATTTGGGTTAATATGATCAAACTGTTTCTATTTGCAGACCATAACATCCACAAAATTTTCACAAAACATGTTTGGACTATATAGGGTTACACATACACACACACACACAAAGTCCACATCCTTTTTCATCTGTCCAGATATGTATGCTGAAATGGGAACGCAAACAGGAGAACAAGAATGACAAGTCCTCTGGTAAGTGTCAGAAAATGTAGGCCTATTTTCAAGATGTGCCGTTTTAGGTGACATTGCAAAAAATACAACAGCACTTACAACACAACCATGCTGGGGATTCATCAGTACATTCCCTTCATCTATTCCTCATAAACCTTTTTGAATTTAATTACATTTCAAATTCTTCTTCATTGTGTCTATCTTCACTTCATGTTTTTTGAGCATGCTTTAATCATTATCTCTGTTCCTCACTTTTTGTTTCATGTCTTTGTTCAAATCAATATACAACATGTTTAACTTTGAGTAGCCTACTTAAATACTGTTGAGCTATGAAAATTTTACGAAGAGCTCCACAAATATCGGATACCACGGTAAAAAACAAGGCCCTAATAATAATAATAATAATAATAATAATAATAATAGAAATAGAAATAGAAATAAAAATCTGCTAATGCTAAACACTCTTTTAGATTGTCTCAGCAACATCAAACAGAAGACATCAGTTATTATTTTGGTTGTGACCTTGTGCCTAAATTGTGCATAAATTGTGAAACAGTTTAGAAGCAAAGATCAGCATTAAATAATTGCAGCAGTCTGAATGAAGTTACTCATTCAAACGAACACTTTTGGCGAGATAACATTTTGATAGGATATTGAACATAACTTTTTATTGGATTTTAAACCACTGGGTGGCAGTAATGTCACATAAATCTTCTCTATTAACTCATTTTTAGAGACGTTTGTGTAAATGGAACAGAAAAAAACAAGTTAGGTCTTATTGTCCATAACCGGTATTAAAATTTGATAGACATGTTTATTTTAATATGCATTCAAATTAAATGTATTAAAAAAAAAAAAAAAAAAAAAAACGTAATGTGAATCCTGTATGTAAGGCCACTAACAGAATAAAACGGGTTAGCCAGAAACTCGTGAGTAGTGCTGTATGCACTGCAACTGTAAGATCGCTGGCCAGGGCAGGGAGGGTACAGATGTGAATCTGTGTTTTGGATCAGTGCCGGGGATCTGGCAGTAATGAAGGCCAGGAGCATCTGGCCGGCTGTGAATGGCTGATTGCTGAAGATGTGAGGTGTGTCCTCTCTCCCGAGACACGTGAGAGTGACGCCGGATTGGGTGATCTGTTTGCGGAGGGCGTGGCCTGTGCCTGATCTGAGCCGGAGGAGGACGAGGACGAGGAGCAGAGCCGAAGAACGAGACAGAGGAGGAGGAGGAGGGTGATTACTCTCGTTCCCACCACACCCTGCCAGGCCGAGTCCCGACAAACACATAATGTTTCACACAAGACTTTGAGTGTGTGTGTTTTACAGTGGATTACTAACTACTCTTACAAAACAGTGTAGTGAGCAGCAATATACCTGCAGAAAAAACTGGTTTGAGAGAGGTTTAGCAAAATTGTTTTTAGGCTGACCAGGCTGGGAGACCATCTTAAACAAGTAGGGGTGGTTTAAGTTGTTTTTACAGCAGTGATTTCATCTTAAATTCAGTTGTTTATACTATGAACAAATAAGACCTTGTATTTTTAATTGACTTTAATAGAGTTCACTGGAACATGATGTAAGACTATAAACAGCTTCTTCTTTTCAACTCTCTCATTCCAGCATTTTCCTCTCCAACATCAACCCTTCTGTCTGAAAGTGTGAGGGTCATTTTTTTTCCAATATTTGAGCCCTCTGTCACACATCCTTTTCCATGTGGAGGCAGCACAAAACATGATATTTTATTAATATGGAAGGTTGCACTTTTACTAAAATCACAATGATAGACTCCAGGTAAAATGTGTGGTTTAATTATATAAAAACATTTTCAATCAAAGTAAAAGGTGAAGTATAAAATTATTCACAGGCTCTTAAAGTGGTTCTGTGAAGTACATTATGTCCATTAACACATCTGTAGACATACACAATATTTTTTGTATAAGTATAAGTGATGTGAAAACATAGATTTAGAGAGAAAACATGCTCTCCTTCACTTAAAATAATCCATTATTGAAATAATTATAAAACACAAACAGAAAACTCATTCATGTGGCCACATAGTAATTATATTGCTAAGTAAATTACAATGCAGTTCTGTGTAAAGGGCAGAGTAAAAGCATGGACAATGCAAGTGGACATTACAATCTATATAAACCTCCATTTTCTGACATCCCCTTCCCTTTTTTTTATTTCTTCAGACATTTGTACGCCATTAACTTATATAAATAAACAGATATTCAATAAGCTGCCTGTTGAAATAGACACTTTCATTTGGCTTTGTTTTGTCATGCATTTGACTCATTTATGCCTTATTCTTCAATGATTGTCACAATAAATTTAAAAAGTCAATCTTTATGACTTGTGTCAAAATAGAAACGAAATCACAAAGACACTATGCTCAGAGTCAGCTAAACAGCTCTTGTCACCAAACTAACAACGAAATCTACATTAAAACATGGGTTAAATATTTCATACAGTGCATAAGGTGGACACTCAGTTTCACAATCAGTTTATGTTCTGTGTTGTGATGTTTTGTTCACCTGGTTACGTATGCAGTACATTTGACTGCTTCAAATGAACCTTTTTTCCATTGCCATTTCACATTTTATATTTCATTAGATTATGCATTTACATCCTGAAAACCTATATGTGCAGTTTGTAGATGTGATTGTCTTGAATTATCTGAAATGCACATCAGCATAGGTTAATGATAAATACACTTTTCTAACCACCAATTATTTCATTGAAGTACAGTAACATTTTCCAGTCAGAAGTCATCCCCAGAACAAATGCTCATCCTGCATGCTGGTTTATTTGAACCTGGAGTCGACCAGGTGCACATTCACTGCATGGGAGTGTTGGGCCAGGACATTATCCCGGAGTGGGATACCATCCCGAATGAAGAAGAAACGAAGCAGAATAAGGAATAAGAACAAAATCTTGTTGCACCTGGAATCTTCTCTAGGACCTCCTGTCTCCATTTTTAGTCTTGAGAACAACTAGGACCACCATGGCAGGGATTAGGCATATGGGGGTCATGACAAGGGCAAGGATGATGCCGGGAGGGGGGTCCCTCAGTGCCTCTGTGGGGCAATCTTGAAAATAGGTGGTGTGGATATCCACAAATGTGCTTTCAACAATCTTATTCGGCCAGGGAATCAGCAGACATTCAGCAACAATCTCAGTACACACAGTGAAATTGTTGTATGCACTGCCAGAGAAACAGACAAAAAGAAAGCCACCAATAACTATCAAGCACATACATTAATATATGGCATTTGATAATGAATCCTTAGAAAGTACCTTTTTACTCTCTCCAAAGAACACCAGTTAGTACTGTTCATAGACGCCATAGATGTGTCAAAATTATATGCACACATTTCCACCATCCATTCATAGCATTGCTGAGTTCTCCAGGAATTGCTCACACAAAATGAACAGTATGTGTCACAGATGCTCTTGTTAGCACAGCCTGTGATGTAAATGAAAAATAATAATAATAATAATGAGTGATATAAGTCACTTATAGTGAATTATCCTGTCATACATAATGTCGTTTTTGCATAATGTACCTTAGGTGTCACAGTCAAGTAGTTGATATAAAAACAGTAGGCTATTTGACAAACTAATGTAGGCTACATACCAAATGTTCCTCCATCTCCACGGCCAGGATCTAAAAAAATATAAGTAAATCTTATATCAACATTAAGTTTATTATACATCATATTCATCTTATTAGATAATCGATTTGTGACATCTTCATCCTGCAAGCGTAGATTTCTCATGCACTGCATATTGTCTAATTTAGGTTAAATGAAAGCTGAAGTTGTATATCGACGCACACAAAACTTACCACAGAGAAAAGACAGAAAGACGCCAAAGAAGCTGAAGGATACCCTCATATCAGAGCAAACGAGCGCTGGCGAGATGGTCGAAACCCGCCACTGAATGTGCCTGAACTTTTACACCAAAGAGCGCGAGGCATAACAGGAAACGCTACGGGTGGAAGCGTGATGCGCCGTATCCACATGTGGAACCGGGGTTACCAGATGTTCAGATTTAGAAAGCTGCTGACCGAAAACGCTTTAATTTTCCCACGTAACAATGCTCCACCTCTGGCCGCCTCTCTCTCTCTCCCCCTCTCTCTCTCTCTCTCTCTCTCTCTCTCTCTGTCAGACTTGAACAGAAAAAGACTAAAACTTTTGAATGCATTTTCAATTACTTTTAAAGGAGGCATAAATACAATCCATTAATAATTAGCCATTACTAAATATTTAAATATTAAACAGAGACGTACGTTTCAGTCATAAATTTGTTCATTTGTTGTTGTTTTTTAAACACTATTAATTACAAAACTCGTAATGTCTATATTACCTATGTTTAACTATGAAACTATATACCTGTCAGTTTACTTGTGTCTCACAACAAGCCTTCACAAGTAGGCTGTTATAGCCTCTTGGTTCATTTGGAGTTGGACATGACGAAAGTAGCTAATATCTTGCGTTCCACAGCGATTTTAATTCTGTGTTTTTGATAATGAACCGCTTCATATGAGTAATCAGCTCGGGAATCGGGACCACACGGCTCTACTGTATTTTTCTGATTCACTTAAACGAACCGTAAGGGCAGCTAGCTCACATAGGACTGAATGTGGTGCTCACTACACAACAATGTTTCTTCCTAGCTAGGTTTTTTTTTTTTTTCTCTAATGTTTTCAGTGGCAAATTTTGCTTTTGTACCCAGAACGTTTGCCTAAAAGGTAGGATAACATTCTCTAACAACATTCTAGTGATAACATGTTCAAAATGACCCCTGGCCCCTTCTTATAAAGTGTTTAGAGGTAAGTTTCCCAGCGGGCACTGGACATGGACAACTCCACAAACAGCATTACAAAGCTTCACTTATTACAAACCAGTTTGACTTTATTTCTGTCATACGTGCTCAAAAGTTCTAATTGAGAATTAACAGAGGTTTAGATGTTGATGTTTTATTGAAAATAACAGTTTGATGTCACCATTTTGGTGATCAGTGTTTGCTTTAGTTGGGTGACTCTTTACCTTTTAAAGGAACACTCCACCGTTTTTTGAAATAGGGCTTATTCACCTTCTTTCCTACATTTAGATAGGTGGGCAAATGCATTTTTGTCTCAGTGCATGCATTGTCTTAGTCTGGCAGCGCCGCCACTAGCTTAGCTTAGCATAATGAATGAAATCCTTTGTTGCCGGATAGCATGTCGTGAGTAAAGCACAGGTGTGATATCTCTGCGCCCAAGTAGCAGTGCTTTGCCTGTGCTTCACCTCAATATAGTCCCAAGTCAATATCTGCCTAGGAAATCGCCTAGTCTTAATGTGCATCGCTATTTGTACTCGTTGTGAATACGCAGGCCACAAGAAGTAATTAGTTTTTTTTTGGATCACTTTTACTCACGACATGCTATCCGGCAACATAGGATTCCATTTATTATGCAAAGCTAAGCTAGTTGCGGCGCTGCCAGACTAAGACAATGCATGCACTGAGACAAAAATGCGTTTGCCCACCTATCTAAATGTAGGGGAGACGGTGAATAACCCCTATTTCAATAAACGGGGGTGTGTTCCTTTAAATTCACGTGATTGATTATAATAAACCTGCGAAAGTAGTCCAGCATGAGATCCAGCAGTTCTTTAATCATAATCTGAAGCATTAAAAAAAGCCTGGTTGTCATCTGTCGTCGTCTTTTCATAGAAGCACGCATACTACGCAAAACAATGCTGACAAGGTGCACAAACTACAAGATATTTGGTCAAGAGGCCAACAGTTCAAAAAACTCTTTCTCACATAAATTCACAAGAGAAATTCATGCGATTACGAGATTTTTTCGTTTATACCATCTGCACTGTGATTGGCTGGATTTGTTCTACCTTGTCGTTGTATAGAGTGGTGCAGGTATGAAATCATGCTGAAGGCCAAAACACGGAAACGAGTTAGCATTTTAGATCTTCCGGTTCCATCGTCCCGAAGTCAATGGGTTTTTTGGTAAAATGGCTGAAATAAGTTATGTGGTGAACACAAGCTCAAGACACTTTCACGTTTTATTCTATGACATAAAATACATCAGTATTACCCCACTCATGATTTTTTGTTGCCAAGTGGCTAAATGGGACTACAGAGGCTGTCGAGGAGATTAAATTTCATCACGTCGAAAAGGTAAGCTCAGTCCGCTTTTACAGCATTATCATTGTGCTCTTACACTTGATCTGTTGATTGTGCAATACTACAAGTTGGAACTAATCTAGCCAATCACAGTGCAGATGGTATAAACGGAAAAACTTTGTAATCATATACATGAATTGCTCACGTCTCACGTTGCTTTGGACTGCCTCTTGACCAAGGCTAGCTGCATCTGAAATCTCATACTTCCCTACTAGTTGGTGAAAAACAGTATGTCAAAAGACAAAAGATGTATGTCCAAATTCACAGTACTCATAAATGAGTAGGCAGAAGGTAATGTCTTGTAGTTTGTGCACCTTGCAGCGTTGTAGAATGCATGCGCACTGCTATGGCAAGATTACGACAGATGACAAGAATCCTTGTTGTGTAGCGTGAGCTCCACAGCAATTCAGGTAAGTCCACAGTCCTGTAGTGTGAGCTTGCTCTTAGTAGTTGTGTTGTGGTGAGTAGTAGAGGGAACTTTAAGAAAGAGGAAAAGTTAACTGAGCTTCATGAAAGTCCTTCTTGTTTTAATGGAAATGTTTCTGCATAAGAACTGGTTCTCACTTCTAGTCTCGACTCATGATAAAGCACTGTTGTGTTTAAAGGATCGCTGTTTCCCCGAGGCGCGGATCTTTTCTGAGCCGAGCACACCCAGGCCAGATGCACATCTGCAAACGGGTCTCCCCCTTTAAAAAAACACTCTGTTTCTCTCAGGTTGATTCCTCGTCGGCTCAGTGGTTTTGATTTATTTGCATTTTTCGCATCTGTTTCCAAACAGGAAACATCAGAGCAGGGCGGCTTGATGGAACGGACACTTTTAAGAATAACTGGGTCATATTAAACAGATCGAGTTCGGGAAACGATATAATCAGAGTTTGCCATCTGTGCTTGAAGGGCCGCACTTTTGGTTTAAGACCAGCTGTGATTGAAACAAACTCTCAGCTCACTCACTTCAAAGTAAGAGAAAGAGGCGAATCCAGGGCCGAGGGAGGGCTGGAACAGTTTATGTAACACTTCTGTGTTTGTGGATCTCATGTTGACCATGTCAGTTTGTCTTCAATCGGTACCAATAGATTAAGTCTACAGGAAACCATTTAGTGTAGCACTTATTTTTTTTAAATAAAGTTTTGATCTTTCAGATTTTTTTTACCAACCCTATTACTTTCAGATTTTGGACGATATATCACCAATAATTTTTTTTAGCATTGATTTTTTACTCTTTTCCCTGCCATTGATGGAAATTTCCGTCATTTATGAGACAACACTTCCCCGCCATTGACGGAATTTTCCGTGTTTTCAATGTTATACGGTAAGGGGGCGCTATGAAACATCTTCTGAAAGAGTAGGCTACTGAATCTCCTGATCAAAACAGAGGTGAAAAAGAAGAAACAAGCAATATCATATGCATATGTAAATATGTAGATTGTCAACATTAAACAGCATAAATCAAAACTGCCTAACATTACTGAATGAAATGTCGACCCAGGATGAGCTACAGAACTGTTAAAGGAGAACTCCGGTCAATTTTAACATTGAGCTCATTTTTTTGTACATTTGGAGTGCTGTCAGTACAGAGAACAACAACAAAAATCGGTGTTGCCTACACCGTGTTATCCTCTTTTTAAAATTTGCACCCTGTTGACTTAAATGGGGCAAGTTTTAAACCTGCTTTTAGCCTCTTAACATCCTTGATGTGTCATTACAAGTGCACAGCCAATGTGAGTGATTCCTTCAGAGTGAACACGAGTGAGTCTGACTGCAGTAGATGTGAAAGATATGAATAAAAATGATAATAATTCAGCCAGCGCTCATACCTGTATTTACATCCTGTTTTCGGTCGAAGTCCACAGTAGTCGATTGTCGAGTTCGCGCAGTTAGTTAGTTACTTATGATCACGCGCGTGAACTCGTCAATCGACTACTGTGGACTTTGACCGAAAACAGGATGTTAATACAGGTATGTGCGCTTAAAACTTGCCCCATTGAAGTCAACAGGGTGCAAATTTTAAAAAGAGGATAACACGGTGTAGGCAACACCGATTTTTGTCTTGTTCTCTGTACTGACAGCACTCCAAATTTACAAAAAAAATGAGCTCAATGTTAAAATTGACCGGAGTTCTCCTTTAAGCTTAAGGATGTTGATGGACTCGATCTACTCCATGTTTTTATCATGGTTCTGAATCCGATCTGTACAACGTCTTTGACAAAAACGTTATTTTCTTAGCTTTTTGCTCAAAACGTCCTTTTAAATGTCCTACAATACTGTAGGACTCCCATTGCAAAAAGAGTGGATCACTCCTGTGTGAAGCATTGCAAATGACAAGTCTCCCTACAACATCAAACAAGATGTTTTAATTGTTAAATTAAAGATGTTAAATTATATTTTTGCAATAAGCGTCACATATATTTTTATTTTTAATTAGAATTAATGACTTATTGTTGATAGTTTTAATTTACTGTTTTATTTTATTCAGTTGTCATTCACAAAGCTATTCATGGGATAGGCTACATTACTACATAATTCATTCTTACATAAAAGTTTTTCTCATCTTCAAATAATGTTTTGCTTCAAACAAAAAGTAATGTTAAGATTCAGCTGGTTGGTTTGGTTTATATTAAAGAAAAGCTTCTTTTTAGAGCTTTAGATTTTAAGGTAGAATAAAATATTTATTTATATTATATATATATATATATATATATATATATTTATATATATATGAGCTTTACTCAAATGAATATATATAAAAAAATAAAAGGTATGAAATTAAGTCTTTAAGAGGTGAGAATAAAGACCAAAAAAGTGAGGAGAAATAAGGACTTTCCTTTGTATGTGTGTTAACAAAAGCAAACAACAGAGAAAGACAACATTTATTTATGTGAATATGCTTTATAGGTAGCATGCCTTATGCTGTATGTGTTGTTAAACGTCATATGTGTGCGACACTCGCAGAACAATGCAGTCTTTGTTTCTGTTTTTGGATCCTTACAACAGGCCAATCTAAATCTCCCCTGAGCCCATGTGTTTATCCAAATATCAAACTGAAGCAGTTGGTTTATTCTTCGTTCCAGAGACTCTCCCGTGAATATAAATATTAGGGGAAAAAATCTGATTGAAAGTGTCAACAAAATCTCTCACCGCTGTGTAGAATTGCGACACAATATTCTTTACACCATTATTATGCTGTTACCTTCCTAGCACTGATTGTCTGCTATTCTTTGTTATACGTGCTTATACCGTATACATTGCAGCACATCAGCTGCTCAAAATGGACTCAATTCAATCCATACACTGAAAACAACTTCACAGTATGGTTTATTTGGACATACAACTCAGAAAAACAAAAAATTAGCCAACATGTCTGTCATATTTATACAGCTGTATCCCTCACCTGCTCTGGTGTAGGCAGTGGTTTGTACTCCGGTCGGTGGGGTTGATGCAGTCGGCCTCTATAGGGCACAGAAGAAAAATACATTTTAATGAGAGACAGAGCATAGGTTTACAAAAATATTTTTTGATAGCCAATAGAATTCTTAAATAGAACTTTTAAAATGTGCATATTTTTATCAGGAAAAATTTCAACACAACTCACCACAGCGTGTTTCTGTTCGTTTTGCACAAGGGTCTGCAGAGTTGAGACCATTAGACACAGACAGACTATCATGAAAAATAAACTTTGTATTATACACATGAATCACACTTAAATTCAGAAACACACTGGGATTTATTCGTCATTATAAGACAGTGAATTCCAGCAGTTAGGGGAATATTGACAGGCATGGAAAAAGATGCAGGAAGGGAGGAGATGAAGGGAGATGAAGTGCACATCCTCCCTTTGTCCAGTTGGATCATGACAGTAATTTCCTCAGAAGTGTTCTAATCCCTTATTTATCTATATCTACCAAAACAGAAACTTAAAGCATAATTTTGAAGAGGTCAACAGTATAATTTATCTACATGATATTCCATTATATTTTCTTTATGGTCACAAGGGCAAAAATGTAAAATATCAATAGGCTACATTTAAAATACAAGTCAATATGATATATATTTTCCATTGAACTGTTTCCAATGAAAAATTTAGAACAATAATTCCAATGTGTTCTCTAGTGGAATATATTTCTGATGTACATTATATTTTCTTTATAGTCATGAGGGCAAAAAAGTTTAAAATATTGATACATTTAGAATACAGTATAATATTTGAATATATATATATATATATATATATATATATATATATATATATATATATATATATATATATATATATATATATATATATATATATATTCCACTAGAGTTCACATCAGAATTGTTCAAAATATATTGAAGATAGCTACAGTACTTCTTTTTAAGACCATTTTCTCTTGGAGAATGCCTCTGATTTTAAGTTTCAAGCACATAAAGCCAAACTTTTATTCTGAAGGTTCAGATCTTACCCCAAAACAGAAGAGTCCCCTGTGGTTTTGAAGTAGCTATAGATATGTGCGCCATTATGCTTTAATCCTGGGATAATTCTGTCTGTCTGTCCACCTCAGCTTGCACACATCACATGTATGAACTCTTCAACAGGAAGACTCTATAAAACAACAGGATGTGCTCATTTCCTTAAAGGGGTGGTGGATTCATAGACATTACAGATAGAGTGGGCTGTCTAATATATCCCAATGTTGTCACCATTTGTCTCTCTGAATTTCCATCTCCACCAAACATTTCTGGCTCTTCCAAACATGTATTGATGTATATACTAAAATATGTATCATACTACATAAAGTCAGTGTGTTTGTCACTGCACACCTTTGTTTAGCAGCATTTTTGTTGTTTGTGTACATTAATTTGAGGATGTTGTATGTTTTTCCTCTAACACTATACTCTTAATCAGTTTGAGAAGGAGAGTGGAAGGACTGAAGCTTAAATCAACAAAGCATGAGCCCCGATTTTGCTTTTACTTAAGTTTAGTTCATTTGTTTATTATATAGTGTAGAGTGTATATATATATATATATGATGAAGAATGATGTTTTGGTCAAAGACCATGGCATTTATTCAGAACTGAGGAAACGGAAGAATCTGGTGTACAGGATGCTTTGCTGTTTACACATATTTCACTTATTAGTTTCATTAAAAAGTTTTATTTATTAACAAACTCTCTCTCTCTCTCTCTCTCTCTCTCTCTCTCTCTCTCTCTATATATATATATATATATATATATATAGATATAGATATATAAAACAATTGAGGAATTGCGTCCTATACTCGCCACAATATACAAAGCTTATATCTTCCTCATATTGCTTCTGTATGGACAACTACAAGCAACACATCATTACATTTTTATAATGACATTTCTTTCAAATGTTAAACCACAACTGGCTTCTGTGGTAGGTCTCACAGTGTTTATTATTGTAGAGTTGAGTAAGCAGCCTCAATCCAAACAGATTGTTTCTTTGAATGTTTCTGGCTGGGATTCGGTTAACCTCATCTGGCTCTACAGGGGGTCTTACCCCAGGTGCTTTGGAGAGTGAACTGTGCTTCAGTGAGGAGGGGAAAGATAAAGACTGATGACAAATCCACCCCCTGAGCATTGGCTCAGAGGAGTGTCTACCCTCGCTATTGACGTACATAGAGCTACACCACTGCCATTGACGCATGTACACTATGACCACCAGTGGCGTGCACTCGGTACAGCTCAGGAGTGATGCAAGAGGAGAAAGTATCATTCCCTTAGAGTTTATGCACACACACACACACACACACAGCCACAGATGTACAAGTCAACGTCATCTGGCAATCCCCCCTCTCTCACTCAGCTGGACTTGGTCTGGTGCCTTGTGAAGTTCTGACGACCTAAATTACTTCCACATTTGATTCACATTAGTAAGGAGAGGCTTGTTTTTCACCCTTAATTGGTTTGCTCTGTTTGTAAAGCAGATTAAGTTAGAGGGACAGAAAACACAGGGTTTATTTACCAGTTCAGGACACTTACATTTCACAAAATTGGAGCTCCAAAAGGCAAAATCTGAAGACATACTTCCTGATGTATACAATAATGAATTTTACACATAAGAATAAAGCTGATTCGAATTCACGCAAATGAAGTTTAATAAATTCAAAAGTCATTTTTCCCCTATAGAAACACATGAAAATGCCCCTCAAGTCTATTGTTCTGCAATGGGATAAGTCAGTTGTTTTCAAACGGGTCACGAGCTGTGTAGTCCGATACATGAGACAAATGAATTTAATGAATCTTTCAAAAAGACAATCTCAGGAGTTTAGTTTGAATCCTTTAATGAATGAACTCTGAATCGGTGAATATTTAGAGACTATTTCCTCAATTGTTTTTTTCCCCCATGTTTTTTTCAAAAGTTATTTGTTTGTTTGTCATTTTCTTTGTTAAAAGTTTAAGTGGGTCCTATAGCATGAATCAGTTTGGGAACCTCTGTCTTAGGTCACTGAAGAGAGAAAATAATTATAGAGGAATTTAATGGTAATAATGCCACATTATTATAGGCTAATTAAAAATATGTGCAAGATTTTCCTTTTGTTTTCATACATCATTCTCATACAGAAAGCTTGTACACTTTTGCATTTACATGCTTTAAAGCCTCTGTATCTGGAGCTGTAAATGTCACAGCCCCTCTGATATTTCATCTCATCCTCTAAACTCTGACCTCAGAGCAAAGAGGCCATCCCTCACCCTCAGTACCTCACACACCGGCTGATACTAATCTTTATTTGACGAGCCAAAACCAACATCCAGGGTTTACACTGCACATAATTAAAAACTTTCCATAGATAAGACCTCCCTCTTATGTCTATCTTTCTGCCTGTGCTTGCTTCTGTTGTGAGGTCCAAGATAAACACCGGACTGGACTAAGAAAACCCCGTTAGGATGGGCCCATTACTGAGATAAGGGTGTGAGGAAAAATTGTGTTACCACTCTATCTATCACATACTGAACTGATGAGCAATTCCACCTCAACCCTACACCAACAAAAGAAGTTAAAACACCTGCACATTGCCAGTCTTTAGCCAAGTCTGCATAAGCTCAAACCAACACACACACAATGTCAGTATCAGAAAGTTTTAACTGTAAAAGAAAAGAAAAAAATCTGTAAACAGTACAAAAACTAAAAGTTCATTACAAATGTTCAGAATGTATCCTTACTTAAAGGGACAGTTCACCCGAAAATGAAAATGTACTCCCCTTTATGTTCCAAACCTGCATGACTTTCTTATGTGGAACACAAAATTAATTTTCTGAAGAAACTGTTTGGGCATTGACTTCCAAAAAACCCAGAGACAAAATCTCTTAATCTCTTATGTTCTTCAAGAAAGAAAGTCATACATTTTTAAAAGGACTTTTTTTTTTTTTTTTTTTTTGGTGAACTTGTCTACATCTACACTACGTCTTTTCTAGATGTAGGCCTATGAGTGTCACGGTATCACGTGCACTAAGCATGCAGTTTAAAGCGCATGCTCCACTATTGTCTATTTAAAAAAACTTTTTCCTAAAGCTATTGATCTGCGAAACCAAACCAAATACCAATTGTTCCTGCAACCATGACAACATTTTTTTTTTCTTAGTAGCCTAATGCTATATAGGCAGGGAACTTATACAGTCAATGGGATATTAAGCCAAAAACATATTGAAAATAAAAATCCCTATGTTTCAAACTTGACTTTCGTGAAACACAAAAGGAGTCCCCATTCTCTTTCATTGCATAGCCTACATGGCTATTTTTCCATACAAAGAATGGTGAATGAGACCGTCCGTCTGCCTAACATCTCCTTTTGTGCCAGACAGGTTTGGAACAACTTGAACTTGAGTAAGACTTTTTATTTTTGGGTAAACTGTCGCTTTAAAAAATAGGACCGAGATGTAACAATAAATGGCTATATGGCGACATCTAGCGGTATAAAAGTACACATATCACAACATCTGTCTGTCGAAAGCATTCTTTTATGAATCACACGTGAGCCAACAAGAACGCCCTCGAGAGATAGCGACGCAGTTTAATAGTAGGCCCTATATTGCTACTGCTATTAAACAATAAAATAAATAAATAAACAATAGTATAGTGAAAGCGTAGTAATGCAACAGCTACACATGCAACTAATAATAAAATAATGGATTATATATAGCCTATACACACACACTCCTTATAAGTTGCATGTGTAGCACTTGCATTACTACGCTATCACTCTACTATTTTTTTATTTTTTATAATTTTTTTTTTTAATAGAAGTATATAGGGCCTAGCCTACTATTAAACTGCGTTGCTATCTTTCGAGCGCGTTCTCGCTGGCTCGCGTGTGACGTGCAGAGAAGGGCAGAGTCTTCAGTGTAGCGCGGCGGGCGGACCTCACGCAGTATGGCAGGTGGGATTAGCATGTAAAACTACGGTTTGATTAACCATAAACATATTTTAGATATTTACAATTGTATTTCGACAAGTCATAGTTATATTTTGACTAGTCAGAATGATAATTAGAGATATCAGCAATTATAATTGCACTAGTAAGAAATTAAATTTGAGATATAATTTGAGAAATGTCTTCTTAGTCAAAAATCAGATTGAGATATCCATAATTACATTGCTGATGTATTTAGATGAGATTTGACAAGGAATAATTCCAATTCAAGATATCTCTTTAAGTTATGCCTAATCAAAAATCCAATTCAAGATATCTACAATTTAGTGGCCTGTCGTAGCTAGTGTCCTGAAATGAGTAGGCAAAGTCCTCACAGTTAAATTAATTATTTTAAATAAATCAAATCAAATCTAAATTCATATCCCAGACACTTAATATTGTCACATTTTCCTGGTTAAATATTACTTTACATTAAAAATATACAATTCTATTTTGTATTCAACTACGTAATTCTTTTGATTAAAACCAAGTAGGCCTATAAATCTCATCAAGTTAGTGTTTTAAGCATTTTTATATTTATTCCAAAATAATAAAACAATATATTTTATTTGTGAACTGATGTTCAGCTGTTCTAAGACAACTTATTTTCAGATCATCAGTCATGCTCAGTAAACACTGGTCACAGACACGAAGATGTAGGCCTATCTTTAATTTCCCCAAGCTGATTGCTCACTAAAAACCCGCACTGTCATCATGTTTTCAGACCATTTCAAGTTTGATTTCGGCATGACATAAAGCAGTGATATCTAAGTGAAAGAGCTGTTAACTTACTTTTTCATTAGCCTTCCCACTAACACCATCATTTTGTTCGTTCAGACTGATTCACGAACACAGAACACGCTCGAAAACAAGAGGCGTGAACCAATCCAATCATAACGCTATGGAGGCATTGCCTCCTCTCACGTGACTTTCCCCCATTCATTCTCAATTACCCCCATCAAATCCACCGCCGGCTTTAGGGGGTCTGTTAAAAGTCAACGGGCTCAGGGGAACCAAGAGGGACGCCGGCTCCCGCTGTAACTTTACCTGCTGGTGTCGCTATTAGACAGTGTTACTTTAGAAAAACAAGTGATTAAAACAGTCTTTAATGTCACACTTTGTTATATTTGCGTTGTTTCATTTTTGCAATATGGATTATTTTCTCATCCAATTTTTTTGAGGAGGCACTGTCTCCCTTGACTCTTCGAAGGAAACGCCCCTGCTACATTTGTAATTTGACTAGTAATACATTACTTTGAGATAAATTTGAGATATCTTTAAATTAGTATGATTCCTAGTAAAAAAACTAAACAATTATAGATATCTTTAATTACAATTTTTACTAGTTAAAACTAATTTCAGAAAATAGTTTCCAATGGAAGTCAATTGGAGAATATGACTATAGTGAGAATAACATTGTCGATATCTCAAATGTAGGCCTATTATGACTTGTCAGAATCATGTTGTAGATATCTTAATTCCAATTACGACAAGTCAAAATTGCAGAATAGATATCTGGATTTGAAATTTTGCCTGAATTACAACTAGTAGAGCCAGGAATATTAGGGATATTTTAAAGAATGTCAGTAACCTAACAGTTGATGCACCCCATTGACTTCCACAGTATGGGAAAAACATAGCCTACTAGGGCACATCAACCGTCTGATTCTTCAAAATATCTTCATTGGTTTTCAGCAGAAGAAAGAAACTCATACAGGTTTGGAACAACTTGAAGGCGAGTAAATGATGACAGAATTTTCTTTTTTTTTTTGGGTGAACTATCCCTTTAATGCTAGAACGGCTTGCCATAGCCTACTCGCTGCCCTCTGGAGGAAAACAGTACATGCTATGCTGCGGATCTCAAAGGAACCGTGTCAAAACAACAAGCATTGGATCCTCAAGCCAAGCCCCTTTGCGCGGAGACTTCTGTCTCTGCATATATTAACATCCACGTGTACATATCACGTCTACATATGATTGCTATAAAGCACACTATACTTACTTAAATGGTTTATATGGCAGACGTTTTTTTTGTCACCAGCACTTTCATATTTTAAATACTTAAAAAAAAATTTTTTTTTTAAAAGTATTGTAATAAAGCACGCTTTTAGGGACTACTACTACTACTACTACTACTAATAATAATAATAATAATAATAAACATATAGGCTATAATCATTATTATCATTCGGTTAATTATCATTTTTAATTCTGACAATTAAATGTCAGAGCTCATGCATATGTTTGTATTAAGTATTTTAATTATTCAGAAAATAAGTTGCATTATTAATTTCCTCCACAGTGCACTCGCAGCCTGTGGTCCAGCCAAAGAGAGCTGGAGTATGTTCATAATAAAGACGTCACCCTGTGCTTTGACCGTGCCAACCAAGTGCGCAGCTCTTAACTGTACAACTACAATCTCGACATGCTCACGGACGACCGAGGAATCCTCACATCCCCTGCGCTCGTCAACACAAACATTCTGGCACCGATATCTGCAGTGGGTCCGTAGCCAGGACACCGTTTTTCACTATAGGACGTTTGTTTTTGGGCACGCGGACTTCTTTGCTGCGCACTTGAAGCCGAAGCTGATTCGCGAGGATTTAAAGGAAGGAGAAGCCAGGGACTCTTAAGGTATTTCAAACTGCGACAGCGATAATAAGTATCGTTATCCAGCATGTGCGAGAGAGAAAGAGCACGTGCGCACGACATGTTTAAATCGTCTCAGCGTGTGTCGTTTGCTTCACAGCGTCTTCACAGTGCAAATATTTTCAACGTGTGGCGTTGTTGACGCTTAGCGTCCTTCATTATGAACGCTTTCGTTCGTGGCCCGTGTAGCCTTACGCCATTCATTTTCAAACCTTTCATATTTCATTTTAGTTTCTCGAAAGTTCGAGAAAACAGTATTTGAAGGTTGAGAAATGGTGAAAAGTGTACTACGCACTTATCCGCACCGTGGTGAAATGAGCTCGCGAGAGAGACACGCCCACTTCCAGTGTGTACGCGCGAGGAGCGCGTGTTTTTCAGTGCAGTGTCACTTGGATGCTGTTTGCATAACCAGTTTTGCTCTCTGACAGCCAACGCGTTCTTGTCATATCAATTAAGTGATTATCGAGTTAAGTACTTAAGTACTAATCTGAATTGGATACCTTTAAATGGTGTATAATGCGGAATGCTAGTTGTGTTTTGTGAACTGCAGGGGGCAGTGAGTGAGTCCTATGTCGAGTCACTACTGAATGATAAAGTTTGAGTCATGAATGCGATTTATAGGTCCCTTGAGTGTGTGTGTGTCTGTGAAAGAGAATGAGTCACTTCTGACGGGAACCCTTCTGGAAGGTGCTGTTTATCACATCCCAGAGAATATGTTTCACATGAAGAGGATATTGAATCGTACGAATAAATATGAATACATTTTATGCACAATTATTATATGTATTTACAATTATATTTTTAGACTGAAATTTCTGGTAACACTTTGTTTAGGGTCCAATTATCAGTATTAACTGGTTGCTTATTTGCATAAATATTACTAGGATATTGGCTGTTTATTAGTACTTATAAAGCACATATTAATGCCTTATTCAGCATGATCATATTCTACATCCCTTAATCCTACCTAAATATAACAATTACCTTACTAACTCTTAATAAGTGACCACATTTCAAATATATATAGGCTATGAATTAATTAAACATACACACACACACATTGTGTAATGTATTATACATTTTGGACAGAAATTTTAGACAGTAATGAATTTGAAATATTTTTTTTTATCCTAACTTGTATTTGTTGTACATTTTATAAAATCCTTAAACATTCAGTTTTTTCCCCAGCTTTATGTCAGTGTTTTCTGAATGTGAGCTAAACTATATGTTTTTTTATTACATACATAAGCATTGCTCCTGCGATGGAGGAGGTGTC
Organism: Squalius cephalus; assembly: GCF_949319135.1. Lineage (NCBI taxonomy): Eukaryota > Metazoa > Chordata > Actinopteri > Cypriniformes > Leuciscidae > Squalius > Squalius cephalus. The sequence continues at coordinate 35,572,805 of NC_137122.1, read as the reverse complement.
AGGTCCCCGGTCCTGCACTGCAAAGCCTCCCCGCAGTCTGCTGGAATGGAAGAAGAGAGTCAAGTCTGAGTACATGAGATTAAGACAGTTGAAACGCTTCCGCAAAGCTGAGGAGGTCAAGGTAGAAGGCCTTTTGCAGTTGCTTTTTTTTTTTTACTCTTCTTACTTTTACTCTGTCAGACCTCTCACTATATTTTATTCTGTATTTTTCTTTTCTCACTTCTCACAAAGTTTTTTATACACTACTGTTCATAAACTTTTTTTTTTTAAAGAAATTAATACTTTTATTCAGCATAGGTGCATTAAATAGATAAAAAGTGACAGTAAAGACATCTATAATATTACAAAAGATTTCTATTTCAATAAATTCCTTTAAAAAAACAACAACATTCTATTCATCAAAGATTCTGAAAAAATGTATCACAGCTTTCAAAAAATATACACATTGTCACCATTCCATTCAGTTTATTTAGTTTCATGGACTTTCAGTTTGTTTTAATTTGTCACGTGTCTTTGTTCAGATTACCGCCACTCATCCGTCTCCTTGGTTACCGTCATTATTAGTTCATATGCGTCAGCTGTGTTTGATTTATTATCCTCGTTTGAGTTTACTACTTAAGTTGTTCCTTTACCTGCACCTACTTGTTGGGGATTATATGAAAAGTAAACTTTGTGTTGAAACCTCATTCTTCGGTGTCTTCTTCTTCCTGCCTACATACACCGTAACAGATGACCGGACCAAACATGGATCGGAACGCTAAGTTCCTCAAGGTGGCTCAGGAGAGCACAGGCTTTCTTTCCTTTTCTGCTCGTTTTTTTCATCTTGCCGTCATCTGCCCTCTCAACGACGAGAACCTGAAGACCACGGAGAATGCGCAAGAGCCCCCCGCAAACGTTGAGGGACCACCCGCCGTGACGTGTGAGCCAGAGCCTGATGCCAAGAGGACAGAGTTCACCATCGCCTAGAAAGTTGAGTCCTCCAGCCCTATCACTGCTAGAAGCTTGCAGCCCTGCGCCATCTCTGGAGATGCCCTACCGGGACGTCAAGCCGCAGGTCGAGCAACCATCAGCAGCGCCAGCACTTGAGGATCCTGCGGCTCTGCCTCCGGCCTCGGATCCCTTCGCTCCATCTCGGTCTGTTGACCTGTCGGCTCCGTCCTGGCTCCTTCCACCTTCGGCTCCACTAGGGACCCTCGGCCTAGTGACTCCACCGGGTTCCCTCGTCTCACCGGCTCCCCCTTGGTCAGTCATCGCCCTACCTACGCCACGGACATACGGGCCATCTGTTGCACTCCGTCCCTTCTCCCCTACGGCTGCAGTGGGCTCCTTCCTCCCATCAGCATCACCTCTGTCCTCAGTCTCAACGGCATCACCCCAGTCCTCGGGGACTCTGGCTCAACCTATGATGCTCGTCTCCGTGACATTGCACCAGCGATGTCGCTCAGCTCCTCCAGCAGCCCTCCGTCTGCACCTTCGGATCCGGGGCACTCGTCTTCGTTGGTCATCGACAGCCACAACTCCCAGAAATCGACAGCCACAACTACCACATCTTGGCTCCTTCCGCCTTCGTCCCAGCCGTGGACTGTCGGCTATGTAGAACTCTGGCTCAGACTTCCTCCACCTGTACCATCTGGGTCTCGTTGTCCTGCCATCACCAGCCCTTTGTATGGTCGTCCTGCTATCATCAGCCCTTCGCCACATCCTCGCCCTCCTCTGGAACTCCCCATGCACCCCCACATACCTCCCTCTGTCTTTGTTCCATTACGGCGCGAGGTCGCACCTTGCCAGAGGGGGCTTTCTGTCACCATTCAGTTTAGTTTAGTTTCGTTTTCATTGACTTTCAGTTTGTTGTTATTTGTCACGTGTCTTCCTTGTTCAGATTCCCGCCACTCATCCGTCTACTTGGTTACCGTCATTATTAGTTCAAATGCGTCAGCTGTGATTAATTATCCTTGTTTGAGTTTACTACTTAAGTTGTTCCTTCACCTACACTCCTTGTCCGGTGAGTGTGAGTGTGAGTGTCCTGCTACCTGTTCTGATGTTACCTTTTGGGGATTAGATGAAAAGTGAACTTTTGTGTTGGAACCTTATTCTTCGGTGTCTTCGTCTTCCCGCCTACATACACCGTAACACAGATGTTTTCACCATTGATAATAATACTAAATGTTTCTTGAGCAGCAAATCCTCATATTTAGACTGATTTCTGAAGGATCATGTGACACTGAAGAATGGAGTAATGATGCTGAAAATTTAGCTTTGCCATCACAGGAATAAATTACATTTTAAAATATATTCAAATAGAAAACAGTTATTTTACATTTTAATAATATTACTGTTTTTAATGTATTTTTGATTTAATAAATGCAGCTTTGATGACCATAAGAGACCTCTTTCAAAAACAGAAACATTTTTACATACCACAAACTTGAACGGTAGTGCATATCTTTTAGATTTTTTCACCATTCTACTTTCTTTTATTTTTCTCAATATTTTTCTATGCCATTCTAATTTCGTAAATGTATCTTCCAATGCATGTAATTCAGTCTTTATAACTATTAGGCTGAGTCTTTTTGTGTGTGTGTGTGTGTTTTTCTCAGGCTCTATTCCAGTCGAATCGCCTTAAGATTGAAGGAAGAACTGAGCTGCTGAATGAGGAATGGTCCAAGCTCCGAATCCAGTCCATTCCTCTGTCCACAACCTCTCTGCCCAACAAAAAGGCAAGAATGACACAGCCGGGGACCTTGACTACCACTAACCGCTGTCAGTCATCCTGCATCTGCTCTATGACACTAGATCGCTTTACAGTGAATTGAACCTGCTGCTAATTCAGCACAAGACTGTCCCCTCTAGCTGATTTATGAGCTGAATCAATACATAGTCAGCTTTGCCTTGCCATTTTCCAAACCTAATTTATTCAAACAAAATGCCAGTAATGACTCAAGATCAGGTGCCACAGTTTGCCTTCTTATTTCCTGCAGTACCCACTTTATCATATCCTACCTGACAAGTGTTTAGATCAACTTAATGATGTTATTAATGGACTTACTGTGGCACAGTTAACCTCTAATTAATTAGTCCGGGCAAATATTACCAGTAGACCGGTAAAAATGCAGCAAAGTGGGATTTTCTTTTCACTTTATAAAATTGCTCTGTTGCCAAAAATGTATTTGTATGTTTGCCAAGTGTGCGCTCAATATCTAAAACTCCTGTGATATCCACAATAAAAGCAGCCGGCAGGCACAGCAAAGCTTAGTTCTCTGTGGAAAACAGAGAGACTGCTCCACATACCAGCACAGCTGGATCCTGCATGCAACAGTTCTGCAAAACAATACCATACTTTAAGTTCTTTAGATACACCAAACCAAATATTTTTTTGATTAGTGGATTATGATCACAAATCACAATTGCAAATGTATATCCACTAGTACACATTTGTACCCAATTTGATTCTTCTGTCTAGTAGTTTGTATCACTGATTTGGTGTAATATTTTAAAGGGATAGTTCACCCCCAAAATTTAAACACTTTCATTATTTATTCACCTTCATGTTGTTCTAGTATGACCCCCCCCCCCCCCCCCCCCCCATGCAATTACAGTAAAGCGGGACTGATGCTTTCAAGCTTCAAAAAGGACACAAGAAAGTTATATAGGAATCATAAATGGTCTGTATGATTAGTGCATTATTTTCCTTCTGAAGCCATACAAGCTTTGAGTGATGAACAGACAAAAAATATAAGTCTCTAGCACTTTTGATATCCACCTTTGATCTCATTACCATGTTTATGAGAGAAACATTTATGAATTGTGAATCTTTTCAATGAATCAGTTGATCTAGTACACAAAACTGGTCTAAATACATAGTTAAGTCATGAAACTCTTACCGTGCACTGATTTGTTCCTCTAGCGGACTAGCGCAATGGCATTAGCCAGCCAGGCGTACTTCCTAATCCACATAACCACATATATTTCATACCCTAGCCTGCGATCTCCCTGCTGCACGATTATGAAAACGTCTGTTTACCCCTCCTCCTCCCCAGTGCCACCTGTAGAGATCTGCTATAGGGGTTTTAATATATTCTTGCAGCAACAGTACTTTATGCATGTTATTTTGACTAAGGTGAACAAATTCTTGTATTTGCTCAGCAGCGTAGCAGATTTTGTCCGCCAAAATCAAGCGTATGTACATTCCATGCCCCATGCCAATACATGCTGGTTAAATAATTCACGCATGATTGAAATGATTTTGCCACAAATTAGCCTCATTAGTTCAACTTGATTCAAACGATTTACAACTATAATATGGCTTTAGAAAATTCAGACTTGGATTACAGTGCATGCATTGAAAATACTACTTTTATTATGTTTGTACATCCTTTTTGAAAGCCTCAGTCCAAATATTTATTGTAAAATGCATGGAAAGGAGTGACAAATTTAGAAATTTAACATTTCTTCTTTTGTTTTCCTGATAAAGTAAGTAATTTCGGTTTGCATTAGCATGATGGTAAATTATTACAGAATTAAAATTTTTGGGTGAAAATTTCCTTTAATAGTAGATAAATATTTATTTTATTCAGTGATCTTTTTGTAATCTGAGAAATTCAAATTCAACTAATATAAAATTAATATTTTCAAATTACATTGGCTAATTACTATATATAACAGTATATAACAGTTCTCTAATAGTTTTGTGTGACACTTTGACTTATCATCTGTTTTCCTGTGTTCCTTTTCTTTTCCGATCACAGTTGTGCATGGTAGAGTTTGGCTTTCCGTCCTTTCCGAACCAGGCAGTTGCCATGCGTCCCTTGACAACTGTTGCTGGGATACCATTCATGTACTCCTGGTCCCCTTTGCAGCAGAACTTCATGGTACTGGATGTGGACAATAAACACACACACACATTAACACATTAAAAGCACTCAATCGTGATGCAGAATAAGAAGGAGAGAGAAAAGCATCATTTTATGGCACTGGTCATTTTGAAAGTAGGTCACCCTGCAGCAGCGCATTCACATGTTCTGACAGCCCTAAGCATGTGTTTTTGAAATCATCTCCCAGGTAGAGGAGGATGTGCGTCTTTAAACGCCTACACTCGCTTACAGGCACAAATATAGGCATATACAAAAACACCCACTCGCAATACACATTTACAATATCGTGCATTTCTCTCTCATTTAAAAAACTCACTAATGCAGTGAAAAATCACAGCCTTCTTCCTAACATCTTTTCCCCCTCTTTTTGTTTCTGAGGTGGAAGATGAGACGTTTCTGCATAATATCCCCTACATGGGAGACGAGGTGTTGGAACAGGATGAGGCTTTCCTGGAAGAGCTTATTGACAATTATGACGGGGTGCATGGTGACAGAGGTGAGCATCACAAAATACTGTACGTATTACCAGAGGCGTCACTAGAACTGAATCTCTTTTAGAAAGACCTGAACGTTTTAAAGACGCAAGAGTAAAGAAAGTGAATAAGTTTCAATAAAAATTGCTATAAAATTATTTGACAGTTATTACCATGTTATTCAACCACTTAATCCTAACATATACTACCATCAAAAGTTTGGGCTGCATTTTTTGATGGAAAATACAATAAAAACAGTCATATTGTGAAATATTATTACAATTTAAATGAACTGTTTTCGATTAAAATACAGTTTATTCCTGTGAATCAAAGCTGAATTTTCAGCATCAGTATCACATGATCCTTCAGAAATCAGTCTAATATTTCTTATTATTATCAGTTTTGAAAACGGTTGTGCTGCATAACATTTTTTCAGGATTCTTTGATGAATAAAAAGTTCAGCATTTTTTCAATAGTAACCTAAACTTTTCTGTAGTAATGTAATGCTGTTCCAGTTGTGATATCAATATATCATATGTTTGTGAATGTTAGACCGGCAGTGTGGTGTACATAAGTATCTTGTACCTTGATAACAGAGGGAGGATTCATAAATGATGAGATCTTTAAGGAGCTGGTGGAGGCATTGAGCCAATACTCAGACCCAGAGGAAGAAGAGGAGGAAGAGCCCAGAGAGAGAGCAGAGAATAAGGAGGAGGAGGAGGATGAGCAAGGCATGCAGAAAAGTGCTGCAGAAGGACCAGAGGAGTCAATTGTTGGCTTCTTCAAGAGAAAGAGGAGCACTGCTGAAGGTGAGTTGGTTTTGAACAGAAAAAATAAATAAAATAAAATTGGATAAAGCTATTATTTGTTTGTTTAAATTATTTCATTTAATTGTATTCATTTTTAAAGGAAAGTTGAGTTTACCGACTAATAACCTGAATTGTGTAATGGTATTGTGTTTTTTGTATTTTGTACAAAACCAATTGTATTTTGATCTTTAAACCAATAAATAAATTAAGTTTAATGGCCATATGTTGTGTCAAATTACCATAGAATTAGGGCTTTTAAAAGACAATTTGCAGTTGAATTTCACTGGTTGAACAACAAATAGACTAGAACGCACATGTGTTGCCCATCAGTGTGTCAGTGTCTGCGTGCAATTGTTTGCTCTGAGCGTCGCCTCTATTCCCTGTGAGAGCTGGGTAAACCTGTTTGTTCACTCAGTTTGTTTTAGGCCAGAATCCCATTACAGTACACACTGACCCTTACGCCACAGCAGGGGAAACATGCACACACACACACACACACACTTAAACACTAGTCTGCTTTTACTTTATAAGTCAAATTCCGGACAATGTTGATTTTATTAATGCTTTTCCATCACCAGGAAGAGAGCTGTCCACCAATAAGAAGATTCCTCACGACAAGATTTTCACAGCTATTGCGTCCATGTTTCCATACAAAGGCACCATGGAGGAGCTGAAGAACAAGTAGGCCACACTATTGAACATCTGAACTCTTTGTGTGTGTGTGTGTGTGTGTGTGTGTGTGTGTGTGTGTGTGTTTAGACTTCCCTTTTAGAAAGGAATGAGATTAGAATGTGAAACAGGCCGGATTCAAACCTGCCTCTCCCAAATGTGCAACATGTAGAGCATGTGCGTCGATCCCACGACATCTGTCAACATCTGATCTCCTTAATAGTGAAACTTTAGTATATGCAAATGTGAACTGTGTATTTGAATAACTCTTTTCAAATATTTCTTTCTTTTCTGATTCTGAAGACTCCCCTGTCTTCCATTATTTGGACAAACAGGAGAGCTTGTTTTAGACGGATTTTCAGTTCAGTCCAGTTAAATCCAATTCATTTCGGTTTAACTTATTTTGATTTAATCTCAAAGTTGCACACAATGTGAACAATGCAGTCCCCCCAAATAAGCTTTATTCAACAAGCTTATACAACCATAATGGCAAACCTAACATGCATGCACATTCTTCACTTGAGTAGGAAAGAGTATGTCATGCCAATTTAAAGCCGTGGTAAATGAAGGTTCATGGGAAGCTCCTCTGGCTCTGCTGTCAGCTGGCTGTGCAGCCCTCGCAGCAGCAGTGGAAACAAAAACCCGTCACAGTCTGCATTATCATCCAACTGTTTACTGTTTCATGTCATCATTGTTCATTCCACCAGCTGTGCTCATTTTATTTCTTTCCGCTGGCTGGGGGAAATCTGTGGGCGAGAGTTGTATTAAATGCCCTGATTTGTTATTGTAAAACTAATTCAGCACTTTAAAGGGACAGGTCATCCATAACAGAATATTCTGTCATCATTTTATTCACCCCAAACATTATTTCTTTTTTTTTCTTGGATCAAAAAATACATTGAATACACATTCAAAATATAAATTACACACAAAATTACAGTTCATACTAGTGACCATGGCTGTTAATAATGTTTTTTGAACAACACGAGGGTCAGTAAGTAGCCTTTAAGGAAAGTGTTACCCTTAATTTTTTGGGTGAACTAATGCTAAAAGTATCTACTGATCTTTGACACCATAAAAATAGGACACTAGGTCAAATTGATTCACATACTCTAAATCCTCATATAATGCACTGATCTCCCACATACACTACCATTCAAAGATTAGGGGTCAGTAAGTCTTTATTTCGTGAATACTTTTATTGACAAATGATCAATGATACATACAATTATCAAAAGTGACAGTAAAGACATTTATAATGATACAGATTTATACTTCAAATAAATGCTGTTCTTTTGAACTTGCTATTCATCAAATAATCCTTAAAATATGAATCATGGTTTCCATAATAATATTAAGCAGCACAACTGTTTTCAATATTGATGATAATAATAATAAAGGTTTTTTGAATATCACACGTCCATACAGTTTTAGATTTGCAATTTTGTTTTGCTGCTATTGCAAGTAATAATGTAACTGTATTTTTCTCTCTCTTGCAGGTATAAGGATCTCCTGGAGCCATCCAGCCCTGTGAAGTTGCCTCCTCTCTGCACGCCCAGCATAGACGGCCCCTTTGCCAAATCTGTTCAGAGAGAGCAAAGTCTGCACTCTTTTCATACACTTTTCTGTCGCCGCTGCTTTAAATACGACTGCTTCTTGCACCGTAAGACATTATAATGTTCTTCTCTAGTCTGCAATGCAAATTATTTTGATGTTTTATTGTCATATTGTACAGTCTTGATCAGTGAATCAAACACACAGATAGCTGTTTAAAACAGCCATTAAAGTTAGTCTCAAATGATCTGATCACAAGTGGTCAGCCAAGATTTATACTACAAATAGTCACACATGTTTTTGACTGCCTCCAAATGGGGTTTTGGGCCTTATTTACCACTGTATTTAGTGCTGACCACTTGTGATTGAATCTCTCGGAATGGACGTAAATGAAACGCTCATGTTGTTTGTGCTCAGCTTTCCATGCATCTCCTAATGTATATAAGAGGAAGAATAAAGAGATCCGAATGGAGACAGAGCCCTGTGGACTGGACTGCTTCCTGCTGCAGGTACAGTTTTCTAACGATTTCATGACTTTACTGTCAAGTTATAATTGAATTAGAACCTATTTACTTATTAATAATCTTTATCTTTCACCCTTCTTTGGTCACAGAAAGGGGCAAAAGAGTTTGCTGATCTAAACATACTGAGGTCTCAAAGGCCCCGGCATCGACGCCGACAGCCCCGCCCCTCAAGTTCATGTGGCCGCACAGGCTCCGGTGAGGAGGGAAAAGGAGACAGCGACCACGATACCAGCTCCTCAGGTACACACACACCAATGTGCATAAACACAAACATACAAAACAAAATGTGCATATCCACACCTTAATGTACAGTCACAGTGGATAAAGGGTTAATAAAGGCTAAAATAACAAACTTTCCATTGCTAAAAATAGAATTGCCATAATAAAAAAAATAACTCTTGTCCCATTGAGGTGAGTTGTAAATGGAAGCTTGTTTCCGCCACACAATAAAAAAAGAAAAAAGGTTATTGCAACTTTTTATGTCACAATTCTGACTTTTTTTCTCAGAATTGAGAGGTAATATCTCGCAATTCTGACTTTATAAGACACAATTGCGACTTTATATCACGCAATTCTGAATAAAGATGTAAACTCAAAATTGTGAGATGAAAAAGTCGCAGTTATCTTTTAAAATGTTTTATTCTGTGGTGGAAACAAGCTTCCATAGCTGTTTGACTGTATTGCACCAGAGCATTTATAATGATACAGATTTCTACTTCAAATAAATGCTGGATAAAAACCTCACATTTACCTGTGTGAATGTTCGTGTGTCAGAGAGTAACTCTCAGTGTCCCAGTCCCACCAAACTGAGACCAGGAGGGGAAGGAGCAGAGGAGTCCAAGCCGCCTCCTCAGTGGGGCGGAGCAGAGGAGTCTCTGTTTAGAGTCCTGCACGGCACATATTACAACAACTTCTGCTCTATTGCACGACTGATTGGCACCAAGACGTGTAGAGAGGTATGTTCAAAAATCACAAAGAACAGGTGGTCAAATATGTAACTTTTGCTACAAGTTTTATAAGCAAATCATGCTTGTTTGATGATGTACCTTTGTAAAGGAGTACATTACTGCAGATTTAAAGTGAATGCAATTATATTGAAAGTGCATAAAGTTCTACAGAATTTACTCAAAAGCAAAGACTGTTTAAATGTAGGGCTGTGTGCATGTGTGGCTGTGAGTTTTTCCCAGAAAGACATGTGGTTTGGCTGACTGGAAATGTGATTACCTCAAATCGTGTGTTTTTCTTTTATTTAGGGAATGGTCCAAATCTTTTTCTAGAAGAGCCTTGTTTTCAGAGTGTGTGTGTGTGTGTGTGTGTGCGAGCTCATATGGCAAAGATCAACATGATAATGAGTGGTTACGTCTCAGTTGGGTTTCAAAGTACTGACTAACGCCCATTAAGTGTTGCGGTGTGTGTGTGGGGGAATGTACATGTTGCAATGCTCTGTCTGTGCTTGCTTATGTCTCTGTGTGTTTGTGTCAGGTCTACGAGTTTGCAGTGAAAGAGATGCTGGTTCACCGTGTTCCCCTGGAGGATGGTGGGATCTCACCTCAGAAGAAAAAACGAAAGCACAGGCAAGATATTCACACACACTCTCCACCTTCACCTGGCAATCAGATTCATGCTGTAGTAAGATACGAACATACGAAGATACAAAATACGAACACTAGAGTTCAACAGTGTTTTTGTTTTTTTGATAGATTATGGGCAAAGATACAGCTGAAGAAAGGTAAGACTCTCAACTGAAACACCAGACTGAGACGTGGTTTCAGTGGCTTGGCAGGTTCAGGAATGGACAAACAGAAGGAAAAGTCATGGAGACTTGGGGCGATTATGACGTTATGGCTGGCGATTAGTAGTCAGACAAATTATTGCAATTATTAAATTAATGGTCTGTTTTGTTTATGTGCATTACATTGTAAGCTTATACAACATGGCAAAAGGCCTATTATCTGTAGTCAATATAATTCAGTTCTAAAATATTAAATTCTACTACATATACTTATTGAATATACAAAATTGCAGTAATGTTTTACAATAGGTTACAACAGTTATTAGTTAATGCATTAAGTATTATGAAATAACAGTGAACAACAATTTACAGCATTTATTTATCTCTGTTAATGTTAGAAAGTTTTTTTTTTTAAATTTATTCATTTATTTATTTTTTTAATCTTTATGCAGCAATCACAAATGACTGGATTACTCTTCTTTATCTCCCTGTTTGTTGTGCAGACAACTCATCCAATCAAGTGTACAATTATCAGCCATGTGACCACCCTGAGCACCCGTGTGATAGCTCCTGTCCATGTGTGGTGACACAAAACTTTTGTGAGAAATTCTGCCTGTGCAATCGAGAGTGTGAGTTCAACACAAATGAACATGCACACACATGCAAATACATGAAGTATAGACATGAGTAATGAGTTCCTTAATATCTGCACACCACTAGGGGGCGACAACAAAACAACATCAGATCACTAGTGATGCATTGCGGTGAAGAAATTAAACACTTTCTTTAAAAAGTCCCCATACCATTTTGACCTCCGCTCAAATGATGTCATTTTGAACATTTATTTATTTTATTTTAGTTACATCTCAAACATTCACAGGTCACTGTGACCTAGTTTTGCTCTGTGTTTTGGTTCTAGGTCAGAATCGGTTTCCTGGCTGTCGCTGCAAGACTCAATGTAACACCAAGCAGTGTCCGTGTTACCTGGCGGTGCGGGAGTGTGACCCTGACCTCTGCATGACCTGTGGGGCCGCAGACCACTGGGACAGCATACAGGTCTCCTGCAAGAACTGCAGCATCCAGAGAGGACTCAAGAAGGTATGAACGAACTACTTTTCAGAGACACTGAATAATCAACACGTGTGTCTGTCTGTCTATCTGTCTGTGGTGGACAGTAACAAATGTATGTTCTTATTAGTGCTGACTTCTGACTAGTGCTGGCTAGAAAATATATGTGTGGTGCATCAATCAGTACTTTTTACTTTTACTGGAGTAATATTTTAATAGGGTATCTATACTTTTATTACTCGAAGTACTTGATTTGTGTACTTTGTCCACCACTGCTATCTATCTATGTAGTTTTCATCCAGTATGGTATATGCTGACAATCAAAGTGAAATAACTGAAGATGCTTTAGTCATGTGAATGTTGTTTAACCTGTTTGCCAGCACCTGCTCCTGGCCCCATCTGATGTTGCAGGGTGGGGTACATTTATCAAAGAGCCAGCCCAGAAGAACGAGTTAATCTCTGAGTACTGTGGAGAGGTGTGTGGAAATAAGCATTAGATTCTGTGATTCTTCTGTTACATTCTTAGTGATCTGATTAATGCATTGTGTGTGTGTGTGTAGCTTATTTCCCAGGATGAAGCAGACCGGAGGGGCAGAATCTATGACAAGTACATGTCCAGCTTTCTGTTCAACTTGAACAATGGTACTGGCTTGATTCATTATATTATATTATATTATATTATATTATATTATATTATATTATATTATATTATATTATATTATATTATATTATATTATAAATTGGTTTTTACAAGTGTTTTCATTTTATTCCAGACTTTGTAGTGGATGCCACCCGAAAGGGGAATAAAATACGATTCGCCAACCACTCTGTCAACCCCAACTGTTACGCAAAAGGTACTTTATTTCATCATATAATTATCAATGTGCAAAGACAACACTGAATTGAAGCTATTAATCATGTCTGACACTGGTCATTATTGCAGTTGTCATGGTTAACGGTGATCACCGCATTGGAATCTTTGCCAAGCGCTCCATACAACAAGGAGAAGAGCTCTTTTTTGATTACAGGTAGGTTTTGTTAAACACTCATATATGCAATCTAATGAGATTGATGATTTTGTGACGTTATTTTATTTTTCCTGTTTCTTAGGTACAGTCAAGCGGATGCATTGAAGTATGTGGGCATTGAGAGGGAAACCGACGTGTAGATATGCATCTTGAGCGTGTCCGCATTTAGCTGGTAACATGTTTGCCTACCCACAATGCTTTGCACTTCGCTGAGGGTGAGATTTAAGAATTCCCATGAGGCATGATTTTGTAACGACATCACAGATCTGATGATGCATTCAGAGGGGTGTCACTATCTTAACCTGTGGTTTAACTGAATTGTCTGAACGAGCGTTTTTGTGTACTTTTTTTTGTGATGATGTTTGTAATGACATTGAAGAAACCAAAAGGCGTCCTCAAATCGACAAATCCACTCCTCCACATTTGCACTATATCGCCAATTCCACAGGATATTGATAGGTGGCATCATTTTCTCTGTCATGGAAGGAAGAATGCCAGTTCAGACAATTGTTTTGAAGTTTTTTTGTTTTGTAATACATTCAATCTCTCCGTTCAAAAGGCTCTGTAAACCGTTTTTTAAAAATAGCTATAACCTCTATATGCTCAATATATATTAACTGAAAACTGAATGCATCACACCTAGCCGTCGTTGTTGTTTCTGGTCAAAATATTCGGTAGTGCAAAACATCAAGCAATATTTCATTGTTACATTTGCACTTATAGTCAGTCAGGTCAGTATCTTCTCTTTCTAGAATAAACTTCAGTAAACTTGTCTGCAACCTGATGTCATTTGATGTTAGCCTGTTACTGTAATGTGCATTGCTCTTGCAGTCCCTATCTATCTATCTATCTATCTATCTATCTATCTATCTATCTATCTATCTATCTATCTATCTATCTATCTATCTATCTATCTATCTATCTATCTATCTATCTATCTATCTATCTATCTATCTATCTATCTATCTATCTATCTATCTATCTATCTGCTGTAAGCTGCTTGCTGTATTGCACAAAGCTGGCTCATGTTGTCAGATTACTATTCTAACTAACATAGCACTAAGGCAGTTAATCTTCATTTCTGCTTAAACTGTATGAGGTTAAATATTGTTAATGTTGTGTAGAAATAAACAAAACAAGTAACCATATAAACCGACAGACTGAATGTGAACTGTGAGCTAAAGGATATTGTTTAGCAGGCTTTTTTAAGAGTGAGTGTACAAAATAGGCCTAACAAGGGTTAGGGTTTTGGTTTCATTGTACCATTTTATGTAAAATAAAGAGCTAAACCAAATTACCATATTTGTTTAATATGCCCTAGATTGTAACGGCACTTCACATGTCCACTAAATGGAAATATGGACAATATGCTGAGAAAATAATTCCTAGTGTCTTTAGTTGCATTTTTATCTGAACTATTTTGTGCTTCATATTTATCCCAAAACATTGATGCCCACAGAAAAGAGCTTTCTCAAAAAGTCGAGTGCTATCGAATTTACAGATGTGTTTAAAAGCAGGTATACATGTAGAAAATGTAGTGATGTGTTTGACACGTTTAACTCAAGACATGAATCATGTCTGCGTCTGCCTGAAATGATTCATTATAGAAAGAGTCCGTTTCCTTCAGACTTTTTATTAAAGTGTCATTTGGGATGTGTTGTTTCTACAGTCATGGTCATTTACAGTGAGAATGACAATCAAAACCAGAACTAAAGAATGAAGAAAACTCAAAATGAACACCTCGTCACACCTGACCACAAAGCTGAAATTACCTCCTTGTAAGACTTTGAGGGATAGCATTATAATGTTTTTGTCTGATCTCACAAAGCTAGTTGATCTTTTGCCTTGGGCGTTATCACAGGAATAATTTCGGCAGATGTTTCACATTCACAGGACCTACAATTACCCTGAATCAACCTCATGGGCACAGTGGTAATAAAAGATGATTGCGATCACCTCAACATAAGACTGAATCTACAACCTTTGTGTTAGTAGCTCTAAAGTCAAAGTTAGCATGAAGCATTCATATACTCTCAGCAGATGCCATTTTCTCTATCCATCAAAAGTTCAGGGTCTTTGAGTCTCTTATTCTCACAAAGACTGCATTCATTTGATCCAAAATTCTGTAAAACAGTAATAATGGGAAATATTACATTAAAAATAACTTGCATTGTAAGATATTTTAAAATTACAAAGCTGAATTTTCACTCTTCAGTGTCACATGATCTGTCAGAAATCATTGATGATTTGCTGCTCAAGAAACATTTATTATTATTATTATTATCAATGTTCAAAACTATTGTGCTGCTTCGTGATGCACTTTTTCTTTTATGAATAGAAAGTTCAAAAGGACATAATTTATTTGAAATATAAATCTTTTGTAACAATATAAATGTCTTTACTGTCACTTTAGATCAATTTAATGGATCCTTGAAAACACAATCTTACTGACCCTAAACTTTTGAATGGTGATGTACTGAAAAGTAAATAATGGTATATACTGTTTGCGCCAAGTACAAATATCAACAAATATCATAATTTCCGATTTGGTCAAACGGGAGTGCATGTATGCATGTGCATTTGGAAAAGATGAGAAAGAAAATATTTCATAGTGAATTAGTGAAATGAATAATGTATTACATGTAAAATGGATCCCTAAGGAGAATGTCACGAATTTATTGATACATTTCTCCAAATGAAGCAAACAGACCTCCACATGCTGATCACTGATGTGGTTTTCTTCAAACATCCAGTTAAATGTATGTCAATGAGGTAACATTCATTTTAGCTGCAGCTGGTTAAAGCATTGACAGAGACCTCATTTACACAAACACACATCACACAAACTAGTGCTGAATACCAGCCATTTACACCGGCCGCTGTCTTCTCATATCACATGAACATTCATTTGAAAAATACCAGTCTGGTGTAATTATTTATACTCTCTTTTTAAAGAAATATCAAGTATGAGGAGACTTTGAAAGGTGTTCATCCCTGTGCAATTTAATAGCATTTCATTCTTCATTCAAGACTCTTTTTCAAAGTAAAAATGAATTGAAAGTCTATATTCCACTGGTTTAGGGGATGATAGAAGGGAAGTAGTAAAAGAATGAGGGATACATAAAGAAAAAAGATTAACAGAAGAGACAAAAGAGGTTTAGAAACCTGGCAGAGGTCATGAGGTTAAAGCTGAACTTATTCAACACGCATCTATTCAAAATAGTCTCACTTGCCTGCCTTTTTATACAAATTAGAATGATAAAAAGAGAAGTACACTTTATTTATACATATACATTAACAGCATAATCTGTGGGTGAATATTTAGCAATCTCTTTGATAAAAGCTCTTATGGCTCTGTTAAAGAAACAGACTAAAGAACATGTGCCTGGCACTGGAAGCAGCGGATTCTTCTTTTTCTTATTGCATTTCGATGAAAAGTGCAGTAGTCATGCAAAATGCATAGCTTCTAAAGATAATATGTGTTCTACCTTATTTGCTCTTTTTTTTTGTTTTGTTTTAATAGCTCATTTTACATCCTGAAAGACGATGAAAGTGATCTAAGCTCTGGGTAAGACCGCCATCAAAACAGCTAAGAAGCAGCAGCAGCAATAATGGTGTCCTACAGCAAATGCATGAATGAATTTATAATAAACCATGACTTTATACATGGGAGTCTTCCATCCACGGACTTCAGTCTGGGATGTGTGAAAGCCTCTCGAGCACAATAACCAGATTTGTGCTGAACTCGTCAGTCTTTCGATCATGACCTTGTGCAAACATATCAGCTGTTTCTGTCCAAAATCTAGATGGTCTCGTTTTGAACTTCCTTAAACAACCAGATTGCAATTTATGATATTAGAACATCCACCATAACATGTTAAGTTTGCTGTTCCTCTATATTCTAAAGATGTAATTTTAGGGTCTCTGTCACTCCATTATTGATCCAAAGCTAAAACAGGAACAGTCCGTTTACTTTTTTTCCCCCAGATCAATATATAGGCCCTATAGATTGTAGACTCCACAACTACAAGTAAACACATTCAGCCAGCAGAAGATCCAAACTATAAAAGTGCAGTCTGTCCAGAAAAGTTCCCAAACTTTAGTCTTGTGTACCTGATAGGCCCATCAATAAGGCTAAAGTACCCCATTACCATTTTTACTGAAGAAAAAAAGTTGGAAGAAAATAAAAGTATTATGAATGCAAAACCGACCACATAAATATAAAACTTGCACGCATTACAAAATGTTTTCTTTCCTTGAAAAATAAACTGGGAAAAAAAGATTTTTTTTTTTTTATAAATATTTCCCCCCCTTGTTTTTCCTGGTTGGGAATCACTGGTCTAAAATACTTTTTTTTAATCATGAATATTATGTAGACTGAACAGAATGGTACACTAATATAAAAATCTATAGCAGATTGCTTTGGCCCACAGGAAGAATTCTCTTGAACAGACAGAGGACACGAGGAGGAAACCAGCTTAAACAATCTCTGATTCCTGCCTGCATTGGGTTTGTAAAATATAAAGATAGATCATTTTGAAGAAGTTCAGTGTCGAAATGCCTATAGAATGGCTTGAAAAGGCTGGTGTGTGTTGCTGTAGCAGCAGTGAGAAGAACACGTAGCTCTCTATCCAATGCCATCATGATCAGTGTTACCAACTCTGAGACATACAGTACAACACACCACGTTCATGCTTGGAAAGATGGCTAGACATCGCTCATTGGCCTTCAGTCAAGAAACTTTTCTTTGTAAACCTTTCAAGGATCCAATTTTACAAAAAATGTCCTAGTCTTTATGAATGTTATACCTCAATGTTGTTCGCAAGCAATATGGCTACTATCATAAAAACACCTTTCTGCAATATTTCCCCAGACAGATTATTGTTCAGCACATTAAAGTCATTGTGCTCTAAAGAAGCTGAAGCCATTCAATGCCATTTGACTCGCCATTTCTTATAAGCGCCGCAACCGAATTTAGGCAGTAGTATAACATATACTTAAATACCATTAGCAGATTCCTCCATACTATATGATAAAGTAGTTTCAGTGATGATAAAACAGATATGTGTAAACATATCTACATCTTCAAAACTTTGTACTCTGAAGGTTGTTGTGTATTTTGTGCAGATTATCTCATTAACACAACAGCATGACTATGAAACACTTAAATCTACACTACTTTTGCCAGTACACAATAATGAGCCAAAAAGATTTCACATAGAATATACAGGGCTCCCACATCATTAGACGAATGCATGTTACATTTTTCCAGTCATTTATGATATTATAATACAGATTTTTTTATTATATTATTTATTTTAGTTGTATTATTTATTTTTAAATCATTGAAAAGTGAATTTTCAACCAATAAAATATTTTTGAGATGGACACAGCTAGAAAGATTTATAATGACTACAGAAATTTCCATAACTTTTTTTTGATATCGCACTCACAAAAAGTGAATTTTCTAACCAATAAAACTGTGTGAAATTGGCATAACTATACAGATTTACATTGGGTATACAGGTTTTTTTTTTTTTTTTTCATTTTCATGACTTTTCCAGTCATTCTTGATTTTTAAAAATATGCATTTTGTAAAAAATAATATTATCGAGATTGCATGCAAAAAAAGCGAATTTATAACCAATGAAATACTGATGGGCATAATTATAAAGAATATTAATTTTCAACACAAATTTACATGATTGTATTCATTTCCAATACTTTTTTTTTATAGGCCTGGAAATCACAATTCTAAAATTCCCTGATATTTCCAAGTCTCTGTAACCGTGGGAACCCTGGATCAGTCTTTGAAAGTTTCCTGTAAAGTTGCTGAGGCACTTCAGTCGGCCTGCACTGCCAAAGCTCATTGATCAGATGGTAAATTGACTCTAGCCTGCTTATTTTGAACCCTGCCAAAAGCACCAAATATCAGATTACACTGTAAAAATAATGGGACAGAAAAATAAATATACAGTAACATTACCATAAAGGCGAAAGATACATAAAAAAAAAAATCACATTTGCAACTCATTCATCAGTCTCCGCCATTTTACCTCCCTCATAATCACCAGTGCTTCTCTTTTTTCTTCCAGACATCCCTCAGTCTGTAGTTGTGAGTTATTCATTGGGACTTTCCTCCTGTATTTCCGGCATGTTCTTTCTATCCTTGCGCAGAGTATCAGTGAGGGGCCGAGCGGAGCTGGGCGACTCGAGCTGCTTCGGTTCATTCGTGTGGTAACTGCCTTTATACCTGTACAGGTAAATGTAGAGGCCGTACAGGATCAGGAAGAGCAACATCAGAGACACGGTCACGATTACTGTGGAGAAACACACACGCGCACACACAGAGAGAGAGAGAGAGAGAGCAGTCGTTAGCATTAAGCTTAATACTCTTATGGTGCCCTAGCTGAGCTGTCTGCAAATGATGGATTAAACATAATTTGTATCATGTTGCAGAATTCACAGGAGAGACTGCTGACTGTCAGCCCACATGCTGTACTCACAAGCTTTAAAGGGATAGTTCACCCAAAAACTAAAATACTATATATATGCTTTTCTGTGAAACATAAATGGAGAATTTTAATGCAACTCAATTCATATATTACTTATTTTTTGTGTGTGATTGTTCTAGTCACAGTGACATGGTTGTTATTATGGAAAAGAGCTGCATGAAGATTCTTCTATTTTTTCTTCTATTTCTATTTTTCTGTGAGATCTGGACCCGCTGGCAAAGAGGATTAAGTGCGTGTGTGTGTGTGTGTGTGTGTGTGTGGGGTGGGGGGGGGGGGGGGGGGACAAGTCTTGTTTGTCCTGGAAAAGAGATGACAATCAGACAGTTAGAGAAGAAGAGGATTTGAGTTAAGCAACAAAGGGTGACTGAAAAAAAAGAGCGAGGATACTGATAAAACTTTTTATGAAAATTGAAGTGTTCAATTTGAAAAATGGTCTTGTTGCATTGTTCTGATGGGTCTTTAATCTCAAAATGATCTTGTTAGTATTATAAAAGAGGTTCTGTAACATTTACAGCAAAAAATTAACAGTAACAGTAGCATATTGTCCAGAATATGGTCATTTGTAGAGATCTGAAGCTTATTACACCTTCATTTATACAGTATATTATCGTTTTATCACTGATGATACCAAGTTTCAGTCATTTGCAGAAGCTCGGCTTTATGCAGAAGCTTATATTCCCATGAATGTTCGCTAATCCTGTGTTCTGCAAATTAAGAGGATTTTAGCTTCCCAAACAGAGAAGATCAGCAAAAATTGCAGTTCTGGATGAAATGGAGTAAAAGACAAAAACAAAACAAAACAAGGAGAACAGAATATAGAATTGTACTTACATCGAACAAAAAAAAGTTTTTTTGTCACTTTTATTGAGAGGATGGTGGAAATGTGACAGGAAGCATCAGGTATAAGAGGTGTTTGGGAAATAGCGCTAAATATTATTTGTGACTGTAAACTTACATGTCATCCAAGGTGGGGTGACATCATCATGAATGTAATAAAAGACTAAAAAAAAAGAGAGAAATACATTACTTGAGGGTTAAAAACAACATTCAATCACAGTTCAATCACTACCATTAAAACGTTTTTTAAATAAATCTCTTATGCTCACCAAGGCAACATTTATTTGATCAAAATACAGTAATATTATGAAATATGAACAGAATTTTATCAGTAGAACTGTTTTCTATTTGAATATATTTTAAAATGTAATGTATTCCTGTGATGGCAAAGCTGAATTTTCAGCAGTTTTGAAAACCATAATACATTTCTGACAGGATTCTTTGATGACTCGAACGTTTAAAGGAACAGCACTTCTTTGAAATAATTATTTTCTAAAAATATAAATGGCTTTATTGTTCCTTTTGATCAATTTAATGCATCCTAGCTGAATCCCCCAAAAAAAAAATCTTACTGACCACAAACATGAATAGTATAGTGTATGTTAGGCATTCATGTGAATGTCAGAATATGTAGTCTTACACAGGCCAGTGAACCAGGGGTCATCCTCCCAAGGAACATATCCTAAGACGGGGGGAAACGCCCCACAGTTAGACTCCACCACATAGCCTTGAGTCGTAACCGGTGGATTGGTTACATTGGGTCGGAAGTAGGCCTTCAGTGGGGCAAAGATATTATAGCGGACCCCTGATATACAGCCCATAAAACCTGGACTGTTGTGCCTCTGAATTTCGTAGTCTACACCTCCCACCTCTACGAAGAAGAGCAGAAAACAAATCAATGCACTGTTCATCTAGTAAATGCAACTTTTCATTCACATGCAACAAGTTAAAGGTACACCATGTAACATTTATTTCTACAAAATTGACAATACATGATCAATCCTTCTTCCAAAACGTGTATTTGTCTTACCCTAATTCACTATGGTAAGCTAAGTGTTTATATTTTATACCTGATACCTATATATATATATATATATATATATATATATATATATATATATATATATATCATCATATCCGTAAAGTCAAGTCACCTTTATTTATATAGTGCTTTGACACTACAGTTGTAAACAGTAAATAGAGAGAAGCTACTCTGGCTTTGACGCGTGAATGGTGTGGTATATGTTAGTTGTTAGAAAGGTTGACACGGAGCAACAAAATGGCAGTTTTGTTTTCTAACAGCTACAGGGCCAAAAGTTACATAATACCTTCAAGATAAAAATGCTTGTCTTACCCATGACTCTACCCAAGAATATAGACTTTGGTGAGTCAAATCTGGGAATCTCTCCTGGTATTAACTTCTCAATCCACGGATCCATGTAGTCCACCTAGATCCAGGTACAAATCCATATACAAACAGTGTGCTTTGGGTATGCTAATAACAGTGAAAAACATGTCAGATCTAGTTTCCTACCTGTGTCCATACTGTGTAGTTGTGTCGGGTGATGTTGACAAAATGAGGAAAGCCATCGGCCATGTTTCTGTCAGTCAACTTAAATTTGTAGCTTATTATACCAAGCCGATATCTCAGTGACAGAGTGCCTGCAAAGGAAGTGACATCAGTGCTAAAGCTAATGTTTTGTATGCTCTGGTGTGATTGTGTGTGTGTGTGTGTGTGTGTGTGTGTGTGTGTGTGTTTACCATCTTTCTTGAGCAGGACGGCGATGTAATCATTGCCGAAGGAGCTGATATAAAGGAGCACAGCTGGAGCCTGTAAAGTGCTGAAGCTGAACTCTATGTCATCAGTTGTCGTGTTGTAGCCGAGGGTGAAGTTGTGCCAATGAGGCTCTATCCAGAAGTTCGCCCACCATGCGTCAAAGGAAATAGGCTCTTTGCGGATGTCATACCGCAGCCACGCTCCAACATCAAAGAACGCCCCGATATCTAAAAGGATGTGACACAAGCAGAGATCATATTCTTGTTTATGGGTACCCCTCACACATGCTGATTTAACATTTAAAAATAAAAATCGAATAGACATGATGGACAAATCTTTATAAAACATCATAAGACTTGAATAGTCTTATCATTGGCAATCCATCATACGTAGAACTGTAACAGTTTATAATATTAATAAGGATATTATTATTTGGTCTTTAAATTGTAACATTAGGGCAGTCAAACAATTCAAATAGCAATTAATATAATATTTTTGGTGTTTCAGTTACTTTTTAAGAAAAAAATAACACAAGAGTAAAACTAAATAATGTATGCAATTGCACATTTATATCCATATTTCTTAAATCTAAAAAATCCAGTCCTCGAATCTGATTGGTCAAACCCATTCTAGTTCAACAGCCCTGGGACTTTTTACTGTTTTACTTGTCAGACTATTAGTCTTTGCATTAAGCGAGGTGCACACTGTGTGATTTTGGCCACGATTTGGCCGTCTGAGACAATATTTGCAAATCCTAACAGATTCCGCTTATCCTTGGCTAAAATCGGAAATCTTTGATCGTTAGTTTGGCATGTTCACCGACAGCCAATTAATGACCGTTGCAATCAAATTTTTACCACCGACGATTTGACTCACAGTCCTGCAGTGTGACTTCTCCTATGACGACCGTCAAATTGTCTTAGTTTTTCAAGACAAGCCATGACCAAAATGAACGTTAGAGATTTCTTTGTAGCCACCATTTCAATCCTGCGTGTAATGCAGCTCACTGTCACCGAACTGATGGATGATGTAAAACTCTGGACAAGTTTTCTTGTGTGGGTCCGTTTTTAACGCATCTTGACTGACGTACAGTCTGAGTGGCATTTATGACAAGAGATCTTACAGTGTGACGTGGCTTACAGCGATGATCATGTTCGTACAGTCTGACAGGCAACAATTGTAAAGGACTATTATAATTTGCACACCCGGCTTTAGCTGTGGGGATTTTACAGTACTTCTTTCTGCAGGTTACAATTTTTTATGTTTTATGAGTGAGTCATTTAAACGATTCATTCAATCGATTCAGACTCAATCGTTCTTCAGCAAAAAGTCATTGAATCATTTACTCAACCAGTTTCCTTCATTCATTCATTCATTCATTCATTTGCCAAATAAACATGACTTTATTTTTTTATGAATCCTGCTGGTGAGTATATTAGGTGTATAGATATAGGTTTGTTGTAAAACACAATTCAGCTCTATGCCAAAGTTTTAAATATTCTCACACAGATCATCAAAAAAGAGCAGTTTAATTCACAGATCAGACAAATCCCTTTTAGTCTAAATCAGCTCTGGATTTAGAGGCTTGAAAGTGGAAACTAAAGCCAAAGTCTGTCACTCTCTTCTCAGGCAGTGACTCTCACTTTAACAGGTTCTCAGAGGCATCAGTTTATTTGTTACTCCCATTTATTATCCTTAACTAGAATCTGTTTTAATCTTTTAAATCTCCTAAGTCTCATAAAAATAAAATGCGTTTGTAATAATTAGTCTTTCCCCAGCTAAAGATGAAAATATATCACTTTCATTTTGCATATGTTTATTAGGAAACAGCTGTAGTCTGTATTGCACCATGTCAATTTGAGTCAGTGTGAGTGTGAGGGAGCACATGCATATGCAAATGTGTGTTAACTCACCTAAATGACAGTAATAGCCATCGAAGGCTGTGTTATTGCAGTCACAGACGTATGAAGCGAATCCATCAATGCACTGGCCTCCGTTTCGACACGGTATAGAGGCATTCAGACATGCTCCAGTGCAGTTCCTACGTATCCCAGCTCTCTCGTCAACCTTCCCCTCCAAATCCACAGGCACCCCGTTCATCCTCAGCCCACGCAGACAACCCAGGAAAGGCCTTAAGGTGTGATTGGCCGCACCTGAATTCAGATGCATGGTATGTTTTTGTATCAACTGCTTGAAGCAATGTTTTCATATTATCTCTGCTTGAAACTCCAGCTCTATGATTCTTACCTACGAGCAGGGGTTGTGTAAACTTCATTGTGATGTAGGTCTGGCCTGGGAACTTGTGTAAGGCCGGAGGAAGGAAATCAACTTTGAGCCGAGCCATTTTTACATTGATTTCAGCTTCTACATAGTGCCATTCATTATCATTGAGAGGTTTAGGTGAGCGGAGGGTGACGTTTCTAATTCCATCACCCACCATGAAAATAAATACCACCTCAGTTGTAGCTGTGAAAATTTAAGGAGAAACTGATGAAGGAGGTATCAGAATCAATATATATATGGCATATATTTTTAAGATTTACAATGGTATTCTCAATGCCACTGCCATGGAAACGACACTCACAATTGAGTTCAATTCGCAAGAAATTACGGAGGTGGTCATCTGAGCTCTCTACAAACACTCCGTAAGTGCGGTAGGTCCTGAAGTGGAATGTAATGTCGGCACTGGTGCCGGGCTTGAAGGTGGGGAACGTCAGATAGGTGGGCTTGGTGAAAGCTATGGTGTTCCAGATACTCCCTAAGAGAAGGATTTCTCATGAACAAATAACAATAACATTATATGGTAAAAGTAAATATGTGTATTATGGAGGAAAATGTACAGTCAGCCATCAAAATAAACCCTGTCAGGGTCAAAGGCCGCTCTGCTTTGTGTTTATTTTGTTATAATAAACCAAAAGACTGTATATTTCCCTTTACGTACATGTCAGGAAGGATCTTCTTATCATATAAGAAAAACTTTTCCTCCATTGTATCTTTGTAATGTTCATTACTCACTGTCTCCATGGCAGTACAGCGCGCCAACACTGTAGCGAACTTCTGAACTGGTGCGGTTAGTGTCCCCTATGACAATCCTCCTGACAGGCAGATGATCACGGAACGACAGGTAGCCTTTATCTGAGTGCCTAGTAAATGTGAAGAGTGAAGTGTGAAATAAGATTAAAAAGATTAAAATGACTGTTTTCTATTACTGTAGCCTATATTATAAAATGTCAAAGCTGAATTTTCAGCATCATTACTCTAGTCTTCAGTGTCACATGATCCTTCAGAAATCATTCTAATATGATGATTTGGTGCTCAGGAATAAAAATGTCTTACTATTATCAGTGTTGAAAAGAACAGCATTTTTTTAAATAGTAAACATTTTTAACATTACAAATGGCTTTTCTATCTTGATCAATGCATTCTCACTGAATAATTTATTATATAAATTACAAAACTCACCTGAATAAAATTTCCCAAAAAAACCCAAACTTTTGAACAGCAGTGTATATATACCCAGTTTTTGTCCCGAGTTCATATTTAAGTGTCTGCCATTTGCTTTGTATGTATTTATATATTTTTCTGTCTTTAATAACATCAAACACTATCATTCAGACAAAGTTTAAAAGGTATATTTAGATGACATAAAATAGTTTTTATTTATTCATTCTTTTTCATCTCAGTCTCACCATTGGCGGTAGTCGGCGTCACAGTTGCACCAGTACTTGGAGTCGGTGCAGGTTTGATTGACAGCACATCCACATTTTCCACTTTCAGGAAAAGCTCCTCCCCAGTATTCATGACTCTCATTATGCCGACCAATCCAGTAAGTGTAAGGCCTTCCATCTGTTAACAATAATAAGTAAAATCAAAGAAAGACTCAATGGGGTGCAGTGGCAAACTACTGGTAATGTAGACAAGCCAGTCTCATTGGGGTCAACAAAGTAGGGTGCCATAATGACTGGGCCTTACTATAGCTTTGCAAAAATACTCCTAGAAAAGATTCCCATAAGTGTTACTCAGCAGAGAAAAAGGCTGAGAAGGACATTTGACACTAATTATACTCAAGCTCTGGGCAGTTCAGCTGAGTCAGACTAGTCAGACTCTTCTAGTGAACTGAATCCATATCTGAGATCAATGCTTCAACAGCCATTTAAAAACTCACAGCTGAGGTTCCTTTACACACGTTTTTTTCCCCTATGCTATACAATTCAGATACACAGTGATGGCTGCAGATATATACCACACAGTAAAAGAACATTCAAATAGGTTCAATTATTTGAAGGGATTGTTCACTCAAAAATGAAAATTCACTTCTTTCTTCTGTGAATTTTTGAAGAACACCTTTCCACATTTTTTATATAATGAAAGTGAATGAGAATTGGGGACATCAAGCACCAAAAAAAAAAAAACATCATAATGGATAATAAAAGGATTTTATTCCCTGTCTTCTCAAAGCATAAGTCATTACTAACTCAAATACTCTACCATCTGCTGTACCTATAATGAGCCGTTAACTGCTGTGACTATCTTTGATTAGTTGAAATCAAGACCTGGTTTGATTTGTGATCAAATCATTCAGACCAGTTTTGTGAACTGAATCAACCGATTCATTGAAAAGATCCAACTCAAAGTAGGATTTGTCAATGAATTTGGTCATTGCGGATTGCCTCATGTCTTTAAAAATTAACATTTTGAGTTAAAGTCATACAGTCATTCAGGTTTGGAAGAACATGAAGGTAAATAAATGATGACAAAATTAAAATTTTTGGGTGAACTATCCCTTTAACTTCATTCATGCATTAAATGACCAAGAATATTCAACGTACTAAGTTCCACACATCATTGTGAAAGCTAACTTACGCGGAGTATTGAGGAGGCGTGCCTTGTAGCATGAGAACTCAATCCACTGTTCGCAGTATAAGGAGGTGTTTGCTAGGGCAGTGACTTCATCCCAGGATGCGTTTACATACTGGACGTCCCCAATATACGGTTGATCCACAGTGGAGCCGCTCACCTTGGTGCTTTTCATGCGGTTGTGCTCGATGACGGTCCATGATTTTTGCACTAAAATGTGACGTGATCAATCTTAACTCACCAAAATCATGTAAAACCCTTCGAAATTGATTTCAACATGTCAATCTCTTCCACTTCATACATACACATATTGCAGTAGACCGTGAAAGGTTTCAGTGGTCCGCTCAGATCTGGATCTATAGTGTAGTTGCCTGACCAGTACTTCCCATTCAGTCTGTAGGCCTCGCATGACTCCCTGTAGACGGCTGGGATGGAGGGAGAGAGAGACAGAGAGAGAGACTTAAAATAGAGTGATTCTCATATTTCACCAACAAAAAGTCAATATAGAGGAATCTCCTCAGTGAAAGACACTTACAGTTATGACAAACCTCCCCCTTGTAGCCAGTGTTGTTACACACACACAAGAAGTCATTCCAGGACTGTATACACCTCCCTTCATGTTCACATGGGTTTGGAGAGCACCTGAAAAAAAAAAGAAGAGAAGGCTGACACTTTAATAATGCATGTCTCAAGATATTACATTCTTGGGCATGTCTTTGTTTCTCCTTTGCGAGGCTTTGTTTCTCCTTCATGAGCTTTATATGATTATATATTTATATTATATTATTGATAATAATATTTTTACTGGAAAACAAGACAAAAATCTGCAGTGCATTTTTCCAATTTTTTGTTCGTCCTGATTACAGACTATGACATTAGACTTTAAGGTAATAAATGAACACTACACTTGTATCTCACACACACGTTAGTTTATATATCATGGTGGTAACTTTCCGTTGACTTTTATTCTTTTTATAAAGCTGAGCTCATATGTTTTATCTCCTTTCACATTTTCATTTTCATTTTCAAGACTTTTAATCATTTTCAGTTTATTAAGCAGTTTTCCTGATAAAGACTGTTTGCTTGGATACTATCATTGTGAGGACATTTAGTCCTTCAGTGTTGGCAAAAACCCACACACACAAACTCAATGAGTTGCACACACACACACCTATCAGTGATACCGCAGGTGCCCAGCAGGATTTCGGCGTATCTGCCCCATTTCCTCTGCAGCATGACATCTATATCCACTGGCTCATCATCTATAAAGATCTGCTGCATGCAGCCGTGGAAGCGAGACAGCTTGGTCACACAGCGAGCCGTGTTATTGGTCTTAGGACAACCTGCAACACAGCAGATATTAAATATTCCTCTAATTATCTGCTATACAACTATAAGGCACTAAATATATCTCATTTAGCATAGTTTATGAACATTAAATCAGCATTTATGGCATGAGATGTGCCATAAATGTATGAATAATAGATAAACAACATGCATTGTATTGTAAAGCATTCTTGTTTACATTAACACTGATTTACAGACTTTTTTGTGTGGCAGTTTTAGAGAAGAGTGGCACTCGGTTTTAGTCATGAGGCACTTAAACATAACAGACTACTTCTCCTCATATTCTGTGATCTGTTACTTACCCCCGAAGAAGTAGCGATCTCCTGTACGAACCGTGAAGGGGTTGGTGATCTTCAGTGGTGAGCTTTCATCTTCATCTATAGTGATAGTTAGTAAGTTGTCTTTGGCGGTCAGGTCTACTGTGTGCCAGAAGCCGTCATTGAGACGGTACCCTTAAACACACAAAAAAAGTCAAATATTTACTGTATATAATCTTAGACTGGACCAGTTTTGGTCCTGCTAAACTCTTGGTCTATAGTTGTTCCATTCAGTCCTCTCTTACAGAAAAAGAGTTCAAAATGTCATAACTAATGTTATGGACACAATCATGCCATACCTGCAGCAAAGCGTAATCTCTTGTTTCCAGGCTGCATGAGAGTGACGTTGACCTGTCCTTCACTGAGGCCAAGCTCCAGAGAGCCCAAATCATCTGCAAACCTGGTGAACATCAGTAGCCCTGTGTAGTCCCATGAGCGGAACTTAAACTTTACCGCCAGACGGTTCTTCCGGAAAAACCCGGGCAGCTGCAGGTAGTTGTTGGGTCCTGCAAAGGTCATGGGCTTCCACAGGAGGTCACGGCAGGTATAATGCATCTTTTTCTGAAATATACAAATAATATCTCAAATATTTTGCAATACAATGAACATCCAAATGTGATTTCATAAGTGATTATAAGTGTCATATTAATTCACCCCACACTACACTCTTGCAAAACTCTACATACCTTTTTAGGAGCTAGTCGAATTTCAGGCTCCTGGTATTGTGTCATGTAGATGATATTGATTCCATTGATAAAGACGTTCTCCATGCAGCCACGGAAGTTCACCTTACCAGGCAGGTGGGGTGTGTCTTTCTCAATCACACCGCCAATATACATCTAAAGAGAAATGGATAATTGTTATGATCAGATTGCAGGGAACATTCACCAATGGCATGAGTTTGGGGCGGCACTATATTATTGACTGACCAATGGCAGACAGGAGTAGTGTTTGTGATACCTGCTTGAAAACGGTAATTATTTTACTCCATTTGGTGATCCTAATGGCACAGAAATTACACCCTTCACTTTTAAGAGAGGCACCAATTATTTTTGTGTTCTTCATTTGTTCAGAACAAATGTGAGTCATATGTAATTTATCACTGAAGTGTGATACAGTGTGCGTTTATAGTTCATGCGTTTGATCTAGCATGTCACCTGTTTGTCCAGATCAAGGTACTTGAACTCTCCGTTGAGGACAGCAGTCTCAGTCTGGCCATCCAAGGTGAAGTTAACCTCTCGCCCGTAACGCTTGATGGTGACGTAATGCCAGTGCTGGGTGTCCAGTAGGTTTCCCAGCATCATTGTGGTCATCCCATTGGTGTTATGGACTGTGCTGCTCCCTTAAATAGATAATGCAAACATGTCCTCATGATTATAGATAGAAGGTTAGACAGACAGACAGACAGATAGACAGATAGATAGATAGTTTACCCAGGCTGATATGAAAGTAGAGGCGTCCAGTCTTTAGTTCCAGAGTGACAGAGTCTCCCTGCAGACCCTCACTGTGCAGGAGAATACCATCCTTCTCCAACGTCTTAAAATTCAAAGCGTAGTGGTCCTGAAGTGTCCTCATCCTGCCCCGTGGGAAGGAGTATGCCACCATGTCATCCGCCTCAAACTGCATCACATATGAATCTGTTAGGGTCAAAGGTCAAGAGTATGGAGAGGATTGTTAAAAACTATATTACAAGATTATATTACATGCTAAACCAAACAACACAGACATGCCACTTTGTCTATCTGTTTTCTTTCTAGCCACGAAATCAATGACCTTGGCCTACGCTGATGCCCAGATCATCAAGGAGTTCACATTGTTCATTGAATTTACACATACGTTTTAAAGGCAGTATGTGTTGTACCTGGAAAAAGTATTGGTATTTTTTGCAATGCAAAAACTTGAATGATACACTGCATGGCAAACTGCAAAACTACATTTTAAATCAAAAATCCTTGTAACAAGATACAAAGCACTTGAGAAGAAAATATATATATATTAAGTCTAATTACTATTTCATTTAGAGGTAAAAATGTTCCTTGTTGTAACCATAAACCTCATTTTTTTATTTCTCTGAAAACAACTTATGAGATATATTTACTGGAAAACAAGATCAAAATACTGATTAAAAACAGATTTTACTGCAGTGCAACTCAAAGGACCGGTTAACATTACAAGGCACTGAGGAGATTTTCCGTATCATGATATGCTAAAGTTTTTGGCTGCTGATAAAACACAAACAGTTGGCAGTGCCTCAGTCCAGACATGCGCCGTTTACCGTAAGGACAGCCGTAGAGCTCTACTCGAAGGCCGATTTTGCCTCCGTTCTCAGTATTCCAGCCCATGGGATAGATGCGCAGATGTTTGGCAGTGATCGCATAATGAAAGACGTTCCTCTTCACCTGGTAGTAATTCCAGTTGCCAGGCAACGTCTGAGAGACACAAAAATCTGATATTAAATCTGATATTAAAGGTTCTATGAATGTTCCACACCATTTAACAAATCAACAACTTCTCTCACCTACAACTAATCATACATCAACAATGTATTTATAAAAGGTTGAACTCAAATTCTGATTGAATGAGTCATGTTCACGGTCAAATAAGATAAAAAAAGATGCCTGTCCTGAACCTCTACTTCAAAACATCAGGACTTGATCAACACAAATTATACTTTCCAAACACTAATAAAACATAGATCATTTTTACCATATTGCCTCCTGTCATGACATATGGAGTCCATGCGTCGAATCGATCCCCGTACAGCAGCATGTATTTGGTGATCCAGTCATAAGAGTTGAAGGTACCCTGAGTAGCAATGGCCATGATACGATACTTCCTCCCCAGGTCAATCTGCATCCATGGCTGCCTGTCCCGAGGGGACGGAGACCAGCCACTGCTCCCTACATCAGCACACACACATTTGAAAATCAGCTGAGAAAATACATGCATGTAGACATTTAGTGCTTCAGATTTATTGTCATGGGCTAGCCAACAGTCCTACTTATTTTGGCCATAAGTAAAATGACAGATATTGTCATAAAAATCCAAATAATCTACATTATTAAAAATGGAAAATTAAGAGACACTTCTAAAAGATTTGTGATATTTTTTTAAAGAACATGGCTTGTGTGATTATTTATTTATTTATATATAAATTTATGTTTTCTCCACCAAGGTAAAATAACCTGAAAAAGTATAAAACAAAATAAAATAAAATTGAATTGAATTGAATTGAATTGAATTGAACATTTGGTTCAATGTGATTGTTTCTCCACCACAGTTATGTTCCTGAATCTTCTAATGGATATAAAATATAATAAATCATTTTGATAGCCTAATTTAACACTAGAGGACAATATGCACTATAATGAACCATATAAAAAATTTAACAAAAGTGCAGCATTTCAATGGAACAATGGAATGGAATTGCGTTTCAATGGAACAAAGTAATCTTGTGACTTTTACATATTATTTCTCATATTTTTATTGAAATGTTTTGCTTCAAAAGGGCAAATGTATTGGCTAAATCAAAAATGGGAATAGGAGGTCGATATTGTTTCTCATTAGCATTCTCAGCCAGAGACCTATTCAAAATGCAAAGTGCAACCCATAGCTCTTGTGGCCAAGTCACTTACCATACAGTTTGGCAAAGTGTGCAGAGTAAAAAAAGTTATATCTGGAAGAAGCATGGAAAGAGGATGCATAGAGAGGAGAAATCAGCGGATCTAAGCATGGACCTGAACAGAGAGAAAGAAAAAGAGAATTATAGAGAATATTCAATGACATTTTCATAAAAGCAAGATGACTTTTTTATTTTTTATTTTATTTTGCAGTTTATTGAAAATAGGATAACACAATGAAACTGTCAATTCATGGGAAACGTTATGTACATACATTATCTGATATAAATACTTTTAGTTACTGTTATTATGTGTAATATTTCCAACCAAAATTGCAGCTCTTAAAATGATAAATTGTGCTTTAAAGGTATATATGTAACTTTTGGGCTTTAGCGGTTAATAAACAAAACGACTGTATATGCGTCTTGCGGAAGAGCATTGTAACCAGAGCTATTCTTCTCCTTGTTTATGTATATGACTGGGCTATTTCTCAGCGGCTGTCTAACATAGCCAAAATATAAACACTTATAACAGGCGTATACTGTCGTGATTCAGGATATGACAAAAACATGGTTTGGAAGACGGATTTATGATGAACTCTTTCATTGTATAACTTTTGGAAAAAAAAGTTACATAGTGTACCTTTAACTGGTATATGATATACACAAACAGTATAATAATAATAATAATTTGTTACATTTATATAGCGCTTTTCTAGGTACTCAAAGCGCTTTACACCTGGATGATGCGACGGCAGCCATATTGCGCCAGAACGCCCACCACACACCAGCTTACTGGTGGAGAGGAGACAGTGATGAAGCCAATCAGTATATGGGGATGATTAGGAGGCCACGATGGACAGAGGCCAATGGGCAAATTTGGTCAGGATGCTGGGGTTACATCCCTACTCTTTTTCCGAAGAACATCCTGGGATTTTTAATGACCACAGAGAGTCAGGACCTCGATTTAACGTCTCATCCAAAGGACGGTTCGTAGTTTGTAGTTTATCCAGTTCATTGAACCACCACAAATGCAATTAAACCCATCATGTGCTCTAAGTACCTGTGATTTCAAATATCCATTTTTCCAAAGTGTAAATATTATTTAATGGAACATACACTGGTCAACATAAAGGACTACTGTGGCTGTTCTAGCTGAGATTATTACTAGGCCGAATAAACAACAATAACATTTGACACTGCACTAAAACATGCATCTAATCTACAAATTACAGTATGTTCAGATCTTTAGTCCTCATTTATACTTTATCAAACATTACCAAACAAAACCAGGCTCTACAGGCACATTTTGTGGGTTGATGTTGTTAGAGTCTCATTTGCACAGTGAGCATACGAACGGATCATGTGCGAAACGAGCCTTACAGTTGTATATTATATACTGTACAAAATGTATGTCGTAGTGGATCTGGGGCACAATATAAATCAGGCCCATTTAGCAAGTCTTGCCATGGCATTTCATCAGTACCTCTGTTAGACAAATCCCTGCTTCAATTAGACCTGGCAACATTTCAGCCTAATCTAAATGGCAGAGTCAGATAAACCCACCTCAATCTCACCCTCTCACAGAGCTCTAATAAAGCCATCTGCCCAAATGGCATCACATCTCACAGCCCATCCACATCACCTCTCTAACTACAGCTGACACACTTTCACACAGCCGGTTCATTTCAGAAATACTGAATGTGCCTTTTTGAAGATGATTCTGAAGTGCCTTCGGGTCTTTTTTTGAAGATTGTGAGGGACAAAATTGATAGAATGGAGTTGTAACAGAAGGTGTTAAGGAAGTGACTTTGTGCATTGTTGTGATACCGAAAAAAGTGTTTGCAAGCAAGGATTGTGGTCCTATGCCTCATAGGTCCTATATGTGTTTGAGATATGCAACTGTGATATAAATCACTGAATTTTTACTTTATATCTTAAAATGATGCCTTAAATGGACTTATGTAACTCACTCAAATGTATGAAACAAATGGAAGACCTGTATTTGTAGCACCCTTCTAGTTGTTATTTTGTTCATTGTGAAAATTAAAAAATGCAAAAAAAAGAAAGAAAAAAGAAATCACAATTACATTGCAACAATGACAACAACAAATTGCTAAAAATTGTTCCAAGAAGTTTGATAGATCTTAAAAAAACAACATTGGGGATGTCCTCAAAAGGATGGTTCATACTGTAAATAAACCAAATAAAGCCTTATAATCTTATAACGTAAAGAGTTTTCTTTTGGGGGTAAGGTAATATATATAATATTTTTACCTCTACACAACCACGTCCAAGTGATCTGAGGGCGCGCGCGCTTCCTGGTGTGTGACGTGTGCGCGCGTTCTGGCTTAGTCTACGCAAGCACCGGAAAGTGTACAAGAGGTAAAAACGATATAAATACTGTTCGTTTTCTCACACAGACCGCTCGTTTCGTGTCTTAGGCCATCAATGTGTACTTACGATGGGGAATTGTTTAATTTGGACTCTGTGCATGCTCTTTGAGGTGGTGACCATAGACCTGCATTATATGACTGACAGACAAGAACGGTTTGACCTAAAAATATCAAAATTGAAACTACTGCGGAAACAAAGACACCTACATCGTGGATGCCCTTGAGGTAAGCTAAAACATACCAAAATTTAATTTCAAAGTGAACTATCCCTTTAACATGTCCTGTAGCTGCCTCAAAGAGACTGCAGGGGTCAACACAACAGAGGTCATTAGTATTCTGACCACTGCAACTGCCAGTGAGGGAACAGAGGGGAAAAAGGAAACCGTTTGAAGGAGAGAGAGAGAGAGAGAGAGAGAGAGAGAGAGAGAGAGAGAGAGAGAGAGAGAGAGAGAGAGAGAAAAAGCAAGGAATGTAACAGAATATTGCATGAGTCATCTAGTTGATTCTCAAGTGATTTCAATTCCCATCTGATTCACAGTTCTCTGCTCAGTCATCTTATATATAGCTGGATTTATCAAGCCATGAACTCCATTATGAAAGTCTTCTGAAAGAAATGTATTTTTGGTGGAAACAGGTCGTCGTGATTTTGCCAAGTTAGACATGTTCCTGGATCAACATATTCTGTTGATGCTGGAACAACATTCCTGTCCACTAACCCTATCCCTACCCATAAACCTAATTCAACCCGTAAATTATCCCTAAAATCAGAGGGAAATGATGGATGAATAACACTAATGTAGAAGCCCCTAATCCTTGATTTAAGCCTAAAATTGACATTAACTGTAAGCCTATCACTCAAATCTGATTGGTTAATTGGAATGTTGTTGCAGGATCAACAAGGATGTTTATCCAGGAACATGTTCTACTTAGTGAAATCACATTCACCGGTGGAAATGTCCTGTGATTACAGGTGATTCCATGGGAGAAACTGCACGTCTGTTCACTGAGATATCACTCAGTGAAAGACATGCCGACCGAAATTGATCTTGGCTAGTCAAAGGAGAGGTTGGTGTGTGTGCGTGTGGAACCACCACCAGCTGCCTGAACCATTGATATAAGGCAGGATGGATCCATGCGTTCCTGTTGTTTACGCCAAATTCTGACCCTACCATTGTATCCTCGGTTGTAAGTGGTTATTTGAGTTACTGTTGCTTTTCTATCAGCTTGAACCAGTCTGGCCATTCTCCCCTGACCTCTGGCATCAGCAAGGCCTTTTTGCCCACAAAACTTGCCCCTCACTGGATATTTTCTCTTTTCTGACCATTCTCTGTAAACCCTAGAGATTATGAGGCTATGAAAATCCCAGTAAATCATCTTGACCATGTCTACATGCCAAAATGAATTGAGTTGCTGCTATGTGATTGGGTGATTAGATATTTGCATTAACAAGCAGTTGAACAGGTATAGGTGTGTGTGTGTGTGTGTGTGTGTGTGTGTGTGTGTGTGTGTGTGTGTGTGTGTGTGTGTGTGTGTGTGTGTGTGTGTGTGTGTGTGTGTACATATACCTACATCTTTAGGAATCCATTATTAATGCATTTTATTAATTAATAATCCATTATTAATGAGTATTTGAATGGATTTGCTAATTAAGCATAATAATAAGTAAATACATGAATATGGTACTATAAGCGTAAGCTTGAAGATTCATGCAACACAGGGTCCATGCTCAGTCTTTCTATGCATTAAAGCCCAAAAGTGGTCCTTTTTCTGAAAAGGGTTGATGACCCTCGTCTAAGATTAGAAATCCATATCATCCCGTTAGCAACAGCTGCAGTGCAATATTCTGATTCACATTAGGCAGATAAATGAATCGATTGAATGTGACCCAGCCTCATCTATCTTTGTAAAATATAAGCTGCAGAGATTGTCTGTCTCTCTTCACCAGCTCTGAGATAAATGATTTTCACCCTGTGCTGTTCTGTTCTCTTAGCAGCTGTGCAGAGCAGAGAGGAGTTCCTGCCCTGCAGGAGAAGCATTACAGTTATTAAAGCACTCAGTGCAGAAGAGCTGCAGGGGAAACTGGGAATAAGCAATGAAAGCCTCATGAAGATGAACGCAGAGACTTACAAATACGTCCGTGCAAAACATGTCCATCTAAATTCAAAAGTTCTGTTCCAAAACCTACCAGTGAGCTTCCTTGCTTTCCACAGCCCACATAGGCATAACTGTTATAATAAGTGACAGATTCTGAATTCTCAACTGTGAAATAGCACAGGAGACTCATCTCACAGTTGGTTTCAATAGTGTTAGATGTTAGCATGTAGCTAAGCTAACAGCACAATCCTTTAATAAGCATAAAAACAGCATACATAAATATTGTGTGAACACTAAACTATATTTAATTGATCATTTCCAGTATTTTATCCCTATCTTGCTTTGTTTATTATCTTTTCTTCATTTTTTGCATTCTGGGATTGTCTTCTCTGTGAAGGACACAAGAAATTCTATGTTAGCGATATTATTTGCAATAATTGCGACATTTTATCTCACAATTCTGACTTTTTTTCTCACAATTGCGAGTTTATATCATACAATTCTGAGAAAAAAAAACTATAGGACATAGGAGAATATGGAGCTCACACACAAAAATATGCCATTTGTTGCAGTTGATGATATTTATATAGCCAAAAAGTAAGATGAAATTCAGGTAGCATTTCCAATTTTTGCAAAATACCCAATAGTTGCAATTTTAAACTATTCAATTTCATTCCCCTTTGACTTTTTTCGCTCTCTTTTTGTCCAATGCCTTCAATGTCCTTGGCTGCTTTCCACTCACAGATAAGGGAGAACAGTGACACATATGAAGGAGCACCTTGAACACTCTCTCTCTCTCTCTCTCTCTCTCTCTCTCTCTCTCTCTCTCTCTCTCTCTCTCTCTCTCTCTCTCTCTCTCTCTCTCTCTCTCTCTCTCTCTAACACATGTGTTGAATTACAGGCACTCCCCCAGTCTCTGCAGGCTGACACAGCACTTCTGCTCAAGGAGAATTGAGTGCATATCATGTGAGCTATCTTTCATAGGAGGAAGCAGCGATGCACTTGGGTCTAGACTAAGACTGCTAGTCGGATCAATCTCTTTGGGCTGGTTAGGATTTTAACTGTCATCTAGGGGGAGGTTAGCATTTTT
The DNA here is from genome assembly GCF_949319135.1 of Squalius cephalus. NCBI lineage: Eukaryota > Metazoa > Chordata > Actinopteri > Cypriniformes > Leuciscidae > Squalius > Squalius cephalus. Next base: position 35,535,228 of record NC_137122.1, on the reverse strand, counting down.
AGCATGGACGAATGCAGAATAGAAGGTCACGTTGGTATAAATTATTTAGATCAGGACTGCAGGCACAGTAGGTGGCTGTCTTTGAATGAAACAAAAGATAAGCTCAAAGGGACTTTAAAATACAGAGCCAATCCAAGACGCCACAGCACGTCATAGACAAGCATACACACAAGCATCATCTCTTAATCTTTCACACCTTCCTCAACAGGATCAGACAGACAGGGCATCGTAAATCTCACTAAAATGACATTTTCAAACAGTTTTTCTGTATCGTCAGAGCACCCATTTTCAGTTTGGATGCAGGTTTCCGCTCCTTCCCAAAGATTTATGCTAAATGAATTCTTAAAGCGAGAGTGCTGTGTTCATGCTGTCTCATTTCTCTTCTCAGAGCTGAGAACTGGATTATCTTCTTTACACAATACATCTTCAGCTCTCATTGTTGTCAAAGAATTTGAAGTGAAGTGGGAGCCTAGAAAAAAACCCTCTTTTGGGATTCCACAAAACCTCATTGTTTCAAGATACAATGTGCTATTATGGTTTCAACATTACACTGTATTGACAAACAATCACTAATTAATACTATTTTGTAATAGAGCTCACACTTATTAATATAAATAGAGATATCCAGACAGGACCTAAATCTGTTGTTCAGTATTTAAGTATTTACATTTTCGAAATTTAATATAGATATTGACTGTATTCATTATTTATTCATTATTTTGAATTTGAGACCCACTCACTTCAAAAAGAGACACTGCAAAACTGTGCAATTTCATTTGTGAGAGATTATTATATGCTTTGCCTTAATAGATAAAACAATATTTTTCTGAAGAAATCATTGTTATCATCATGAGTGGACCTTGTACAGTGCCTTGAATTATAGAATGACTCATATGCACTTGTCAGAACAAAATCATGGCACACAATCAGATTATTTTAAGTCGATTAAGCTTTCTTCTAGCACCTTGTTTACTTGAATGAGCAGTGTGATTTCGTTAGGATATATTTTGCATCATTTTGATGTTTTGAAGATTGCAATACAGTCTTAAAGGTAACCTTACGTCAGGATTCGCATGCAGTGTTCTACGTCATATGAATTTGGGAGTTCGGTGAGTTAATGCGCCCGCCCTCCGTCTCCGCATAGGGCTGCTCCCACAAGCAACTTCACGGAATAGGATTTTTTCACCACGCCATTTCAAATACACCGACAATCTCAACTTTTCACCCTTAAAACACTAAAGACACGGCTAAATCTGCAAATAGATGCTTTCAGCAGTCTCTGTTTAACAGCAGGAGAGTGTGTCCTTCCCGCGTGTCCCCTGCGCAAGACGCACCTTTCCATGCAGAAACTTGCCCAAGTGAGCGCGCGGAAGCACTGCAATGCAGAAAGAGCCCGTAGACACACAGGCACAGTGGCGAGTGCAGAATCAAGACTATATTAGCGCTTTACTTTCAGCCCAAACCTTCTAGGCTGAATACTCTAAATATAGAATAACAAAAACATTGAACAAATTCGCGCTGTTTTAAAACAATGCAAGCTTATAAATATCGCAATTTTGAGATTAGAATCATTATGTCATAGCTTTGCTGATGCACTTGTTCTGATGAAGAATAACAGTCATCTATATGGAAAATAAGTAGCCTATACATTGTATTTTCATTGCATCTTGCATCTGCAGTTTCACTTACGTGACGAGCAATGTTGAAAAGCGAGAAAGAGTAAAAGGCTTGGGGCAAGAATTTTGATAGCCATCCTCTCAGGGAGACGGAGTCGCTTTTAGATTAGTAAATCAAATGTTATCCTCTCCTCGTCACCGGACAGTACAGCATCGTTTAGCCGTCCTTTCGGCCAACTTTAACTCTCTCGGCCGGGATGGTGATAGACTCGCTCGCTAGAGGCGCGCGCGCGCGACATAGTGGTGCTGATGCTGCGTTTTGGCGGGAGCGCGCATACTTTCATTAAACCAAATTCCTTGAAATTTGGAAAGTTGTGACAATCTGGTTGAAATAATACATAAACTCTCTTTTATTTGATATAGAGTGAGAGTGGAGTCCTATGGTTTGGGTAGACAGTGGACAGCCTCGACTTTAGTGTAAGGGTTCTCAGTCAGGGAGGGGGCGCAAGATGAGAACAGGAAAAAAAAGTTTTGGACTCGTCATAATGATGGGAAGTGCGAATCATTTCCGCGAATCGGTTCTTTCGAACATTACGTTAAAGAACCGGTTAATACGATTCTTTTACGTAGGCCTATAGTGACGCGCTCACGTTGTCCCTGACAACCTGGTGTAAGTAGGCACATACTGCATGTTTGTCATGTATCCCAGTTCAGTTTGTTGCAGACTTGATATGTCGTTTAAAGCTTAAATATTTTACCCAATTAGCCAAATCCGCGGTTCACTCCAAATGCTCAAATCGACTTACGCTTTGGTTATCAGGTTATTGTGACAAGACGTTTTAATGAATTGGTGAGATGTTAAGTTGATGATCATAGTAAGTTGAAAATGAGTCGGTTCTCGATTCAGTCAGTTCAGAATAGTAAAAGTATGATATTCTTTATTCTGAAAGTGAGTTGTTAACTAGAGAACTGATCTATCCGATTCATTCGTTCACTATCCAGATATCACTCACTGTGAACTATGTGCAATGTTTCAACTACAGTATATATATTTTTTATTTGTGTCATGAGAGAAATATAATAGTTCAGCCCAGTTACCTAATAACAATGCATAAATCTAACATTATGCCCTTTAAAATTCACAAGTCTGCATTTCTGGTGCCTCCCTTCCCTGGTTTGCCCGGAGAGCACAGTTCATTACTACAATCAATCCAACTGGATACAATCAGATTTGTTTGTGGGGGTCGTTTGTACAAGGTGGGTGGAAAAGCCGGATTTATGTTGGAAGAGGCGGTCTGTCCATGATTCTGTGATATAAAAAGGCTTTGGGATTAAGAAGTGGGTTTGTAGGGCAGCCGCAAAGCAGGGTGGGAGAAGGGGCTACAGGGTCAGAGAGGGATTTGCAGTGTTTCAAATCAGATTGAAGTTCCTCCCTGGTCTTACAATCATCTTGCACACATCAATACTCATTCATATGACTATGCACCGGGACGAAATCTCTTAAGATGTCTTTTTATTTAAGAAAGATCACTATCCTCATGCACACACACAATTCAAGCCAAAATCGCTCCACTTTTGAGGAAAGTTTATAAGTAGCATGGTTTGTGACTAATAGTTATAGTTATCTGGTCATCTGGGTGGGCAGAAGAAAGGTGAAGAGCATTTCAGTCATAACAACTCTCAAAATAGTTTTAGTATGTTAATGACTAGATGAGCTACGCTGCTGCTGTTGATTATTGCTACTGCTGCAGAGTGATGGACGAAGTACACAAAAAAGTACAGATACTCTTAAAAAATAGTACTCCATAAAAAGTATTATCTACTCCTATTATTATTAGCTACAATTTTACTTGAGTAAAAGTACAAAAGTGCTTGATTTTTAATGTCCTTAAATTTTAAAAGTAGCCTACTGATTGATGAATGTTCATTTATTTAGCAGTTTTACTCCATTCTATTGCTCAAAATATGTTTGGGGGAAAGGGGATATAATGTACTAGACAAACAGATAGAACTTAAATAGATTACAGCTAAGTCTGACATCATTATGAATTATTGATTTTCATGAAGCCAGCACTAGTCAATAAGGAAGATTATTCAGACACCTAAAAAATAGTTTTATTTATTGCCAAATCTTGTCATACACTCATAACTACCCTACTGATAAATGCTGCTAATTCAAGTGTGCAAACAAGTCAGAGAAACACGTGATCAACGAAAAACGAAGCCCCACTTTTTTCCAGTCACGTGAATGATTCACTTTTTGTCGGAATGTTGGAACCTACAACAAGGGTTTTTGGTAAAGGTTTTTGGAAGTTTAAGTCCATTTACTAATTACTTTAAATAAAAATAAGCCTATAGCCTATGTTACATTATATATTCTGACACATAAACAGCATAGAAACCATTAAATAATTAGACCAACATTTACTTGCATCAAGCAACTCTGTTGGTATTTTTATAATTAGTATTAATATAATTGTTACATTTATTTTATTGCCACACTTTAAAATGTGAATTATACTATCAGAAAACTGAACATTTAGCGTTGTTAGGCTTTTATTTGTGCTTAATGGATAAAACAACGGCGCTGCGCACTCATAAACATGGCTGCTCTAAATTTGACCTGCCACAAGATGGCGCTGTTTTCGACAGCCTTGATTTTTCGAATCTTTTCCCGAAACATTCCGGGGAAAGCTTCAATGCTTCATGAGGCTTAATTTGCCCATCCCTAATATGCGCATTAATTTGCATAATTTAATGTTATTATCATGTCTTGGTTGCAGCAGAGAAGAAACAGGATCTAGATTTTTATTAATCACAAACTAAAAATAACAGAAATACCTGAAGTAATTAACAGGGCTGCGTTCAGCCCCGACAAAACGTTGCACAACGTTATTTAAACAGAAACGGTGATGCGTTGAACACACTGTTCTGATGACGCAAGAGTTGCAACTATGGCAGCTGAGAAGGCCATTCTTTGTGAAGAATTTTCGGAGCCTGATGAAGTCGGTATAAATATACAAAATATGCCCGATGTTACAGTTACTACACTTGCCGCCCAGAACAAAAGAGAACTTCCCAATCGAGTGAAAGGGATTGCTGAAACTGAAATGGAAGCACACATCTTACCTAATTCAGACTAAAACACATCTATTTAGCCTCACATACTGACTTTATTTGTAGTTCATAGCCTACTGTTTTAATACCCTGGCCTGTATTTTCTTTCTCATTTTTAGGAAAAGCACTTAATTACCATTGTTTATTTCTATACCAAATGTCACACACTTGCAATGAAGCTAAAAATATAAACAACTACATCATTATGTTGATATCCTATATTTTTACAATAAAACTTATGACAAACATGCATCGAACAGCTGCATCGAACACATTTGTAAATTACTTTCCTTGAACCCATTGTGCGAGTTCACTTTAATACTGCGTGCTTTATATACATGTTGCTGCTGATTGGACTGCAGTTCTGACACACCCACCAAACAAAAGAAAACATATCTCAAACCCCGTTGCCATTTCCAGGAAACATGACGTTCAACCCGGAAACCGTAGCAAAACGTTGCGCACCGTTTTGAACTTGAACGTTCCCCAGATTAGAAGATTAACTGAGAAACTCAAACATGAAAAGAACTTAAAGGAACACTCCACCATTTTTTGAAAGAGGGCTTATTCACTGTCTTTCCTATATTTAGATAGGTGGGCAAACGCATTTTTGTCTCAGTGCATGCACTGTTTCAGTTTGGAAGCGCCACCGCTAGCTTAGCTTAGCATAATGAATGGAATCCTTTGTTGCCAGCTAGCATGTCATGAGTAAAAGTGATAAAAAATTTAAAAAACGAATTACTTCTTGTGGCCTGCGTATTTACAACGAGTACAAATAGCAATGCAGATTAAGAATAGGCGATTTCCTAGGCAGATATTGACTTGGGACTATATTGGGGTGAAGCACAGGCGAAACACTGCTACTTGGGCGCAGAGATATAACACTCACCACCAGTTCGTGTTGGCTCTCATCCTCACGTCCTCAGGCTGTTGAGCGATCGCAACCTCCTCCTCCTGTCGTTCTATTTCCAAAGCACGCAGCTCCTCTTCTGAAAACTCTGGTTCATAGAGGTATGGTTCTGGATCTTGACTGTCTGAGAAGTCACCCTCTTCATCTCTCACAAATTCCGCCATGTTTATCGCCATTCACTATGTCTACTGTAGGAAAAATAGCCGGCTACTATTCACGCTGGTATGTTGACGGAAGTTGGGGAATTTCAGGTGTTGTGTGATATTTCTGCACCCAAGTAGCAGTGTTTCGCCTGTGCTTCACCGTAATATAGTCCCAAGTCAATATCTGCCTAAATCACCTAGTGTTAATCTGCATTGCTATTTGTACTCGTTGTGAATACGCAGGCCACAAGAAGTAATTCGTTGTTTTTTTTAAAACATGATCACTTTTACTCAGGACATGCTAGCTGGCAACAAAGGATTCCATTCATTATGCTAAGCTAAGCTATCGGCGGCGCTGCCAAACTAAAACAATGCATGCACTGAGACAAAAATGCGTTTGCCCACCTATCTAAATGTGAATGGTGAATAAGCCCTATTTCAAAAAACGGTGGAGTGTTGTTCCTTTAAAACAAGACAGTTGTTTAATTTTTACCTAAAACCTAGCCTGTTCAGATGGTAATACAATGGTCTTAAACAGCTCACACTTTTACAGCAGATTTAGTTCACATTCACAAACAACTGACAGTCGTGATCTAGGCTATACAGTAAATAGGATTTTCATTTCATACATCCTAAAATTCCGCATTAGTAACTTAATTTTCACGCCATCAGTCACACACACACAAGCTCCCAGGGGCCTGTTTCAATAAGGAGGTTCAACCAACCCTGAGTTAAAACTTGAACTCTCTGAGTTGACTTACCCTGAGATGGGAAACTCTGAGTTTTCGGTTACAGAACAGCTGAAATGAGTTAGTTCAATCAACTCTGAGTTGACTGACTCTGAGTTAAGCGCGTGCACCAACACTATAAAAAGCCATTATCAATGGAGCGCAGATATTATGAGTCACCATGGCAACAGCGCTAAAAAGAGGTATTACTCAACTTTATTAGTTTATATTTTTCACCAGCAGAACTGGATGTGCTTCTGCAAGCATATGGAGAGTATACGAACACATATTATTATTATTTTTTAAATATCAGCTCCAGCAGCGAAGGACAGAGAGTTAGCTAGGGAGAAAATAGTAGCTTGAGTCAATGGTTTACATTTTAATTACTGTTATACAGTGATGGGTAACTTTAATCTAAATACTGTAATTTAATAAAAGGGATTACTCTTAATTCTTATGTAATTTAAAGTAAAATCTGATGTAATTGCATTAGACTATAGAACAATTCTGTATATTTAATATACATTTTTAAAAGGTATATTTTAATGTACTTCCTTCTCCCTCTACACACTTTGGTCAATTCAAGAATAATACATGCAACTGTATATTGTTTATTTGAAAGCATTAAAAGTGCAGTTTCTTGTCTCTCCTATTGTTCAAGTGGTTGGTTGATATGGGATTTAGTAATTAGTAATAAGTAGACCAATACTTTATAAAGATAGTCATTATTACATTAATCTAATTACACTGTTGAAGATGTCATTTGTAGTTAGTAATTAATAACTATTTTAGAGTAACTTACCCAACTGTTATAATATCAGAGGTGAAACTGGAAGAACAGTATGTTATTCAACCTAATTTTAATTTTCATGTAGGGACAATCCTGCAGGCATTAAAAGAACATGGCAGCAGCTGAAAATTAAATATAAAAACATAATTCAATCAGGTAAGGCTTGAGCATATCATGGGTGTAGGCTACCTGACTTTACAAACATTTGACATATTAAATAACTAAATAGCATCCAGTGTCTAGCAGTGCAGCAGCATTTTTGGCTGAGGGAATTCCTGGAGGGACTTCAGAGCCCGTCACTCCTGAAGATACAAGGGCCTTCATAAAATGTAAGAGGTTTACATATGTGCTATTTTTTTATATAGGCTATTTTTCCATTTATTTTACTTTGGGTTGGGTTTTTCGTTGGTCCCAACAGATTCTGATGGTAATATCTGTCTTTTGGAGCCTCCTGTCCCAACAGAACCCCAGGCAGTTGTAAGTCGCCTACTCAATACACCAGAAATTATGACAAAGTGTTATAAAGTGTACTCAACCAAATGCTCATCTTCACAGGACGATGGGGATGAAGAGTTTCTGCTGCCACAGAGAGGCCTACAGAGGTAATGTTAATATTATGTGTCTACACATCAAACAATCTACACATTCAGATTTTTTCACATTTTTATGTGGAGTAGCCTATAGAATCTAAGTTTAAATCTAAGTATAAACGGGTATTCTTATCTCTCCCCCCGCGCCCCCAGAGTGTGGAAGAACAGCAGGAGGACGGTCCATCAACTTCTGGTGCACAGATCAACACAGCTCAGTGATTTTCAGTAAATGCCACAGTTTAATTCTGTAGAATTTGTTTAGAACTACATTATGTAACTCTAATCTACTACTGTATTTTCAGTTGCCAGTTAAGGAGTTATATAGACTTCATCTTATTAAAAAAATAGAAAAAACCCAGCAGTAAAAATAGCATTATTTTATTTATTAATAAAAGAATAATTTTATTAATAAAAATGTACTGAAAGAATGAATGAGGTGTTTAAACACCGCTTCCTCTTTAAAAAAGGGGAGGAGACCGAAAGAAACTCTGGGTTTACCCTGGCTCTGGGTTTACCAAAGAAAACCTGCTCCTGACCAGGTTAGGTTCACAGAGTTAGTTACCATGGTAACTGACTCTGAGTATAAGTTACCTCTCTTTCAGAAACGGGCTTGACTTACTCTGCTTTCTCAGGTTTGACATACCTCCCATTCTGAAACAGAAAACCAGAGTTTCCCTCATTTCAGGGTTAACATACTCAGAGTTTTCACTAAACCTCCTTTCTGAAACGGCAGGATCTACCATTGTTGGTCAGACTTGTGGATTCAATTAACTGTTAACTCGCTCTGATCGGATCAGTTCAATCAGTGAGTTGTTGACTCGAGAAAAGATGCAGTCGTGTTGGTCCAATTCACAAATTAACCGTTCAGTGAGATTTGCGAACCGATTTTAACAGGTTAATTGAAAAGAATCAGCTCATTCACGAATCGGACATGCTATCGCGTCCTGGACTGGATGACAATTTCTTCTGTTGGAACAACATGTTTTTATTAAATGTAGTGGAGTAAAAAGTATGATATTACGCTTTGGAATTTAGTGAAGTAAAAGTTTCCCCAAAATAACTCCACCACTGCTTGCTACTGCTAATAGATATACAGATGTGCATAAAGCCCTTAGCATATCTAGGCACGTGGAGCTGGGGAAGTGGAGGGTTTCAGAGGAACTCTGATAGCACGCTTCAGGATTAGCTGATAGCAAACAACAAACCAGACTATTTAAATGTTAAGCAAGCAATCACCTTGGATACAGGATCAGCAGAGGCCAATCAGCTTGATCCATGCAGTAATAATGTGACTGCTTGCTGGATGTAAAGGACCTATCAGCCTGTGCCATCTCGAGTTTCATAACTGAACTAGATATTTATTTTACAGCATATTGTTATTTACAGAAAATGAATGGAATAGATTCAGTAAAGGATTAAGTGATAAAACCATGAATACTGTAAAACCTCCATTGGTTTCTTTCCCTGAATTTCACTTACACACACAGACAACATCTAGGCTACTATCTTTGTAATACTAACCTCTTCCCTAAATTAAGTCCATCTAATCACCGTTTCAACTAAGTCCAAAACACAACGTGTCGATTTGTAACAATTTATTTAATGGTTCTCAGAACAAAGGTCCTGAATTTATTACAATACCAGTAAACTATAAAAACACTGCCAGTTAACCTAAAAGGTTGATTATCTAAGTCATCTCTTACAGCAATAAAAATATGGGTCAGATCAGGTAGTTCACCAAAAAATGAACATTCTGTCATCATTTACTCACCATACTGTCCTTCCAAACCTAGGACTTTGTTTCTTCTGTGAAATATAAAAGAAGATATTTTGAGATGTCTTTTTTGTCCATACAGTGGAAGTCAAGAGTAACCGTTTGGTTACCAACATTTTTTCAAAATATCTTCTTTTGAAAAGAGGTTTTCTATTATCCTTCCTGCATTTAGACTTTGTTTATAGTCTCTGTGGATCTACAGTAAAGACAAGTGCGACAAAATAAACGGATAAAATGCCTCATGTGAGCACCAGATGGCGCAAACAAGTCATTGCTTGAGGTTTCCAGTGTAACAAATGCCAGTGAGCAACCTCAAAACATATCGAAAAAAGGCACTGGTCAAACAAACAGTTGGGATTGTCCATTAGATCCACTTCCCTTTTCTGTTCCAACCATTGACTTTTCCAAAAAAGAGGAAATAATGCTGTTCGTGTGACTCAGTGAGGAACAGAGCTTTGTCTTTGGATTTCTACACGTGAGGGAAGTTTCACGTTGAGACATACGCACAGCTGTCTGGTTTTCTTTGGTCTCAAGGTAGTCATTCGTCAGGTTAAAGCTTAGCTGGTTCTGATTCAGTTCTCCTTCTCAGGCTGTGAAACACCGTTTGGATAGACAGTGAAACCACTGATCGAACAAATTGTGCTGCTTTAGCTCAGGTTAAAGATTCATGCAAATAATGACAGTAGGAACTATACATTCAAATGTAAATGCACTTCTTCTTCATCTCTTCCCCTTTGTCAAGTGTTTCCCTTGTCTCTGTATTGCTCAGAGACACACTCTGTACTAAGAAATGCACATAAATATAAAACATAAAACCACACATGGGATGCCCCTAAAGATTTCTCTTCTATACTGTTTCCTCCATTCAACGGGATTTTCTTTTGATCTGATGGTTAGCCTACTTCTGTGTTTATCAGACGATCTGTGTACTTATGCATATTTGTGTGGTTGTCACTACCCAGCATGTGAATTTTCCACATGGGTATTTGCATTTTTATCTCTTGGTTATTCTCTAAACATTTTCAAGATAGTTTTGCTGATGTGGTATTGTCTATAAATCAGCAACAACTTGCATTATTTGACTTCTAAGTTCTAAAGCTAATTTTGTTCATTAAAACATACAGTTTAGCATGCTAGTTGGCATGTACTTGTCAAAAACGTTTAGAGAGATCCAGAACAGACTTGCTTATGGCCAAAAACACAAATAACAGCAATTTATGCCGATAATACAAATTCTGTGCTTTTATGTAGATAATTGGGTCATATAAGAGTGTCCAGTGTCCACTATAACGAACGGAAAACGAGGGAAAATGTAGTTTAAAATAAATGTAACATTCTTAAATTCCTAATTCATAAATATGTCTTTGGAAAGTCACGCCACATGTCAACCTGAACTATCTTTGCCTTGTCTTAAGAAGGTCAGATCTGATATTTTAAGAGACTAGTTGACCTTGACGCATGGGCCTTCAGGCATCCTCTCTATGACATAATCTCCTGTTTGTTATGTTTTATGGTTTTGATATGGCGGACAATCCCCCCCCCCCCCCCCCCCCTCCTATTCTTTTCTATGAAAGAATAAGTCTGAATAAGTTTAAATTATTATTATTTTTTTCTAGACCTGGGTAAGTCAAGTAAATGAATAAAATATTAGAATGGCCATTTTTTATAATGACTAACCATTTTTCTAGTTATGTCAAGCTCTAAAATATTTATCAGGTGTGAGTAAACAAATAAATCACAAATAAGTAGAAAAGTCATAGTGATTAATATTCTTGTAAAAAATGCGGGCCTTGGAGTCAAAAAGGTTGAGAACCACTTCCATAGAAGAGGTGTATTCAAGTCATTATATGTATGAATTACATTTTTAATGTCAAGTCACCTTTATTTTCATAACGCATTTAAAGTGCTCTATACAAAAGAAATTGTTTCAAAGCAGCATTTCATCCACTAGCTTTTGTCAGATCCTCGAACCCTTCAGCTGCTTTGCCACTCTGCAGGGACAAACAGAGTCTTAGGGTGTTGGTGGGGGCACCTGCAGCCTCTCCATGGCTCATCATCCCCTGACAGGACAGCTGCTACAACAAGATGGCTGTGGTGGAGTTTATTAGGCAAATAAACAAATAAATACCCTGACCGCAAGCACTGGCCAGCTGCCTGACACCATCCACCAAAGACAATAAAGAGAAATCTAAAAAGAAAATGATCAATTATAACCTCCTAAATCTTTGAATTCCCTTTATTTTTCCTTTAAAGCTGCAGTCCGTAGTTTTTCCTCTTTGTCGCCATCTCTGTTCGAAATCTGCAATTGCAGTTATTCATGGAATTATCAACTTTACGTGGGTTGTGTCTCGGCACGGCACAGCGCGGATGAATCCAATGTTTCGAGGAGAATGAGCGGCTGTCAGTCGCCGCGCCGGTGTGGATACTGACATTCGCAATCACAGATTCTACTTTTTGGAAGTATGACCAACGTAAGAATTTTCACTGGAAAATGTCGTCTGAACGATTAAGTAAGATTCACTTTTGTTTTGACCAACTAAGGGGAAAAAAGTATTACAGTAAATCGCGCTGATTAAATCTAACGATCACTTATTTCACGTCAAACCGTGCAAATTATACTTTGTTCTCAAATTGTTAATGTTAACAACATCAGCATTGCGTGATTACATTTAATGTGTATAATGTTGTAGTTCAGTTTCCATTTCTGTGCAGTCTAATTTCTAATTATCATACCAACAAATTAATGTTCCTTAGAACTGGTTCTCACCTGTCCAGCAGAAAAAATGCCATCTCTGCATCTGATTTGAACCCCTTCAAAACACAGAGTTCACGCCACCTTTCAAAAGCCCTTCCGATATTTATCCTTGTTTTGCATGGGCCGGTTGCAGTCTCTTTATTTCTCCGAAGTCCAAAGTCTTTTGCATTTTACAATGGGTGAATCTCCAGTTGTCACTGGTGATTGTCGTCTGAACCTTTCTGGATCCACCATCAAATTGATACGTTTAATTATATCAAGTGCAGTGAGAAAAGGCTATAAATCTCCACCTCCAACATCCTCACACGCAATATAGCCTACTAGCCGGGTCACCTTTTTTATGTGTACAGATGTGACGTTATGATGCAAAGACATGCTTGAGATTCACCAGTAGGCTACCACTAAAATTAAAAAACATTATTACAAGCTTACCGTTTTGAATCGAGCTAAGGATAGTTTTGAACACTGGCTGGTTATGTACTTGCTCAAAAATTTCTTTTGGATCATTTTTAACCCAAAAAAGTTTTAACCCAACTGCAGCTTTAAGTAATAACTTGTTAGACAGTTTTGGTCACTGCATGCGGACACTGCAGAGGTTAGCGTGCTAGCTCTGTCAGCAAGAGTTTCAATAGCAGACGCATTAGTGTGCAAGCGGTGTAAGCAAGTATTGTATTTTACAGAGCCCAGACTAGTCCTGTCATCAAGTTCCACTTTACAGTTTTAAATAACCATGACTGCAGCTCAGCTCACAGGCTAGAATAGTGTTTGCCTTATCAGGGTGTCAATGGCCATCAACCAACACCTTTGAAATGAAATTAGCACCCGTCCATTCTCTCTATGATTTTACAGAAGTCACTGCACAAGCCTGTAGAGAGGTATTAGTAAATTATGTGGGGAAAAAATGCAAACATTTGCAATTCCATATGGAAGAATGCAAAATGCTATCTGCACACTTGCAGACTCAGAGACACAAGCACACGTTGGACTCTGAAACACAATCCTGGTAACTGCTGCCAATAGTCAGCATAGTGCTGTCAATATCAAACAAACACTTTGGCGTGCAAACAAACGGGCAGACCAAACATGCAAGGCCTGTCATACGTGTGTGTGTGTGTGTGTGTGTGTGTGTGTGTGTGTGTGTGTGTAGTCTATATGTGGCTGTTGCTGCTATACTGTGTGTGTGTAAGAGTAGAGATCAATGTCCTTTGTACATGTTTAAAAAGAATACCAAAATGCCAAAGATTTACTATGTCGTTTTTTAGTTAAAATAGGGTACAACGGGGCTAAAGGCACACCCTAAGAAAAATGAAATAACATTAATTAATGCAGTACATTAAAGACACTATATCGCTATTTATTAAGCATCTTATGTTCTAACCGGTCTGTTGTCTACTAACTGTACTGAAATCACTTTAATTGCAAGTACTCTACGCTTTAGAGTTCACCTAATAATCTTCAAAGCTGCAAGTACTTGTGAGCCAAGAAATGTTAAGGATTTATGCTGACATTCTCCATATACTCCACTTTGAAACCTAAAGGGCGTTAACATTTTTATAGAGCAGTGGTTCTTGGGTGTTTTTTGTCTGATAAATGTGGTCATATGACACATATAACTAGCACTTTGCACTCTAAAGCAGATTTCATTTGTTCAGATAGGTTGATATTAATTATGAAATATACTGTAATAAACTGTAAAATATACAATGACAAAAGTTTTTTTTTAATCTGTGTTTTCACATTGCTATGCACAGTATGTACACATAAAAAAACTTGAGATGAAGCACTAATGTTTATAACAATTTAAAACTATTTAAACAAAAGGAACAATTTGCATATTGCAACTTCCGAAATCTTCTTGGACCCACTTCTAAATGGGTAATTCTAACAGCTTTAATAGCTGATTTTAAGTCATGACAACTTGACACTCAATGTACAGTCAAAAACATTTACTTAATTACATGAGTGAATTCAACTAAAAAAAAACCCAAAGCAAACTGTTGCCCTTTGTTCTGAAGTTTCTCTGAAGTTCTAAAAACACCTCATTTTTTCAGTGCATGCAAATTAAATATAAGAGAGAATGTGTGTATATGATGTATGTGGTGTGACATGCTGAGTAAATATTTGAAATATAAGGGGTCTGAGCTTTAATCCACAATCCAGCCACCAGTGCCAGAATTCATTCCAGCTGCTCAAGGCTTTGTAAAAGTGTCAATATGATAAATGGACTGTATATTGTGTGTGCAGTGTGATTGTCTGTGTGTACTGGAAGCTTTACTGAACTCTCTAAGCACAAACTGATCCAGCAAGCATGCGGACGCCCTGCCAACCCTCTGACCCACATTCTCTTATTCTTGGCCGTTCTGTCCGTATCTTTGCGAAAGACTGCTAGACAGCTACACATGTGAACTTGCATTTACAGTATGCTGATTATATGTCCGTGTACGTCCCCTTGTGTGCGTGTCTGCAGGCTAAGCAGCAAGCTAATGTCTTTCATTAACAGTCATAATAGCTCAGGCTTTTGACCACAATAGCTTGTAAATTCGACACACTGGTCCGATGGTTAACAGTTCGGTCCAACCTCAATACCAAAATAGGTTTCCTTCACCCATATTTTTTAATGCAAGTATTCGGGGTGAAATTGCAGGTTTCTATGATTGTTCACGGCAACTTCCACCCTACCCTTAAGCAAAGTAAGTCATGGTTCTTCTGAGGGCTTATGCATAAGAAATCACAGCACAGCTCTATGAGATCTGGGAACATGTACAGATTTCCACTCAGTTTAACAGACCTTCGGTTATTTACCCTAGATGTTCCAAAAAAAAGGTTCCCTTTTATTTTCTTTACCCCTACAGCACACAGATTGAAGTTGAAATTTTTCTTTAAGATTAACATGGTGTAATACTCTATGTCACATGTATAAAGATGCATGCAAAACACACACACACGCACGCACACACACACACACACACACACAGAGAGAGAGAGAGGTTCAGGGATTTTGGCAGCTCTGTACGAGTTCTGAGTACTTTCACACAGTCTGGAGGCTATAAATAGAGCAAGGCCTCTGGATGACTGCCCACCCTTCCTTAACTCTTAATAACCATTGGGTCTACCCTACAGTTACGGGCCGTGCACTTCTGCTCACACGCAAACCTGTAAGAAAGCCTCTTTTAAGAGGGTATATGCCACGAGCATGAACATAAACACATGCTCATAAATATACTGGATTTTGGGTGCTTTTAGAAACATTAGATGGGTAATTCATTGTTTTGTGAAGCTTGGGTGAAAAAGAAAAATAAGCCTGCATTTCCACTCTAGTTCACAAAAAAAGTTTATGCTCTATTCAAAACAGGCTCTCTCACACAGACTTATTAAAGTTATGAAATAAAATGTCATTATATCAGAGGCATCCCAGACCCGAGTAAAGGTGACTTGACTTGGCTATATTACATATTGTGGCTAATTTGATCATGTTTTTAGCAGGGAATGCACAATATAAAAATATGGTAAAATATTGAAAAAAGTTTTTTATTTTAAAATGGTAAAATATTGATTAATGGCCGGTATTAGAGATTTTAAAAAATGTATTAGATTAGTCGATATTGGATATACATATACTGTATAAAGAAGATTGTGGATTGTGCATGCCCAATTTTTACATATAATGCTCAGTTAAAATTAACCTTTAAAAACATTAATAATTTAACTCTGTATGTAAAAATGCTAATTTATATTTAGCAGATAAATAGCTAAAGATACATTTAAAATGTCCATCATTTTTATTTTTTATATTAATTTACACAACAAAATAGCAAAGAATTTTAATATCACTTATCACCCATAACATGAAAATTATTATCGTTATATTGGGCTAGAATTTTAAAATCAGTGCTTACTTTTAGCTACTAAGAGTTTAGTACTATCAGCTTAATTTAACCTGTTTAAATCCATTCTGCAGAATTCAACATTCTTCCCAAAATCAGCACTGAAGTGCAGCTAAGTGCAGAAGGGTCTGTAGTTAAAAAGAGAGTTAATAAAAAAAGAAAGATCCAGACAAATTAAAATAGAGAAGTGTAAATAATTAGGAAGAGAAGAGAAGAGAAGAGAAGAGAAGAGAAGAGAAGAGAAGAGAAGAGAAGAGAAGAGAAGAGAAGAGTAGTAAGAGAGTACCAGTTGGTCTTATCTTCCTCCCTCTTTAGTGTGCACATACCGTGCAATATGAGGGCATCTGGATGCTGGTTCTCTCTCGCTGCTTGTTTTGCTTAGCTACTGTTTTGTCTTACTCCTCCTGTGCTCTAACCAACCCTATATGAATATATGTGTCTGTGTTTGCGTATGCATTCACAGATCTGCGTGTTTCTTCCTGGGTATTGTTAGTACGACTCAGATGCAAGGTATGATATGGTCTCCTTTTGTTTATGTCCTCCTTTCTCCTTTAATTTTCTAGGCCAGTTCACAATGGACAGAAATCAGCTCCTATCAGATAACAAAGAAGTGTCTCAGATCCTGTTCTCCCGCCATGAGAGAAATATTTTGCAGAAGGAAATACCAGGACGTTCACTCTGAATGGCGTTAACATGAAGCCAAAGAGTGGCACTCGCTTCATATCTGCAGAGTAAAACAAAAACTTTCTGTAAAGGAGCAGAATGTGTCCACAAGGGAGACGGTTATGAGGGACACATATAGTGCACGGAAATGAAATGGGCTGTGAGCAGGTTTTTGTGCAAGAGGAGAGGGAGAAAAGAGGTGAGGGGACCAGGGTTAAAGATAGAGTAATGGAGACCATGAAGGGAGGTGAGAGGGGGTTGGGAAGAGGTCATAAGTTTATGGAGAGAATATTTTTTTCTCCTATGTGCCCTCTCCCTGACACCCCAGAGAGATTTGGAGAGGAGAAAACACACACACACACACACACACACACACACACACACACACACACACACACACACACACACGCACACACACACGCGCACACACACACACACACACACACACACACACACACACACACACACACACACACACACACACACACACACACGCACACACACACACACACATATTCTTATCTATCTTTATGAGGACATTCATTGACACAATGCAATCTCTAGCCGCTTACCCTAACCTTACCCATCTCAACTAAGTGCCTAACCCGAACCCTTACCCTAAACCTACCCTTAACCTAATTATAACCTTATCCCTAAAACCAAGTCTTGACCCTCAAACAGGCCTTTAAAGGGGTCTCAGAAAGTGAGGACCGGCCAAAATGTCCTCACTTTACTCTCTTTGTCCCCACTCCAATGGTCTAAAACTGAAACTGGTCCTCACAAAGATTGTACAAGTACACACACACACACACACACACACACACACACACACACACACAAAGAAAAACAAAGAAGAGATAGCCGTTTACAAATACACTGATTCTCCTAAAGCAGACATGTGCAAACTACACCCCACGGCCCGGATCCAGCCTTCCGCGCGGCTTAATCAAGCCTACAGGTCATTTATAATGAAATCATTTTTCATTTAAATAGCTCCATTATCTTACTGTAGGACCTAACAAGCCTTCATGCGCATTTTAACAAGCTCAGTGTTGCCAGATTTCGAAATCCAAACCACCCAATCTAGCAACCATGAACATGTGCTCTCTCCTTTCACCTCAGAGTAAAATAATAGGTTATTGTGACTTCCATTTCTCAAAATTTTGACTTTAAATCTCACAATGTGACTTTTTATCTTGCAATTGTGATTCATTTCTCTAAGTTGCAACATTATGAAACTTTGACTTTATATCTCACAACGTGACTGTATATATTACAATGTGACTTTATATCTCATAATGTGACTTCATATCTGACAATGTTACTGTATCTCACTGTATGTTACTCTATCTCACAATGTGAATTTTTATCTTGCAATGTGACTCATTTCTCCTTGCAAACTTTATATCTGAGAGATTGGCTTTTTATTTTATAATGTAACTTTTTATCAGGCAATGTAACTGTATATCTCACGATGTGACTTTATCTCATAATGCAACTATATATCTAACAATTACCTTTTATTACTTTTTACTCTGAGGCACTTGAAACAGGTTTCCAAGCTCTTTATTGCAAAAAGGCACGGCTAAGCACAATATTCTGCACAGAAAAGTTTAATAAAGTTCATGTGTTCATTGCTGAGGCAGCTTGCTCTGTTTGGTGCCATTTATGAGAGCAAACCTTCTCAGTGTTAACCTTTAAGAAACCAAACACAGATATTGTATTTAAAGCCCAATGTGGCCCCTGTGCCAGAAAAGAACTAAATAGTAAAGTCATTACTATATCTTCCAAGCACATCTACCATGACACAGTATAGTAAATGTTTGTGTGGTGGTCATTTGCGATGTCTTAGACTTAGATTTACAAGGCCTGAGATGACCCCTGACATCTACAGCTTCTGAGCTATTCAGACACATTTCAGACAAGCCATTAGGACGAATAAACAAAGATAGAAACAAGTCTGGAGAATAAGACTGTGTGCTAACAAAACAAGATAAAAAGTGTATTCATGAACAAGCAGTTTAAGGTGAAAGAGCTTTATAGGATGAATATTTTGAGTTTGGTGTCTGTCTTTTAAATCATGCAAATTAAACATAAATAATGCTGTCATTTGGCCACAGAATTCTGCTTATGACCAATGACAATGAAGTATTACATAAAGCCATGCCTGTTATTATTATTAATATTATTACAGTTTTTTTCTGAACATGTTTCTTTACTCTTCTGTACATTGTAAAGCATCTACAAAATAAATTAAATTGTACATTTTCAGATATTATTGAACTCTTACAAGCTTAGCAGTAATTCGAAATATACAAATGGTTTTCTTTATTTGATGATTAAAAACCTGGTGACTTTTTATTATAGATATAAATCTTAACAAACTTTGATTTACCTTGATTTGATTTGAGTCTAAGCGGTCATGCAAAAAAGTCTGTTTGCTTATACAAATGATGGTGAAATTAACATTTTATTGTTACTACTTCAGGGAAATTACCAAGGTGTGACAATTTTTCTAGAAAAGTTTAGGAGTGTTAAATAGTATGCAGTAATGTCAGTATTACTATGTTACTACAGAGTGAGACCAACTCAATATAGCACAAAAAAAAAAAAAAAACCCAGATGAGAGAATGTGTAGGCACAACGGACTGTGGCATCAAGACCAAAAGCCGAGAGAAGGGCCCCAAAATGAAGATTTAGGGTTTGTTTTGTGAAAATGAGACAGAAAACTGAAAACATCAGTGTGGTCAAATTCCGCTCACACCCTTGTCTTCAGAGACAAAAGATGGGTGTGATAATGACAGTCTGTTTTTTCTTTAAAAAAAAAACCTCACTCTCTCACAAGCCATATATAGACACAAGACTCCCTTTTTCTGCTTAGCGTGGGCAGAGAGAGTGAAAAAGAGGGAGAAAGAGAGAGAGCGCTCTAAAAATAAACCATCTGTTCCAGGAGCAGGTCAGGTGGGAGGCAGGTCTGACGCGGCATGACAAGGAAGATGAGAAGAGAGAAAAGCAGAATTATAAGCCGTGAGGAAAATGATACGGTGATCTGTTAGAGAGAGAAAGGACGAGGGAGAGACTGAAAGAGAGAGATGCCAAGAAGGGGGTTTTCACTGGACAGCTCGCTATACCCCTGCGCGAGTGTGTGCATGTGTGTTTGGTAAAGCCACAGGCAGACTTAAAGACAAACACCAGGGCCAGCTTGTGGAATGATGAATGTGTGGAGAGAGTCAGCAGAGAGCAGAGCAGAGCAAACGAGAGGAAATGAAGGCATAGAGAGAGAGAGTGAGAGCGAAGGGAGCACAGGGGCCCTGAAAAATATCATGTGTCATCGGCGTGCTTGAGCAGAAGTTTGTTTGGTGTGCTTTTTGAAAGTGTGATTTATGGGTGTAGAGTGTGTGAGTGAGTGAGTGAGTGAGTGAGCCGGGTTCTGCATGAGACTTCAGGGAAAGAAAGATTAGAGTGGAAAGACGGACAATGTGTATGATGGAAAAATTAAGCTTTAGGACACAATTGGTAAAAATTATGAGCACATTGAGGAAATGATCAAATTATCAAAAAGTTTGCCAATTGGATTTTTATGGATAAATTAAGCAATTTTTCAATGTTAATACAGTTAGACAACTATGCAAGCCATTCATACTCTACCATTTTAAAGTTTAGGAGCAGGGATTTTTAAGGGATATAAATGAATTTCATACAGCAAAGATACATTAAATTGATCTAAAGTGAAGATATTTTGTCACAAAAAAAAAATCTATTTCAAATAAATGCTGTTTTTTGTACTTTTTAATTCATCAAAGAATAATGACAAATATTAATTAGCACAACTATTTTCAACACTGATAATAATAATAAATGTTTCTTGAGCTGCAAATCTGCATATTATAATGATTTCTGAAGGATCATGTGACACTGAAGACTGGACTAATGATGCTGATTCAACTTTGCATCACAGGAATAAACTACATTTTAAAATACATTAAAATAGAAAACAGACATTTTCAATTGTAATAATATTTCATAGCATTACTGTTTTTACTGTATTTTTGAAGAAATAAATGCAGCCTTGGTGAGCAGAAGAGACCCCAAACATTTGAAAAGTAGTTTAGGTTGATTTCCCCCAAAGTTTTTTGAGCATTTCCAATTAGGGTTGCACCGATATGAACATTTTGGCCAATACCGATAACCGATAATTCTTTATATTTGAAAGCCGATAACCGATATATTGGCCGATAAATCTAAATCCAAATTTTTATATCAGTTTTGAGAGTCTGATTACAAAAAGAAAAGTCTCACCATTAAAAGCCATGTCCCAAGCACACAATTATAATGTTCTCATTACAATTTTATGTAGCCTATGACAGCCTATATGACTGCACTTGTTGCAGTTAACCGTACTTTCCTTTTTTGAAGTGATTCCAATCATAATCAAGCAATTCAAAAGCATCATGGCGAACAGTGCACATCTGAAGCATCTCAGCTGAAGGAAATAATCCATTATTTATCGGCTTTAATATATCAGCCAAATTTTCTTATCGGGCCGATAACGATAAGATTAAAAATTGACATATATCGGCCAACACTGATATGGTGGCTGATATCGTGCATCCTTAATTCCCAATCAACACACAGCAACAATGGTACAACCATTATGAATTTGGGGCAGGACTATCTATTTGTCTGACCAATGGCTGATAGGGTTTGCTGGTTTTGGGTTTTGCCCACTTTTAAGTGGTTAGGCTTGGAGACTGCCCACTGGGAGACCACCTTAAATAAGCTAAGACCAGCAAATCGGTGTAGTTTAGCAGGATAAGGAACCTTTTTATGAACCAATACACAACTCATGGTCACTTTTATTTATAATATGTCATCTATTTGAATTCAGTTTTCAGATTGATTCATTTGAGTAATGCTATCTGACCAGTTATTTCCTGGAAGATGGGTACAAATTTAAATTAGTGATGTTTGTTTGCTGGCCACATGGAGCCATTTACTTTGCAAGCCATAAAAATGTAATGACTGACAGGAAAAATGTAGAAAACAGACAATAAAGGGTAAGGGGGATCATCAGACCTTTTGGAAGTCTCACACACACAAAAAAGTCTTTCTGGTGATCTTACCCTCTCCCTTCTTTCTCTGTCTGTCTCCCTCTCTTCAGAGCCTCTCGTGACAGGAGTTTCCTGGAATAAAGGAGTCCATCTGCTTTTCATTCAGGCACATAATGCGTTTCAGGAGACTACATTACCCCCCCCCCCCCCCCCCCCCCCCAACACACACACGCACACACACACACACACACACACAAAACACAGAGTGCTCATTCACCCCTTTACCCAGAACTTCACACGTACTTGTTAATGTCGAATTTCACTTTGCCATTCAAAGTAGATAACCCTTCTGTGATTACATCATAGTTTGGACAAGGACAGATTGGGGTAAACATTGAAAATAACCCTTTAATAATTACTAGGTAAACCGAGCACAGAGTGAAGTTAGTAAAAAGGTAAAATTTCCTTGTGTATTGTCTATATTTGAGGGTAGATTTGACATGTGTTGCTTTACAATGAGAGTTCAACATTTCTGATCCCATCACTGAAATGCTTCCATTTCCTGAAATGCCAGCAGCGAGCCAGACAGGGGGCGGGGCGTTTTCTGGGCGTGTGGATGGTGAGCCAATCATCTTGCGATTGCGAACGCATGGGGTGACTCGCCCCGCCCCTTCACTCACGCTGCTGAAAGAGTCTGCATGCTTATGTCCCGCAGAATCAGAGACGCGATAGAAGCCGATAAGACACGATGTTTTATCTACTCTCTTTTTGAAAGTACCCGTGGGATCAAAGTCTTTTATCAGTCTTTTTCTGAAGTTGGACACGTATTTGGATACATCCCGTTTGATAAAACGCAGCATTTCTGAGTTGTCCCAGCCGAAATAGAGGAGTTTATTCTCTTGTATCAGCCCGTTTCATGTGACTAGACGTCCTCCATCTGTCCCATCTGCACGACAGCACAGGGACGGTGGACATCACTGGACATTTACGGATAGAGACTGGACGACACGCCGTGATTTGAATGCCTTTGCAGGGACTTTGGTGGCTTGTGTGCTGCAGACAAGGCTTCAGTTTGCTGGCTCGGGATCATGGAGAGAAAGAGGAGGAAGAGTCTTTCGAGTTACGCAATCAGGACGAACACACGGGACGGGTATGTAGACAAAACTAAAGCTGTGTCACAAAACCTAGTAAGCTGACTACCTAGACAGCAGTTTTAGCCATCACAGTATGACATCCATCATGGTTCATTCCTTTAGTGTAAGGTAGCTAATATCTGTATTGATGTTACTCTTACTTTTTTCAAAAAGTGGATTTATCATTTTCAAATTGTCTAGTAGCTAATCTAATACTATTCCACTGATCATTACCACAAAAGTAACTTTGATTTTTTTCAAAATAAATTAAGTTATTGCTGTTTTTTGCCATTGAATTCTATGTGGATGTGTAGTTCAGATCTCAATTCACAACTTTCAACTAGTAGTCTATATTGCTAGTTGCTGTTGGTATCCTTTCCAGTTTACTAATAACTTTTTATTTGGTACTAGTAGGCCTACTTTGTTAGGTATAGAAACTCTAACAATAGTTACTAGTATTTAGTCCTTCTTTACTAGTAGGCTACTTATTTACTACTAGACACTTGTTGTAGCCTAACTATTTCTGAGCCCCTAGTAGTATCTAAATGTCATTAGTTATATTTCTTGTCTCGCTAGCCACAATTGTTTTTTTTTACGTTACATATGAAATGATTAAGTATTAGTGTCTTTTTAATAAGTACTAGTAAAACTAATGACTAGTAGTAAAATAAATGAATGCTTATGTAAAGAATAAGTGCCAACGGTTAATGGAATGGCTACTAGTCACTATTTGTATAAGTACTAGTATCTAAAGAATACTAAAACTTAATGAATAGTTACTATTGGAAAGGATGTTAGAAAAAAAGTACTATTAACATAAAAATGATTATTATCATGATTTATTGCCATAATCAGGCATTCTCAAACATTCTATAGGCCTACATGCGTATGATGCTGGAAAGATCATGGATTTTCTTTTAAATGGATTCATTTATGTGAGAATTATTTATTATATAGACAAAATGTTGAAATATTTTTGAAGCAGCACTGACAGAACAAATGTATTGATTTCTCAGTTTTAAGTGCTGGAAATGGAGTGTGATGAAAACACCTACGCTATTCTTGCAAAACTAGTTTTACTGGTTATATTTTGAGAATTAAAGTAAAGCGCTCAAGCTTTACTTGCTAGATACCAATGCTTCCCATATATCATTTGTGTGACTTTCATACATATTTTACTATGTATGTGGTTTTGAGGGCTTTTTAATCCTAGCAACCTGATTACAGTGAGAAAATGAATGACACAAAATATGTAGTTGATACTTTGTCTAAGACAACTGTTTTTCCGATGTATTATTTTCACTGTTCTCACACACAAGAGCGTATTGTTGAGGTGTTTCATGTTTAGCCCATGTGCGTTAAATAGGTACAAATCATTGTGAAGAACAGAGATGAAGGCTTCCTGTGAAATGTAATGAACAGTGAAGGGCATTCAGCTGAGCCAGCACTCCGGTTCCCCATCTATTTTACGCCTCTGTGCAACTGAACACATCCGCATGATCAAATATTTAATAATGACTCCTCTGTCAGTAAAATCTCTGGTATTGATCCCTGCTTGTACACTAAATGAGTTTTTCAACAGCCAGGGAGCCTTTTTTTTACACTCACACAAAGGCTGTTTTGAGCTGTTCTGAATTAAAGCAGAATTTTTTTTCCAGTAAACACTATGTACTTCTTGGGATGGATAATTGCCTACAACCGAAAGTATTCCACACTGCATTATGACCCAACACCCACATGTAATGCCAACTTACCTCAAGTGTACTGTCTATAGTTAATATCAGTCCTCTGCTAGGCTAGTATAAAGAGATCTCTTGACATGTCTGGACATACATATTGTGAAACCATGTTACACCCAATACACTGGGCCAATCAATTAGAAACAGCCTAAGGGACCTTTTGCACCAATCTCTTATGGACTGACCTCTTATCTCTCCGTACTCCCTTTATCCCCACTCCATCCATCCTCTATGGACTAATCACCCTAAAATCAATAATCTCCATATTTCCTTGGTGAAGTCTTATGCCATTAACCCATTTATGGCTCTGTGAAAGATTTCTGCGTGTGTGTGCATGTGTCAGGGTAATGGGGGTAGAATATAGGAGGTTAATAGGTCAGTGCTTCCTCCCTTTTCCCCAGGGTCTTCATGCACCTAATTTTTTTTTTCTAATGAGGCACCAATGGCAGTCCTTGGGGTCTATAGAGCTGGTAAGTCCCGCCCCTTCCGTAAAACCCCGCTGGACCTCAAAGTTGAAAAACCGTCAATGCAAGTGAATGGGAGAAAATTATTATTTTCTGATCCCGTTTGAATTGTGCCATGAATGTGAACATATGTTGTCTGTGAATTTTTTATATAACTTTTCATGTTACGAGTTTGACAGTATATGGT